>NC_063164.1:31022227-31758060 GCF_023159225.1 Perognathus longimembris pacificus | reverse complement strand
ATAATTGATAAACAAAACATTTACACTTAAAGTATACAACATGTTTTGACCTATAAATACACTGTGGACTGATTACTATAGCCTTTACCTGCCAGTGGTGTCAATTATCCTGTCTTTATTCGGTTTCCTTTTGCTTGAACCCTCCCCTGCAGTCTAGTTGATGTCTCTTCCACATTCTTTGTATTCTCTACTCTTTGTGTGTCTCTTCCACAGTATCTAGTCCACTTTCCTGGACTTGATCACTTGTCTATTAAAGTCCAATCTTTTGTTCTAAACTTCCACAAAACTGACTTTATTATGACAGCATTCCTTAATTGACTTTATGCAATGTATTTCCAATACATACCACATACCGAATTTTTGCATATTTGTTCAATGCAGAGATGTGCCTCCCTGATGTAAAGTGGGACAGCTCTGTGGATGTAGAGAACAATTAACTGGTGGGAGCATATGTTGCCACTTAGGAAACAACACTTCCTTTTTGACCTCACTTTATTTTTGTCTTTGGATTTTTTCCTTGGTCAACTAAATGAGCATGTTTTAGATACTTGTTATGTGCATAACACAGTGCAAAGTGCTGGGGAAAAGATAAGTAAAATTTCTGTCCTTGAGGAACTGGCAATCCTGATGGGAAGGCAGGACTCACAACCGATGTCCAGAGGCTAGGACAAAGTCCAGGACTTTGAGGCCTGTGCTACACTTCCTCATGATTTGTAACACACTTACTTCCTGCACTGCCACGCTTGCTGCTACTCAGCTGAACTTATCTGCAAATATTTGTGAAAGAAAACCATAATATTAACACTCAAACCTCAATATATTTTTCTTTGAATACCTGTGTTATTTTTTGTTTGCTTTTCTAATATTCTCATCTGCCTACTTTTTCATGAATAGTGAAAAAGTATTTGCCTAACATCTTCAACCCTTTTATGTGTTCTCAATTAAAGTGAAAGCTTTAGGGTAGTTGGTGTTCAGACTACATCATTCAGAGTGGACCTGTGACAAGGGACTATAGCTGTTTAAAAGAAAAACCCAAACCACAAAGCTTTCTCCAAAGTTAACTTGTTTTTTGCACTGCTTAAAATTAACAACAAAGTTAAAATTTTAATATGGTTAGAGCTGTATATTTTCTGAAGATAAAAAGAAGCCAAAACAATTGAGACAACATGAATCAAGGGTTTATTTTTAACTAACTCAGCTGGGGTGGATTTTTGAAAGCAGCAGAGTATAGTGGTAAAAGAAGGAATGTAGCAAAGAGAGAGTTAATTGTTCTGGAATAATATTTGCAATGAAACTTCAATTCCAAGCAAAATGTGTTGGATTAAACACATTCTCCTGAATCAGTGTCATTACTAATATGTAGTCAGCCTCAGGGTGGGGAGGAGTTGTAGAAATGTCTATAGTCCCCTAAGGTAATTTTGCTTATTGAAATCAACTTGAGTTGAAGTAAGAACAAGCCAAAGGTTAGTCTCTTTCTATCACCCATCATGAAGTTTGTGTGCAACTTTATATTAGTTTGTAATTTCAAAGGTGGGTTGGCTTATATCCTACTAGAACTCAGAAAAAGAAAAACTCACAGACATATCCCCAACTCAGAGGGAGTTGGTTATTTAAAAACAAGATATAAACTTAGTGCATGGAAACTTCCTTCCCTTGTACATGTAACAGCTTGTTCTAACAGCATTGTCTGGGTGAAGGGAAAACTGTCAGCATCTTAGCTATGATGAAATTGTCACTTGCTACTAAGGTCTCAAGCACATTGGATATCAGAGAAACATTCATAAGCAAGTATTTCAGGTCGTTTTCTTTGTCATAAAGGCAGTTATGCAGTCAAAATGGCCTGAAAATTCTGGGGGAGGGTCATGAAGCTTAGTTACCCGGCAGTTTTTTATAAATGAGCTAAAATTGTAATAATAACTTGAGCTAAATAAATACTTTTTAAAATTTCTTATCAAAATATGGCTGATGACTCTTTGGGAAACAGAATAACTAGAGAAAAGAAAAAGGTAAAATGATTTCTTTATACAGAAACCAGCTCATAGCAGAAAAATCTATCTCTACCATGATCATAGAGACAAATGTCCTTTGCTCTGTGTTCTCTTCGCTTATATCACTACGGTCAGTCTTTGAAGTGGGATGCAGGGACAGTCCCAGTTCAGAGAACATGTCAGTACAAACGCCAAGTGTAGCATGGACTTCCAGGCAGCTTACAGATGTCTGACTTTGATAGTCGCTTTTGTTTCATGGAGAACTAACCACCTTGGTATGGTTGACTGCTTGAAAGCAGAAGATGCCGATCTGCTAAGGATACTTTTATTTGTTTCATTTAACATAGTCAAGAGATTAAGGGGCTCAAGAATGAAAGGAAATTATCTTCATTTAAGTTAGCAAATGTGTGTGTGTGTGTGTGTGTGTGTGTGTGTGTGTGTGTGAAGCAATGATCTGATTTACAAATGTACTGTATTTAATAAAATTTGATTCACATCTTTAAACATTTGGGCAGATGAGCCATTGTAGAACCAAAGACCCCAAACCCAGTGTTTGAGTAGAAGGAAGGTAGCAGATTGACCTTTTCAGTATTAATGGGGAAAGAACAGAATTAGGTTTGGGATAGATAGGCTTTATAGATTTGCTTTTTTCAAGCAACAAATAGCCTTTCCAAAGTTTCTTACTTCTTCCTGAAAATGCAGAGGATGGGAGTTAAAAACATTCTTTGTGGATTTCATAGGAATATTATTACTAATGGCTAACATGTGTTATGAATTAGCGATGTAGGGAGAGGCACTAATGGCAAAAATTTATTTTCTCCATGCTTGATGGTTATTAAGTGTTTATCACAACTTGTAGTACTTGTACTTTCTACTTGTAGTAGAAAGGCTGCCCTTTAACACTTGTCACAGAACAGCTTCTAAACTTAGATCTTATCTTCAAGAAAGCCTGAGTCCTGTTCTAAATTCACCTCTTGTCTTGGGCTTTAGATTAAGTCATCTTCAGCTTTGTTTTTTATTTATAAAATGGTATTGCCAATGATAGGCTGTCTGGAAGATGACTTTGAACAGTTCTGTGAACCTAGGCATTTTGACATAAATTCAGGAGAAAATTATAATCTATGGAAGGTTTCTGAGTCCTGATAGGATTGAAATTTATGATTTTTCAGTACCATTAGTTGCATTGATTCAGGATCCCAAGCACTTAGTTGATGTGCTCATTGAGAAAAGCTGAGAGAACTTGAACTGCTTAAGCAACTGAATCCATCTTTGACTAATAATGTTACTGACACCTTCAATAAACATTTCTTTTCAAATAGTTTTTCTTTTAACTGGTAACTTTATACATCTCTCCTTAAGACAAATCTATGGGGCAAAATAATTCCACTGTTTATCTGGCAAGTCCTCTGTTCTTTTAAATACAAAAACCAGGCAAGGGAACAAAATCCCTGAGGAGATACCCAGGTGACAGGACCAAAGAAAAACTTCTGTGTTGCAACAACAGGCAAAAGCAACTGGAAGCTCAAGCTGAGCCATTAGACATGAAAAGCAGGTCATTGCCAGATTCCATTGGTTGAGTCTATCCATGCCTGTGAGTCTACACTGCCCAGATTGAGATTATCTGAGGACATCCACCCTCCTTCTCTTCCTGGCTTTTGTACTTGGCATTTCATTTCCATCAATATCAGGAAGATTGAAAGGAGAATGTAAACATCTTATTAAATGTATATATGTAAAAATTGAGGGGATGGGTGGGGTTGGGAGAGATGGGGGAGAAGATGAAAGGGGTAACATTGGTCAAGATGCATTATACTCACAAATTGAAATTACATTGAAACTCCATTGTACAACTACTTAAAGATAAAAACAGTATTTTTGTTTTTGTTGTCACAAATTGTGTTTATTTTAATACAATAGTATAGTATGAAGCTGCTCTATATCAGTGTGACATTCTTGCGAATGGCTAAATAATGTTTCCTGCAATAGGTAGATATGTATCATCAGTTTATTCTTCTATTGAATTGAAATTGCCTTCAGTTTTTTCACTATTATAAATTACTCTACAGTGATTATCATTCTGTGTGTGTGTGTGTGTGCGTGTGCGCACATGCGTGCATGCATCTGTACCGTTTGTAGAACTTGAACTTGGGGCCTGAACACTGAACTTTTTTGGTTTTTAAAAAATCATTTTGTTTTTACTGTTATTGTAGAAGGTGATACACAGAGGGGTTATAGTTATATGAACCACCGGGTAATTCTTTTTGAACCATGTCTCCCTTTCCCTCACTTTCTCTCAGTTTTTCCCTCCCATCCCCACAAGATGTTACCATATTGTGTCTGGTGAGTACCCCTCTTGTATTCGTTCATCCTTTGTTCCACCTTATTGAAGGAGCAAAGCAAAAAGTAGAAGATAATACAGGGAGAAAATAAGTTATCACTTAAGATAGCAAAGAAATTCTGTGAACAGACTGAAGAGTAGAATGTTCTATGAACTTGGAGGTGAGAAGGGAAGTCAGGAGATCAGTAGAGGAAAGTGTAAGAAAGCCACAGGGGCACCGAAGTGTCTTTGAGCCTGGTGTATGCTTTTGGCCAGGGGCCATGGCATAAGAAGGCTTACCACATAAAAAAAAAGTGTGTAGAAGGAGGAGTAAATAGGAGATTTAGGAAAGCATGGGCCCATCCAGGTAAACAGTACCTAGGAAAGCTGGGAAACCATAGAGAGAAAGGCTGTGAGGCCATTGGGCCTCGAGCATGGGAGACTTAAGCTCTAAGATGGAAACATTTAACAAGCACAGAAGAAAATGACAAAGCTAGAAACTAATAGGCAATGTGAGTTTGGAAGATGATATTTTAGTAAGGAGTGAGGTGGGTAGGAATCTGCCAGTAGCTGAGCAGGGACTTGGACCTTCCTCTGAGTTCTGTGAAGGGAATTTTCTAGGAACTTGAAGATGAGGGGAGTAACTTGAGGGCTGAAACACAGGATGAAATTGAGCAGAAAATATTCTTAGAGGTGATATTTGGCTATCTAGGGAAGGGCTGCTAGAGTTTACAAGATAGAGATGGCCCAAGGAGTGGGAATAAGGCAGGAGAGTTGCAATGAAGAAAGATCAAAGGGATGAAGGGCAGAGTATTTGATAGCTCTGAGAATGGATAAAATTACCAAGAGGAGAGACAATAGAGAAGAGGAGCTGGAGTTCTGAGCCCATGTGGCTTTCCATATCCCCACAAGTGGGGATATGGAAATGGAAAGGTGATATAGTACAGTAGTCAGAGAAAGTGAATTAGATAAAGAACTAGGGTCACCGAGCTTTAGAAAGAGTAATGATCATGTAAAATTGCTGAGCTGGAGAGAATGAGATCTGAGGATTTGTCAGTGAGTAACTACTGGTGATGAAACACATGTTAAATTCTGAGGTCAGTGGAGTCCTACATAGGGTCAAAGCTGTGAGTTTCAGTGCTTTTGTTAGTTAAGTTTAAGAGATCATGTATGCAGAAGAGAAGAAGCCATAGGAGAGGAAATCAGAGCTGAAAGAGAAAAGGAATTATTAGGAGTGAGTTGTCGAGACTGGCCAAGAGAGGTGAGGTCGAAATTCTCAATAGAAGAATTCGCTGTGATGCAGTTGTAACTACTTTCAACGTCCTATGTGTATGTGTAGTTTCTATTATTGAGGATGTTCTTGTATCACCTTCCTATGGTTGTACCTACACTATCTCTGTAATCTTATCTGAGTATATTGGAAACCGTATTTACTGGTATTGGAAGTAGGAAATTCAAAGGGAATACCAAATTTGAGAGACACAGGGTAAAAAAAAGAGAAATAACTACAAAAGCAATACTTGCAAAACTGTTTGGTGTAAGTGAACTGAACACCTGGGGGGGGGGAGGGAAAGGGGGGGAGGGGGGCATGAGGGACAAGGTAACAAACAGTACAAGAAATGTATCCAATGCCTAACGTATGAAACTGTAACCTCTCTGTACATCAGTTTGATAATAAAAATTTGAAAAAAAAAAAAAAGAATTCGCTGTGATGAAGGAAATGCTTCCTTTCAGGTTGTTCTAAAGAGGCTGTGACCTGATGGGATTCAGAAAGTGTCCACTTTCTCTATCAATATGGAGGAAGTGCTCAGGAAAACTGGCCATGAATCAATAGCTAAGGCATTTTACTAGGTTATGATGTCGTATTTTCTCTTGTGAGGGCAAAACTAAGAAAAATGAATATCAGTTAAGACATTGTCAAAGGAAATTATCAACAGTCCTTTTAAAAACAACCCTTCCATAGGACAGATCTGATTGTGTTGTGTGTATAGTCTCATATTTGTTCCAGTAGGCTTGGCCAGGTGACCTCTGTATTTATCACACATCACCTCTGTATTTATCACACATCAAAGGTTATTTGTGTGTGCAAGCCTGGATTCTCTCATGGGGCACATAAGGCAGAATCAGAGAGGTGATACTTTAAAATGGGAATAGATTTGATGCCAGGAAACTGAGATTGAACATTCAGCTTGCCAGCTTGATAACTAATTAGTTCTGTTTCTTTGGACAGGCCTTTTCATCTTTCTGTCATAGTTTCTTTGTCTGCAAAAAGAAAGAGATGATCATGAGATCTAAGATTCCTTTCACCTTAGAAATACAGATTTTTAAAATATGTAATTATGTTACTCAGCTTGCCATCACTTGCAGACTATAGCAGGATTATATTTTGTTTATAGTAAACTCACAGCTTATCTATCTTTTGTGAACTTTTCTCTAGTCTGAATTTCATGAACTTATGTTGCCTGCTAATTGGCTGAATGGAATATCAGATACCTTTCTAAAATAACATTTCAAATGAAAGCCAAGTACCAGTGGCTCACCCCTGTAACCCTAGCTATACTCAGGAGGCTGAGATTTAAGAATCGCAGTTTGAAGGCAGCCCCAGCAGGCTCTTATCTCCAATAAACTATTTAGAAAAAGTCAGAAATGGTACTGTGGCTCAAATGATAGAGGGCTAGCCACAAGCAAGAGAAGTTCAGGGCCAGCACCCATGCCTAGAGTTCAAGCCTCAGCAGCAAAAAAAAAAGATAAAAATAAAAAATTCAATTGATATTGCATACATAGTTGTTGAACAAAAAACTAAATCATATTGCCCTCATAATTAAACGTCTTCTGTTTCTTTCCCTTAATAACTGCAATAGCGCAGCGTATCACTGACCATTTGATACATTTTTGTTCATGAGTACTTCTGTTCCTCTTGGGAGTTGAAAGAGTACAAATTCAAAAGTATAGATTTCTACAAGTGGTGTGTGTGTGTGTGTGCGCGCGTGTGCATGCGTATGTGTTTCTAGTCTCTTTATTCCTCCAATGAAGTTGTGGCTTTGGCAGAGAATATGATTGATTGAATTTTGTTTGGTTGATTTATCATAATATTTTTTCATTCAATTCGAGTAGATTTTCCCCATTTAACCATGCTATGTCTGTGTTAGCTCTTCAATGCATTTTACCCTTCAACCCACAATGGCTACTCAGTACATATTTGTTAAATGAATGAATAGTGGGCTTTTACTCCTGTGTATCTGTTAAGACATTAAACATTTGTGACTCAATGTCTTTTTCTATTAAGTGTTTGCAGACACCAATCTCTTTCTATCAGGAAGTGATTATATAAGACTACACTATGTTGATCAGCATCAATTCATTGTGAAAGCAGGAAAATTGTTCACTCAACCAACCCCCTATATGTCTTGGATTCTGTTTTTGAGACAGATAAACATAGAAAGGAAAGCTGAAGCAGGTCACTTTATAAGAAGAACTGGAATTTCAGGAACTGTTAATTTACCAAGTGGTTGTCTTTCTATAGTCACTTGCATTTTCCAAGATCATTATGATCACAACTTCATTACCTGTTACCACCTTTGTCTCCAGCCCATTGTCTTCACCCACACAGATTGCTCTTTTCTTCATTTACATGACAGTTGTCTTACACCACCTCATTTGATATACTAATTCACTCTTGGACATTTCACTATCCACTCAAATGTAGAGGGCAGAGACAGCCATTTCTGTGTGGTTTTCTACAAGCTCTGTTGAGTTCTTCACTCGGAAATCTGACCCACTCCTTACTCTGGGCTCTGCTGGGAATGAACGAGAACTCCTAGTCTCTGAGCTACCAGCTTCACTGATTCATTCAAAAACCTGCACCTCATCACTAGGAAATTCTCTGTACTGGTTCTCACTGATGTTGTCTCAGTCTCATTTGCTTTGATGTTGTTAGGAACTTTTGGGATAAAGTAATTGAATCAGAGTTGTTCATGACTGTAACATGGGACTTAGACAATATATGTGCATTTTGCAATGGTTACTATTTGGTACCCATTGCATGCTTGGCATGTTATACAGCTGGAACAATCCTAAGAATGGTGACTGTAGTCCTAGTGTTAGAATTGACGGGGGCTACATCAGAGTATCTCCTTTTTCATGCTTGAGGCTGTGCTCCCTATGACTGGATGAATCTCCTGGGTCTCTCTGGCCCATCTAGCCAATGGGCTAGTCTGAGGATTTCTAACACATTTTTGATATTTGTTTCTCTAACAGATGATTCAAGAGAGCCGGTTTCTCATAGAAATGGCAGACTCAGTCCACGAAAAGATTGTACAGTGTCAGAAAGCAGGTAATTCTTTTTCTATTTTGTTTAGAAACCACAATGATGATCCTGGGACATTAAAAAATGTTTCTCTTCTCCCTCTTAAAATTTGAGTGTTTCATGACATTAATTTCATGGCATTTATATTTTAAATTAACGCTTAAGTCTTTGTTTAGTACAGGAGAAATCTAGGTGATAATAGGTAGGTTGTATTTGTGTGTAAAGGTAGTGGCATCTGAAGATGTCTAGAGCATGTATAAGGGATTCTGAATCTATTTTTTGTGGTTTGACAGCCAAATCTTACTGGTATGGAAAGTCCACATAACTCTTTAAAACTCTCCATATTTGCAATCTCAGCCTATTTATCATATTTATCATTTGGAGTTTCATCCTATTTACTAGTCCTCTTTTTAGGTTTCCTTTCTGTAAGGAAAGTAAGGGATCATATATTGATGAGCACAGTCCTCTGTTTATTTATTTTTATTTATTTATTTATTTATTTATTTATTTTTTTTTTTGCCATACCTGGAGCTTGGCTCAGGGCCTGAGCACTGTCCCTGGCTTCGTTTTACTCAAGGCTAGCACTCTGCCACTTGAGCCACAGCGCCACTTCTGGCTGTTTTCTATATATGTGGTGCTGGGGAATCGAACCCGGGTCTTCATGTATGCAAGGCAAGCACTCTTGCCACTAGGCCATATTCCCAGCCCCTGTCCTCTGTTTATTTGAGTTCACCTTCATCTATACCCCTGGGCTTTTATTTCTTTACAAAGAGAACTTTCATGTGTTCTTTTGTCTACATAAACAATGAAGGTAACCAGAACAGTTGCTATATAAACATATATATGGTATATGAAGTACACATACTATGTAACTTAGCCCTCATAACAGTTCTGCAAGGTAGTCCATATTATGTCCAATTCATCAGTGAGGCATCTGAGATTCTGAGCCTGGTTGAATGATCGAGGGTTCCAGATAAACACCCAATGGAGCTAACTTTGAACTCAGACCACATTTAAAACTAGTGCTTCCCATTGATCAGCTGGTAGGCTTAGATGTTTTAGAAACACAAAAATAAAAGTATCCAATGCTCAAATGATTCCAGGTGCTGCTCTGAGAGCTTTGTGGGTGTGGGCTTATTTACCACAATTCCCACCTTATTTACCACAGTCCCCACCTTTCCAGCAGTGAGGAACTTGAAGCCCAGTGAGTTCCATGTCACTGAGAGTCATGCAGCTAATAAGTAGAACCTAGTATAGGCCTGACCCTATACACATTCTATTTGCCTTGTTCTGCACTTGCGATGTTAGAAACAGAAGAAGTTAATGTGGTTGTCAGCAGCACTTGTTAAAATAAATTCACGAGGACAAGGAGAATGATGGTAAACCCCTGTCCCACTTGGCTGCCTCAAGGCTGCCATGAGTCTGGAATCCACCCCGCTTAGCCTGCTGTGAGGCTAGCACCCACACCACTCAGCCTGCTGTGAGTCTAGCACCTGACACCACTCAATTCTAGAAAGCTGGCAGTGCAGTGGCCCTGCTTGGCTGCCATCCTGAATGGAGAATCATTAATAAAATACCTTAGAGTGCTTAATCCAGAGAAGACAGGGCACAGGAGGATTCCATCCCATCTCTTCTTTCAAATACCTAGAGAGCTGGACTATAAGCAATTGGACTTCGTTGGTCTGAGTCCAGTTAGCACTGAGGAATAGAAGTTCCACGGGACTTGGCTTGGTATCAGTCATAGCTCCTCCCCAATGATAGAACAAACTTTCTGGAAGAAAATGTTCATAGCCCAGCAGTGTTGAGGTAGAGGCTAAAGACATAGGTGATTGTGTTTCTTTTTGTGGTATTCAGGCTCCAGTGGAGATAGAGGTAAGACTACTTCAAGGCCATTCCCAGTTCTAAAACACTTGAGGGTCTCCTGGAATGATATTTCTTAAAAGGTATTTTCACTTGTAGTCAGCATTTACTAATGACTGCTAATCATCTCTCTGTCCTGGGACCTGTTTTCATATGTATGTGAGGGTACCCCTCATTTACAGTTGTCTTTGAACACCACATCCCTTCATACACAGTCCAGACAGAGGATACACAAGGAGAATAACATCTATTGGAAGGCTTTGCTTCTTGGTTTCTCATGTTTTGTGCCTATCCTGGCTGTTTAAAAGGTAATTAGCCTGTGCTGATTACCATTGGTTTCCTATCTGTGGACAACTTTTTGTTGGGATGACTAAAATGCAAATTGAGAGTTCAGTTTGATGATTTAGAAATGACAAGGGAACAAGAATGTGAAATTACATTTTACTGAAAATATATTGGATCAGTCCTGGGGCTTGAACTCTGGGCCTAGGCGCTGTCCCTGAGCTCTTCAGCTCAAGGCTAGCACTCTACAACTTGAACCACAGTGTCACTTCCAGTTTTCTGAGTAGTTTATTGGAGATAAGAGTCTCATGGACTTGTCTGCCTGAGCTGGCTTTGAACCAGAATCCTCAGATCTCAGCCTTATGAGCAACTAGAATTACAGGCATGAACCACTGACACCCAGCTAATAATATTTTCATAATATCCATTATTTCCTGAAATGTATACTAAGATTTCTTATGTGCTCTCTTATCAAAGGGATGGAATTCCATGAAGAACTTCATAACCTGGGGGCAAAGGAAGGCTTGAAAGGAAGGAAGCTCAACAAGGCATCAGAGAGCTTTGCTTGGAACATCACAGTATTGAAGGTAGATGCCCCCTTTGCCTTTATAGCTCTCTAGTTCTCTCCTACTTGAAGAAAAACACAGTGGAGTGACATGGCCACTGGGTTTTTGAGTAATACCAGCCTGATCAACCCTTTTTATGTTCCAAGAGTTGAGGAGATACAGCTGGCACAGGACCACTTTTTATCCTAATGGGGCAGTAAGGTCTGTGGTGGAGACAGAGGACAGTATGTGTGAGACCTAATTCCATTGCTGTGGACGTGTGTGCGTGTGTGTGTGTGTGTGTGTGTGTGTGTGCGTGTGTGTATGTGTGTGTGTGTGTGTGGTGTGTGGTGTGTGGTGTGTGTGTTCTTTCCCTCAAATACTTCTGCTAAATCAATATGGTTTTTCTTATGGAAAGAATAACACCAAATGCTCCTGTGAAGTTTCTAGTATGAACAATTTGGAGGAACTTTATACTGCAGAATATCGGGGGGATATTTAGGGTCTTTAAGAAGAATCTCTAAAAATAAACTTATTTTCCCAACTAGCTCTGGAAATCAGTTCTTGAGATTATGACTTACTCTCTGTTTCAAATTAATTTTGGAATTTCAAAATAAAGATAGCATTTTTGTGGTTTTCATACAAAAGGGGAAATACTTTGGGAGTTGAAATAATTTATTATTGACTATGTGATGGGAGAAAAACCACAAACAAAATTAATAATTCTGATAATTAGAGACTACCCATTACATGTTCAGGTGATAGCTAGGAGAATTATATGAATTAACATTTTAGTAGCATACCCGATACTGCTGTTATTCTCATTTTCACAAATGATAAAACCGAGGCACTGAACATTCTCTCAAGGTGATGTGATTAGAGCTGGGGTTTGAACCAAGGCAGTTGGGCCCCAGAACCCATGTCTTTAATGTTCAGACTGGTTACACATGTCTGTGTGGAAGTGCCAGTTGACATGTAAGACATGTTACACATGTCAGTTGAAATTCAGCATAGATATTTCTTAAGCTCCTATTGTATACTGGGCTCTTGGTTGGCATTGGAGATAAATGGAACATACAGGCAGACATGGCCTTGGCCTCAAGCACCCTGGCACTGTGTTTAAAAGGCAAAGTTAAGCTATGCCTATAGTACTGGAAAAAGAGCCTGTTATAATCCCAGAGTCTAACACAGCAGACTGAATCTGATACAAACTTTCTGTTCAGCAGATATCGGCTTGTACCAATTAGCAGGAAAGGTGTTAGGGATATGAGTATTCTAAAATATTACCAGAATATTGCTTGGAGGCTGGGCATAAAGGCCCATCTCTAGAATTCTAGCTACTTAGGAGGTAGAAATCTGGAGGACAGCAGGTGAAGGCCAGCCTGGGCAAAAAGTGAGACCCTGCATCTCAATAGATAACCAGGTGTGGTGGTTTAATCTGTAATCTCAGCTATGAGGGAGGTATAGGCAAGAGGATTTGGATCTGAGACCAGCCTGGGAAAGAATATGAAACCTATTTGAAAAATAAAATAAAAGGCCAGGGGCATGGTTCAAGTAGTACAGCACTTGCCTATCTAGTGCATTGCCTTGAGTTCAAATCCCCCAAACACAAAAATAAGTGAAACAAGCAAGAAAATAATATTGGTTGGTAGGTAGGTAGGTAGGTAGGTAGGTGGGTGGACAGACAGACAGACAGACAGGTAGAGAGAGAGAGAGCGAGCAAGAGGGAGAGAGAGACAGACAAAGAGAGAGAGAGAGAGAGAGAGAGAGAGAGAGAGAGAGAGAGAGAGAGAGATATTTCCTAAGCTTCCAAGGCCAGCCTGGAAGGGAAGGCAGATATATAACTAATATAGCTAGTAATGGCTATCAGAAGGCTAGGCACTTTATTACATTTCCTGCTTCTCCCTTATGAAAAGTTGTGCAGTTAGTAGATGGCAGAGCTGAGGTTTTAGATGCATACCTGTGGTTCTAACCACTAGCCTGGTCTGCCTCCTCTAAGGTTCCATCCTCGTAAGGAGACAGCCTATGGGGTGGGGGATGAGAGTGGATCTGTGTGTTGATAGCTGGAGAGTGGTGATCTGTAAGTCTGTTCAGTATCCCTGAGATGGTGGTAATTCCTGAACCTGGATTTTATGAGAAACAAGCAAGATAATGCCGACAAGGATATAAGTCATGAGGCATACAACAAGACAGTGTTTATATCTACTGATACTTCTCCCAGGTGTTTGCTTCTTTGTTACCTTTTGACTTGAGCTTTCTCAATTTTCTGTGGTCTGTGTGCTTTAGTGACAGAAGCTGATTTCAGGATGGGACTGAGCAAGCATATCATCTCAGGACAGAGCAAAAGCTCTGTCAACAGAATTAATCTTCTGAATCTTCTGTTACTCTAGCTCATATACTAGGGGCAGCGACGGTGATGTCAGCTTGTATAGAATAATAGTGGACTTTTCCAGTTTCAAATATTTCATTGAAAACCTTTTAATACCTTGGCATTTGGTTTGGTGGGTCTTTTCTTCGGGTATCTTTTTTCCCCAGGTACTGATTGATGACCTTCTTGGGTCTGAATTGTTAGGCAAGAGGAAGGAGTGTGAGCTCAGTGAGAGACTTGCATCCCAGGGGCTCCTCTGAGAAGAGCTTCTTCTAAGACTTTGGCTTTAGTTCTTGTGTCTTAGCCAGAGTGCTCACTTCCTAATGGCTTCTCCAATCTTGCTATTGATTTTTTCAGAGCTCCTCAAAGTCTTTCAATAAATAGAATCTTAAAAAATATGTAAGGTAGGAATAGCCACCTTGGTAAGACATCCTCATTTAATTAATAGGACATGACAGGGCTCAGCTAAAAAACTTTCCTTTGCCTACTTCCCAAATTTTCTTAATACATGATTAGGACAGATATTTTATGCAGGAGTGTAGTGTGAGTTTGCTAATACTAGTTTAATAGTGAGTTTATGTTTCTAAAAATAATAGTAGTTCATTTTTCCATAGCATAAATAAGGGAAGATGTGGTAAAAACTAAGAAATATCTCCTGGCATGGTAGAAGGGGCCACTGGCTTTTGAGGGAACTGAGCTGAGCCTAAATAGTAATTTCCTTAGTTTGTGTTTCTTTGTAGCTCTGTATTATTATCACCTAATATTAGTAAATGATTAAGCTGGAGAACAAATTTCAGAGAAAGATGAATAATTTTTACAATATCATCACAATGTCCAAATTTTCCCATGTTGTGCCAAGTTGCAAGACCACCACCAAAAAGACCACCGAGACTCAGACATTTCCGAAATGCAAAAGCAAGGCAAGGCTTTATTTAAGCGAGCTGCAACTCGGGCCTCGTCCTACCCACCAACACAGCGGAGGTTAGGAGGCAGCCCCGAGCTGTGATTACACAGGGCTTATAAAGGCAAAGAACAAGGTTACAACAATCAGGTGTGCAAGCAAGATTAGGACACAGGTACAAATCTGATTGGCTCAGGGTTTAATTCTAAAATGGGGTTCACGTGTCTGGCACTTCACCCAGAGATCTTACTTGTAGACTCTGGCATGAGGCTGACATCATACAGCCCATGTACATGTGCTTTCCTTTAAATCATATAATCATATTCTAGTATCACACATGGGCCCTGGTAGGAATTCACTAGCTGATGTTTTGCATTGCCTTATTCTTGTGCCATATGTCTATATCCAAATGTACTAGTGGTTTTCTTCTCCCTTGACTTTCTTTTTCACTGTTTTACACAAAATTGAATTCCTTTCATAGCTAATGTGTTCATGTGGGAGGATATGCTTCTGCATTCTCAATATCCAATACCTTTACAACATAATCACTGAACTGAGATAACTCCATCCCATCCTACCCTCACACATTAACAATAACTTTCATCTAACATTTCTTCAGAATGTCTTTCAGAAATGGTTTGTGTCTTAGTCTGTGCTGCTATCACAAAATACCTGAGACGAGGTGATTTACTGATAGAAATTACTTTCTCACAGTTCTGGAGGTTGTAAATGTAAGATCAAGGCTCTGATGTGTTGGTGTGTGATGAGAACCTTGTCTCTAAGTTTGATTTTTGACGGAACCTCCACACTCTTTTCCAGAGTGGTTGAGCAAGTTTACATTCCCACCAGCAGTGTATTAGGGTTCCCTTTTGGATGCATCCTCTCTAGCATCTGTTACTGTTTGTTTTCTTGATAATGGCCATTCTAACTGGAGGAGGTGGAATCTCAGTGTTGTTTGGGGTTGCATTCTTTTTTTTTTTTTTTCTCAAATTTTTATTATCAAACTGACGTACAGAGAGGTTACAGTATGGGGTTGCATTTCTTTTACAGCCAGAAATGTTGAGCATTTCTTCATGTGTCTTTTGGCCATTCTTCTGAGAAGATTCTCTTTAGCTCATTAGCTCATGTGTTAATTGGGTTGTTGATTTTATAAGGGTTTAAGGTTTAAGGTTTTAAATTCTCAATATGTTCTGGATATCAGGCTATTGTCTAATGCCTTTTCTTTTCTTTTCTCTTCTTTTTATGCCAGTCATAGTTTTTGAACTCAGGGCCTGGGGGCATTCCCTGAGCTTCTTTGTGCTCAAGGCTAACACTCTACCACTTTAGCCACAGTGCCACTTCTGGCTTTTTCTGAGGAGTTTATTGGAGATAAGAGTCTCACAGACTTTCCTGCATGGACTAGCTTTGAACTGGGATCCTCAGATCTCAGCCTCATGAATAGCTACGATGGTAGGCATGAGCCACTGGCACCCATCTCCATTGTCTGATATATAGCTAGAAATAAAATCTCCCATTCTGTAGGCTATTGATCTAGGAGTTCATTTCTGGATATTTTCCCCAAAAGATTACAAACCAGGATACATTAAAAACACCAGCACAGACATGTTTATTGCAGCACTATTCACTATAGCCAGGTTCCCCTCAGTAGATAAATGGATCAAGAAAATGTTGTATCTGTCCACAATGGAATTTTACTTATCCATTAGAAAGAATGATGTTGTACAATTTGTAAAGAAATGGAAATATTTGAAAAAATAGGTTAAGTGAAGTAAGTTAGGCTCAGAAAGATAAAAGATCCAGGTTTTCCCTTAAATGTAGAAGCAAGATTTAGCTTACAAACTCACAAATAAAGATGTTGGGTGGGGGCTGGGGATATGGCCTAGTGGCAAGAGAGCTTGCCTTGTATACATGAGGCCCTGGGTTTGATTCCCCAGCACCATATATACAGAAAACAGCCAGAAGTGGCGCTGTGGCTCAAGTGGCAGAGTGCTAGCCTTGAGCAAAAAGAAGCCAGGGACAGTGCTCAGGCCCTGAGTTCAAGGCCCAGGACTGGCCAAAAAAAAAAAAAAAGATGTTGGGTGGTATGCAAATGAATACAGATGTGCTGGTGAAAATATAATAGATTCAAAGGAGATCTCAAATAGTGAGTTTCCTTAGAAAGCCCAAATCAGAGTTCAGTGAAATAAAATAAAACACCAGGAAGCAGGTACTCAAAAGGAGTGGGGTGAAATCAAAGGGAGAGAGGTAGATGAATGAGGAGGAGAAGAGGTGGGAAAATGCAGGCAAGAATCTAGTGTATATCCTGCAAAATTAAAAAGAATGAGGGAAGGGGTGAGTAGAGGAGAGATGAGTGAAAATATTGAAAGAGGTAACATTGATCAAGATATATTATATTCATAAATTTCTTTGTTAAGTGGAAACTCCTTGTTACAACTACTTAATGTAATTTTTCTAAAAAGAGCCTTTTATCTGTTTCCAAGACAATGCCATGTTACTTTGCCATCTGAAGAAATAAATACTATATCAACTAGAAGAAGGGGAGGAAGGTCAGAGAAGGACAAAGATCTTAGCTAGTTCCCTCTAATCATTTTATATGCACTAATACATTCCATGTGGGTAAAATCCTCATGGCCTGATTTCCAAAAAAGCCACCTCTTAATATTGTAGCTGTGGAACTGGGAGGAGAGCTTAGCATTCCAACTTCAGCAGTTTGGTTTCTCACATAATATTAAAATGTCAAAATGGGAGCTTTTTCCATTCTTTAAGGCTTCCAAAAAGATGCTACAACCTTACTTATACAGCCAACATATTGTTTTTAACTCTCACTCATGAGAGTTCTCTCTTGAAACAATATGAATTTAAACTATAACACTAACAAAAATATTAAGTGCTATAAATTAAAATTGGTTTATGATTTTGAACTCCATCCCGAGTGATTTGGCTCTTTAAGTACAAAAATAACTTCATGGTTCACATCTATAAAACTAAATTTAGAATCTGAGAGTTTTCCATATATAATATACATATAACATGTGCATACAATACATGACACACATACACATATGGAAATGTATATATAAATAAATGTATATATACACACATTTTTCTACCTTGGCTTGTTATGGCTGTTTTAAGGAACTAAGTTCTGTTACTTTTGCATTTTAAAAATATTTATGAAAAATCAATTTTAGCAGGCTGGGCAAGTATGAAGTAGATATATCTGAAAAATAATGAAGAAATTTAGTTAGTAAACATTTTCTAAAAGTGGAAATGCTATGTTGCAGGAGCTAGCTTGCTAGAGATGAAGGGAGACATAAAAGGGCAAAGAAGTGGCTGTCTTTTTATTCATGAATTCCATTGATTACTAGTTGAATGGCATGTAGTAAATAAAAAATGAATGAAAGTATAACTTGGCCAATGATTGCTTCTATTAAATATGTATTTATACTTATCCCTGAATGGATTTCTATCATATACTTTAATGTCTTCCATATATTTTAGTATAATAGTCATGGTGAATATTTTCCATCTGACTCTGGCCTTTGTCACTGCTAAAGCTTGTACTCCCTTTGCATTGACCCCAGCAGCATTTTATTTTCCTTGGGAAGATCAGGAGCTGACATTTCTCACTTCTCCTTGGCTTCTTTGGTCTCTAACCCACACAGCTTCTCTCATTGGGGCCTCAGCTATCAGGCTCGCACAATTCTGAAATTACATGGATGTCAGTGTAGTCAAATGCTTGTTAACAGAGCCAGAAGACACTTTTGACATTTCTGCTCATTGACGAGAGTGACGAAAATAAAGGACACAAGACTGCAGGTTAATGGAAAATTTTGAAACAGACATTCATTGTTCTGAAAGACAAAACGGGAATGGGACTGCCCTCAACTGAATGGTCATACATTTTAAAAAATCATCCCTTGAAATGCCTGTGTGTGTGGAGGGGCAAATAGGGGAGGATCAAGCCAGGCGTTCCCTACAGTCATGAATGGTGAATGTACCACTGGAGCTACTCTGAAGGTGCAGGAAGAAGGAACATGTCCATTGTCATCCTGCTATTCACTGAGAGTTTTCCCTTGTGCCTCTGGCAGCTCTCCCTGTTGTTGCAGTGGAAGTAGGAGAAACTCTTAAGTTTCTTCCTGACCCAGTTTAGCCAGGAAAAATATAACTCTTTTTGAAGGATACAATAGAAAATTCATAAATAATAAACAGCTGTTAATATTGTCGTTACTGTCAGCTACTGGGGAACATAAAGCTGTGTCAGGTTAGATCCAGACAATTTCTGTGTGGTCTTGGAAATTCCCCTTTGTTTCCTTGGATAATGTAGACAGCTGAGATGACACTGTACTATCAAGTCTGAAAAACATCAATGTATTCAAATGGTGCTGTACGTCTTGCTTATATTGCATGTCCCTCCCAGGTCAGTAAGAGCCACTCAGGAACACAGGCTACTGGGAATTCCATCTCTAAAAATGCTTCTAAAGCACAAATTGACTTTAAAAGTTTCTGCCCAGAGCCAGGAGTAATGGTACATACCTGTGATCTTGCCACTCAAGGGGCTAATTTGGGCTACATAGCAGGACTCTGTCTCAAAAAGTAAATAAGTAAATAAAATAAAACATGCAAACAGCCCAAAACAATAACTTCTCCTGAATGGTGTCATGTGTCCTTTTCACTCATATTTGATTGGCCTAAGCAAGGCAAATGGTCAAGTCTGATTTGGAAAGCAGGTTTTGGTAAAAATACCCTACCCTTTGTCCATTCTTCATATAACAAAGCCTGACCTATAAAAATGCTATGTGAATATTCATTATTTAAATTAGTAAAAATGCACATTTAGTGCTTATAAGAATCATTTAAGTGATTCTCACTCAGTGACTTAGTTAACTGTAAGGATAATCTTGGTTAACTGTAAGGATAATCTTGTAAAGTTACTTGTTATCCCCATTTTACAGTTGGGAGAACTGAAGTCAAATACTCCTCCCAATGGCATGTAGGTGGTAAGTGATGAAGCAAAGATTGAGCTCCAAAGCCCATGCTGTCAGCACACTTTGCTATCCTGTGAGAATATTCAGAGATAAACATAATAATAGATGGTATGTGTTGAGGGCTTTCTGAGAGTATTCCAGTCATGATGGCAGTATGTATGACAGTGCCGAATGCTAAACCAAGTGTAACATTAGACCAGTAACTCTCCATGTTCACCAAGGATCTCTGTTCTCAGCCTGGCAACCTGAGGATGCTTTGCTAGTGGAAATGGATTGATTCTAAAGAGTGGCATGTCCTATCTGCCTGGCATATCAGACACTTTACACTTTGCAAATGAAGTGGTTAACTTCCTGTTTAACTGGTCTGTCTCCTGGGAGGTTGGCTAGCATGAATCTGCTCCCTTGGGCCTCATTGACACTGAGTAGATATAGTGAAGCTCCTGAAAAAAAAATGACATTGAAATCATCAAGGTAAAGAGAACAGCAAAAATACCAAAGCAGAGGACTGCACCCTGAGCCTCTGAGAACCCAGCCAGTCTCTTACTGTATATTTTGGACAGGGTACTGCTCATTGAGTTTTAGTCCACAGATTACTGCGGCCCTCCCTCCCTTCCTCTCTTCCTACCTAGTTATTTCAGAACTAGGAATGGAACCCAGGGATAAATAAATAAACATATGGGTGCGAGTTTGGCCCAGTGGTAGAGTTTTTGCCTAGAATGCTTGAAGCCCTGGGTTCGATCCCTCAGTACCACATAAACAGAAAAAGCCATAAGTGATGCTGTGGCTCAAGTGGTAGATCAGTAGCCTGGAGCAAAAAATGCTCAAGGACAGAGCCCAGGACCTGAGCTCAAGTCCCAGGACTGGCAACCCCCCCCCCCCCAAAAAAAAAACAAACCAGTGAGAAATAAACAGATACACACACATGCATGTGTGTATACATACATACATATGTACGTGTGTTTAAGTACTAGGTAAGTACTGTACCACTGAACTACACCCCTATCCCTTTTAAAATTTTATTTTGAGACAGAATCTCAAAATGTTGCCCAACTTGGTCTTGAACTTCTAGGTATAAAACAGTCCTTTCAACCGGGATTACAAGCATTTACCAACCAGGCCACTCACATCTTGATGAGATAGAGAAAGTTTCAAAGCTATGTCTCCAGGAAAGCTTTGCATTCCTGCACAGTTATGGTTGGTTCTGCCATTCAGACCCCTAATCTGTCCTTGATCGCCTGAGCTCTTGGAGCAGAGTCCTGTAACCTTTTTTCTCTGAATGGAAAGCCTGAGTTGACTTAGAAATGAAAGATGCATCTATTCCTTTGGCTTCCCTGCGTGGGCTCCTGAGGAGAAAGGAGCCTCCTCAGGATTAAGGTTGATGAGCCTTTTAGTCACTGACTTTGACAGGTGATCATTCAAGGGGTTTAAACTAAACTTTCAATGTGGGTACATCTAAAGGAAACACTTTCTAACAATATACATAAAGCAAAATTGGGGGCTATAAATTGCCTTCTCTTCTATGTTAGGATTATCTTTTTTTAATTAGTCAAACATTTTATTATAGTGCATACATATACTTACATCAAAAGCACAACAAAGACTTATTCTGAAGAAGACTTTTATTCCTAGAAGATTGCAACATTACAGAAGGATGATTCCATCGTTCCAGTCTATTTCTACAGATACCTACTAAGTGCCTAATCACCTCAGTGAAAACAAGGATGAGGCCAAGGTTACAGGTGTGAACCCCATGTGGGTTGCTCAGAACCTGCGTTCTCAAATTGAGCATGTATTCCCAGTTACAGTAAGCCATCTTCCAAATATTTGCTACTATTCTCAGTGGGTACTGAGCCAAAGACGATACCCCCCAAACAATCAAAGCTTATGTTCTTGTGAATCAGATGAATCCTTAAATAATAAGGGTAGCATAATTAGCACTGTCATCTAATTCTAAATAAGATGAATCATCAAATACTAAGAATTGGTTGATGATGACCCTTAATGGTAATGATGGGTTTTGCTATGTTATTTCTTTCCTTAGCTCAGTTATCATAGAATGCTTCTGAGCTTTATTGCTTCCTATTTTAGGATTATCTAACTTGAATAATATATTACACTAGGCCATGAGTCTAGAAATCTACAATTAACTATAGGCCATATAATTTTAAAAATTTTCATCTTCCTTATAGCTAAGTTTTTAAACTAAAATGTGGTTAGGCTATATGATTACTAATGTCTTCAAAGCATTCCACATGTACCTTGCACTCTTGCTCAGCAGTTTTATTGGTACTCTGCCACTTGAGCCATGCTTCTGCTCCAGCATTTTGATAGTTAATTTGAGGTAAGAGTCTCACAGACTTTCCCGCCCAACCTGGCTTTGAACTGCAATCCTCAGCCTTCTAAGTAGCTAGGATTACATGCGTGAGCTACCAGTACTCGGCTTAGATGATTCTTATTTCACTTTTCCCACTTTCACTTTTCAGTGATTCCTCCCATTGCTGTCTTCGCATTTCCAGACCATGGTTTCCAAATGGGATGGTCTACACTTGCCATCCTGTTGGGAAATTTTGCAAACAGAATGATCTTTTACGTTTTCATTCTGCAAAGCTGTCTTGCATTGAGACTGCTTAAACACGGTGCAGAGGCTCTGATAATAGAATTTAGTTTGCATTTCCTAGAAGTTCTGTCCTGGGAATAAACTGTTACCCTCCACTGGTGAAGAATCCTATAGCAAACAGAAAATTGTACAGAACAGATTGAATGAATAGTTACTTCTCCAGGCCTGCTGTTTGTTCACCTGTGTAGCCAGCTGAAGAACTTCTAGAATTGTTTGGCTAAATGTGTCAAATGTCCAATGAAAGACATGTTGGGTGTTTATTTAGTTTGTATATTCTCTAGACTACATATTCATTGTAAAAAGTGTTCATTTTAAAAGAAAATTAATTAAATTTTTTGACCTTCAAATGCTTTTTTTAAAAAAAAAACTATGTTAGATTTTTTTACACCATTGCCTTTCATGTTTGGAATGTTTAGTGATTGTAACTGAAAGGGAACTATAACACAGAGGCCAAAACTGAAAGCCTGACTCTAATAGTAGCTTTTTCAGTCTCACCTGACTTTCAGTCTCACCTTGATTTGCCTGTGACCTGAACTTTTCTGTGCCTGTCCTTGCTTACTAGGAAGAAGACAGGTGTCAGGAGAGTAGGTTGAGCATATCTAGAAAAGCAACTCAAATCTCACATATCAGTGCCTAAATTATGATTATTTGTGTAATAATGAAGTGGAGAGTATGCATTTACAAGGCAGAGCATCTGTTCTGGAGACACTGTGAACTACTGCTATGTTTATCCTGGGGCTAGGTGTTTGATAAGGTACTTGTAAATACATGTTAAACTCTTCTCATTGTTTGGCTTATTGACAAAAATTGAAATCCTTCTCTCCTACCTCAAGAACTTTAATTTATTTCCATGCCTGTAGTTATAAATGAGGCATTACAATGCATAACAAGGTTCATCTAAGCCGTATTACAAATAGTTATTTTATTTTATTATTTGAGAGTCCTTCCATGTATCCCAGATTAGCCTTAAACTTGATCTCCTTCTACTTCAACCTCCTGAGTGCTGAGATTATAAGCAAGTACTACCAGTCCCAATTAGCCAACAATAATTTAATATTTTATTGTGTTCTTTTTAGTGAATCCAAATCTATCAATTCAATAAATATGTCTAAGTCCCTACTTGTGCTAGGCTTTGCACCTGTATTGGTTAATGAAGTACATCTTCTAGAGCTGGCAGCCTAGTGACATTTGTTTATTACTCACAAGTTGAGTGTTAACATTGTTGTTGTAGTGAGGCCTTACTGGAGAACTCATGGCACTGAGAGAAAGTGCCATGGGACCTGCCCTTGTTGGAGAAAGTTCCAGTTGAGCGAA
The DNA here is from genome assembly GCF_023159225.1 of Perognathus longimembris pacificus. Taxonomy (NCBI): domain Eukaryota; kingdom Metazoa; phylum Chordata; class Mammalia; order Rodentia; family Heteromyidae; genus Perognathus; species Perognathus longimembris. The sequence continues at coordinate 31,734,574 of NC_063164.1, read as the reverse complement.
TAAATATCTTTAGCTCTTTGTGGATTCACAGAGCCCTGCCTTATCTCTTGATACTAGAGTATGGTTGCCAAAACAATCTGCATATGATGATGGAAAGAAAACAAATCAAAGTAAGTATATAGTGTACTCTCAGCATGGTCTAAGATGTTCTAAAAGTTCTGCCTTGATCATTTAATTATCACTTATTAGTCCCATAGCTAATTGCTACTATTTAATTAAATGAAGCTGAAAAGATGCAGAGAGAATAAGAGGAGAGAGATGAAAGAGTTGTATAATACAGAATATTTGTTATTAAAATGGACACATTCATTTTTTAAAAGGACTAACAGGCCAAGCATGGTAGTGCCCAACAGTAATCCCAACTTTCAGAAAGCTGAGACAGGAGGAGAGTCAGTTCATGGCTAGCTTGGAGCTATTACACCTTTTCTCAAAAGCCAAAACCAAAAAGGCTAAGTATAGTAGTACATATCCATAATCTTGGCTCCCCAAGGAGGATTGTGGTCTGAGATTGGCATGGGAAAAACCCTATTTGAGACACAAACTATAGAGTAAAGAGGGTTGAGAGTGTGTCTGTAGTGTTTGCAGCTAATCCTTGAGTTCAAATCCCTGAGACTTCAAAAGTAAATAAACACAATATATTTATAACGGTAAAAAGTTACACGTTTGAAAGATATATTATTTTCAACATCTGTTATTCAGCAACATAGAACAATCCAGACAGAACGTTAATACTTCTTAGCAATAAAGCAGGCTGGCTTCATAGTCCCCAGATTTCTGCCGTAGGTGGCTGCAGCCCAGCTGTGTACTGCCCTGGAGTTTAGTAAAGATAAAAGCCAGGCTGTTGACACGATTATGGGAGCACACGCCACTTTACTTTATCTCCAGCAGGACTAAATTTAGTCTCTTGGAGGTGTACTTTTTTTTTCCAGATGAAAGTAGCATTTTATAATGATTCTGAATAATTCAAAAGTGGCAGGATCCTAATGAATTGATTTATCATAGACTAGAGGAGTTGGCTACAGCTTGTGAAGTTATTGAAGGTCTGTCTCCTTTCTCTCATGGGAAAACTTTCTTCAGGGAAAACCCGTTTTTTTTTTTTTTACACACAGATTCTTCGGCTGAGGTAAGCTTCACTTAAGGTGATTTGGATGTAATTCTTTGTTAACAAAATTGTTCATTCTAGTTTGTTGTCACTCTTTTAGATTTTATAAATACAAGCTGCTCTTCTCACCTTATTGTTCAATGACAAGAAAAAATGTGATACGTATGTCTAATTTACTTGTTAGAAAATACCTAAATCTCTTCAGTTTTCTGTATATTCTGGATATTAGGCCATTGTCTGATGTGGAGCTGGCAAAAATCTTCTTCCATTCTATAGGTTTTTTAGCTTGTTGTCTATGTCCTTTGCCATGCAAAAACTTTCCAAGTCTTTCTTTAATTTACTGTGCTTATGAATCTTTATTCAGAAGGTTCTTTCCTGTTTCAAGGAGTCCTAATGTTTCACCCACTCCTTCCTAAAATAGTTGCATGTTTTCAGGTCTTACATTGAGGTCGTTGATCCATTTTGAATTGATGCTGGTGCAAGGTAGTAGATAAAGGTCCAGGCTACATTTTCTGCATGTGGATATCTAGCTTTCTCAGCATCATTTGTCAAAGAGGCTGTCTTTCTTCCAGCCGTTGTTTGGGGCTTCCTTATTGAATATTAAAGGGATACATGTCCTTAGGTTTATTTCTGGGTCTTCTATTCTGTTCCATTGGCTCTCAGGCCTGTTTTTGTGCCAGTACCAGTAGCTGTTTTATTACAATAGATCCATAGGGTTTGAAGTTGAGCATTGTTATACCTCCATCACAATGAACTCTTGCCTCTAAATACATGTGTATGTGTAGTATGCACACATAGATACATGTGTCCATACATGCACATGTGCACACACACAAAATCAAGATTTAGACAAAAAGAGACTTTGAAGGATTTTCAGAACAAGGAGAAAGGGACTATTGTAATAGAATGCTCCTACCATGAGCTGTACAAGCATGCCAAAGGCTAGGAAGAAAGGCTTTTTCTTTATAGGGAAGGGCAAACAGGTGACTTAGACACTTGCATGGGCGAGAGGAGATTCCACAGAGGATCTTACTGCTAGGTCAATCTTGACTTGGGAGTGGCCTTGCAGGGAGTGTGTTTGAAGAGGGTGGCTGTGCTGTGTGTGGCCCAGACATAGTACAAGTTCAAGAAGCTTAGGGGAGAAGAGAAGCTTAACTGAAGTTGGTTGCAGGTATTTTATCAGGTTGGCAAGATAAATAGCCAGATAAATAGGATAAAAAGGGAATTAGGCAGGTCTCTCTCTGGCCCTGTCATAGGCCCTGTGAGAAAGGGCTCAGTTTCCTGAACACAAAAGCTTATTTAGAGTTCTTTTATTTTATAAAGATCCAGTGTGCTCAAATAATATGTCAAATATGATATTACATATTCATCGGAATGGCTAAGGAATAAACCCATTTCTTTCTCCCCTGTTTCTCATTTCTTAGAATACAATCTGTATTAATCACTCTCAACATATTGATATTCTAAGCCTGCTTACCAAAGCAAATAATTAAGAACTAAATGATCAAATAATTTTTCCTTTAATGAAAAGCCTATGACTTTATGAGAATTATATACTTTATCAAAAGGAAATCTCCTCAGAATGTTAAAAGTAGGTTTAGATTAAGAGAACATTTGTACATAACTATTCAAAGCTATTTGAAGAAGGAAAAAAATATGCATCTTCTTACCAGCATTATAATCATATTAATGTTTAGGAGGACAGTAACCTCTTGAAGGAAAAGATGGCTAATCACAGAGCCATGACTTAGCTCTGACTTTTGCATTGTGATGGATACTGTGGGAAATCACTAGATTGCAGCCTTTCAAAGCCTGGACAGAATCCTTGAAGTAAAGCACACTAAATGAAACCTTCATGGTTTCTGCTAGGACAAAGTTATGCTTTCTAAAACATCAAACAATGAGGCCCTGGGTTCAATTTCCCAGCACCACATATACAGAAAACGGCCAGAAGTGGCGCTGTGGCTCAAGTGGCAGAGTGCTAGCCTTGAGCAAAAAGAAGCCAGGGACAGTGCTCAGGCCCTGAGTCCAAGCCCCAGGACTGGCCAAAAAATAAAAAAATAAAAATAAAACATCAAACAACCCCCCCCCCCCCAGATATCTTTGAGTGGTTATTTAAGAGATAGTATTCTCAATGGACTTTTGAGTTAACTGTTCTTGGATATGTCAAGTTCTTAAATTGCTTTACACTGTATTCCAAGATAAAATGATTGCCATGCAGAGTTCCTAATGAACTGGATTTCTCAGTTTTGTGCCACTCAGCAGCTAGCATTATGAACCACATAGAATAAACTAGATTTGTGGCTTCTTATGTCTGGAGCAGATCAATTTGTGTGTGTGTGTGTGTAAAAAAGTTCCTTATCAACTAAAAACAAATCTAGTCTCAGAAAATTAAATTTCTTTCCCTATACCTGTATTAAAGGGTGCATTTCTCATGTGCATTTAAAAATCTATTACTGTGTGATTTGATTCTTAAATATCTCTCACGGAACCCAAGAACTAATGGCTTAGTTGTCAGCCATGTTGATGCTATGGGTGGTGGTGGAACATTTAGGAGGAAGACCTAGGAGAAGGAAGTTGGGTCATTGGGAGAAGGGGTGGTGGGATTATGGCTCCTTCCTTCCTCTTGCTTTGCTTCTTGGCCTCCACAAGTGAGCATCTTGCCCTCCTTGTGCTCTCACCATGATGTACTTCATTGCTTCAGGCCTGAGAGCCACGGGGCCAAGAGTCTAAGGACAGTGAAATTATGAACCAAACTCAACAGAGACTGAAAGGTGACTTACGAGTCCTAAAAGTATGGATTTCAGCAAAAATTCTAATTGCTTTAAGTAAGATATATGGGTATGTTTCACTGTAATTTTCTGTTTTTCTAGATTTAATTATGGTTCACTTTTTTTTGAAGTCACAGATACAGAGAGGGAAACTTAGATGTTTTAAACTTACTCATGTCTTCTTGTAATACGTTATTCAATCAATAATTGAATAATCCTCCAAATTTCAGAGAGGGGCACAACTTGAACATATGCTGGAGCAATCATGTAGACACTTGAGAGTTATATACTGTTTATTTGCTGGTGGGAATGTGTCTGGTTGCACACCACCTCCTTATTCTGTTACTTCCCAGATGGTCCTCTATTCTTATTACAGATGTTGCAGGAAACTGGTTCTTGCTTATTGTGGGCTTGATATCAATCAAGAAACTGATATTAAGACTGGTAAAAATGAAGTTAGGGTATGAATTTTTACAAATGAATGTGTATTAACATAAACTACATCCTGGTATTAAATCTGGATGAGTAGAACTAGAGATACATAATGTTTATCATGTATCCTTAGTTAGCCTATAGATTCTCCATGTAATCTAAAACCACAGGGAGAAAACACCAGCTATTCCCTTCCTGTTTCTTTATCTATAATCCACTGTAGCCTGGGAGAGGAAGAATTCCATTGAAAAGAACAATCGTGTGTGTGTGTGTGTGTGTTATACTATATATATATATATATATAGTGTGTGTGTGTGTGTGTGTATTATAACATAGTCCCCTGTTTCTTATATTAAATAACAGGAACTAGAAGAATGACATTTTCCTCTGAGTCGTGTTAGTCTAAAGCTATCCTCAGGAAAAAAATAAAAGTACATAAGAAATGCAATTATTTAAGCATCCACAATGCAAATTCTGGAGAACACATTTGTTGCTTCTATGTTACATCAAATAGAATTGTTTCTGTCCTCCTTTGCTTAACAGCCACCACATTAAAAAGTATCAGGTTTATCCCAGAAGTATGATTATGTTCTAGAAATTCTCTGGCCGTAGGAAGAGAGCAGACAATGAAATGATGACTATTGCTTTACTCTGTGTGTGTGTGTGTGTGTGTGTGTGTGTGTGTGTGTGTGTGTTGGTCCTGGGGCTTAAACTCAGGGCCTGGGTGGTGGTCTTGAGTTTTTGGGCTCAAAGCTAGTGCTCTACCACTTGAACCACAGCTCCATTTCCAGCTTTTTGCTGGTTAATTGAATACAAGAATTTCACAGACTTTCCTGCCCAATTGGCTTCAAACTGCAATTCTTTGATTTCAGCCTTCAGTGGAGCTACAATCATGGGCATGAGCCACCAGAGCCAGGCAACAGCCTTACTCTTTAAAGAGAAGGTCATTTCCTTTGGCTCATTTGTTGACGATACTCAGGAGCAGTTGTCAGAGTTCTTGAACTATGCTGGTTTTAACAACTAATTACATGAAACTATAAATTTCATTACATCAGTAGAACCAAAATACCAAAATGATCTTCTTGGAGCTCTTAATTAGGTATTTCCCTGTCCTATACAGGGTGTTTATACTACAGCGTGGATTGTGCACTGAACGTTCATTGAGGGTAGGGCCACCGTTCACATCCAATCCCATGAAGGCTGCTTTCAGATTCCTCACATAGCAGGCCTAGAGCTGTCAGTCGAGGCATTTTTCTGTTTCTAGCCTGTTTCACATGAAGGTACAAATGTCTTTATTGCTAATATTAATTATAATTATTGTGTAACACAGTGCCTTTTCCTATTAAAGTTCTCATTTAGAAGAAATCCTTCATAATTCAAAAGCATTCATAGGCATGGATGTGTCTTGTGAGGAACCTGCCATTTATTTGTGTGTTGAAGCACACTGGAGAAACTCAAAACCCAGAGTAGGTCAAATGAGGAAAATGTCAGATGGTGCTCATCCTAGATTGTGACTTTGATTGGATTTGACAACTAAATATAGTTGATTCCACTTGTAACGGTGTATCAGAAACAAGGAGATAATATACCACCCTCTTTTCTACTCTAATGCAACTTCCATGTGAGAGGAAAAAGTAAACATATTTAATCTTGTGAATAAAAGCTCTAAAAATTTTAACACGTTCCCTTCTTTGATAGCCTAAATAGACTTCAGTGAGAAAAATGACGTGTTTGGCTTCAGCTGTAAGAAAAAAAAAGTCTGGTTCTTGGTCTGGATAGAAACAGCTCTACAACAGGCTTTTGCTTTGCTCTGAACCTTCCTATTTCATGTTTCACACCCCCTGTATTCAGTCTCTTTCAGGATTGTCTGCATTCACATGTGCCACTGGACCATTGTGGTTTTCTTTCCCTCCTGAGTCACTCAAATCCAGCACACTCCTCTCTCTTAGCTTTCCAGGGAAACTTTCTGTGCTCCCCACCCACCATTCCACCTCTACCATTCTCCTTAACACCAAATAATGTACCTTCAATGTGGTATCTGTCATTTAAACAGTTTTCTTCCCATGTTCACCACCTCCAAATGACTCAACTGTGATAATTTGTCCCCATGTCTTTTTCTTAGACTAAGCCCAGTTCCTTCAGGGAAGGATGGTGCCTAAGCACAGAACTGTCTTTAGATGAACAAACAGCGGCCCACAGAAGCTTTATATGATATTCTAGATAATGTGACTAACTACTTAGCACTGGGGGAGGAGGCAACACTTTGTGTAAAAGCTTGTTCTTTAACACCTATGGCCATGGCGTTTTGTCACCATATGATGCTCATGTGCCACACCTGTTCTTGCCATGAGTGGATTTGTGGCCTGTGTGCCACTTGGGAACACGGTATATCTGATTTTCTTGTTGGCTCCATTGACTCGCAGGGATGACATTTAGTTCTTCGAATCTTTTCCTCTTCCACTTTAGAGGAATGTCATTTCCCCTGGCAGCTCCTTGTACTCGGTCTCATCTTTTCCTCTCAGCTGTTCTGTCTTTGGAGAACACAGGCAAGCTTCACCCAGCACTGGAACAATGATTGCTTTCCACTGTTCCTAACAGTAGGTCCAAATCCCACCTCCATTTTTTTTCTTTCTCTTGGTTGCCATCTTTTAACTGTCAGGCAGTTGGGGAGTGTTGTTAGGATTATTTTATAGAGCCACCCAAGTTTATAGAGCAGTGTTCGAGCTCCTTTCAGCCATTTTCTTCAATTTTTTCTTCAATTTTTCTTCAATTTTCTTCAATTTCAGCATACAGGAATGGGTGCCTCCCAGATATGCTGAATACATATTATATACTCAGTTTTGGATATATATTATATTCAGTTTTTGGTGGTCTCACTCTATATTTTACAATTCTAGTACATGTCCCCAGGGAAAAGACCACGTGAGGACATGACAAAGATGGCGACCACCTGTCAGCGAAGCCGAGAAGCCGTGGGAGAAAACAACTGCATGCTATCTGTTTTGGGGACTGGCCAGCCTTTCAGGTTGTGAGAAAAGGAGACTAGGCATGGTGGTAAATGCATGTAATCCCAGCTATTCAGTAGATAGATACTGGGAAGATCACAATTCAAGATAAGCTCCTGGGAAAATGTTAGCAAGATTTCATCTCAAGAAATGAAGCTGGGCACGTTGGTACAAGCTTGTCATCCCAGTAATATTGGAAGCATAAATAGGCAACCCACAATCCAGGCTATCCTGGTATCTAAAAACAATCCATGATTATACCTGAAAAACATAAAGCAAAAAGGGATGGGGAGAAAGATGTAGCTCAAGCAGCAGAACATCTTGCCAAGCAAGTATAGGGCCTTGAGTTCATATCCCAGTATTGCCAAATGGACAAGTGAATGAATGAATGAATTAAAGAAAATTTTGAGAATGTGAATTTCTATTGCCGATGTCTCTCCTTTAGCAGTAATCGATTATGGTGACCCTTGCATACAAAGAAGAATAAAGGCTGAAGGATAAAGCTCATTTCCTAGTATAAAACCCTTAGGAAAAAAATGAAAATCTTTTACTTTCCTTGTGATCATGGACTGAGAGATATGATTCAGCTAGACTACACTTATGACCTGCTTTGGTCACATGACTTGTTCTCCGTGCAGCAGGTAGGGCAGCCTCCTTAATGGTGTGACTAGAAGACTCTCATTCACTTGTCTTCCACTGAATATTCCCATCATGACGTCACTGGCTCCTGTCCTCCCACCCCAGGTATCCCTGTTACTACCTCACCTGGCCTTGAGATTTTGAGACCCTTGATAGTTCTCTCTGGGAGACTCATTACAAAGGAAAGATGGAAGACAATGAATTGTATATATAAACTGATGCCTATCCTACATCAGCTGTCTGGAGAATGAGATTCTGTTAGGGGGTAAATAATTATGGAAAATCCTTGCCTGAGGAGAAGGTGTATTTCATGGTACCTGATTTATTTTTTCACTCAACAAACCCATTGCAGTCTTGCTTTGGGCAAGGCTCTGTGCTAATTGTGGTACACAAACATGGATGGGACAGAAGTTGCTCATGTTCCTGCCAGAGAGGCAGATGCTAAAACATGATTAGTTTGTTCATTATAGCTGTGGCACATGTCAGCAGGAAAGGGGCTGGGGTGAGTGCAAATGCTAAAGGTTAGGTCATCTTTTCCCATAGTTTTCGGTGAAAAATCACTAACTGCAGGTGACTGTTTTAATACAAAGTACTCTATGAAAACTAAATTACAGCTGTCTTTTAAGGAGGCTGAGCTCTAGAGGATCTTGGTGGTTCAGAGCCAGCCTGGGCACACCAATCTGCAAGACTCTGTCTTCAAAACAACTAGCAAAAATCCAGGCTGGAGGCGTGGCTCAAGTGGTAAGAGCTCAACAAGCAAAATGAATGAGCAGAGTTCAAACCCCAGTACTACCCAAAACATTTTTAACTTACATATTCAGTTTTTCAGTGGCATCAGGAATATTTCAGGGGCTCAGTACCCACACTTGGCTCACGATTCTCATAGTGGCCAATGGAATCCATCATTGCACAGTGGTTTGAAAAAACTTGTGTAAATTCACACCAGAGCTATAAAGCACATGGGAGAGTCCTCAACCATTCATTCTCCAGACAGCAGAGATCCACATACCTCTGAAAGTATCTAAGCTTAGGTAGCAGACCAGCAAATCTCATGTCATCTTTGGCCTTAAAAGTGGTGAATGGGGCTTTAGTTTAACCTAGACACAGGTGACTTGTTCTTGTAATGTTCTGAATATTGAATCTTCCCTTCTGTGTGTGATCATTTTTGTGTGTTTGAGCAAGTCCTGCACAGCAACCAGAGGACTGTTATATATTTTTGTTTTATTACTTTTTAATGCTTTTTATTTTAACACCCCACTACATAAAATAAACATCATGTGGTATAGAGATAGGAGGAGTCTTGAGGCCTTTTACGTGAAACTCTATAAACCGTCTCCAGCCAAGTAAATGAAGCTTGACTTCGGTGTAGCTTATCTCCAGATTTCCAAGTCCAAGAGAACAAAGGAAATGATCTGTGGGTAGAGAATAAGGACATGTGCTGTGCTGGTTGAATACCCTTGAAGTTGACCTTAGTGGAAGACTTCATTAAAATATGCAACCTGAAGCTGAGGGTTATTAAAAAAAATAATCTGTCATGGCAGGAGATTTGTTTTGGCTGCCACACCTAAAGGTCGGCTGGGGAAGGTGGCTGTGACAGCCATTACAGCCCCTCCATTTCTCGCTAGTACTAAAACATCCTCTAGCAGGTGTCACCAAGGCTACTTGAGTACTTGAATAAATAAATATGGAAAGTTAGCAAGTAGAGTGGCCTCAGGGATCCTGCCTGTACACTGTACAGAATGCTTTAGTGTTTAAATAGTTGAGTGTGAGGGTTTTTTTGTTTGTTTGTTTTTGCCAGTCCTGGACCTTGAACTAAGGGCTTGAGCAATGTCCCTGGCTTTTTTTGTTCAAGGCAAGCACTCTACAACTTGAGCCACATGCCATTTCTGGCCTTTTTTTTATGTGGTGATGAGGAATTGAACCCAGGGCTTTGTGAGTACTAGGCAAGCATTCTACTGCTAAGCTACATTCCCAGCCCGATGGGTATGAGTTTTAACTTAAGCTTGATAGCAGACTTGACCATATACAGTATCTATAGATCAGTGAACCAATGTGTTGTCCTCCGAGGAATGGGATGAATATAGCCTCTTTAAGCTCTAGGGTAACAGTTTTCAAAATTCCATGTATGTGTATAAAATTCACTGACTTTATTTCTAGTGTGTTTTCTCCATCATGTGTAAAAGGTCTTTTCCCTATACCTTCCCTTCTTCTATTTCCTTGGGCATCCCTCTGTGATTCTTCAGATACCACAAATTTACTCCCATCTCTGAGCCTCTGCACACTAATGCCCTGCCCCTCACCCCACCTCCTCCACAGTCTATAGGACTCACCCAGATATGCCCCTGAACAAGGACCATAACTGTGATTATAGATCTATGCTGCACATTGAGAGATCTTCCTTGCCAAGCACTGGTGACTTACGCCTGGAATCCTAGCCATTCAGGAGGCTGATATCTGAGGAGGGAGATTTGAAGCCAGCTGGGCCAGACAAATTGAAGAGACTCTTGTCTTCAGTTAACTATCAAAAAACTCAGAGTGGAAGTGTGGCTCAAGTGGTAGAATCCTGGTCTTGAGCAAATCAACCAAGTGAGAGCAGAAGGCCCTGAGCTCAAAGTCCAGTACTGGCATACAGGATAGAGCTGGGGAGAGGGAGACAGGAAGGGCGGGAGGGAGGGAGGGAGGGAAAGAGAGAGAGACAGAGAGGAAAGAAGAGAGAGACATTTTATCCATCTGAAGTAGTCAATTTTGAGAAATTGTTTCTCTCCAATTTTTCAGAATGTGAGGAAAGACATAGAGATCAAATAAGCCTCCCTGAGCTGAGCTATAGGTTCTTGTCCCCTCCTGTGTAGGAGGGCCCACCCCTACGTTAGTACGGATCAGGTTCCCATTTGGATTTAAGTTAAGAATGATAGAACCTTTTCCTGAGGAGATTGGCAGGTGGGAAAACAGGACTAACTAGTGGAGTGTGTGTGTGTGTGTGTGTGTGTGTGTGTGTGTGTGTGTGTGTGTGTGTATTGACTGCCTGTGTATCTGTTGACAGCTGTCTGCTTGGTCTTTCCTCTTGTCTCTCCTCTATCCCCTCTGCTGTTAGTTGGCATTTGAGGTACCATGGTTGGCAAGGAACAAAGGGAAGAATTTACAGGTAGACCTCCCCAGCTGCTGGATTTCCCTTACTGTGAATACATATGGCTAATGGGAACCTATTCATAACATCTGTGTACTTTACATTATACTAGATTAAGTTGTGTATTCTCCAAATAACAAGTATAATGATACTTTACTGGACAATTTTTTAACCATTGTTTTCCTCCATGCGCTAAAGTGGGAAAGCAAGTAGCTAGAGAAGTATTCTATCTTTGAAGGAGCATGACAATTTCAGTTTTTGCTAAAAAAAAAAATTAAAAAAATTAGATTTTCCAACTGAAAGTTTGTATATAATTGTGTAAATTCTTGGAATTTACTTGTGATCACTTTGAAAAATTTAGATTTATTGAGATACAAATCAGTATCCCAAGAATTTTGAGCCAAATGATGGTACTAGGCCGTTTTTAACCATTGGAACACACGCTTGTTGGTAGATAAGCACCCCTTTCCTTTGCCCAACACAGAGACGCCACCTGCTGGACAATGTGTAAATCTCCATTGTCTGAAGGTAATTTTGCATAGAACATAGAACATGCTTTCAATTAAGTTTTGGTAGATCTACATATATTCAATTGATGCGTTTTATACTTTCATTTTTTAACTAAATTTTACACTTGACACGAATAAAGGAGTTCTGAGGTAAGGAGAAAAATAACTCCTGGGGTAGTTTGAAGGACAATCCATCCCACAAGTAGAAGCTTTTGGTTATTTCATTTCATATTTTGTGGCTTCTTCTTCTACAACTCATTGTTCAGCCTAACTGAATGTATGTGTGTAATACTTATATTAAAAGGCTCTTAGGAAAGACTTCAATCCCCATTCAGCTCTCTTCTCCTTCTCTATCCTTGCCTATTGCCAAACTTTTTAACAAGGCTGTTTATACTTGGTGAATCCACTTCCTTACCGCCCACTCACTCCTTAGCCAGCTTTAATCTGTTTTCTTCCCCTGACACACCGTTAAATCACTCTCACCAAGGTCACCAGCACTCCTTGTCTGAAATGTCATAAGCACTTTACAGCTTTTATCTTACCGCAGGCCTAAGCATGCTAAGCACTGCCTCCTTCCAGCAATGGGGTTCCCTCCCCCCACTCCTGGGACAGGGTGCTCACTTGTTTTCTTCTTCCTTTTCTAGTCTTTCTTCCCAGAATCCTTTGCAGATTCTCTTTCCTTTGTCCTTTAATGTGAATTAAATTTGGCAATCCTCAGGATTCTAGCCTAAGCCCCTTCTTTTCTGAGACTCTCTCTCTCTTTCTCTCTGGATGATAATTGTCTGGACACATAGTTTGATTGCCCTCTCTGTACTGTTAGCTTTGGCCCTAGTGTCTTTCCAAGGTCATCACGTCTTAAACTGTCCTCACTTGTTTCAATATATCCTGCTTGTCCCAGTGACACCTCCTGTAAATCTTCTTGAAAATGAATGATAACCCAGAGTTATCCAGAATCTGGAGAGCAAATTTGTTTTTCTTCCTTCACCTCTTTCTCAGTCAGGTCCCAGGTACTGTTGGGTCAACATCTCCCTAAGAGACCTCCATCTGCACAGCTTCGATCTTCAGAGCCTTGCTGTATCACTCAAGCTTGAAAAAAGTCCTTCCTGTCTCCCCTACTCCCGCCCTCTTCTGCAGCGTAGCAGCTGAGTGACCTTTCTGAATGCAAGACTGGTCAGGGCCCTTTCCTCAGCCTTCCAGAAATCCTCACTAAGGTTATCCATGGCTACTTGTCAAAAGAGGCTGGGTGTTCCTGGGGATCTGTCTCCCACCCCCTCCTCCTGTCCAGATCCATCTCACACCTTCTTCATGCCCTGCCCCAGCCTCATGGAACTCCCTCTAGTGATTCAGGGGTACCTGCATTCTCTCCAGCCTGCAATGGGGCACTGTGCCCTGCACTGCAGGTGTTTGCTCAGGCACAGGGTCAGGTGTACTGTTTGTTCTGCAGGACCCTGTTCTTCTGGACCCTAGAAACTCCATTGCTTCCTTGTCTTCTTCCTGCTAGACAGCCTCTCTTACTTAACACAGTTCAGTCACTCATCTTAACACAGCAGTTTAAAACTATTTATTCATTTGTTGTCAAAGTGATGTACAGAGGGGTTACAGTTTCCTACATAAGGCAGTGGAAATGAACTTGAAAAAGGTCTTGGTGAATCTTGATGTTCAATAGAAAAGGAAACTTCAGTTTATAGGAGTGAGGGATGTTCCCAAAGTCACACAGACAATGAAGACATTAAATAATCCTTTCCTTCCCACGTCAGCCACAACCCTGCTCTTTCTGTGCCATCCCTACTATTTTTCTCTATAAAAAGCTTAGAAATCCTTGACTGGGACAAGGCTTAGCATGATCCATGTTGTACTGTTGAGATGAACCAGTCAAATGGCGTGCCTGGAACTTCAGACCACATGGTCTGAAGGATTTGAGGAAGCAAGAGTAAATACTAACTGATGACCTATCTCCAGCCAGCTGTGATAGAGAGAGCTGATGGCCATATCCTTAATTTAGATATAAAGAATAAGTAGTTAAGTGCTGGTAGCTCACCAGTGTAATCCTAGCTACTCAGGAGGCTGAGATCTGAGGAGTGGTGCTCAAAGCCAGTTTAGGCAGGAAAGATCATGAGATTCTTATCTCTAACAATGCCCAGATCCTGAGTTCAAGCCACAGTACTGGAACAATCAATAAGTAAACAAGCAAAGAAATAGAAGTGGACCTGGAGGTGGTAGCACAAACCTGTGATCTCAACTACTCAGGAGGCAGAGATTGGGAGGATCACAGTACCAGGCCTGTCTGAGAAAATAACAACAATCACCACCACCACAACAACTTTGCGAGAACCCCACCCCATCTGAAAAAGCCAGGAGTGGTGGTGGATCTCAGTCATCTTAGCTACAGTGACAAATATAAATTGGAGGATCACAGTCCTTCTGACCTGGCAAACAGGGAAGCTCTATCTCAAAGATAACTGTAGCAAAATGGGCTGGAAGTATGGCTTAAATGGCAATGAGTCTGCCTAGCAAGTGCAAAGTCCAGAGTGCAAATACTACCAAAAAAATCATACAATTACTACTACCAAAAAAAAGAAAAGAAAAGAAAAGAAGTTGGGGCTAGGAATGTGGCTTAGTGGTAGAGTGCTTGCCTAGCATGCAGGAAGGCCTGGGTTCGATTCCTCAGCACCACATAAACAGAAAAAGCTGGAAGTGGTGCTGTGGCTTAAGTGGTAGAGTGCTAGGCTTGAGCAAAGGAAGCTCAGGGACAGCACCCAGTTCAAGCCCAGATCAGGGCCTGAGTTCAAGCTCCAGGACTGGCAAAATGAAAAAAATAAAGAAAGAAATGGCACATTTCATATAATAGTTTCCTTAGCATCATTTACTTTTTTTAAAAAAAATGAATGGGTAGTGGGATGAGACATTCGCCCCTCTGACAGTGTTTTCCAAACCGTGAAGTGAAGTTCACAGCAGATTCACTGGGTGCCTGCAAGGCCAGGAGATGGGCAGCTCTGCACTCACAAAGTGGCCAAGTTCAATTTATTTAAAACCATTATTATTTTTAAAAATCGTAACAAGAAATGAGTGTCCTTGGTTAAAAAAGAGGAAAGGATGTGTTCATTGGGCTGCAGGGAATGCCATGTGCATGGAAGACAGTGCTGAAGGTACCCTGGAGATGTGGGGTGGGCCCTGGCATCTCCAGGAACCTCACCAGGAGAGGAGCTTGTTGAGTCTCAGTTTACCCCTAGTGCGGACTGTCAATGGATCTTCCATTTACATTCATGATCTGGTCTTTTTGCAGAAATTACCTTTGAAGGAATCAAGTAACTAATAATTTGAGACACAAAATCAGAGATTTATAAACAGGAAGGATTACCCAGCAAATGCAAAACGCACTTGAAAATAGTCTCCAAATATTAGCACTATTGAGAGCTCTTGTCTTTTCTGGGGTTTGCAACCTACATCTTTCAAGCAGTTGTAAGTAATGTTTTTGAAATGGAAATAGGATGAATTGGCTGAGGTGTGTGGCTTTCATTGAGGCTCTTTCTCTGTCAATAATAAGAACGACACCTAAATCTAGTGAGTTTTTACCTTACCAAATGCAAGAAAACAAAGAACAAAGTGTTTGCCTTGGGGACAGTCATAGTGGATATATGGATTCTGATATCTGAATCATTTATTGTCCGGGAAGAGTTAATTCCAGACATTGGAACTTGCAAACAATGCTTATTTGTTGTGTGAATACCCATCCGTTCCTAAAATTTCACTTGGAAGACAATTCATTACATTTGTCAGCTTGCTAAAGGTGGATATTACTCTTCTGTCTTTTCTTATTAGCTTTATTGACAGAGGCAGAGGATTGCAGAATTGGACAGAAAGACCAGAGGGCAGGCACCGCAAGCAGGGACTTATGCTGTCTTTCTAACTAAATGATTCTTTTGTCAAAATGACTACAAAAGAATTCTCTGGGTGCTGGTATCATCATACAAACTTAAATTCATGCAGCTCTCTGTGGCTGAATGATATTTGTCAAGTTTAGCTCGGGGTTTTCTATTATTCAGCTCAGTGGTGTTGAAACAGTGTTGTTGACATTTTCTCTAAATGGATTATGCTCAGAATCATTTGCCCAAAGCAGACAGATGGCTTCTCAGAGAACCTCCCAGAAATTGACAATATCTTCAGAAATAGAGCAGGTCTGTCACACAAAAACAATGTTTGTTGTTCATTTCTTTTAGTGATAGGTGTTTCAAGTTTATTTTTACTTTCTCATCGGGCTTAAATGAAACAGCTGTCTTATACTGAACAATTGTTGTAGCCTTTAAAATATAACTAAAAAAAACAAGCTTTTGTTCAGGGAGCTGGTGACACTTGCTGGGGTTCCCCAAGGATAGCTTCATTCACATCAGTGCAATTGTTCCTTCTTTAGAACAAATGAGCGATTGTGAGATCTTCTGGGGGAAGTGGAGATGCCATGTTGGCTTTTATTCGGGGGGGGGGGGGTCAGTGTGTCTTCACCAGTGTGTGCTTTATTTGCTTGCATTTTTATAAGGTAAAAATACACTAGTCTTATGTATAACATTCTCATTATTGACTGAAAGTGTTATATTTACTGAAGTTCTTTAATTTTCTGTTTATAGAATAATAACAGCTCACAGGCAAGGGTTTATTAGCTACATCAGCATTGTTCCAAATGATTTCCATGTTGTTGTCTTTCTTACTCTCATAATAAGTCTACAAGGTAGTATAATCATTATTATTATATATCTGTATTTAATGATATATATGCATTTCTCTGAGTGTGTTTTTGTGTGTGTATGTGTGTGTAATGGCACTGCTTTGAGTACAAGCATCTGCCTACTTCATTATGGTTCCATATGTAACTGCTGCACATTTACATTTTGTAATACATATTATTTTATGTGACCATTCACTTATTTCCCTTTATGACTATGACACTGTATTGTCTTCATTTTTTTTTTTTGCCAGTCCTGGGCCTTGGACTCAGGGCCTGAGCACTGTCCCTGGCTTCTTTTTGCTCAAGGCGAGCACTCTGCCACTTGAGCCACAGCTCAACTTCTGGCCATTCTCTATATATGTGGTGCTTGGGATTCGAACCCAGGACTTCATGTATACGAGGCAAGCACTCTTGCCACTAGGCCATATATCCAGCTGTATTGTCTTCATTTTAGTAATGCATATGAAGATTATATTGTCTGTCAATTTTATTTTAGATTAATAAAGGGAACCTTAAAATAGTTAAAGGGCCTGGATTTCAGTACGGTTGAGAACTGCAGGTCAAAGGCAAAGTCTCATTTATAATCAATATGTAATAAATACTTGTTCAATGGCTAGATGAAGAAAGCAACATTTCAAGTCTAAGTCTTCACAGCTAAAAGAGACCACATTGTTCTTCTTGCAAAGGAAAGAAGTAGATGTCTCAGCATAAATTACAGGGACTACAAATGAGAATTTGAAACACTAAGTTTCATACTTCTCTCTAAAGCTTTGGTCACTGAGAGATGTAAGTAAAGTAGGTTTTACTGAGTGGCATAAATAGCACTCATTACTAACTACCTGTTAGCATGGTTGCTACTAGATATGTCGATTTTATTATCAATAAACTAATGAGTAACAGTGTAACACTGAGCAGTTCATTTATGTATATAGTACTCTGAAGTACACAGACATAAACATGGGCTCCCATAAATTAAAAATTAATTTTGCAAAACATGACTAGTATACAGGCTTTCCATTTACAATGCATTTAGTTAACATTGTGAAGTTCCTAATAATTCCTTCCCTTTCTTCAACCTTCAAGTTAGAAAAGATTTTCTAGTGAGAAAGCTATTGTAACAATCCACGATGTTGTTTGAGAAAGAAATTTGTCAAGTGATCATTCCAATTTAGTTTTTTCATTATGTTGAGTTTTTTTTTTTTAATTTTTTTTTTTTTGGCCAGTCCTGGGCCTTGGACTCAGGGCCTGAGCACTGTCCCTGGCTTCTTCCCGCTCAAGGCTAGCACTCTGCCACTTGAGCTACAGCGCCGCTTCTGGCCGTTTTCTGTATATGTGGTGCTGGGGAACCGAACCTAGGGCCTCATGTATCCAAGGCAGGCACTCTTGCCACTAGGCTATATCCCCAGCCCCATTATGTTGAGTTTTAACAATATGACTTTGAATATCCTAAGGCCTTTTGTATAGTTTGTTTGCTAACTAAACATGTTCCCTGTTACTTTTTGTAACTTTGTATGAAGACTTAGATATTTAATTATTCTTAAAATTTCTTTTAAAATATCTTCTGTAGGGGCTGGGAATATGGCCTAGTGGCAAGAGCGCTTGCCTCCTACACATGAAGCTCTTGGTTTGATTCCCCAGCACCACATATATGGAAAACGGCCAGAAGGGGCGCTGTGGCTCAGATGGCAGAGTGCTAGCCTTGAGCGGGAAGAAGCCAGGGAAGGTGCTCAGGCCCTGAGTCCAAGGCCCAGGATTGGCCAAAAACAAAAACAAAAAACAAAATAAAATATCTTCTGTAAACTACATTTCCTTGAGGACTAGATTTTTGAGTGTCAAAATGGCCCTCTTCTGCTTTCATAGGACTCAAAAATATTCTATTAACTGTAGTTAGTGATCAAATCTAATATATATCAATCACCAAACCTATTTTAATGAAATTTATATAAAGTTTAAGTTAATATGTCTACTATAATTATCCTTCTGTTTTTCTAAGAATTATGTAACAATTGCATTATATAATAATGATTTCAGAAGCGGTGTTTTATTAGTTTGGAGCTCAAAGTTTCAGAAGAACAACACACAAAGCTCCAACAAGCCAAGATTTCTGGGCTAGATCCATTTTATCTGCCTTACTCATATATTTTTAGGGTTCATTGAGGAAAATTCAACCATTTTAATGGAAAGTCAAATGTACTTAAAACATTCTGTTTTCAAGGTACTGAAAAATAGTAAATCCAGGAATTGATCATTCAGTGCAATAGAATCTTCTGTTTTGTTCAATTAAGATATTTTATGCCTAATGTCCTAGTAAGCACAACTTTATGACTTATAACCAATATTAATGTCTTATACATTCTCTACACAGCTTTCTAGTGAGCAAGACTCTCAGGCCATCCATCTTTGTTTGTTCATCCAACATTCCAAACATACTAATTTATCTGAAGTATAATGTCAAGAGAAAAATAGTTGTCATGATATAAAAACTTTTTTTGATTTGCTGTTTATCAAACAGAAGAAATTATAACAGTTGTTTTGTTTGCTTTGGAGCAAAGCATTTAACCTCCTTAAACGAAATGACACAGAAATCCCATAACAACCATGGGTTTTGATTGTGCACAGCCCACCATAGGCACTAGAACACCAGAGTTGTTCATTGCCCCTCTGTCTCTGTGGCTGACGTTTATGGCAGTGTTATCTGTGAGTGACTCCTGACTGTGGTTGTAGACATTTTTGGAAAGACTGCCTGGGAAATCAGTCTGCCACTGATTGTGTCCTCAGAGATACCCATGTGGGTAGCCTGGAGATGAGATTCAGTTGTTTATGTGTATCATTGTGTACATAAAAGGGTTGTTCTGTTCTCAGAGTCCAAATTAGCTGTTTTAAATATTTGTGTATGCTCTGAGTCAGTTCATGCATTTTCTTTAAATGTGATAAAGATACTGGTTATGCTTTCTCATACACTAATATCACAAGGGATAGTGTAGCTCATGGGGAAAAATGGGTGTAGAGTCACCAATGTCTTTTGTGACTTACTCTGCCAGAATGTAGTCAGAACTCTTTCTAAGCAGTGGAGGTCTTTTACATTTTCTGATATGAGCAGAAAACCCAAAACTCTTAAATATCTTAAGATAGATAATAAGATATATGCCAAATGGATAATTTATGTTTAGAATTCCAGTTTCTTTTATGATCATGATATAAGGAGATAATACGCAATTATTGATCCATGCTTATATTACTAATTTTCAATACATTTAGTGTTGTAATCCTATGTTATAGTTAACAATCCCCTTATTAGAAGAACCTGACATTGTCGTGATGTGATACAGCAGCTTGTTTTACAGTCTAAGTTCCTGATCTTTAGATATTTATATTTTAACTGCATGTAGTGCAATTGGAAGGAGTTGGCATGGAATGTGTAATGTGTTTTCAAAAAATGTTCATTAATTATTAATGTTTAGACTCACATTTTTATAATAGTCTCTGTGGTTTTCCATGGTTCCCACATTTACTTTCTAAATATGGGTTGAATTGCCCTGGTATCTTATGTTTGGAAGTCTTATTATGGCGGAGAATAAATGGCAACCACTGCTCTTAATACTGTTAGTGCCTTTGTCCTAGCAGTATTGGTCTATCTACTCTCCTGGTGAGTGAAAAGTGCTCCTCCTTTGTTCCCAAATCATCCCCAGTACCAGATTAGGAGTACTGTGAGTGCCCATGAGATTCTAAGGATAGAAAAGCCAGTGACACCTTGACATCTCCTTCAAGTTGAATGGTCTGTGGCCAAATTATGCATTCATTTTTCAGGTTATGCTCTAGTAATTCCAGGTTGGTTTGCATATATAAGAAGGAATTCAATTTATATAGCAAGTGCAATAAATTCTCCTGGCTCCTCTCTTCCTATATACACTGTTTTTCAAAGAGAATGGAATTACAACATGTGTAGGAATGCCCTGTTAGAATATACCTTCAATAAGTATTGCACACCAGTATCTGATATGTCTTAGCAGAAATGCTATGTAGGGCAGAGATGTTGGTGGGAGATGAGCTGGTTTGGGCTGGCTAGATGCTGAAGGTAAATGGTTACACATAAAATGGGAAAGTCAGCACCAGAAAGGAATGCCAGGATGGGTTTGGCTACCAACCAACATAACTCTTTCTACAAGTTGCCTAGAATGATTTTTTTTTCTGGTTCTGATGGCTTCGTTGGGAGGACCCATGGGAGAGAGTTTGTACTTGGTTCCTGAAACCACAGAGTAGAAGGATAACCCTGATTCCTCCTTCCTTAAAACTAGAAAATGAAATTTTACACAGACAATTCAGTGTGAGCTTTTCAAAGCCTTTCATTCATAGCAACTTTTATTAGTTAGGAGCTTTACTTCTGGACTCGCTGAGGTTTTTTTTTTTTTTCTGCCTGTTTTCTGTAGCCAGCACGGGTTGTCTCCTGGGTTATCAGGAGATGATGTAGTTGTGTGTTTGTGTATTAGGACAAATTGTCTTCTCCAATTGGCCATTGTTTTCTGAAACTGACTTCACCAGAACTGGCACAGTCTGGTATTTAGGCGTGGATGCCACCTCTCAGTACCGATGAGATGACATTTGGGATGATTAAAATCCATTTCATAACCTGCTGTAGGAAAAGCTCTGTGAGAGCATCATGCATTAATAGCACCAAGTCGTTATTTTTGTGTATGTCATTGTTCTCTTTCAGTTAGGGAGTGCCAACTTGTTTTTAAAATTAGTGTATATTGATTATACAAAGGGGTTTTTATTATGATATTTCCAAATAGCAATTTGCTTTCAAATGCTCAGTGATCATTTCAAAACTAAGTGACAAGAGCTCACTTATTAGTAATACTCGGACAATGATTGTAGATATAATCACCTTGATACAGATTATTTTTAAAGGAATTCTTCTAATTATAAAAACAAACTAGATGCTTGTTTTTTTTAAAGAATTATCTTTGGTTATACAAAGGGGTTATGGATTTTAAGCAAGTGATTCAAATCCATATTAAAGTACACAGATAATGAACATAGTAACAGAAAATGTTAACTCCTTCCCAAATAATTTTATAGCTGTTTACCTATAATCATTTAAATCATAAACAACTTTTCAACATGTCTTATTTATAAGCCCCAGAACTGTGAAGAAAGGTGGAAAAATTACTTTCATTATTTTCATGGAAGAGGAAAAGGCTTGGGTTACATTAATGGGAAATACACTGATTTTTGTCCCTAGCAGTGT
The DNA here is from genome assembly GCF_023159225.1 of Perognathus longimembris pacificus. Taxonomy (NCBI): domain Eukaryota; kingdom Metazoa; phylum Chordata; class Mammalia; order Rodentia; family Heteromyidae; genus Perognathus; species Perognathus longimembris. The sequence continues at coordinate 31,713,027 of NC_063164.1, read as the reverse complement.
GGTCTTGCTATGCCCTGTCTTCCTCCTGCCTCTGGATCCCATCTCTTAAGTTCTGTTGTCTATATCACATGAGGAATGATTTTTTTTCCCCTGTCTCTGTTGTTGCCATGGGTAACAATGAATAGGTAGCTTCACTGTACTTGGAAGAGAGCACATGATTTACATATCATGAAAGGGTGAAGTCACCTGCCCCTTGACCTAGCTGCAGCTCCACCAATGAGCACCCAGGTCACTTTACAGGACTGGGGTGGGGGTGAGGCTCACTCTGCTTCAGAATTTTCCATTGGTAAATAGAGATTAATAATAGTACCTCATAGGGAAGTTGTGTTGATTGAAGGAGTGACCATACACAAGGCAGAGTGCTTGCACTAAGTACCTTGTGTGTTACTACTGTTATTACTTAAAAATTGCTTTTCCCAAACAAGGTGAAATCACTTTTTAATGTCCAGGGGAGCTCATTCACTGTCTGTACTGTTAAGAACATTCTCCTCCAATTCTGCTGGAGCTGTGAATATATGTATTTTTCCCCTTAGAAAATACACCTTTTCATTGGCAGGCCCCAGTCTGCTGTAGTTTCAGTCTCTGCCTATATTACCCATGTGGTGTATGGAAGGACACTAAGCCAGGAAGGAAAGACTCAGCCTAAGTCCAGTTCAGGCCTTGTTCAGCTGTTACCTTGTGCCAGCAATTGATCTTCATTAGGTTCAGCTTCTTACAACCTCCAAGTCTACTTTAAAATCTTATATCATGGGTTCAGTAATTAAAGGAAAGCTTATTTTAATACAAACATTAGGCAAAGCTCAGCACTTCACCCATATTGTCATTACACAGGATAGAATTGTCAAGTGCCTCCACAGATTTTGAGGAGTTAGATAGTCCAAGGTATTTTTTGTGTTTGTGTGTGTCTGTCCAGGTTCTTGAACTCAGGGCTTAGGCACTGTCCCTGAGCTTCTTTTGCTCAAGGTTAGCCCTCTACCACTTGAGCCACAGTACCACTTCTGGCTTTTTTCTGAGTAGTTTATTAGAGATAAGAATCTCATGGACTTTTCTCTTCAGGCTGGCTTCAAACCACAGTCCTTAGACCTCAGCTTTCTAAGAAGTTTGGAACATAGGTGTGAACCACCAGCATCCAGATCCAAGGCATTTAAAAATTACTTACTTCTACATAGACCTTAAGAGATGTAGCATCCCAAAGGGATGTAGCAGTTCATCATGGAGTAGTTTGCATAAATTAGGTGAATTATTCTTTCTCTGAGCAAGCCTCTCCTTTATAGATGGCCACTCAGACAAATGGCTTAACTTCATTATCTCACAGTTTCAGGGTCACAGTCTTAGGCACTGCAGTGAGAAGAATAAGAGGAGAGAAGAAGAGGAGCTACTTCCTCTTTGTCTTTAAGCTGTTGAGCCACATCCCCACTTCTCTACACTTTACTCCTTCTGCCCCTGGGCCAGTACTAATGTGCATACTTTATCATTGAAATAATAGATTAACAATTTAAAAATAGCAGTGAAAAACGTTTTTCCCAGGCACTGGGATAAATGACAGCTAATGTGCTCCTGCCATCCTCCTTTGCTCTTGCTCGGATGGACATGCTGAGCCTTTAGAATCTCTAGAAACTTCATTAGCCAGATGGGAACTTTGTCTTGAGGATGATGGAACATCAGCAAGAATATGGGTAAGTAATAGCTTATGGACAGGAAAACTGTGAGGTTAACTCAATATATTAGAAACCACTCAGCAAGCGTGAGGTAGATGATTTATATGTTTCAGGAGATGCTCAGCTTTCTGAGCTCTTGTACACTGAAGGATGACCTCAGTTTTAGTTCTTTAAGGAAAGACATCTTTTCTTTTCTCACAAGACTAGGAAGGCTGAGCGTAGGTGGAGAGAACTACGATCATGTGTAAAAGTCTGAGACCACATGGATAAAAGAGTCAGCTGTCATTTAGTCATAGTGAGAAGGCTGCCCAAGACAGAAATGCAGTTGGGAAGGCTCAAGTTGGGAGTCCTAAGCTTACAGAGAACAGGCACTCACTGATGCTAAAAAGAAGAATATTGGTAATTTGAAAGAAAAAAAAGAAGAAGAATCTTGGATTTAACCCTGGAAAAGTGAATTGTGGATCTGGGTCTGTTTTCTCATTGAGTTACAGCAGAAGGATAGAGAACAATGTTACTTAGGAAACTTAACCCATAACTATCTTTGGTGTCTGTTTCTACCTATTTGTAGGGACAAGGAGACCTGCTGAAGAATGCCAAGAATGAAGCTCTTGAAAACATGAAGCAGATCCAGCTGGCATGCTTGTCTTGTGGACTGAGTAAAACCCCCAGCAGCAGTGCCGAGGCCAAGGGCAAGAGAAGCCTGGAAGCAATAGAGGAGAAGGAAAGCAGCGAGGAGAATGGGAAGCTGTAGCCCCAGACAGTATTGACCCATTCACCTGTTCACCTGTCCTTTTCATCAGGGACTTTGCTTTCACATTCTTGTTTTCTTCTTTGAATGGTTTTGGATGTTCATAAAAGTGATTCCCTCTCTAGTGTGTTGACATAAACATTTTTTTTCACATTGTCAGTATTTTAATGTAGTTAATTTATCTAAGTTAAAACTTGGAGTTGCAGTATTTTAATTCTGAGATGTGTATATATATATATACCCATATGTGGATGCCTATAAGTGTGTGTGTGTGTGTGAAAGAGAGAGAGAGAGCAAAAGACAGAGAGACAATGTTCAAAATCTGTTTTGCATTATTCATTCATTAAGTTATTTCTGTATCTTTGTCATCATTTTAGGACAGGTTTCTTAATCAAATTGTAATGAGCACTTACTATTATAACTGTTAATGTGTTTAATTTTACTTCTCTGCCTTTGTCCTTTAATTTAGAGATCTTAGCATAGCATACTGTTGAAGTAAACCACATTTGTCAAAGCATAGATGTGTCATTAGACTCACTATAGATTTAAAAATTCTAAGAACCACAATAGAAGTAAAAGTGATCGAAAGATTAAGCAGTCAGAATTTATAGAAATGTCAGCAAAGTCATTCTTCAGTCAGCAAGCTCTCTAAAATATTTATTAAATAAAATGAAATTTTAGGAAGTTTTCTCGCATCATTTATGAAATGTGATTTCAATGGAAAAACTGATGAGAAATGTATGTATACCTACCCATGTGGTCTCTGAAAAACACCCAAAGCTCTGTAATTAAGATATCAATGTGGCAATGACATTCGGTCATGGAACTTTTAGAATTCGTAGAAAGGTCTCATTCTTTTGAACTGGGAGTCTAACATTTGTTTGCTATAACAGATGTGGAAAGCTAAAAGACTTTTGCTTTAACTGGATTTAATATTGGGTACTGCACTTAAATTTAAAGCTTATTCAAGAAGTATTGTATCACCATGTTGAGCTTATATAACTTCTGCGAGTCAGATAACATCTTTATGATGATTTAAAAAGTAGCTGATTGGGAGGCATGGTTCACATGTTGTAGCACCTGCATAGCAAGCACAAAGCTCGGAGGTAAACTGCAATACTGCCAAACAAATACTGATTATAAAACATCTATAATTTTAACAGAAAAAGCAAATGACTAATCAGAGTACATTTATAAACACATTTAGATCATTTTAACCCTAATGTCTTCATAAAGTATGTGAGTGCAATGCTGATTCATTACCTCCAACAGAACTAAATGTTCTATTGTATGAAAGAATATATTTATTTAAAACATTGCTTTTATTTTGAAAAGCTTCTTAATTAATTTGATTAACAAATATGCTAATCTGGGGGAATTCGAGAAGATAATTGTTGTAATTTTGCAAATATAAACATCTTCTATGGCCACTGTGTTATTTCTTACTACTTAATACTATTATGTTCATGTTGCACATTACTGAGAGTAAAGATATGGAAAACACTTGTTCTATCTCACTGTGAATTAATTGGAAAAGGGGAAAGATAATGAAAATGGGCTTCTGCTACATTAAAAAACATCTTAAAAGGTTTGCTACTTCCAGGGACCTGATATGATAAAGTTATTTTTTGAGTTTTAAACTGGGCATTTGGGTAGGAGGTACCGGAACTCAAATTCCTAATGGTGCTATAATGACCTGAAAATTTTTCTTGACCCTCTCTGATGCCTACTACTGAGAGAAGGAATAATAAAGTGCAGCTAGCTACTTTCTTTTTTTTTTTTTTTTTTTTTTTTTTTTTTTTTTTTTTGCCAGTCCTGGGGCTTGGACTCAGGGTCTGAGCACTGTCCCTGGCTTCTTTTTTGCTCAAGGCTAGCACTCTGCCACTTGAGCCACAGCGCCACTTCTGGCCATTTTCTGTATATGTGGTGCTGGGGAATCGAACCCAGGGCCTCATGTATATGAGGCAGGCACTCTTGCCACTAGGCCATATCCCCAGCCCAGCTACTTTCTTTATAATGAAAAAGAATTGCCAAACCCACATGACATCTAACTGATTTTGCATAGGGATTTTACCTCCTTGAATTCTACTTGGATCAACTCATGACTTACTGGTGGTATATGGGTTAAAAACAGACTGTCAAAGAATATGTACATGTTTCTGTATTTTGCGGTCAAATTCAGTCTCTGGAAGTTGCTTCCTTAGTTTATTCCATTAATCCTAAAGCTCCATTCACATTTCATGTCTACATAAATAATATTCTTGGGAACATCATCTGCATCATCTCATGCTCTCTTGACAGTGGGTTGTCAACATCCTCTGCTTCATCCTATTGTACGCAGTTCTAGATAGTGAGATGTGGAGCAACAAGAAGCTTTAGAGTTTGAGAATAAACAAGTTTCAAGAGAAAAAAAAATCTTCTATGATGATACTACATATGGATAAATAGCAAAAATACATACACACAGCCTTTCATTTATAGTTCTTTTGACAGATTGTGACATTCTACAGCTGTTTATCTCCCTTCTGCAGTTGAACTGTTATAGAGATAAAACTTCTCTGTCTACTTCTGTTTGTGTGATACTGGAACAGTATTGGTTTACATATTCTGCTTCATATATATCCATTGTTTTATTACAAAGGGGTTAGGAGGCAGAAATGGCAAGTATTATTGCTGTCGTGTTACAAGTGAGTGGGCACAAGGCCACTGAGGTAGTAAATGGAACAACTAATTTTGAACTCAAGTCCTACTAAGCATGAGAGTATTTATTTGACTATTCCAGTTTCAGAATTCTTCCTCAAACCTAAGATAGACTATTAGATAGCTCTTTGTTTAGAACTATAAATATAAAGATCTGTAGTCGCTACTCTGAAAAAATGTTAAACAATATAAAATTTAAAAATAGAGCAATGTTAGGGCTGGGATGTAGCTCAGTGGCAAAGCGCTTGCCTAGCAAGTGCAACATCCTGGGTTCAATCCCCAGTACCAAAAAAGAAAAGACAAAAAAATAGAGCAATGTACAAAAATGAGAATAAAAATCATCAAGAATTAAAATTTTAATTTATATTCTTTGAGACTCTATTGATGATTTTAGACCTCTTGAGATACATTTTTAAATAGTCTCTGAAAAAACATGTCTAACTTAAAAATGAGTTTGTGACATTGTTCAAGTCATTGATAATAATACACAATAGCTAATGGGTGAAGTTTGAAAACATGCTATATATTGTATGATTTAATTATCATGAAATTTCCTGTATAGCTAAATCCATAGAAAAAGAAAGGCTAATATTTGTAAAGCTGGGAGGGGTGGTTATAAAGAGTGATTGGACATAGGTGTAAGTTTTCTTTTGGGGTGATAAAAATACTCTGGAATTAGATAACTGAAATTGTTTCTCAATTTTGTGAATGTTCTGGTTTGTTGAACTGCACTCTTTTGTAAGATGAAATTTTATGGTATGTATATCATGTCAAAAAGAAGGAAGCAGAAAAGAATTTACAGGATAAACAGAATCTGAACAGTGAAGCAATTTCTAATATTTATGAAAGTGGGAAGAGGTGGGTAAGAGAAATATTAGAATATATAATGGCTAAATATTTTGTCAAATGAGTCTTATTTTTAATGATATTCTTAGATATGAGAATCTCTAAAATATAACATACACTTAAAAGTCTCCAAGGACAAGAAACATGGGGAAACCACATGAGGCATCTCATAGATTCTCCTAAAGCAGTGATAATCAAAATTTATGAATACAGAAAATAAGAAAGACAGTAGATTACTTATTATAAAGCATACAAGTGAGATGACAGTGGAACAAATTCTTTAAAGAACTGAAAGTAAATATTTTAATCCCAGAATTCTATATTAGGATTTTAAAATGGGCACTACTCAAAATCTGAATTAATCACTAGTAGACCTGCATATAAAAAATGTTAAAGGAAATCTTCCAGATTGAAGGCACATGAGGCCATATACAAATCTGGATCTACACAAAGAGATGAAGAGTACTAGTAGTTACTATGTGGAAATAATGTAAAAATCTCTTAAAAGGGCAATTACTGAAACAAATATATATAATAAGGTAATATGGAATTTGTATGATGCGTGAAAAGAAAATATACTATAAGAATAGCATGAATTTAGTAAGAGGGAAAGGTACCAATGTCACGTGCAAGTTAATATAATATTATTTAAAGGTATATTATAATTAAATTTCTGTAAGCTACTGAAACAACAACAACAACAAAACTGAAAAGACACGAGATATTCAATTCATCCAAAAGAAGGCAGATAGAAAAAATTGGGGAAGCAGATGGGAAAATAAAACATAAATGAGGTATTTGTTTTAAAACTGTAATCAAATCACACTATATTTTACAAACATAGCAGTTGAACAGTATAAGTTGTGAGATTGGATCAATAAAGAGAGCAAGCAGTGTATATTTGTATTTCAAGAAATATACTTTAAATATAAGGACACAGTAGCTAAAAGGTGGGAAGAGCTATCCTATGATATGAAGCAAAAACGGGCCATGGTATTTCCCATAGTTCCTCTTCCTGTCAATTTCAAGCTTTATTTCACTGTGATCTGATAAAATACAGGGAGTTAAATTTGTGTTTTTTAATACTTGCTTGCTTTGTTTCCCAGTTATATTTTATGATTTCTTTTGGAGAAAGTCTCATGGGCTGTGTATTTTATGGCTGTTAGTGGAAGAATATATAGACACCTGTTAAGTGCACTCACTCTATTGGGTCATTGAAGTGAAGTTTCCTGTTTGACCTATATTGGTGAGAATGGAATGTTATAGACACCTGTTGTTGTGTTGGAAATGGTGTCACGTACTACTTGTTTTATGAAATAAGATGCATTGATATTAGGTGTATATTTGTTTACAATTTCTATTTGCTTTAAAGTTTTTTCTTTGGTAGTACTGGAGTTTGATCTCAGGGCCTTGCACTTACTAAGCAGATGCTGTACCACTTAAGCCATGCTCCTAGCCCTGTCACCTGCTGTTAGTGGATTGTTCCCTTGATCCATATGAAGTGATTTTTGTCTCTTCTGACTAATCTTGGTTTGAAGTTGGCTTTGTTAGATATGAATGTAGTTAGCCTTTCTTGCTTTTGAACTCTGTTTCCTTGGAAACTCCTTTTCCATCATTTCACATTAAGCCTATGCCTATCTTTGGCTTTAGGCCAAAGTGAACTTTGTGCAGTATGGGAAACTGACTGTTGGGTCTCATTTTTTAATCTAACTGTCAATCTATGTCTTTTGATTGGGAAATCAAGGCAATGGACATTCAGACTTATTATTGATAGGTATATTGTAATTTTTATCATTGTTTATATAGTGTTTGATTCTTCTCTAACCCTCGTTTGCTTATCTAGTCACTCATTTAATGCGATTTATTATTATATTTTCATTGTTGTGCTTATCTGCCTATTCTGTGTGTAGGGTTCACTTAAGTGTCTTCTGCAGTACTGGCTTTGTGCTCATTAATTCCTTTGTTTTTTTGTTTGCATTGGAAAGTTTTTATTTCTTCTTCAACTCTAAAGGATAGTTTTTCCAGATGCAGGAATCTAGGTTGGCAGTTATTTTCCTTGAAGGCTTGGAATAATATAATTTCATGTCCTCCTTGCTTTTACAATTTCTGTTTAAAATCTGTGTTAGTCTCACAAGTTTGCTGTTATACATAATGTGTGTGTTCTCTCTTAGTTTTCAAGAAATAGTCTTTCCTTGTTCTCTATACTTGGATAATATGCTTTGGAGAGGAGGAATTTCAATACCAAACTTCAAGCTGTACTACAGAGCTATGGTAATAAAAACAGCTGGGTGTTGGCACAAGAACAGACCTGAGGACCAATGAACTGAAGACCCAGAAATGAACTTGCAGACTTACGGCTACCTAATCTTTGACAAAGGAACTAAAAAGGATGGAAGAAAGACAGCCTCTTCAACAAATGCTGCTAGGAAAATTGGTTCAACACCTGTAACTAACTAAAGCTAGATCCCTATGTATCACCCTGCACAAAAAACAATTCCAAATGGATCAAAGACCTGGAAGTAAAATCAGATACCCTGAAAACACTACAGGAACGAATAGGAGAAACGCTTGGGCTCCTTGGAACAGGATGAAACTTCCTTAACAAAGGCCCAGAAATGCTACAAATCAAAGAAAGGTTGGACAAATGGGACTGCATCAAACTGCGGAGCTTCTGCATGGCAAAGGACATAGTTTGCAAGATAAACAGAAAGCCCACAGACTGACCATACATCTAAAATATATGCAGAACCCAAAAAATTAAATTTCCCCCAAACCCTCCAAGAACCAACAGCCCCCTCAACAAATGGGCTAAAGACCGAAAAAGAGACTTCTCTGAAGAGGAAATGAGAATAGTCAAGAGACACATGAAGAAGTGCTCTACATAACTGGCCATAAAAGAAATGCAAATCAAAACTACACTGAGATTACACCTCACCCCAGTAAGAATGGCCATTATCAAGAAAACTAGTAATAACAAATGCTGGAGGGGATGGAGCCCAAAGGGAACCCTACTACATTGTTGGTGGGAATGCAAACTTGTTCAACCACTCTGGAAAGCAGTGTGGAGTTTCCTCAGAAGGCTAAACATGGAGCTCCCCTACACCCTAGCAGTCCCATTTTTGGGCATCTACCCAAAAGATTACAAGCAAAACCACACAAAAGCCACTAACACAACTATGTTTATCGCAGTACAATCTGTCATTGCTAAAATATGGAACCAACCCAGATGCCCCTCAGTCAATGAGTGGATCAAGAAAATGTGGTATACAAAATGGAATTCTATGCCTCTATCAGAAAGAATGATACTGCATGATTCATAAGGAAATGGAAGGTGGAAAAAATCATACTGTGAAGTAAGCCAGACTCAAAGAAACATAGACTATGGTTTCCCTCATAGGGAATTAATACATCTCTAGGATAGACATAGCAGAAGAGCACAACAGCTCAATAGCTATGCATGTATGAACACATAAGATAATGATAAGTGAAATGAACTCCAAGTTATGTAAATAAGGTATATCATTGCTGTAGGTGATTTCACCATACCATGTGAAACCATACCTTTTGTTCTCTCGTATTCCCTTCCTGTGGTTTTACTCTTGCTATTACTGTAACTGATCTTAGTACCCCGGATTGGGGGTTTTCAGTATTTCCAGTTACTTATTTTCAGTTTTCTTTTAAATTCTGTATTGTCTTCCTTATTTCATTCAACTATGTGTATTACCTTAGAACTTATTCCAGCATATATTTATGTCATTTATTTTTGTTTGTTACTATCACTTATTTGAATTTTCATCTGGAATGTCATCTACTTCACTACCATTAGAATCTGTTCTTTTGGATTTGTTGATTTTGTAGGTAGGTGCCTTGCGTTTTCATATTGCTTGTACATCTCTACCTCTGTTAAGTTAGATTTCTCTTCAAACAAGGAGCTGAAGCTGACTGCAGTAACAAAATCAATAAATCAAAACACAAGAGATATATAGATGTAGTTAAAAACAATAGTAAATATCTACTGCTCCCCCAATAAGATTACAAAGGAACCTAAATGGATTATTTATAGGATTATCTAGGAACTAAATGTTGATATAGTTATTAATAAGTACAAAGAAGGAACAGGAAAACCAAGAGGCAAGATATGGCTTAGGGTGAACATACATTGTGAATGTATTAGAAAAGATTGTGAGAGAAAACAGTTGAATATGAACAGAAAGATAAAATGGAGAAAAGATAGGCGCATGGCAATATCAATGGTAAAGGGAAACAAGTGAGAGAGACAAATAAAAATAACTGTGCCAAACCTCAAAAAAAATCCAAGACCAGAAAACCAAAGTCAATATTTCTCCTTGAGAAAGAAAGTGGCTTCCTCTCCCCACTAAAGCAGTTTGTATGTATCTATGGATGTATATATCTATGGATGTATGTATCTATGGATGTATGTATGCATACATGCTTCGTGCAGAGTTGTTTCATATGAGGATTCGCAGATAGACAATGCTATTTTCAATTTTTCCTGATGTACCTTAGGGCAGGTGAATCTTAATTTCCCAGTTTACTGCAGGCTGGTTCTGCACTGTCTACCCTAGTCCTGCCTCCTACTTGACCACTGGCGACTTCACTTCCATGGCTCCTAGGCCCCACAGATTGGAAGGCTCGATTTATAGATTGTTCCTCACTCAACCCACATGCTTTTCATATTGCGGATATTACCTTGACTTGTCCACCATACCACTTGTTCTCTGGAATGCACTTGGTTTCACTCCCTGCCCATGGGTCTTGCTTTTGACTTGTGAGATTCTCACATCAGTTTGGTTTATACCCAGATAGCCGATTAGGTTTTCATTGAACTCATGGTACCATGCACTGAGGTCTAGTGTTTGAGGTGTGAAGGCCTTGTTGAAAAGCTGTGTTCTGTTTTCCTTCTTGGTCTGGGAAAAACTGGAAAATGCTGCTTGCTTCTAATTTGCCATTGTGAAATGTCTCTCGTGCAGTTTCCTTTTTAATATTTCAGACTTTGTATGTCTTTGGATAATTCAGTTTTACTTCTATGTGGAAAATGGTTGTAGAGAGTTCTTTTTAAGTTTATGGAAGCTTTGTTCTTTGTATTTTTGTATTTGTTGTGGGAGTGTGTAAAGTTGCACTTGCTTTTGTTGGAGCAAGCCTGGGCTCTTCAGAGATAGCATTTGGGAAAATCATCATCATCATCCCCCTTTCCTCATTTTTTTCAATAACTATGCTATTTTTTCACTTTCCTCTGTATTCTAAGAGATTTTCTTGTATCTCTCTTTTGGAATAAAAATGCAATTTTATGTATCATTAATTTAGTTTTCTTTTTTATTTGTTGGTGCTGACATTTGAGCTCAGGACCTCATGCTTGCCATGAAGGCACACTAGTACTTCAGCTATAGCCTGTTTTTTGTTTTAATTATTTTTCAAGTAAGATCTTGTGTTTATTTGCTTGGGCTTGTCTGGGCCACAATCTTTCTTCTTTTGTTTGACAGGTAACAACTTGAAGTTGTCTGACAGGCATGACCAATCATGCTTGGCTTTTTGCCTGGGATTTGTTTGAACTTTGATCCTGCCAATCTGCCTCTTGAGTAGCTGGGATTATAGGAAGAAGTGACCATGGCTGGTCTAATTTTGCTTTCTAATATGTGATCGCTTTTTCATTCCAAAGTAGTTTTTCATCTCAATTCTCTATTTTTCCTTAAGATTTATTTTCTGATCACATTGTTAGCAGTTGACATTTGTTTTGTCTTCTAGGTTCCCAATGTGAAAACAATGTATAATCTCAGTTCTCCAAACAACCTTAGAGGTTCCTATTATTGTCACTATTTCAGAAGAAGAGGGTTTATTAAGGAGTGTTCTAGCAACCCATTGTAATAACACTGAACATCACAAATCTCAAGCCCAAACCTACAGTTTATTTAAGACTCAACATGGTTCTACCTCTCTACTTGCCATAATGGGAAGATTTGAATACTAGGGACAGAAATCAATACTTGTTCAACCCCAGGCCTGGTGATGGATGCAATCTGAACCTGTCTCTTGGAGACCTACAAGAAATATGTGTATGTAACCTGGGATTACGACATGCAAGTGTGAGTCTCCCCACCAAAAAATTAAAGTGGCTGGGTGCTAGTGGCTCATACCCGTAATTCTAACTACATTGGAGGTAGAAATCAAGAGGATGCTGGTTTGGAGTTAGTCTAGACAAACAGTTTGAGAGACTCTATCTTAGTCAATAGCTGGGGGTACAGTGATTCACATTTGTCATCTCTACTATGTGGGAGGATGAGATTGGGAGGACTGTGGTTCCAGGCAAGCCTGGGGGAAAACATTTTAAGACTATCTCAACAGAGACAGCTAGGCATCATGATGCACATAAGTTATCCCAGCTATGGCAGGCAGTATAAAGAGAAGGATCATGGTCTAGGCTGACCTAGGCAAAATTCAAGGTTCTATTGGAAATAACTGGGGAAAATAAAGGATGGAGGTATGGCTCAATTGTTGGAGTACCTCCCAATCAAGGTCAAGTTCTGTGTCCAAACACCAGAAGTGCCCAAATACATAGATAAATACCTAGATGCCAATGGCTTGTGCCTGTAAGCCTAGCTATTTAGGAGGCTGATATCTGAGGATAATAGTTCAAAGCTAGCCCAGGAAGTAAACTCTGTGAGACTCTTCTCTCTAATAAACTACCAAAAAACTGTAAGAGATGTTATGGCTCAAATGATAGAACACTAGCCTTGAGCAAAATAAGCACAGAGACAGCGTTCAGTCCCTGAGTTCAAGCTCCATGACCAGCATAAAAAATAAGTAAATAAACAATAAAGTGTAAGTCAGGAAGTCTTGAATAGACCTCACCTCTGAGAAGGTGCAGTGAGGCTATGGAGGAGCAAATCAGCAGGGCTGCTGTCACTACAAAATTATTATCTTATCCTGGTAAATTAAGCAATTCTCCTAAGGTCATTTGATGGGTAGAAATCAGCTTGTCCCTTTTACTAAATACAAATGAGATGCTAACTTTTCCTTTACAGTTTACCAGCGTGACTTTCCATTACTCCTGAGTTCTTTCATATTATAAAGTCTCTGACTGTTGTCTGTTCCTTTGTATTACACAATAGTTTCATGGGTCCATTATGATTTTTTTCTCAGGTTATTTTGTGATGTTTATCCAAATCTGATTTTTTAAATTTAAAAGTAATGGAAACTTAATTCCTTTATATTCCTTTACTTCCATCCTGGATGCTGTTAAATCTCCGATTTAAAAATTAGGTGAAGAAGTAAGTCCTACAGCCTCAAGATGCAATATATGAAATCATATAGTTGGGGATTTTATTATTATAGGGGTAAAAAGCCTCATTGTCCAGTTCCTAATAAAAATGCAATTTTGTGCCAACAAAAGGGGTTAATTTTACATGTTTTTATTAATTTTGTTCCTCAGTGAGTGGGATAGTGTCTTGTTTTGCAAGACACTATCTGTGTGTTATACACACTACTGTGTGTATAAGAGGCCTCATGATCCTCATTTGGCTGCTGGGGAAACCAAGGCAGTTTTCTTTGCCTAGCAGTTATAATCACAGGTTCTGAGTTTAGCGATCTTTCATCCTTACACAGATTTTTAGCGGTATTTTGTCAAGAAAATAAAGGAAACCAGAATAGTAAGTTGTCCAAAATTTAACAGTAAATTTAAGCTTAAATTGAAGGAAGGTCCATGACTGCATTGTGACCACATTCTTAATTTATTTTTATCATAACAAACATGTTCCTGGTATCTTGCTGGCATTTTATGGACTCTAAACTCAAAATTCTTTCTATATTCCTTAAATTTCCCTGGACCTTGATTGGAAAAAGTATATACTTGTTATATTATGAAGAATCTATGAATACTATATCTGTTAGACATATAGAATTTTGAATATATTCATATACACATATATGAATATATGTATATATTATGTAAGATATGTATATGTATACATATATTCATATGTATATGAATATACAGAGAGAGTGAAAGAAAGCTATATTTTTGTCTGCTATTTGGTATTTCAGGCTGTTGTACTTTGTGTGTCTGTATTTATTCTACTTAGAAATTTGCCATATAAACACTGCCATTTTTCTGCATAATCTCTTCATAAAGCACAGCATTCTAAAGGTTTAGATTTTAATCTTGCTTTAACAAACAAATATACAGCTCCTGGCCTACGGCCAAAAAAGTCCTTTGATATGTCTTTTATTATGGAACCACAGCATTCTCAATAAAAAATTCACAATAACTTGATGGGTAAAACAAACCACTGACAAAGGAAAGGGTAACAATAGCTATCACAAGAATACTGTTCAGCATTTCTTATCTCTAAAGAAAATAATTAGACACAATTGAATGGGAAAGGCTGTTATTCAAATACAATCGCAAGGGCATTGTAACTGTTCAATGATGAGACATTTTTCTCAGTCGCTAATATTAATGTCCTAATTCTTGCATTTCTTGTTATCTGTTTTACTTAGAAGATAAAGATGCAGCAGTCAGCACATATATAGCATGAGTAGTTTGACCTTGCAAACTGAAGAGTCTGGATTTCAGCTTTTCTGCATAGTGCTATATTTGAGATATTGCGCTTGTGGTATTTTCTTCCTAAAATTCAGTTTTCCAGATATGGGCAGGAAAGGGCATCAATCATAGCAAATGAGGTAAAAAAAAAAAGCCAATGAAACACGCTGGATTTTCAGTCTTCAATTCCCTGTCATGATAATTGGGCCAAGTTTTATGGACTATCTATTAAGGGCAGTTTGCTTTTGGCAGAGCAGTAATGGAGACACGTGGCTAAGATGCAGCCTTATAGTGACAGTCACATCTTCCAATGTTTTCCTCTCTAGCAACCTTCCCACCACTACCCTACCACACTGGCTGCCTTTTTGTTTTCATGACCTGTTTTGTGATTCCTTCCGGCTATCAAATTTTCAACTAGCATTTCAAGCAAGGCAAATCCTGTACTTTCATATTCCTAGGTCTCCATACAAAGATAAGTTGGAAATATTCTGAGTTGGCCCACCTGTCAACCCAAGCCCACCCCTGTTCTTAAACCATCTTCAGTAATGGCCTCTTCTCTAGTTTTGAACTGGTTGATTCTTCTATTTTCTGTTATATGGCCAGGTTAGACCTTCCCCTTCCCCCACTCCCCAGGGCAGACACGTAATTTCACACAGAAGCTGTGTGGCAGGAGTTTCCTTTATTTCAATTTTTAGTTGAAATAACACCATGGATGTATATTTACTATTAACTGGTTTCTCTGTGTTACCATTTCAATTTAGTTGTGAGGGGGAATTCAACATGATATATTGAGGAACTTCACATCTGCTATTTTACAAAGCAAATCATCAGAGGCAGTGCCATTAAAATTGGTTTCATGCTCCCTTGTTAATTGTGTCAGATTTTATACCACCTTTTCTTTTTGGTAGAAAAACATTTTGACACCTGTGTGGTTTAAAATAAATTTCCGAGTAAGAAAATATTCGTTCATTAATTGTCACCTTCTTGAATAGCTCCTAAATAATTATGACAAATACGCTCCACAGATAGAATTCAGCTTTGCAGGTCATGAGCTCATTTTTCATTCAGTGATGAATATACTATGTTTTCTCCGCTAGGCGTGTGCAAGGAATCATAATAGGGCAGTACCTCTTTGAAACAATTTACAAATAATGTAATATTTCTTAAGTCATAAACATGTCTGCACTATTCTTGCCATTTGAATGGGCTTAAAGCCAAACTATTCTGCAGAAAAATATTTCCACAGTTGATCTTGTATCTCCCCTACTGTCTGCTCTTCCCCTGATCCTCCACTACTCACTACACATCTCCATCCCGCGCCCCTTGAACTCTCATTACCTTCTAGAATCAACTCCTGATACCATCTCTTAGATACATCAGCATCTTCCTGCTTTCCATCCCTGTTCCACTGCACACATCCCACTATCTCGCCAGTAATACTGAAATAGCATCTAGCTAAAATATATTTTAGCTTATTTTTTGCACAGTAGTCAAAAACATAAATAATATTTGTACATATATTTGTATGCATGACTAGATCTGTTTCTATGTGTGTGCATGTAGTTGGATTCTGCTTCTTTTCAGACAGACTTAGGTTATGCTTAAAACCCAAGTCTCAGGCATGATGATTAAGATCACATGCTCTACAGCCAGCTGACATGTGACCCTGATCTATCCCTGGTCCTTCTGCTACTACAGTCTGACTTCAACCCCACAAGGTCATTCCTGCCTTTGCACTGGGTCTGTTCCCTTGCCTTGCCTGTGACTTGTTTCCTTTTGCCAGTCTGGCGGCAGCTGTTATTTTTTTCAAAAATCGTTTCCCTGATCATACAATCTCAAGTAGTATCAAACACTCTCCAGGCCATTCCTTTTTTTTTCCCTGTCCTGAGTCTTGAGCTCAGGGTCTGGGCACTGTCCTTGAGCCTCTTTGTACTCAAGGCTAGCGCTCTACCATTTGAACCACAACACCACTTCTGGCTTTTTCTAAGTAGCTTATTGGAGATCAGAGTCTCTTGGACTTTCTTGCTCAGACTGGCTTTGAACCATAATCCTTAGGTCTCAGCCTCCTGAGTAGCTGAGATTACAGAAATGAGTCACCAGTGCCCAGCTTCCTATTCAGTTTCTTTGGAGCATTGTGTATTCATTTACTTGTTTATTGTCAGCCTGTCCGGTAAAACATAAACATTACAAGAGCAGAGACCTCAGGTCCTCATTCACCACCCCCTACCAGTTTCTGAAATGTCTGCACCTAGGAAATGTCCTGAAAGTATATATTTTATGAACATTATAAAATCATTATGAAACATAATGAATTAGCTAATGGAAAGTGCACTGGGAAGATTCATAGGTTCTTGATTCAGAAAAAAATCTTTGTCACTAAAGGATTCATACTGGAATTATTTTATTTCCACTGAAACAGGTCAAATTTTACAATTTAAAGTTGAACTTCTTCCCAAAGATATCTACTACTATGTCCTCTTGTTTTTGCAATGGTAGCTGATTAATTTTTCATGCTTATGTAATCAAAATAATGTTATCTCTTTTTCTCTTGTTTCCAGACCTGTTTTTTTTTTTTTCAGAGTAATGGCTAATGTTAGTGAGTGAATTTACATTAATTGGCTGACAGTTGGCTTCGAGACAGCAGAAATTGTGACTTAGTGAGTGATAAAGTTGTTACATGAAAACACAGAAACAGGGGGCTGGGAATGTGGCTTAGTGGTACAGTGCCTTCCTAGCATGCATGCAGCCCTGGGTTTGATTCCTCAGCACCACATAAACAGAAAAAGCCACAAGTGGCTCTGTGGTTCAAGTGGTACTAGCCTTGAGCACAAAAGGAAGCCAGGGACCAGGGACAGTGCTGAGGCCCTGAGTTCAAGCCCCAGGGCTAGGAAAAAAAAAACAGCCTGGAAAATGCAGAAACATAATGGTTTATAAGTAGAGAAAACATTCACAGATAAGAGCCAACTAAAAATCTTATTATTATTATTCCATATTATTCCCTAAATATTACATATGTATGTTACATATGGGGTATATTCATTGTATTTTTTTTTTTCCTTTCATAGAACTGGGTTATTTTATTTCACTTGTGCCAGTCCTGGGGCTTGAATTCGGCCTAGGCACTGTTTCTTAGTTTTTTTGCTCACCACAGTTCTGTTTCTGGCTTTTTGGTTGTTAACTGGAGATGAGTGTCTCATGCCCCGGCTTTCCTGCCCAGGCTGGCTTTAAACTGTGATTCTCAGATTTCAGCCTCCTGAGTAGTGAGGATTACAGGTGTGAGCCACCAACACCCAGCTAGATCATATATTTTTATTATGTGTGAATTGACTAATTATGAAGAGTATTTAAGAAAGATAATTTTACAACCTCCTTACCATTTTCTGCTTTTGTGGTTTGTTACTTAATTTATGGAAATTTTTGTTTGAAACACCAGGGTTTCCTTGACAGGAGGAAGAGTCAATATGTTGTGTCTGTTGCTGTCTTGGGGCTTGGATTATTATGTACCTGGCTATGTGACTTTGAAGAGTGCAGAGCCACCATCCATGATATAAGTGTAGTTTACCACCGAGACAGACGAACTTCAAGACGTTAACAAAGTCCTGACATGCTCTCCAACACACAGATAAGTGTCACCCTAACTCTGAGGCTTTGCAAATGTGACACCTTCCTGGTCATTTTAGTTGCAAAAGTTTCACAAATCATCTACTCCTGGAAGTGATCAGCAGCGCCAAGGCATCTGTCTTCTCAGCCGAGTCTTCTGCAAAAACTGGACTGGAGTACCAGCATCAGGTTTTCTGAAAGACGCCCCCACAGCACCCAGCCAAGCCGCTGCTAATATGGAAACAGGGCTGTTTGAACTGTAGCTCAGTCAGGTTTGTTATTAGGGGAGAGTTTGGATCTCGTGATACAGAAAATGACTGAACATTTAATGCTCAATACTTTGCAGTCAGGATGGGGGTGGGGATGGCATTGTGTGGACATGGACATAAGTCAGGTTAGGATGACTTTGAAGGGGCCATTTCTTTGCCTGTCTCAAGTTCCAGTGGTGAACAATTATCAGCCTGACCAAGTTCCTGCTTGAGAGCAATCATTGACACAGGACCCACGAAGCATTTTGCAACACCTTAGAAAAACAATCCTACCAAGCCTGTAGAAATAGTTTCATGGTTCCATTTCCTAAAATGGCCAGGAGACCTCATTAGCCTCAAAGAATCTTTGTGAAACCGATGGAATTTGGCCCTTGGATGAAGCAAAAGGATATCTGCATGGATTTGCTAGCTCTTAATTCCATAGACATAAATGCTGCAGTCCATTCGTACTTCTAACATCGGTATTATTTTTTAAATAAAAAATATATAATGTACTCACTGTATATAATATCAGGAGAAGATGCTTTCAGACAAACATTGAGTATAAAATGTATGTAGGCTTAACATATTGCAACTATTTTTTCCTCCAAAGTATTAGAAATCTAGCCCCCTGATGATATGGAAGGTAAAAATGGCTTTTATATTTTTAAAAGATTATATAAACTTGATGCTGGTGGCTAATGTCTGTAATCTTAGTTTCTCAGGAGGCTGAGATCTGAGGATCACAGTTTGAAGGTAGCCAGGAAAGTCTGTGAAACTCCTAGCATCAATTAACAAGCAAAAAAACAAAAGCGGAACTGTGGTTCCAATGACAGTCTTGAGTGAAAAAGACAAGCAAAGTACAAGATCCTGAGTTCAAGCTCCAGTACAGGTACATACATAGACAAAAGAAGATTATTAAAAAGAAAAGCAATGGAAAGGAGGAAGAATAATCAGAGATCTCTCTTCCTGGCCAGTGAAGACTAAAACATTTATCAACTGGTCCTTTGGGAAAATATTTGCTCATGCCTAGAGTAAGTATTTTACCTACTGTGTGTGTTTGCCATCTTAGACCAGACAAAGGTGAGTAAACTGTTCCCTGCCCTGAAGTAATTTATAATCTAAAGGAAAGGGAATATGGCTAGTAAACAAGAGCTACAGGAAGATGGTGCTAAATGGAACTTCACACACACACACACACACACACACACACACACACACACAAAGGGGGGGGTTGGGAGAGAGAGAGAAAGTCAGAGAGAAAGAGAGAGTGTGAGAGCAGGGGGGTGGGGTGGGGAAGAATAGGGAGTGCCTGGTTCTTCATTGTGTTCATTGAGAGCTTATACTATGATAGCTATATTATACTTCATGGATCTAAGGCATCCTAGACTATAAAGTTCACTGATATTTCATACCACTTCAAAAGTAAAGTGTTGCCACTCAACAACAATATAGCATTTAAAAAAACAGGGGCTGGGGATATGGCCTAGTGGCAAGAGTGCCTGCCTCAGATACACGAGGCCCTAGGTTCGATTCCCCAGCACCACATATACAGAAAACGGCCAGAAGCGGCGCTGTGGCTCAAGTGGCAGAGTGCTAGCCTTGAGCGGGAAGAAGCCAGGGACAGTGCTCAGGCCCTGAGTCCAAGGCCCAGGACTGGCAAAACAAAACAAAACAAAACAAAACAAATTTATACCATTTGACAGCATCCTGGATATCAATATTTATAAACTGTGTATCTGATGTCTCAAATGTTTTTCATAATTCCTCAGGTTCCATCTCCAGATTTGACAAACTTCTCCAGAGGAAAAAGAGCCAACAATAGTTGAAATAAAATTGTTAAACCAAAAAACAATAAAAATACAAAACCAAATTTATGGGTAAACAAGTATCCTGAAAATTAAGTACAAGAAGCAGATATATTAATAAGATTACAATGCAGTTTGGTAATACAAGAATAAAATATATGCAAAGTACCATGTTAAATCAAGAGGAAGGAATAACAGACTATAATCTTATGTGTGGCAGGGGTGGTGCACTGGGGATTTTGAGGTAAATTGCCTTGAGAAAGGCAATTATCTCCAATGGAAGATGGGGGGGGTGGGAGGGAAGAGATGGAATGGCCCCCATCTTTTCAGCTAGAGAAGTTACATGGATAATGATATCATCAATTTATCTAAGGATGTTGGACAAGGACCATATTTTGGGGAGAGGTAAATTTTGCTCAGATATGAGGAAGTTCCGTTTTAAGTGGAGAGATCTAGGAGGAAGTTAGATATGTTTGGAGCTTGGGAGAGGTGACATACCCTGTGATGATGACCAGGTAGTTTCCTGCATTTATAATGGGGTTGAATTTGGGGAACAGGTCACACAGGAAAAACAAAGAATCCAAGAAGAGTTCAAGATGGGAATCTTAGAAAACCCAGTGATGAGTATGGGAGAGGTTCTGAATGATGTGGGTAACCACAGGTGGTATTGACAGAGACCAAAGACCTGAACTGAGATGAAAAAATGGTGCATGTTCTCACTATTCATCGTCTCCTCTCCTCATTCCCTCAGACCAGGACCAAGGTAAGGAGTCAGTAGGGGGGCTGGGATGGGGGAATGAGCCACTGCCCCAGGAGACCATGGCTCACTCAACACTTAGCTCATGACCATTGAAATCAAGGAACTATTAAGAGACTGAAGGTACTGGTGCATGGGAAGCAGAACAGAACTGGACTGGGGATTTTCTCATAATGTAGTTTTCCTGGAACAGGAAAAGCCCTGTCACATATCCTATGGACTGGCTCCTTGATGCATAGACACACAATACCTACCATGGCCAAAAGGCCTGGTTGCACTGTAAGTCTCAAGGAGTCCTCTGCTTCCTCAAATTAGACCAAAGATCTCTGTTCCAACTCTTTTATCATTGGTATTTTTACATAACATTTCACTTGATGTATGACTTCCATGAACTGTGGTTTTAGACTGGATGCCTACAAGGCCCGTAGCACCTGTAGTACACCAGACACTGCTGATTGGATAAAGTCTAGCAAGGTCAACTTAATCTTACCTCCTCTGGGCTATAATATCTAGAATATTCATGCAGTGCCTTGTACATAGTAAGTGCTCACTACTTAGTATATATAGAAGTAAATTTCAAAGCTGGGCACTAGTGGCTCATACCTCTAATTCTAGCTACCAGAGACTCTGAGAATGGGAGGATGGTGGATGGAGGGCAGCTGGGGCAAAAATAATTTGGAAGACCACTTTTTAACCCATACCTGGACACAATGGCATGAGTCTGTTACCCTAATTTACTTGGGAGTCTGAAGTCATAAGGACTGTGGTACCCCACCAGCCCTGGCAGGAAAGTCAGCAAGACTGTCTCTACAGAGAAAAGATGTGGATGGTGGCACATCCTTGTGTTGACAGCTATGATGAAAAACATAAAATGTTCATATTGTGGCTCAGGTGCAAATCTGGGCAGGAATTGAGATGTCATCCTAAAAATAACCAGTGAAAAATGGGGTGTGAGGTATGGTCTGGTGATATCATGCCTGCTTAGCAAGCATGGGCCCCTGAGTTCAGATGCCACTGCCATTGGGAAAAAAAAAGAAGTAAATTCTTCTAGCTAGGTTAGAATTGGTGATAGGTGATGGAGGACTCTCTCTCTCTCTCTCTCTCTCTCTCTTTCTCAATAGATTTTCAATCATATAGGATTCTGAACATGAGATGTAACTAGCTGACATCTTTTTATGTATAACCTAGCAACACAACTCTAAAAACTTACCATTTTTCTAGGCTCCAAATGGTTGAAGACTGGCAGTTTCATCTTCTTAAACCTAGTATCCAGAAATCAGCAGCTTTACAAAATTTCATTAGCTTTTTAAATTTTTTTAAATTTAATTTTATTGTCAAGGTGATAAACCGAGGGGTTACAGTTAACATATGTAAGGGCATGGGTTCATTTCTTGTCCAATTTGTTGCCTCCTCCCTCATTTTTCTCCCACCTTCCCTCCTCCCCAATACGCCCCCCCTGAGTTGTACAGTTGTTTACAGTTAGTTGTACAGTTAGTTTACAACATATTTGATCTTGTAAGTATCACTGTTGCATTGGTTCATCTTTTATAATTCATCTCACCTCCACCTCTTCACCTCCACCCTTGACCCTATCAACTAAGGACCTTGGTGAGGACCTGTCACA
The DNA here is from genome assembly GCF_023159225.1 of Perognathus longimembris pacificus. Taxonomy (NCBI): domain Eukaryota; kingdom Metazoa; phylum Chordata; class Mammalia; order Rodentia; family Heteromyidae; genus Perognathus; species Perognathus longimembris. The sequence goes on along the minus strand of NC_063164.1, from coordinate 31,690,481 downwards.
GTCTCCACACATTGTTGCCCAGGCCAGCTTTGATCCTGCTTTTCATCTGTGATGAGGAGACACAGCTAGTCTGAATGGCTTCTTCATTCAGATTTGCTGTGGTGGTAGTGATTAGCTTATTTCAAATCCAGACGATGAGCAAACATGTCTGAAAGTAGACAAGTCACTGCACTGGAAGCTGCAGAACCCAAGAACTCTACTGGTGTCTTAAGTGAGAACTTTGTTCCATATATTATTATTTTTCAGGATTTAATGGGATTAAAATTCAAGCAATCAAAGCTGGGCACCAGTGGCTCAAACTTGTAATTCTAGCTATTCAGGAGGATGAGATCTGAGGATCACAGTTTGAAGCCATCCTGGGCAGGAAAATCTGTGGGACCCTTATCTCAAACTAACCATCAAAAAAGCCAGAGTGGAGCTGCAGCTGAAGTGGTAGGCCACAAACCTTGAGCAAAAAAGATCGGAAGTAGTGGCCACACCGAGTTCAAACCTGAGGAATTGTACCAAAAAATCAAGCAATCTACTGTAACATTTCTCATTCCACTCTTTTGCTGTTTGTGTACTGGCTTAAAAAATAGCATTTTTTTCAGATAGAAATCTCATAATGCTTGAGTCATATTACTTACTACTTATTTATTCCTTCCCATTGGACTTTTCCTTGGCCCTGGACTTGACCAGGTATATACATGCACATGGACCATCCATGCCCTTCGTTCCTGTGGCCCTACAGAGTGGCGTAGAACCTTTGCATTCATTCCCACGGCAACAGACAACTCTATCCTCAAGGACTGCAAGCTCTAGGAAGGTCTGCATTATATTTGAGAGCTATTTTCTACACTAATATTTATTTTTAGATATACTGTGATGCATTGTGACTATAGAAATGACATTTGCTCCATACACTTGAGATGAGAAAACAATCAATGCCCCCACAGAGGAAGCAAACTGTGGATTGTGCTAACAGGGCAACCCAGTGCTACCATACAGAGTAGGCACGGACTCAGTTAAAGGGATGGTGATCGAAAAGACAGAAATAACAATTTAGGTAGTGCTATTTGGAAATAGACAAACCAACTCTCTCTCTCTCTCTCTCTCTCTCTCTCTCTCTTTCTCTCTCTCTCTCTCTCTCACACACACACACACACACACACACACACACACACACACACACAGCATCAACAATAAAGCAAAGCAGATACCATGGTATAATAAACAGCCATTCTGCATAACTAGCACGGAAGGGCACGGGTTTATTTTTGGGCATCTTGACTGTGAAATTTGCCATGGAGATGAAGGGCTGTAATCAGTGCTGTCTTTTCCACCAAGTGTCTGTGCTATTAGGGACATTAGCAGAGGTCACTATTTGGGGCACAGCTATGTTTCTGTGTTTGAACTCGCATTCTTTTGTCACATTTTCTGTGACACATGGGGAACAAATAATTGAAGACAACACTAGACAGAATTAATTAAAAGGCGCATGGAAACAAATATGAAAGGCTGTACAAAACAGAATTTTTTAAATTACCCATGCCACCCCCACCTCCAGAAGCTAGTCTCAGATTGAACTTATACATTTGAAAGATCCACAGATGGCTCAAGACTGATTAGCTTACTCACCCTAGAGATCATTAGCTTTAAATTGGATAGATGTTTCTTTATGCACACAATCACTCTGACGCAGATGCTTCCATTTTAGCTTTAGTCAAGATGCATTTGGTGGTTTAAAAAATGTTTCAAGGTATGGCATGTAAACTCACTGAATTCTCAGTCAGCTCATTCGTAGGGACATAGTACTTCCCCTTGATAGGAAAGGGAAGTGAGGCATTGTGCAACACAGTGACTTTGTCACATTTGTGGCACACAACTGGATCTTAAGGCTGATGCTGGTATTGGGAGTGATCACCCCTTGAGCAGAATTCTACCCTTGGGCTCTGGGGTCACATTGTTTTAGAGAAAGTCCTAGTTCCTTTTCATATGAGCCATGTGATCTTAGTTCCTTATCAACAAAATTTTACAGCCTCTCCACCACAGAGAGGTTCTACATATTAAAGGAACTGATGAGAATAAGAGTGGTGTAAAGCAAATTATAACAATGTCAGTAAATTCATGCTATGAATGTAATTGAGAAGTTGGTGCCTATAAAAAAGCACAATTAAAACATACTATATAGAGAATATATATGCATTAAAAAGGCCATGAGCATATATTTACTATATATTATATACATAATCCATAAATTATGTACAACATAACATATTGTATAATACATAAATTATATACCCTTTTATATATCTAGGTATATATATGATGCTCTTTTCTAATATTCCACATCACCTTTCTTCCATCTGTCAAGCAGAGTCTATCCCAGGATTTGGTGACAAACCGGGTATGTAAAAACAGGTAAGTTTTGGGTGTACTAAGGTTTACTGTAGCTCTGTGCTTTCATTTCCTAGACCATCATAGGAATATACTGAAACCTTAGGGGCTTACATGATGGAAATTTTTATTTTTTCCTGGTTCTAGAGTCCAGAAGCTTGAAATGGAATCTTCCATGCTAATTTCTGCCTCTGTCCTCCTAGCTTCCTTATTTTCCTCTGTGACTCTGTTCCACATTCTTTTTTTTTTTTCTCTTTTCTTTTTTGGTACTTGGGATTGAACTCAGGAAGTTGCACTTACTAGGCAAGCGCTTTGCCACTGAGCTACATCCCAGCCTGTTCCACACATTCTTTTTTTTTTTTCAAATTTTTATTATCAAACTGATGTACAGAGAGGTTACAGTTTCATACGTTAGGCATTGGATACATTTCTTGTACTGTTTGTTACTTTGTCCCTCATACCCCCTCCCTCCTCCCCCTTTCCCTTTCCCCCCCTGAGGTGTTCAGTTCACTTACACCAAACAGTTTTGCAAGTATTGCTTTTGTAGTTGTTTGTCTTTTTTTACCCTGTGTCTCTCAATTTTGGTATTCCCTTTCAATTTCCTAGTTCCAATACCAGTATACACGGTTTCCAATATACTCAGATAAGATTACAGAGATAGTGTAGGTACAACCACAGGAAGGTGATACAAGAACATCATCAATAATAGAAGCTACAGATACACATGGGATGTTGAAAGTTGTTACAACTCTGATATAACAATTGTTTCCATAACATGGAGTTCATTTCACTTAGCATCATCTTATGTGTTCATAAGGGTATAGCTATTGGGCCTTGTGATGCTCTGCTATGACTTGCCTAAACCTGTACTAATTATTCCCAATAAGGGAGACCATAGAGTCCACGTTTCTTTGGGTCTGGCTCACTTCACTTAGTATAATTTTTTCCAAGTCCTTCCATTTCCTTACAAATGGGACAATGTCATTCTTTCTGATAGAGGCATAAAATTCCATTGTGTATATGTACCACATTTTCCTGATCCATTCGTCTACTGAGGGGAATCTGGGTTGGTTCCAGCTTCTCACTATGACAAATTGTGCTGTGATGAACATTGTTGTTCCACACATTCTTATCTTAGTCTTTCTTGGATTTAAAACCACCATAGACTGCAGATGGCCTTATCTCATGATTCTTCACCAATTATACCTTCAAAGACCCTGTTTCCAAACAAAGTCACATTCTGAGTTTCCACATACACATACAGTTTGGGGGTCACAATTCATGTATTATGGGATATAACTCACTATGGTCTGTGACTGACATGGAAATACTAGTCACTCCTTAGTGAAAACTAGTGTTTCTATGTCCTGTGAGATTTGGAAGGAGCTGTGAAAGCAGGAGGCTGAGGAGCCACTTTTCAAGAGCCTTGGAGGATACTGGAAAGTTGGGAAACATTTCTAGAATTTCTGAAGAAGGACTTCAGAGGAGAAACAGAAGCCACGAGACCTTTGACCTCCAGGCAGTTTGTCACTCATGCTTAGTACACAGCAAGGCTTGCCTTTGAATTTTCTGACTCAATGGGAAGTAATGTCTATTTGGCTTTCTAGGTGTAAAACAAGGCCCTGAGGCATGCAGAAAAGGCCACGTGCTCTGCCCTTGGCTTGCCATTTGGCTGTATTTTGAATCCCAGGTTGATTAAGCCATGTTCTTAGATCAGAGTGTGAAGGCTCCATTGCTTGTCATGTTGTTTTGATGTTGAGAGATCTGAGACATTTTGATTCTTACTGTATTTGGAATCCATCCACTTTCTTTTTTTTTCTTTTTCTTTTGTCGGTCACGGGGCTTGAAGAAAACTGTCCACTTTATGAAGGTGCTTATGGTCTTCTCTGTGTCTCTGATGTTGGAGGTGTGTGGGGTGGCCCATTTCAGGATGTCAGCTTGCTTCTCTCTCAGCCTCTTGAACTGTTTATCATAGGCCAGGACACTGTGATTACATGTGAATGATGTGCAGAGTCACATGGGCCCTTGTGTCTCAGAACAGAGGATGAGTGGAGCATAACAAGTTTGTTATTTTGAAGTTAACAAGAGCCATTCAGGGTGAAACACTTATGTGCTACTAAATTTAAAATATCAGTAGGGTGAATTATATAGGGTGTTAATTTTAGTGCTGTTTTTAAGAAAGATTTAGATCTGAGTTTCACAGAAGGCAAATTGGAAAGGAAAAGGAAGCAGGGTCAGGGCTGGGGGTGTTCCTGTGGGCAGATGAGCAGGGGGCTGGGGAGAGGAGAGACCTCAGGCCTGGAGGTGAAGTGCAATTGGAGGGAATTACCTGGACAATTCTGCCCACATGTTCTCCTGAGGGCTATGCTGTATCTGTTGTTTCTCTGTCATATCCTTGGCTCTGGGTCTGGTGCTGACTTGTGCCACTCCATTGAGAATGTAGCCATCTGCAAAGATTAGACCAGAGGGAAGCCCGTGCAGAGACAGAAGACACAGGGAGAATAATGTTTTTGGAAAAGGAAAGAGTTTGAGACAGAGGGAAAGGGGGAAAGAGAGAGAACCATTTCTTTTAGAAAAAAATCTTATTCTTTGTTTATGTACAAGTCAAGAAAATATGATGTTTCTCTGTCAGTTTCCCAGTAATTTAAGGAAATTAAGGAAATAGTTTAATCTGGCCTTGTCTACCATGATGACCTTGGTATTTCTCTTTGCTCTGATTGCAGTGCTCTGTGAAGTTGCCCTATGCCTAGTTACTGGCACATTTGTCTAGACGGGTTTCCCTTTTTTAAGATCTTTGTAGATAATGACCTAAACCAAATTCAGCCACTTAAGATGTCAGTCCAAGTAGTACACAGTTTCCCACTGTCACATTTAATTACCACATCAAGATTCAGAGCTAATGGTGAATAAGTTTTCTTCTTAATTAAATGCACTCAGGAAAGGTGACATTGGAAGGTTTTGACCCAATTCACTTGGGAAGTCTTCTCTCTGCTGCCCCCAGGAGGCATCCTGAATGTGGAATACGTGAGGCGGGGGTTGGGGAGGGCTTCATCTGTACTTAGCTTCTTTGCAATGTAGTCAGTTGTAATATCTACGGGCATCAGGAAGTGTTTGAGAGGTCAGCTTGTTTCTCCAGCTCCACAGTTTGTGAATACAAATGGGGCACCATTAAAGAACAGTGTCTACTGTTTTGCCACTGTGGCTCACCGCTGACTCTCTAAAGTCACCTGATGGGAACTCTTTAGTTACTCTGGGAGACCTCATGGAACTTCTTTTGGGCTCACAAATAGATACGCTCCTCAATGCCTCCCCTTCTCCAAGAATGTGTTGTTTGAAGCATCAGGTGACATGGCTACTGAAACTGAGCACAGCACCTGAGCACAGCCCTCTCATGGTAGACTGTGCGGCAGTGGTCACATCAATTGTGCGCAGATTTCCTTCTGAAGTCAGATTTTAATTTGAATTGTATAGACTATGGTATAAGCACCGATTTCTTCATCTAAAAGTATTTTAGTTTCTGAAGAAATGCATCATGAGCCAGGTGGCAGTAGCTCATGTTTATAGTCCTCACTACTCAGGAGGCTGAGATCTAAGGATTGCCTAACCACAGTATTTCACTGAACATTTGATATTTCTACACCCAAAACATTATTAAAACAAAATTACTTTTGCCTGCTTTAAAATAAAAAGCGTAAGTTGAACCTTGTCGATGTAGTAGTATTTAAAGCCACATTAAATTCTGTATCAGGCCAAACTAGGACAGCTCAACGTCAGGCCATTGATTCTTACACCTGTCAGCCTTTTAAAGGCCAATTCACATTTGTTTGCCTGACACTACTCAAAACATTTCTAAAACTGTGATGTTCCACTGCATAATTTATTGTTTAAAAAAATCTTCCTTGCTATGTGCTGAGAATGAAAGTCTAGACTTGTGGATTAGGCAAGGATTCTGCACTGAGCAATATCCTCAGCCCAACTTATTGTTTTTCTACTTGATCTTAAGCATGGACACTCCTCTAGGATAGGACAGCTACTGTGGATCACCTTCCTTTTACATTTGAAGGCACAGAGGCTCAGGAAAACATGTGATGATCACTAGTTCCCACGTGGCAGAAGGGCTTTGAAGTCAGGTTTGGTAACTTCCATTATGTGTCCTTGAGGGCTCCCTCTCCTATGTGTACTATCTGGAAATTCTTTCTAGAAGGCTACCTAGGCTGGTATGCAGTCTTTGTTCATGGCCTGGAAAGGAAAAACAAAAAGACTAAGTTCTAAGAATCTGAACATTCCAAGCATCAAAGGACTCTCATAGATGTCATACAAAGTATATTTTATCAGTTTTCATAGATGAATTTTAGATGCAAAGAGATTTAACTTGTCCAAAGTCTCATCCAGAAGAGTGAGAAAGTCAGGATTTAGTTTCCAGGTTTTATTCTTTCTACTGCATCCATTGCTCCCTCAATGAGGGAATTGAACTTGCAAAGGAAAAGAGTTGTAGAAAGAAAATCTCATCCTCAAGACGAGAGGAGGATCTGGACCTGTCTTCATTTAGATGCACTTGAATTTAGCCAAGGTTAGTCTCTGGGCTAGCCTGTGGTCACTGCTTCCATTGCATGACTGGGTAATCCTTGGAAGATTCTGAAATAATCTAGTAGTGTTTTACCTTCGATGTGCAAGCACCTGTCTTGCTCCTTTCTGTAAAATTCAAATACTTTAGAATGATTGTCAGCCTTGGTGGTAATTTGTTCACTAGAGATTAATCAAAAGGTTCAATGGCTCTATCTGCTGTGCAATGTTATTAAGGTGCCTAAGGATAAAAGAGGTGTAGAATAGGGGTTGATGAGGGGGCTGGTGGGTAAGCTGCAGAGGGGCTAGCAAAGAGGAAGAGTGACCTTTACTGTTCTGCACCAAGACCCCTGTAAGACTGTGGAAGAGAAAAGTAGAGGGGAGATACCAGAGGCCCAGCAGTTCCTATTCTTCCCACCCATTCCACATCAGTATTACCTACACTTGTCCCCTAACTTTATAGCTATAAAAATTCTAGAAATGGTCCTTTATCGTTAAAAGCAAGGCTTTTTATTCTTATTGAGCATCATTTTGAACATTCCATGAATTCTCATTGTTTTTCTGCACTCTGAACACACTCCATAGTCAAGCATCATTTGATTAATAAAAGCCTTCTCACAGTTCATTTTTGAGAAGTACCAACTCCAGTCACTTGTTTCCAGTCTGGATCCTATAGAATACTGTTTTTATTTATTTTATTTTTTATTTTTATTTTTGCCAGTCCTGGGCCTTGGACTCAGGGCCTGAGCACCGTCCCTGGCTTCTTTTTGCTCAAAGCTAGCACTCTGCCACTTGAGCTACAGCGCCACTTCTGGCCATTTTCTATATATGTGGTGCTGGAGAATCGAACCCAGGGCATCATGTATAGGAGGCAAGCACTCTTGCCACTAGGCCACATTCCCAGCCCTAGAATACTGTTTTCACTTTTTTTTTTTTTTTTTGAGGCGAGGGGACTAGAGTTTGAATTCACTCTGACTCATCCTTGGCAGGATGGCACAATACCACTTGAGCCATGCCTCTAGCCTTGTTTTTGGATAGTTACTTTGGAGGTGGAGTTTAGAGGCCTTTTCTTCCTGGACTAGCCTTGAATTGTAATCCTCCGGGTCTCAGCCTCCTGGGTAGCTAAGATTATAGGAATGAGACCATGTTACAAGGCCAACTTTTTTTACTCTTGATGGTTAGCAGAAATTTTACTACTGCACTTGGTCCCCTGAATTTCTGTTAATCACAGATCTGTTGGCCCACACTCCTCCTGCTGCTTCAGCCAAAAACCATTTTAAGCTCTGTGCATCATAAATAGGATCCTCAGACCTGCCAGCTGAGTCATTGTCTGCAGCCATTTCCTTCCTGCATTATACCTATCCGGATTTCTATCAGGCAGGAATACCCACCGTTAATGTAGAGTGCTCTGCCTCCTCTTTCTCAATGCAATATGCACTTTTTCCCTAGTAGGTAGAGCATGTGGTTCTACTTTATAATTTTTCATTTTGAGCTAGCTCTGATATCTAACACTCGGTGTTACCTTTCACAATAATACATGAAAGTTACCAAAAAATTAGATATATTGGTTGGTTTAAAATCAAAGGATCCAATTTCCCTATTCCCTGTGTCTCTTGCTTGGTGAAACAGTCAAGAGACCACATTTATTTTTGGCATGTCTTTGTTTTTCTTATTTTTTAATAGGTAAGTTCTCACTATGTGGCTCAGGCTGGCCTGGCATGTTCTCTTAAATGTTGGATTATAGTGTATGCCACTGTTGGTGGCTTGTCTGTGTTTTTAAATGACAAATGAGTATAACTATTTTAAGTCACTGATTGAGGGTCAGGTGGTGGTCAGGCCAGCATGCAGCCATTAGTACCTGCTGGGTCATTTTCAACCAAAACCACAGCCTTTCTAGTGGCACTGTATCTGATGGGAGCTGGATGTAACTTACAAATGCATGGGTCTCTTGCTATAGGGGAAATACTTGGAAATAGAATTAGCAGAGACACAAAGCACCAACCACAGGGCTCTGATGGGGATACCCTAGGTCTCCCTGAAAGAAAGCCATAGCTTTGGGCACAGTTTATTCCACTGCCCAATCCTGCTTCTGCCCCTTTTCTTTCATAGGTAGATTTCTAATAAACTTGTATTTGACTTGGTCTCAGTATTTGTCTGTTGAGAACCCAATCTGTGACTGTGAAAAACATTCTTTATTTGAAAAGTCTATGCTCTGGTTTCTTAGGGTGAGAAATAGAAAAAATAACCCAGAAATCCAGGCTTCTATCAGGACTTCTAACAAGCTGCATCTGGGCCAGTGAGAGGCAAGTAAACCACTCACTGTAGGCCCATTTCTAAACAGACCCATTTCTCTGTGGCCTGTGGCTCTGTGGCCTGCAGAGGAGTCTTGTGAAGAGTGGGCCTGTGACTGCCTAACTAGCTCTACCCCAATGCCAGAGCCAGGATTCAACACTGCAGCTTATTCACAACAGCATGGGTTAACAGGTAGACTCTTCGGCATTTAGCTTTTTCCTGTCACGCAAGTGACAGTAGAGCATTATGGGATATTGGTGTTGAATTCAGGAATGCCTGTGTTTTAATAGTTTCATTGAGCGGTGATTGACATATAATAACCTACACATATAAAGAGTTGGAGAAAGCCATTATCACCATTAAGATAATGACTATGCCCAGCATCTTTAAAATTTCCTTTTGCCTTTTCCTTTCTCTTGTTCCCTGCTCTATCACCCAGGTCAAGGCAACAATGGATTTGTACTTTGTTCATAGAGTAGTTGCCATTTTCTAGAGCTTTATGTAGTTGGAAATTTTCAATCTGTACTTTTAAAATTTGCCTTTTTTACTCAGTATAATTATTTTTAGGTTCACTTATGCCGTGTGTATCAATTATTCATTCATTTTTACCACTGTACACAGTTCCATCGAGTAGACCACAATTTGCTCATCCATTCACTCACTGAAGGACATCAGAGTTTCTGGCGTTTTTTTGCTGTCATGAGTAAAGCTGTTGTGTGAGCCCCTATGTTCATTTCTTTAAAGACAGATTTGGCGATTTTTTTTGGTAAATTAACAGACAATATACACTTTCATTTTTATTGAGCCTGTCTTATCTGTTGCAATTCTTTAATTTTTATAATAAAATATTAGAAAACTATGGTCATGATGTAAATGACCAGACATAGCTACATTATAGTCTTTTCAGTTACAAATACATGTGAGTTTTGCTCCTGGGTAAATACTTAAAAGTGGGTCAGATGGAAAGTGTGTGCTTGCCTTAATAAGAAACAGGGAAGATGGGTGGATGAACGATGGGCAACCTATGTTACATATGTGAAAATGGAATCAGGAAACTTGAGACAGGTGGGACTGTGATAGATGGAAAGACAGGGAGAATGAAGGAAGGGGTGCATTGTACTTACATTGAGTTCAAAACCCATTGTACAACTATTTAAACATAATTCAAAAAATGTGTGAGTTCTGGTTGCTCCTTATCCTATCCTCATCAGAAACATGCATAGGCATGTATTTTTGGTTTTTGTTTCTTGCCTTTTGTGGTTTTTTGTTTTGTTTTTGTTTTTTTCCAGTACTAGGGCTTGGACTTAGGGCATTGTGCTCTTTGATTGATTTTTCATTTATTTGGGCCACACTTGTAGTTCTGACTTTTTATTGGTTATTTGAAGATAAGAGGATTGTCTTGGCTGGCTGTAAGTTTTGAATAGATAGGATTATAGGTATGAGTCTCCGATGCCCAGCTTGTGGGCAGCTTTTGTAATTGCTGTTATGTTTTAATTAGCTGTTGTAATTAGATACATAGCAATCTTCCAGTGTGGCTTTAATTTTTACTCTTTTCTGATGTTAAATGTTTCATACCTTTATTGTATAATAGCATATCACCTTTGCTAAAGAGTTTTGGTACACTCAACAACATGGACTGTGGATGTTTTATTTGTGGAGTTTTGAGTGTACTTTATCCTGGATACAAGTCTTCTGCCAAATATATGATTTGAAAATATCTTCCTGTAGTTGTCTTTTAATTATGATGTTCTGCAAAGCAAAAGTTGTAGGTTTCCCTGAAGTTTAATACATTATCTTTAAAATTATTACAGACACTGTACAAAGGAAATGTACTCATTACCTGCCTCATGTAATTGTTATCCCTCTGCATATCACCTTTATAATAACAATGAAGTAAGTTAATAATAATAATTATTATTATAACAGTAAATTTGCTGTTAACTTCTGTTTAAAACCTGTCTAAAACCTCTGTTTAGCTAGAAGCCACAAAGATTTTTTCCTGACATATTCTTCCAAAAATATATTTAGAGTACACACTTGGATTTTTTTAGGCAATTTTTGAGTTAATTTCTATTTACAGATTGAAGAGACTATTCTATCTTCATTGAGTTGTTTTTGCATATTTCCAAAAATCTATTTATCATATTTGTACAAGCTCATTGCTGAATTTTGTATTTTGTTCAGTGAATTAATATTTCTTTGTTTTCACCAATATGTTACTGTTGTGTATGTCTTTAAAAAGTACATACTGAGCTGAGCCCCAATGGCTCACACCTGTCATTCTAACTACTCAGGAGGCTGAAACCTGAGGATCATGGTTTGAAGCCAGCCCATCGTGGAAAGTCCAAGAGACTCTTACCTCCAATTAACCACTCAAGAAAACAAATGGATGGACTAAAGCTAACTTAGACAGTAGTTCTTCTGAACCAATTATATCTTTATATAATTCTCTATGACAGTGTTGCATTTTAAGAGTTGTCTTTGGGGCTGGGGATATAGCCTAGTGGCAAGAGTGCCTGCCTCGGATACACGAGGCCCTAGGTTCGATTCCCCAGCACCACATATACAGAAAACGGCCAGAAGCGGCGCTGTGGCTCAAGTGGCAGAGTGCTAGCCTTGAGTGGGAAGAAGCCAGGGACAGTGCTCAGGCCCTGAGTCCAAGGCCCAGGACTGGCCAAAAAAAAATAAATAAATAAATAAATAAAAAATAAATAAATAAATAAGAGTTGTCTTTGGAGGGCATGTACACACACACACACACACACACACACACACACACACACACACCACTAGGTTCTTAGGATACAGTCTTCTCTATTTTCTCTAAAGCCACATGTCAATTACTGCAAGACTGACCTTGACAATAACAATAATGATGGCTAATTCTTGCAGAGGAAATTCCATGTGTGTAGGTGAGACAGGCAGAGTAGGTGATGTCCCCAAGGCAGGATGAGAAAGGAAGCTTCTGAGGCATCAACTTGGCCTGACTCTCATAGGTACCAAGGAACACTTCCCCTTCTCTATCTCTAGATTGTGTGGTCTTCATCAGACCATCTGACCCCACAGTAGCCACCATAGGAAGTGACCACTGCGGGTGGCAGGCAGCTGGAATACCCAGTACCAGAGTATCTGATGGCCCTGTGCAAAAATTCCGTGATGGGGCCTGTAGCTCCCACCTGCTTTTGCTCTTTCTATGTTGTGAGTCCCAGTGAATGATGATCCTGCTGGAGATAGCCACTGCTAAATTGCTGCCAGATTTTGCTTCATGTAACTGCTTCAAACTGGCACTTTCTCTTTTCATGTTTGTCTGATTGTGTTTAATTTCTAAGATGCTGAGTCTTCAGATGTTTTTGTCTTTTTAGAGGAATCGAGTTTCTAAAATGGACACACAGGACAATTTTTTGCTGCATAGTGTATTTTGCTTTTTAATGCAATAAGCACTTTTAGGTATCACCTTTGTTGGGAGTAATGCCTTCTTATGTCTATTAATTACTCTGATAAGAATTGAAAGATCCTTCATTTTTGAAGGGAGGCTGTGCTGTAAATAAGGTGATGCTGGCCTGTGAACTTTTTACCTTCAAATCTTTCCTTTAAAATACCCTTTAATCAGTTTAGTTTTAGGTACATTTTAACTATTCTACAGCAGTTCAGAATGATTTTTTTCCTTGATTAGAATACTAATGTCTGCTTTTTCAAATCCTGTATGTGACCAGTGATTGGAAGAAGGAAAATGAAAACTGGCTTTTTCCTGTGCACTTACAGCTTCCTTTGGCATGCCACCCACACCTCAGGAAGAAGAGACCAGCTTTACTTCCTGGAGGCTGAGCTCTCTTTCTTCCTGCCTCCTGTCCTCATCTGCAGCCTATTGGTAAACAGTTTAAGAGGTTCTAGAGCACACAGATGGGCTAGGTGGAATATTCTAGAAATAGATGGGCTTGGGGCTTCTACAAGAAAGAAATGGGAGGACCCTAGAGATGAGGTCACTATTGGAGAATGGGAGACATATTTGTGATACTATATCCTAAGAGTGTAGAGGAAGGGCAATGCAAAGCATTCCCCAAATGTTAACAGAGATCCCGCTATCTTTTCTACCTGCCATCCTCTTCTGTTAATTTATCCAGTCTGTGCTATAGGTTCAGGTAGTTTTAGGAAGTCCAGAATACCTAGAGGTAGCTTTCTACAGTTTCACCACGTATTCAAAAGTTGAATTCATCAATAGGTTAAAACATTGACTTAGTCAGAACTCTCACAATCTTATTGTCTCTAGAAACCTCCTCATAGACACATTCAGGAATGAGCCTTACTAGCCCCCTCAGCTCTAAATCCAATCAAGATTAACCACTAACTTATCTGCTAAGGGGATACTATTCAATGTGTAAGGAACTCATACAACTTAATAGTAAGAGTCAAATAAAGGAATTTAAAAATGGGCAAAGGATCTGAATTTTTCCCAAGGATATATGTATATGAGAAGATTTTCAGCAGCTGACCACCTAACCTGTAGAGTGGTATTTGAAGTCATCAAGCTTATGATCACTTGTTATAGTAGCACTGTAAACTAATTCTAAAAGGAAGAAGACTTCTATAAAAGAGAAAATTGTGTTGGAGTTGGAGCAAGGATGTCCAGAGGACTACATGATGAAGAAAACTTATGAAGAAATGAATATTTTTTAGATCAACTAAATAGCATTCATTTCTGCACCTTGGGAAGTCTTAGCTAAATTTGTCCTGTTCCAAGTAACAGTCTCAAGCATAAACCATGTCTTCATTATATATACACATATATACATCATATATACACCATGTATATACACATATATACACTAAGTCAGCAACTTTGTGCTGAAAATAGTGGCACCTACTTGCTGGCTAGAAAAACTTGCTTTTTATCAGTTGTACCTGGTCCTTCTGGGATGATTATTAAGCCCAGGGCTTGTGGTAAAATCACAAAGTGCCAAATAATCTTTGAAAATTACTTAGGGAGATGTCATGAATTAGCATACCATCTCTTGTTAATTCCAACAAGATATTAGAGATTTCTTCTCCTGTACTTGAGAACAAGATGTAATATGAATGTTTAGATGCCTCATTCTACAAATACTTGCAGCGCAGCGCCTAAGATGTCCATCCACATGGGCAGAAGCATGAAGGCACAGGTGGGAAGGGAACAATGGGTCTCCATCTCCCACCTGAACGAGCTTGGGGTGTGGAAGCTATATGGCTCTTTCTCATTTGTCCTCTCTCCTTCTCTCTTGTCCCTGCCTTTTCACTCCACATTTCCCCAGATTCCTTTCCTCTTGTGCTTGGCTCCCCCCTCTGATTCTCTCTCTCTCTCTCTCTCTCTCTCTCTCTCTCTCTCTCTCTCTCTCTCTCTTCTCTGTCATTGAGTAGAAGTAGGTGACTGTGTGGGAGTTCACTGTGAACACCATGCCATTCTACCTACATGACTGCAGGCCCTGCCAGGCTGTTGCTGTCTGTCTACCCTCCCTGGACAGCATGGGCTAAATATGCTTGAAGAACATTTTGGAATCTTCTTATCTCTCTGCCTCTTGAGTCTGGTTAGTAGCCAACATTTTTCTCCCCTCTTTGCTGTACTCTGGTTCCTCTTAGTTCTCCAGAACTAAAACTGACTTGCTTATTGAAAATATCTTCAGCATCTAGTGGGCCTTCAGCTGCTGAAATAGCTACCGGAAGCCCTAAAATAGCCACTCAGGGCTCCATTTCATCTTTCACACTCATTTATGAGACTGTCTGATACAGAACACAGTTTAAGACTTGGAAAAAAAATCGTACTAAATTAAGTGAGTCAGGCCCAAAGAAACATAGACTCCATGTTTTCCGTTATTGGTAATAATTAGCTTAGGATAGTCCTAGCAGGGGATCGCACAGCTCAATACCTATGTACATATGATTATATAAGATGATGCTAAGTGAAATGAACTCCAAGATATGGAAACAAGTGTTTTTTCATTGTTGGTATTTTTTAATGCACTAGGTAAAATTATTTCTTTTTTCTTGCATTTTTCTTTTAGCCCCTGTTGTCACTGAATTTGATTTTGGTACCCTGGGCATTACATATATGTTTATCTGAATTAGGGAAGGGAAGGGAAACATCAAAATGGTGAGACAAAGGATAAAAGGTGAACCAACACAACAGCGATTCTTACAAGACAATATGTTGGAAATTAACTGTACAGGGGGGTCGTGGAAAGGAGGGAAGGTGGGAGAAAAATGAGGGAGGAGGTAACAAGTTTGACAAGAAATGTACTCACTACCTTATGTATGTAACTGTAATCCCTCTGTATGTCACCTTGACAATTAAATTAAATTTTTTAAAAAGGAAGAAACTGCTGCCAGAATCTATGATAGGTGACAAGGACACTATGGTCAGCAAACTTTAATCATATACAATATCATGTTTATCAAACAAAAGTCTAACTTACCATTACAAATATTTATACATTATGACATATGTAGAAAAATCACATTTTTATTCCACACCTAGAGATGTGTTGCACTCTTTAATGGACTTTCTACAGAATGCTACTCATACAATCATACAATCTAAACAAGGATTCTTGGGCTCAGGAAATACGCAGAGGGACCAATACAAAAATGATCAACTTGTCAAGCATGATTTCAATGTCTGCACATTTGGAAATCAGAGTTGTAGAATCAATGTTAATCATCACTCTAAGAATTAATTTTTTCATCACTCTGAAAAATGTATAACCATCACTATCTTGTGGGAAGCCGGTTATTTTGTAAGAACTCTGTTTTCATGATTCCTCTTATGTTTCCCTGAAATCCTACCCACCACCTTGTGAATGCTGGAAAGGGAAAAACAAGGATTCAAGTCATCCTCATCCTTCAGGTTGAGCACTGCTCTGAAGTCTCCCTATTTCTCTTCTCTACCATCTCTTTGGTGTTTATTTTCATCATGGCTTGCTTGAATTCTTTTAATTCTCTAAGGGTAGGGCCAGTGGAGCCAGTTCAGGCACATCCCGGCTCCTTGTCCCTTACTCCTTCCTGTCTGTGTCTATCTCTGTGCCCCCTCCTCATGTTCAGGGTGTTAGCTCTCACTTGTCTCTGCTGCCTGCTATAAGCTGGCTTCACTATATCTACAGAGAGTGCCCGTGACCTTTGTGGGGGGCACTCACAAGCTGTTGGCGGAACTGAGCCTGAGGAGGGGAAGAATTATCAGCCAGCATCATCCTTGTCTATGACTGCATCTTGGTCCTGAAGACACAGGATGATAACACGATTGCAAGCTAAGATGTGATTCTCAGGATTTCTTTTTTTCTTCTGGGCACTTTTTGGAAGTAATTGCTTTTGCAAGCAAGAAAGAAGTCCAGATTCTTGAGCTTTTCTGCATGGGTTTCTGTGGCTGCTATGGGCTGAGTAGTAACTCCTGGTTTTTCTCTTCTCCTGCTTCACTTTCATCCTTGGACCTTGTTTATAGTTGCCTCTGGTCTAAGATACTGGAAAGAGACTTCCTCCCCGATTTTAGGTCCTACTTGGAGCTTATTCTTACTTTTAAGTTACACACCTGCTGCTGTGCTATCATACTATGTATCTGGATTCTTATAGTAATCTGTCTGATTCCTTACCTAACTCCAGTCTCAAGTCTCTCAGCATACCAAGCCCATATCCAGAGCTGGCTTTCAGAAAAGGAAATCTTATCATACCATATCCCTTCCTAAATCCTTCATGACATTCTCTGTTTGTAGGAGAAAGTCCTCTTCCACTCTGGTCTCCGTTCAAAGCCCTTCTCAGAAGGGTATTTCTTATGACTCAGTCTCACATGAAACCCTCCCCTGTTGCTCTCTGTCTCCTTAGCCTTTATTTCTGTGCCACGTTGGATATCTGTTTATTGTCTGTGGCTCACCACTAGGATGTCGATTTCATTAAGGAATTCTGTTTTATTCATGCTGTGTGCTAGAATAGAATAGGTGTTAAATAAATAGTTGTTCATGGTTCAATGCTGAGTGAAGATGAGATGAAAAAATAGATTGGGAAGGGAGAGGATTCGTGCCATCCTCAGCCTCTGTGTTGACTATAATGAGAGCCTCCAGTCCTGCTGCCCCGCCCCCACTACCTTCTTTGCACATGGAAAATACCATGTAGGATCTTAGTAATCCAAGACATTTTTTGGTTTTGGTTTTGTGCTGGTCTTGGGAACTAAGGGCCTGGGTGCTGTTCTGAACATTTTTGCTTGATGCTAGCTCTCTATCACTTGAACCACAGCTCCACTTCTGGTTTTGTGGTGGTTAATCGGAGATAAGAGTCTCATGGACTCTCCTGCTTGGGTTGGCTTCAAATTGTGATCTTCAGATCTCAGCCACCTGAGTAGCTAGGATTACAGCTGTGAGCCACTGGCACCAGGCTTCAAGGTAAAAAAAAATATTTTTTAAAGGCCTTCACATAGAAGGAATGACACTGATCACTAATGCATGATACTCATAAGCTGACATGCTGAATTGAAACCCTTTGTTAAACTATGTATAGATAATAAGAGATACATTTTAAAAAGAAAAATGCAATTGGAACTAAACTTACTTATCCAAGGAGATGCTTTTACCCTTTAGAAAACATCCTGCAGTCAGCAAGTTTCATTAGAATACTTAATAGCTTTGTTTTTCAGTAAAGAAAAGAATCCAGATCTATGCAAACAGAATAGCAAACATAGGTAAGGAGAAAACATTAGACATTATGCACAGTGAATTGTGGGGCAAAATAAATTTTTGGCTAAAAAGTATTTGGTGGGTTTATAACCTCTGACAGATAAGGTACTGTACTACACATTCCAGGCATTCCTCTTAATGTCCTTAGTTTTGATGTGATGGTAAATACTTTTCATAGATAAACACAATGCTGGTAAATGTTCATAGAAATGAACTGAGTCTTATATTTTAATACATTTTCATTAGGCTTAGAAATAAGTTTTACACTCATCAGATTGTGTGTGTATATTGTACAGGCATGTGTGTGTTTAAACTGATGCTAATATTTGAGGAAATCTAACATCACTTACATGAAATGCTTGGCACCAGTCTTTCAAATTTTATTTTTCAAGCTTTGGAATACTTGTGAAGATTTTATAGGTTGAGAAGTTAGAGTGTAAAGAAGCTCAATGAAGAGAATGGGGAATGCAGTTGAGAATTCAATGTATATCCTACACAATTAATTAAAAGCAAGGGAAGAGTTGGGAGGGGTAGGTGAGAATGCTGAAAGGGGCAACATTGATCAAGATGCATTGTATTCATAGACTGATTTGTTAAATTTCAACTCCTTTCTATAGCTACTTGAAGTCGATAACAGTAATATTTTTAAGAAGAATGAAAAAGTACAAATCAGAAATGCCCTCATCTATTTTGAACATGTCACAAGCAATTAGATTTTTCATTAAATTCAGATTTTTCAGATTAGAGATGGTCAGCCTATGTTAGAATCTGAGTTAGCCTTTGATTTCAGTTGAAACATATAAATAGTATTAAAGTCACTATTTTACAATTTGAAACAGAGGATTTTCATATAATTCTTAAACAATTTAAAAATGTAAGTCAGATGTATTCATTCATTAGGTAATTTGCCAAATTTTCATAAGCTAGCTGGGCATTGTATACTACACTTATTTTCCTAAACAGTGTTTAATTTGCTATACTTGAGAAAATGCTCAATGTGTAAAAGCAAATTAAAGTATATTGAATTGATTTTTATAAGTTAATTTATCACTGATCAAATGTGAAACTGTAGTATTGTTAAAGGAGAAAAATTAACAAATTAAATGTAACATTATGACAAATTAAATTTTATGAACTGAGCGGTATTCAGACATAGGACAACATCTAAGAACTCTTCTACAGGTTAGGTGGGGAGAAACAGAGCAGGGAAAGAGAGGACAGAAATGGCTTGAATGACTTGTCTGTCCACGACAAGACTGCTTGTACTCCCAGTCAGGTTTTCTGTTTTTTTTTTTTATTTAAATTTTTATTGTCAAACTGATGTGCAGAGAGGTTACAGTTTCATACATTAGGCATTGGATACATTTCTTGTACTGTTTGTTACCTCCTCCCTCATTCCCTGTTCCCCCTCCCTCTTTCCCTCTCTCTCCATGAGTTGTTCAGTTGGTTTACACCAAACAGTTTTTGCAAGCATTGCTTTTGTAGTCGTTTGTCTTTTTATCCTGTGTCTCTCGATTTTGGTATTCCCTTTCACTTTCCTAGTTCTAATACCAGTATACATGGTTTCCAATGTACTCAGATAAGATACAGTGATAGTGCAGGTACAACCACAGGAAGGGGATACAAGAGGATTGTCAACAATAGAAGCTACGGTTTCACACGGCATGTTGAAAGTAATTACAACAGTGGTATAACAGTCATTTCCATAACATGGAGTTCATTTCACTTAGCATTATCTTATGTGTTCATAAGGTATAGCTATTGGGCTCTTGTGATCCTCTGCTTTGACTAGCCTAAACCTATGCTAATTATTCCCTATGAGGGAGACCATAGAGTCCATATTTCTTTGGTTCTGGCTTACTTCACTTAGTATAATTTTTTCCAAGTCCTTCCATTTCCTTACGAATGGGGCAATGTCATTCTTTCAGATAGAGGCATAAAATTCCATTGTGTATATGTACCACATTTTCCTGATCCATTCGTCAACTGAGGGGCATCTGGGTTGGTTCCATATTTTAGCTATTGTGCTGCAATGAACATTGTTGTGCTGGTGGCTTTAGTATGTTCTTGTTTGTGGTTTTATGGGTAGATGCCCAAAAGTGGGGCTGCTGGGTCATATGGTAGCTCTATGTTTAGCCTTCTGAGGACTCTCCATACCACTTTCCAGAGTGGCTGAACCAGTTTACATTCCCACCAACAATGATCTTTACCGGCCATACAATGGACAAAGGCCTCATATCTAAAATATATGCAGAACTAAAAAAATTACATTCCTCCAAAACAAAACCGCAGAGAACCAATAGCCCCCTCAACAAGTGGGCTAAAGAATTAAAAAGAGACTTCTCTGATGAGGAAATGAGAATGGCCAAGAGACATATGAAAAAGTGCTCTACATCACAGGCCATAAAAGAAATGCAAATCAAAGCAATATTGAGATTCCATCTCACCCCAGTAAGAATGTCCTATATCAAGAAAACTAACAATAACAAATGTTGGAGGGGACGTGGCCAAAAGGGAACCCTACTTCATTGTTGGTGGGAAAGGTTTTCTGTTTAGAATGATGCATGGGTATAGTGAGTTCTTGTTCTCTGGCAGTATATATATTAAACCAGGAATGATGGGCACAGTCAGAGTAAGCTAATGAAGAGTGTATTTAACAAGGAGAAAGTAAAGGAGAGTGAGCAGCGGGGCCTGGAAACAGATTGTCTGGGAGTCTCTGGGCTGTTGTTTTATGTTACCCCTACCCTCACACCTTTATTATCTCCTTTCTCTAGGCAATTGTCAGACTGTGATTGGCTTGTCTCAAACAGGCAAGACCTTCCCCTGGACACTACCTAAAGGATGGTGGGCTGGCCTGAGACATTGTAGGTTCCCTCTTTTCTCTTCCCCAAACACATTGTTAAATTATTGCTTATTTTGAAGATCTCAAAGCAGTGAGATAGCCCAATGCCAATGGACTCCTTCTTATTAACCTAACTATATAAAAATTGCTAAAAATATTAAAGGAATTATAAATTGAACTTAATAGCATAGGCTAATAACACTGCTCACTCAAGCATTTAAAAAGCTTTCAAATTAATACTTTCAGTAAGAACCCCTCCCTGAGAGGTCACTGCTTTCTTTTGAAAGTTATTCTCCAAAGTATTAGCTAAAGCAATTTTCCAAGAGGTAATAATTAAGCTGCACTACTGAGGCTCTGCTTGAGAGTACAGGGTCAACAGGGACTAATTCATTTTTAACAGCCAGGAAACATTCACGTCCATGGAGTGTATCTCATTTCTAGAGGCTTGAATCTTCTTAGAATTGAGACAGGACCTTATCTTTTCATCCTTCCTTCAAATGAGCTGAGTGGTTACAAGCTTCATGGATTAAACTTTCGATTCATGGCCTTCAGGACCTCTCCTTGCACCTGGGTTCTTTGCATAGAGAGCTGTCAACCCAGCAGTCTCTTATTTTGAGGTCTGCATGCAGGACTGTCATCATGACATCTCAACTGCTTTGAACACTTCCCAGATACCTCATGAAAATTTCACTCCATCTAAAAAGATCACTGATACCATTGCTTCAGAAGGACTTGTTCCAGTCATTACTTCTTCAGACAACTTGACAAGATAAGCCTTGGTGACCTCTATACTCACTTTGCAGTCATTCCTATTTAGGATGGGAGAGGAATACCTTCCCAATGACTCAGAAAAAAGCCTAGGATTGCTACATGGAGAGCCTTGTCATTGGTCATTATGTAAGGCTTGTAAGGGGTAGAATTGTGAGTGCAGGGCAGTGGCAGATGAAGTTAAAATCTGAGCACAAGTGTGCTATGTCTCTCTTCTGGCTGTATAAGCAAACTGCCATTCTTTACAAGTTAGTTTGGAGGGCTTCTCTCCTCCGTGCCAACCTCTCCATCGCAACATTAGAAGAAAGGCTTCTCTTAAATGGTCTTTTCCTAGTTGTGATATTTACCATGGGTGGAGCTGGCTGAGTTGTCTGCACAAACAA
The DNA here is from genome assembly GCF_023159225.1 of Perognathus longimembris pacificus. Taxonomy (NCBI): domain Eukaryota; kingdom Metazoa; phylum Chordata; class Mammalia; order Rodentia; family Heteromyidae; genus Perognathus; species Perognathus longimembris. Next base: position 31,668,573 of record NC_063164.1, on the reverse strand, counting down.
GGGACAAAACCTTAGCCATGGCATCAAGGAAATGGCTAAAGAGTTGTAGAGTGATCAAGAGTAGCATCTGTAAGAAGAGTGGCAGAAGTATGGAGAAGTCAAGAGTCGGTTGGAGACACAGAGGCTGAGGAATGTGAGAGACTGTGATGAGCCAATGGTAAGAGCCAGGACTGGAAAGACTACAAGCCTCAGTCACTGGAACTTTGCAAGAACTCAATGTTTAGACAGCCAAGGTCAAGAGCTATAACCACCATTTTGCATTACAACGCTAAGCTTGAAATCACAAACCTTTAGTTTTAGAGACAGAAAGCCTCTCAATTGGAAGCCCAGCTTGTGAGCTTATAGAACTCAGGGCTGACAACACTGAGTGACCCCTGTCCCCTGTCTCCATGGACCCCTGTCCATGATTTCTATCCAGGTTAAGTGAAAGAACTGGAAGCCAGTCATTTGTGGCAAAGTGAATTGTAGTTTTCTCTAGCATCTAGTCCCTAAAAAATTGATACCTATACAGTGGGAATTGTGCCATCAAAATTTGCCTTACTTCCTCTATCATTTCCTATTTACAATGACCTATATGTATCCTGAGGGCTTTGATTTATGGAGGAGCACATGACTTGATTCAATACGAACCAATCTGGAAATGTTGTGGATTTTTTGGGCAAGTCTGTCTCTTTCCTCTAGAATAACTAGGATTACTGGGTACGTGCATGTAGTCTACAGCCCCAGGCAGGCCCTGGTAGAGGGCTTGTTTCTGAGTAAAGCCAATATCAAGGAAGCAGGGCTGAGGAATATGAGGTTAAGATGATCTGGTTAAGACCCAATCTTTGAGCTTGTGGTTCCATCCAGCCAAACAGTCTATTCTTGTAGATCCCATCTCAGCAGAAATGTTAGGTCAGAGTACTATAGATATACCTATATATCCATCTCCATGGCACTATTAACATGACTCATTCTATCCTTAAGTGCCTACCAACCATTGATGATGAAAATGTGATATATAATATATAACAAAGTTTATTTAGCCACTAAAAATAATGAAATTATATTTTTTTAATTTGTGGAAAATAAACATTATGGAACATAGATCACCATACTAAATAAAATAAACCAGTGCCACAAGGATGACTAACAAATATTTTGTTTCACATATGGAACCTGGGAAAGAAAAGAATATGAAGGTAAAAATGAATCTACAAGTATGTAGAGGAGAAAGTAGGGGAGAGGATAGCATAATAAAGGGCATGAATATGATTGCACTTCATTATATACATGGATGTAATTAAAATGCTGTAAAGTCTTGAGCTTAAGAGACACAAATCTTTAATGGTGGACTTCTAATTGGAGAGGGGGGAAGATGGGAGGAAAATGAGGGAGGCGATAACAAGTTTGATAAGAAATGTACTCACTGCCTTATGAAACTATAACCCCTCTTCACATCACTTTGACAATAAATAAATAAATTAAATTAAAATATACTGCCCAAATTTTGCACCACAGGGAGACATTTTCCTTATTAATTTGGACAACAACTATAACTGTTCTTTAAAAACGAAAGTCTCTGTCTTTCAAGACCTTTTTTCCATACAAATATCTTTGTAAAGATAGCTCAGAATAAAAGGCTATCAGTTACTCAGTTCATAAACCTGTAGATACACTAGAGACCCGTGAAAAATTGCTGAAGTACGATGATGACTCAAAGTGTTTTCCCAGGAAGAAGCAGGTCTGTTCAGACTATTAATTGCCCATTCTAGAAACTGAAGGGCAGTGGAACAATGCCACAAGTGTAAGGGAATTTATTTTAAACCTAAAGTTAATATCTAGCCAAAATATCAATCCAGTAAGTCATAAAATAACTTCAAACACATACAGATTTTTTTTTGCCAGTCCTGGGGCTTGAAATCAGCACTGTCCCTGGCTTCTTTTTGCCCAAGGCTAGCAGTCTACCACTTGAGCCACAGCACACTTCTTGCCTTTTCTATATATGCGGTGCTGAGGAATCGAACCCAGGGCTTCATGTATACGGGGCAAGCACTCTTGCCACTAGGCCATATTCCCACCCCATGATTTTAGAAACAATCTCTAAACATCATCCATGGAAAATGACCATCAACTAGTATGCATGACAAACACAGACATATAGTTATCTCTACATTATGCTGAATTTGATTCTCTTCAGGGGTGATATGGTTGAATCATATGGATGTTTTAATTTAATTATTGGGATCCTCCAAATGAATTTCCTTAGTGGCTACACTAATATATATTCCCACCAACAGAAAAAAGGGCTTCTTTTGTGTATATTTTCACTAGCATTTGTTATTTGTTTTCTTGGTGATTTCCATCCTGAAATCAATCCATTCTGAATTTACTGGGGGCAAATTTGAATCTCATTATAGTCTTAATTTGAGTTTCCTTCATTACTAAGGATGTTGAATTATTTTTCATGTAGTTATTTTATTTTATTTTATTTTTTATTATTTTTTTTTTGGCCAGTCCTGGGCCTTGGACTCAGGGCCTGAGCACTGACCCTGGCTTCTTCTTGCTCAAGGCTAGCACTCTGCCACTTGAGCCACAGCGCCACTTCTGGCCATTTTCTGTGTATGTGGTGCTGGGGAATCGAATCCAGGGCCTCATGTATACGAGGCAAGTACTCTTGCCACTAGGCCATATCCCCAGCCCTTTCATGTAGTTATTGAACCATTAGTATTTCTTCATGTGAAAAGTGAGTTGCATTGTTCTTTCATTGATTGGATTACTTGTTCTTTTTAAAACATATTTTATTATCTTTAAGTAGCCATACAAATGAGTTGTCATTCCACAAAGTAGTTTATAATACAAGGCATCTTGATCAGTGTCATCTCTTTCATCATTCTGCCTCTTCCCTCCCATCCTGTCCCCTTCTCTTAATTATTCTTAATTTTGTAGGATATGCATTGAAACTGTGACTGCATTCCCTTCCTCTCTTCATTCATCTACCTTCCTCCCCTTGGTACCACTCTCCCCTTTTGAGTACCTATTTCCTGGTGTTTATTTTGTTGGATTGTTAGCCTTTCTAAAGAATTATGTCATTTGAGTTCTTTTCTGAGTTTACCATATTTTTGTTAATCCATTTGTGTACCACACCAAAGTATTTGTTTATATATTCATGAACTAATTCTAGCTGTAAGAGAAAATATGCATCCTTTGTCTTTCTGGGCCTGACTTACTTCATTTAATATGACTTTTGTCCCAGGTCCTTCCATCTCTTGCAAATGGTGCAATAACACTATTCTGATGAATAAATAAAGGTCCATTGTGTGTACGTGTGTCACACACATATACATGCATGTATATATTTATATATGTAAATATATGTATATATATGTATATATAATCATGTTTTCTGGATTCATTTGTCCATTGAGGGACATCTGCACTGATTCCATGCCTTGGCTATACCTATTCTTTTGGTGTTTATTTTTTGAGTTCTTTACATTTTCTGGGTATGAATCCACTGTCAGATGAATAGCTGGAAAAGATTGAATCCCATTCTGTTGCTCTCTTCATTCTGTTGGTTGCTGCTTTCAATGTGTAGGTCTTTTAAAATTGAATGTACTCCTATTTGTCAATCTTTGTTATTATTTCTTGTATAACTAGAGTCCTGTTCAGAAAGTCATCACCATATTTTGAAGTCTTATCTCTAGTAGTTGTTTTTGAGAATCTTCTTGGTTAAAAGTTAACATACTAGTATAGCTAGAAAAGAAGTCGAGATTTTCTTGATATACATCTTTAAGAATATGTGCATTTCTTTCATGTTTCTATGCTGCTGATAAGCCTTAGGATTAATATCTGTACCCATTAGAGTATGAACAGTTATTAACACGGATATACCCAGCCTGTGAAATGATTCTCAAAAACACATCAGCGCATCTGTTTGTGTGCTTAGGCATAGGATGGCATCCACTACTGAACTGATATAATATCACAACACAAGCAAGATTTATATCTTGTAGTCATTGACAGTAGCTATGAAACACATTTTCATTCCTCTCCTAATTTAATTACTGTCATCACATAATATTATCTGTCATTACTACAGATCTCAGAATGTAGAAAGTCCTTAGAACTAGAGAAAAGGAGCCAAGTAGAACACCTGCAAGGGATTTAAGAAGTGATTACAGTTTAGATGTTGCATCTTCAGTGAGAGTAATGGATAATGAAGCAAAGCAACATCTGTCTCCCTTTCTTCTGGCTCCATGTGTCATTTGTTCTGCCTTAACTGCATTGCCTGCAATCAATCACACTGTAGTCATTCCTACATGTATTCTTTCAACCAACACTTAACCCTGATAAATATTTATTAAAGAAGTATAGTCAATGTCTAGTAGCAACAGTTTTGGAGCAGATATTGGTTTTGGAACTTGATCATTACATAGATAACAAGAATATAACATTTTTAAACTAACACCTGACTATTGTATGATTTTCTTCAAATTCTTAAAAAAAAAGTTTTGTGTGCAGTAGTTCATGTTTCTAGCTCTAGTTCTTGGACTAGACACAGAAAGAAGTGGTTTCTAGTGAAGCAACAGACATCTATTTTGAATGACTAGCCCCAAACTTTTAGCTGAATATTGAATTGATTACTCCATAAAAGCACTAATAATGAAAATAAATAATAAAAGCACTGTTATCAGAACTCACTTTCTATTTCTAAGATATCCACAGTTAACAATTTTCCATTTTCCCTCATGTTATCTGGGCAAATGAGCACAATTTGAGCTCCCTGCCCCCCCCCCCCCCATTTCTTTCCCAAGTTTCAGCAGGCTGAAGTAATGAATATGGAAAGGAGAAGAACCTAGTGCTGGTGCCAGTCCAAGGACACTGCAGTTCCTGGGGCTATGGCTAAAGTTGGATGGAGACCTGTAGCCATCCAGCACAGCCCTTTTTTCTCACACTTTCTAGGTATCCCGGTGGTCAATTCTTGCCCAGACCATCTACCAAGAATGTGCTGTTCCTATGAAAGGATGTGCCTTTTTGTAACACTAGCCTTAATGTCTACCCCCTTTTTTCCTCAGAGGTTGAAAATGACTGGGTTTGGCTGGGAAGGGACTGCAGAAAATTGTGGTAAGAACAGGGGCCAACCACATTTCCTCCATTGTGGTAGGGCTAACATTTTTGCTACAGTGGCAACAGAGAACTTTCTTTAACATCCTTCAGATTCCACAGTTAGTTCCACATAAGGTAAAGTAAGACTAGACAAATGAAGAAAGGATTTTGTTTTAGCTGAGACTATAAAGTGAAGCAAAAATAAACAGAACATGATTCCAGGTTTCCCTTGAGGTGCCTGCAAGTCTTGCACCAAGCAGATTGGTATAAATAAAGTTGTATTTGTGCCTGATGATGTGGATAGATTATATTTCTAAAATTTTGTATATATAGCTGCTGGAAGATATCATTGCATGTTTATTTTTAAGCAGCTTTATTATTTACACCAAATTTACTGACAATGAAACATACTAGACTATAAAGTGTTATTTTTAGCAAAAGGGACAAAAACAGATTCCAGTACTGCAGAGATGCCAATTTCTCTTTCTATGGCTCTGACAGGTTGTTCCCAAAGCATATTCTTTTTTTAATTTTTGCTGATCCTGGGGCTTGAACTCAGGCCCTGGGCACTGTCCCTGAGCGTATTTTGCTCAAGGCTAGCTGCTTGAGCCACAGTACCACTTCCATCTTTTCTGTTTATGTGGAGCTGAGTAATTGAACCCAGGGCTTCATGCATGCTAGGCAAGCATTCTACCACTAAGCCACATTCCCAGCCCCTCCCAAGGCATGCTTTAAAGATGGAATCCACTGCAGTATTTTCCATCAAAACAAGGAAGAGAAATTCTGTTTCACTTGAGCAGAAATGGTTTCCTTACAGGGTAATTAGTATCCCCAAATCATTGGAAGGTTAAAGATGGAAGTTTTAGGAATTGTGTTGAGAGTCGAAGGGATGCTACTAAGTACTGACTGGAAGAGTTTCTAGTACCAGGATCAAGCTGTCCTGCTACAAACAGGAGGCCAGTGTGATTAGAAATCCCCTGCAACAGTGCAAATACATGCAATAGTTTGGGACATTCAGAGTCCTAGCTGGAAATGAGACTAATAAATATGATTGTTTAGCTTTCTAGATAGAACTGGGTAATAGATGTCCATCACATTTTACTCAATCTACTTCCCTAGGGTGATTACTCAGATTGTTCTTTTTTTTCCCCTTTGCCACCATAGGGCACAATGAAGATTCTTCTAGACTGTGTGTTTTTCTGTAGTATAAGAGGGGAGACTATACAATCATAGGGCATATGCACACTGTTAAAAAAAAAAGTACCATCAGAATGTTACTCTCTACAATAACCTCTTCAGTCTAACTCTTCAAAGTCTGATGTAAGATGTTTATGTTTTGTACATAGTATTATCATAAAATATGAATCAATTCCCTCCACTCTCAAGGGAGAACCTATTTATTTTAAATAGTCAACAGTATATTTTTACTTCTAAAATTTGGTATAAAAAATGGTATAACCAAACAGAATGTTCATTGGTAAACTAACAGATCAATTTTCATATTGTTTTCTTTAATAAAGAGGTTATAGAGGGTGTAGCAGAGAGAGACCTAGTTTCCTGGGGCCAGGAGTGGGGTAATAAAAAATTGTCTAATGGGCACAGACTTTCAATTCTATAAGATGGGAAAAAAATTTTGGAGATTTGCTGCACAATGGCAGGAAGGTACTCAACACTTCTAAACTGTATACTTAAAAATGGTTAAGATGGTATGGTAGTTTTACGTATTTTTAAAATCACAAATAAAAATTTTTTAAAAGTAGGTCTCACAGATATTTTTATGACATTTTAGGTCCGTTGATGAATTTAGCCTGAATTCTAGTGGTTGCTTTGTTTCTCATTTTGTTATGGGAAAATTCTAGATCTCTTTCTCATTGCTATTTTATGACAAGCATTAATTTAAGGTTTATTCTTCAGTGTCCGAATGACAAAAGAAGTAAAAATTTATGAACTACGATTATAGAATAAGATGTGATCATCTTGCCAAAGGCTCTGCTCATTGGCCGCTTTTATGATTCTAAGTTAACAGAATGGTCCCAAGTAATACAAATTATTTAGGAAACCAGCAAAAACATTTTAATTAGGTTTACAGGACACAATAAAATGGCTTTGTTGAAATCTGTGTGTAGTGAAGCCAGGTTTGTGCTTTTCCGTGGTTCACGCTCTTTGTTAAATTGTCTGCTGGAGCCAATCCTTGCCATACTGCCTCATAATTTTTTTTTTTTTTTTACAGAAAATGTCCCATTATTGGACGGTAGGGTGGAGAGTGATGCAAGGAAATGTAATTGTTTTCACTTCCAATGTCCCCTTCTCCAAATTTGTCTGAGACATATACCACAGAGGAGAGCCTGGAAGTCCTGGAAGAGCCTGGAAGTCATTCATGCCTCTGAAGGCTGGATTGCATTTAAACCATTCCAGACAGATGAGGGAAGTGTCTCTCAGGAGAGGAAGAGGTAATCCTGCAATCTCTCTTAGTAATTCATCTTGTGTTTGACAAATCTTGCCACCAGGGTCTTTGTAGTCAGTCCATGTCTCAGCTGCTGAGCTTCCTCCCTCCCCCAACTCCTGTCCTGGTTACATCATTAATGGAGATTGGGACCAGCTGGCTGCCTTCCTCTGTCAGAGGCTTTTATAGATGTGGAAATGATTGCTCCGTTTCTCAAATACTTTGCAGAACAGGACTTTTCTCTAACTTGGCTCCGTAAATTTTATTTTTCAGGTCCCTTAATTATCTTTTTGATGCTTCTCTGAATTGACACAACAAAACAACAACAACAACAACAAAAAACCCAAACGGTGGAGGGACTGCAGGTTTTAGAGAACTCTAATGCATTTCTAAACATTTTAGATTAATACAAGACTTACGCATTCCTTCACAATCTTTATTTTGCAGTGCCATTAAATCACCTCCCAAGTCCCTGTGGTTTTGCTCTGAGAAAGCAAAGTTTATCTCTTTCACCCTCTTTTGCAAAGTTATGAAGTTCCTAGTTTAGAGAACCAGATTCTCTTTGAGAGATTTTTAATCTGAATGAAAAAATAACATTGTAATAATAGAAACATAAATATATTGAGGGAAAATTAGCATCACTCAGGGTAAATTCAAATATGAGGATTTCTCCCACAGAGTGCTTTTTAATCAGTCTCCTGTTTCTTTTAAAATAGAGAAGCTACAAGTAAAGTATTAAGATTTAACATTTTAGTGACCATCTTTTTGTGCCTGTCTTTATATTTACTTTCACACATTTATAATTTAAATGTCATCAAAATTTTTATTCATAGTTTAAGTACATATTTTATATATGTTTTTATCTTCATGTACTCTTCTCAACATAGTTGATAATGTTTCTAAAGCTTTGGAAAAAATTGCAGTATTTTAATACATCTTAATGCCATTGCTATGTGAACTAGGAGTGCAGAAGGTATTGAGAGTATGTACTAATAAAATGCAAGCCAATGATTTTGCTCCTTAATCAAATATCTAGAAAGAAAAGAGGCAAAATAAAGCAGGAATTAATAAAGGTAAAAACAGGAAATAATAAAATAGGAGTACTAGTATGTCCAAAATTTCGTTCTATGAAGGAAGAAATGAACAAAACAGACAAATCAATAGGCAAATAAATACTTAAAAGTGGAGCTCAAATACACAATGTAGACATAAAGAGTTTTAAAAGAGTGAAATCTTTTAAAATTGTAAGATTACTTTGTATAACTTTCTTTTTTAAAATTAAACCTTTTTCTTTATTGTCAAAGTGTGGTACAGAGGGGTTACAGATTCATATGTAAGGCAGTGAGTACATTTCTTGTTCAATTTGTTACCTCCTCCCTTATTCCCCCCCTCTCCGTCCCTTCTCCCCCCGCCCCTTGGGAAGTTGATTTATACCAAATGGTTTTGTAGGTGTTGCTTTTGGAATGGTTCGTCTTTTTGTCATTTGTCTCTCAATTTTGATATGCCCTTGAAAATGGGTAATTTTTTGCCTAATACAAAGCTACCTTAGAGATGGATGACTAAACGGATTAAGAGAAAAGAAATAGAGAAGGAATGAGTACTGTATTCTAGAGCTCAGGAGGTTTCACACGGCAGTTAACTAAGTACTCAGTTAATTCTAGTAGTATTTAAATGATTCTCAAAGCTTGGTTTAAAAAAATCTTCCAAGTTTTGTGAAGTAAATTGATCCGCAAACCTGGCAAAATTTGCTCCAGACTATAAAGTTATGTCATTCACTCTGTCTTAGCCCATTTGAGCTACTGTACCAAAATACCTTCAACTAGTTAGTTTATAAATGACACAATTTATTGCTCACACTTCTGGAAATGGAGAAACCCAAGATCAAAGCACTGAAGGTTTGGCATAGTTGGTACCTTCTGCTGTGTCCCAGCTCACTGGAGTGGCAAGCAGGCAGCCTCGAGCTTCTTTTATGAAGGCTCTAGTCAGTCATGAAGGCTTCACCTTCATGACCTAATTATCTCTCAAAGGCCCACCTCTTCTTTCTTATTTTGTAAAATTATGTTTAAGTAGTTGAACAAAGGTGTTGCTATTCAACAATGCAGTTATAAATACAACAAATCTCTCAGTGCCATCCTCCTGGGTTTCAATACGTGAACTGTACAGGTCTGTCTAAATTCAAACCATTCCATTGCCTGAAATATTGTACATCAAATATTAGCAAAAGTGAGTGATATTCCACTAAGAAGTGGTACCTAATACCCAAATGGATTGTTTTCCTATCAGAGAAAGACTCAACATTAGAACATGAACTAACAGATCATTTAAATAAAACTCAGGAGAAAAAAAATACCCTAAGATCATCTCAATATATAAAGAAAAGTAATTTCAAGGGTATTACTACTTTCAACGTCCTATGTGTATCTGTAGCTTCTATTATTGATGATGTTCTTGTATCACCTTCCTGTGCTTGTACCTACACTATCTCTGTAATCTTATCTGAGTATATTGGAAACCGTGTATACTGGTATTGGAAGTAGGAAATTGAAAGGGAATACCAAATTTGAGAAACACAGGGTAAAAAAAGACAAACAACTACAAAAGCAATACTTGCAAAACTGTTTGGTGTAAGTGAACTGAACACCTCCGTGGGGGGCGGGGGGAGGGAAAGGGGAGGAGGGAGGGGGGTATGAGGGACAAGGTAACAATCTGTACAAGGAATGTATCCAGTGCCTAACGTATGAAACTGTAACCTTTCTGTACATCAGTTTGATAATAAAAATTTGAAAAGAAAAAAACAACAACAAAAAAACAAAACCTATGCCTTGTTCTCTTCCATAAAGGGAGCAGGGTCCATGCTGGCCTCAATTTGCATTGTCCAATCCAGGATGGGCAGGGTTCTTCTAGTTTATCTAGCCTTCCCATGGTGACAATGAAACTATCAACACCAAATGTACTCTTTAAAGGTCCCATGTGAAAGAGAACTTTAAAGCAAGACATTGGAATATTGTCAGAATATCTCAGTGAGGTGACCAATTATCTGAATCTGGCATTTTTTTCTTCCCTAGGAGTATGATTTTCTATAAAAATTCCAACATGAACAACCCAGATCAACAAATCTCACTACATTCCACTAAATACTCCCTAAGCTTGGAAGACGTGACTCAGTTTCCCTTTCCACCTTTGGCTTTCCCAGAGTTGTGCAGCTTCTCCTACCCACTTGGAGTTGGGCTTGCCCGGAGGTACCCCAACATGGTTTCTGGGGCAGGAGTCATAAGAATGCAACCCAACCATTTGTGTGGGGCTCCGTACCTAGGAAGGTCTTGAATGTAGTTATTGTTGTTGTCCTAAAATTCTTAATAATCAGTCATCATTAACAATTCTTAGTAAGTGGCCAAGCATTTTCATAAAAAAAAAATTCAAGGGTATTTCCTTAAAATAGAATATGGTAGATATGTCTGTCTACATCATCTATATGTCTATATAGTCTAAATATGCCATCATTGTTTTCAATATTAATCTATATCTGTAGTTTCTATAGCTATAGTAATAACTATATTTATAGATATATTATCTACTTACCCACTCATATACATATAAGCCATACAATATACAAATACATATGCACATATATATGCATACACATCCTTGCTTAGTAAGTAAAGCTGGTATTAGATTACTATATACACACATACATATATATACATATATATATATATGAATGTGTATTAGCCTAGTATCAACTTTACTTATTGGTCAAGTATTAGAAATTTTCTTGCTAAATAAGGAGCAAAGAAATGTTGTACATCACACTATGGTGGAAGCACCAGGAAATGAATTTAGATAAGACAAAGTAAAGATATAAAAAATATCACCTTTATAACAAATAAATAAAGCAAAACTAAAAAAATAATGAATTTAGAACTTAAAACAATAATTGGAATGAAGAAACAACTTGGTGTATTTGCAGGTGATATGGCTATATATCTAGACAATATAAAATAATCGGCAGAAAACTATTTTAACAAAACCAAAAATCAGTTCCCTAAACAAATATATATATATATATATATATATATTTGATGCTTGACAGCATTCATTTTGCTTGTGTCTCTCAAGATTCTAGAAGAGCGTATTTTATAGAAGAATTATCAGGAAGAGCTGACAGGAGCCATATTCATTCAGGTTTCACATGCTCAGAACAGTATTTTCTGTGGCCTTAATATTAAAACTCAATTTGACTGGATATAAAATATTAAGCTCACATTTTCTTTTCCTTCTCTACTTACATATGTAACTCAATTGCCTTCTGACATAAAGCATCATTTTCATAAAATAAAAATATATCTTGCTATTTCCCCTGCAAATAAATGATTTTGTCTGTTTGGTCTGGGTCCCTTTTCTTTTTTTTCATACTTGATAATTTTACTAGAAAATGTCCTGTTGTTTGATGGTTTGATATTCTTTCCATATAGACAAAAATACCCTTTAAATATGGAGCCTCAAGTTTTCACTTACTTTGATAAATTTTATTGAAATATATATGTATATATGTATATATAGATTCTTTGCTTATCTTCTAAACCTGTCACTTTCCCTGAGATCTCTAAGTTGTTTTCTTTTTGTTTTTCTGGATGTGTGTGCTGGTCCTAAGAGCTTGAACTCTGGGCTTGGGTGCTCTCCCTGACCGTCTTTGCTCAAGGCAGTGCTCTACCACTTGAGGCACAGCTCCATTTCTGGCTCTTTTTTGTGTGTGTTTGTGCTTAATTGGAGTCAGGAGTCTCATGCACTTTCCTGCCTTTGAACTTTCCTTTGAACTGTGATCCTTAGATCTCAACCTCCTGAGGAGTGATGGTTTTAAGTGTGAGCCACCAGAGCCTGGCTCATCTATTTTTGTACAGAATTATTTCTTCTATGTTCCTTATCGTTTATCATAATACCTGGCATTTCTTATTTTTAGGCAAGGTATGATGAATCATATCTGCGATTCCAGCTTTGTGCAAGGTCAGCTCATGAAAAAAATAGTATGAGCCTTTATCTGAAAAATAACGAAAGCAGGAAGGGGTAGAGGCATGGATCAAGTGGTAGAGTGTCTGTTGGCAAGCATGAAGTACTGTGTCCAAACCCCTGTACCAATGCCATCCTCTCCAATGAGGACTTTATACATTGTCCTACTTTATCTGTCTCTCTAATGTGGCTCCCAAATTTCTTTTCCAGTATGGCCTGTGGATCAAGACCTCATCTGGCTTACTACTCCAGGTCTTGGTGGAGCTGCAGCTTGTTTTTCATGTGAGGTGTGAGTGGAGTGGGCACTTGTCCCACATTCTCACAGGGAGTTATTTTATAGTCTGTATCTGCTTCAACCTGTCCTAATGAGGATCATAGGTGTTTCTTTTGACACACACACACACACACACACACACACACACACATTTCTGCATATCTGTGTTTTAACTTTGATTGGGGTCAGAGTTAGACCCTTTCAGAAACAGCTCCTTATGTCTAACTCTGTGGTCTGATCAGTTTTGATATATTTGATGGTACTATGTTCTTGTATCTTTTTCTACTCTAATGTTCCCAACCTTTTATTCAAGATATGTATAGTGTTTCAAAAAACCTCATTCTTGCAATAGAAAGCCTGGCATTTCTACTTTGATTTTCCTAAGTTAGGCATTTAATAATTTTAAGAAATTTTCCCATATTGTATTTTTTTGCATGCTATACCTCTTCCCTCAATAGCATAGGTGAAAGCTATCATCAGTGTTGCCCATGTGCTTGAGGAGATGGCAATGAATATAAGAAAGTGTTTCTACAGATGTCATAAAAGAATATTACCCCAAACATGATGTGGAACAGAATTTTTATGTGAAGTAATTCATAGGAAAAAAACATTGTGGATCAAATATCTGGGCAATTTCTTGAGGAAGTTCAATGAGATTAAAACATATTCAAGGAACACAGTCATCCATCTACCCAATAAATTCTGTTGAGAATTTAATAACCCTTAACAAGCCCTTGCACTCCTTTCAAGTGTAACAATGATAATCTAACCCTGGGCTTTCCAACCAAGAATGGGAAATATTTGGCAGTGCGTCTGGAGTATTTGTTGATTGTCTCAGCTGGAAAGTGATAAAGGCACTGGCATCTAGGGTATAGAGGGCAAGGAAGGTGCTAAACAATCTACAATATATTTGACAATAATGTTTTTTATTTCCATTTCCTGGAGTTCCTTTTGATAAATACTATTTTATATGATCATATGCACATAGATAGTGTGCCTTTATGTTCCTCTCCTAAGAATATCTTCCTTTGGATTCACTATATGTGAACGCCTAGAGTCCTGTATAATTTATCATGTCCCAGTGTATTTTAGATCTAGCTTCTACATATGCACTCTTTGTGTCTCTGAGCTTGGCTTTCCTCATTTAACATGATTTGTTCTAGGTCCATCCATTTCCCTGACAATAACATATTATTCTTTCTGATGGCTGTGTATAGGTACCACATTTTTTGGATCCACTCATTTATTGTAGGGCATCTGGAATGTTTCTATAACTTGCATATTGTGAGTAGTGCAGCAATGAACATGGGAGTCTTTAAGGTATCCTGGCTAGTGATATTCTGGGTAGATGCCCAGGAGTGATACAGCTGGGTCGTAGAGAAGATCTTCATTTAGTTTTATGAGGAACCTCCAGACTTCCGTCCGGAGTGGCTTACATTCCCATCAACAGTGCAGTAGGGTTCCTTTTTCCTATCTCCCTGTCAATATTTGTTGTTGTTTGAATTCCTGAATTTGGCTAATCCAACTGGGGTGAGATAGGGTCTCAGATTTGTTTTGGTTTTCATTTCCTTTATGTATGGCCAGATATGATGAGCATTTACTCATCTGTCTCTTTTCCATTCTTACCTCCCCCTTTGAGAAGTCTTTCCTTATCACCTTTGCCCATTTAGTGATTAGTCTGTTAGCTTTGTGTGGGGTTGACCTCGAGATCCTTGTATATTTTGGATATTAGGTTTTTGTCAGATGTTTTGCTGATAATGATCTTCTGCTGGATATATTTCTAGTTCAGTAACTACGTCCTTTGCTGTTCAGAAACTTTTTGTTAAGTCTCTCTCTTGTCTACTGTACCCCTGGGACTCTTCTCAAAAAGTTTCTTGGCCTTTGCTTATGAGTTCTAGTGTTTCTCCTACTCTTTGCATTAATTTCAGTTTCAGGTCCAACACTGAGGTCTTTGATCCACTTTGAGTTGATATTAGTGCATGGTGGCAAACAAGGATCCTTTTTAGTTTTCTGCATAGGGATGCCCAGTTTTTCCAACATCAATTATTGAAGTGTCTATCTTTTTCCCACTGTATATGTTTGACTCCCTTATCAAATATAAGATAACTGTAAGTATATGGTTTTATTTCTGGGGCTTCTAGTTCTATTTATCTTTGGGCCTATTTTTATGCCAATACCAAACTGGTTTTTTGTTGTTGTTGTTGTTGTTGTTATAGCTAGAGAAGAGCTAGAGGTCTAGAATTCAACATTATGGGTTTTTTTTTTTTGGCCTGGAATTACTTTGAGTATTCAAGGTCTGTTGTTCCACAAGAATTTTTAGATTGTTTTCTCTATTTCAATAAAGAACTTCATTGGGATTTTGATGGGAATTACATTAAATTTCTAAATCATTTTTGGCAGTATCCATGGACATGTCTTGATTTACATATATTAAACCAGCTTTGCATCTGTGGGATAAAACCCACTTGATAAAGATTTTTTTTTTGATTAGTTGCTGAATTCTGTTGGCTAGTGTTTTATTGAAGAGCTTCGCATCTGTGTTCATCAGAGAGAGATCGGTGTGTAGCTCTTTTTTGTTGTTGATGTTGGATCCCTACCTAGTTTTGGGAGTGTGATGCTGGCTTCATAAAATGAGTCTAAAATTGATCCTTCCTTTTCTATTTCATGGAGAAGTTTGAAGGGTAATGTTGTTAGTTCAACTTTGACTCCTTCGGCCCCTGGGATATTCCTTGTTGGAAGCTTGCTGATTACTTCCTCAGTTCATTGTGTGTTATTGGCCTGTTTATGTGTTTTATTTCTTCTTGGTTCACCTTAGGCTGTTTATATGTCTCAAGGAATTCATTCATTTCTACTAACTTGTCCATCTTGTTTAAGTATAGATCTTTAAAGTAGTCCTTCATAATCATTTGGATTTCTTGGATATTGTTGTGCTTTCTTTGGCATCTCTGATTTTGTTGATTTGAGTCTCTTCTTTGTCAAGTCAACCAGTGGTCTGTCAGATTTACTGATTTTTCCAAAGAATTACCTTTTTTGTTGTTGATTTTTTTCTTATTTATTGTCAAAGTGATGTACAGAGAGGTTACAGTTTCATACGTTAGGCCTTGGGTACATTTCTTGTACTGTTTGTTACCTCCTCCCTCATTCCCCCCTTCCTCCTCCCCTTTTCCCTCTCCCCCCATGAGTTGTTCAGTTGGTTTACACCAAACAGTTTTGCAAGTATTGCCGTTGTAGTCATTTTTTTTTTAATCATTTGTCTCTCGGTTTTGATATTCCCTTTTACTTTCCTAGTTCTAATACCAGTATACACAGTTTCCAATGTACTCAGATAAGATACAGTGATAATGCGGGTACAACCACAGGAAGGGGATACAAGAGGATCATCAACAATAGAAGCTATGGTTTCACATCGCATGTTGAAAGTAATTACAACAGTGATATAACAGTCGTTTCCATAACATGGAGTTCATTTCACTTAGCATCATCTTATGCATTCATAAGGGCATAGCTATTAGGCTCTCGTGATCCTCTGCTGTGACTAGCCTAAACCTGTGCTAATTATTCCCTATGAGGGAGACCACAGAGTCCATGCTTCTTTGGGTCTGGCTCACTTCACTTAGCATATTGTTTTCCAAGTCCTTCCATTTCCTTACAAATGGGCCAATGTCATTCTTTCAGATAGAGGCATAAAATTCCATTGTGTATATGTACCACATTTTCCTGATCCATTCATCTACTGAGGGGCATCTGGTGTTGTTGATTTTATGTACAGGTTTTTAGTCCCTATTCCATTGATTACTGCCCTAATCTTTACTATCTTTCTCTGTCTGGTAGTTTGGGGTTTGGTATGTTCCTGTTTCTCTAGCAGTTTTAGTTGCAGCATGCGGTTGTTCACTTGCACTGTTTTGGTTTTATTTATATAGTTAGAGCTATGAACTGTCATCTCAACACTACTTTTGCAGTATCCCAGAGTTTCAGATGTGATGTATTTTCATTTTCATCGAATTGTAACCAAGTTTTGATTTCCTCCATTTCTTCAGTGAAGCACTCTGTAATAATACCATTGTGGGAAAACAATAAAGAATTATCAGATCCAGAATATCAGTAGTGATAAGAAGCACCAATAAAGTGTTTTCTTTTCTTTCTTTCTTTCTTTTTTTGCCAGTCCTAGGGCTTGAACTCAGGGCCTGAGCACTGTCTCTGGCTTCTTCTTGCTCAAGGCTAGCATTCTACCACTTGAGCCACAGTGCCACCTCTGGATTTTTCTATATATGTGGTGCTGAGGAATAGAACCCAGGGCTTCATGTATAGGAGGCAAGCACATTACCACTAGGCCATATTCCCAGCCCCTTTTTTCTTTCTTTTTTATTGTCAAGGTAAAGTACAGAGTGGTTACAGTTACATATGTTAGGTAGTGAGTACATTTCTTGTCCAAATTTTTATCTCATTCCTCATTTTCCTCCTACCTTTCCTCTTGCCAAATTCCCACACTCTGAGTTGTACAGTTAGTTTACAACATATTGTCTTGTAAATATTGCTGTTGCAATGGTTTGACTTTTACCCATTGTCTCACCATTTTAATGTTTCCCTTACCTTCCCTAATTCAGACAGGCATATATAAAATACCCAGGGTAGCAGAATAATAAACACTGGCAAGATGGGCTAAATCATGGGGAGGATAGACAGAAGAAAAAGTTCACATAATACATTGAAAATAACACCAATAAACCACCTGTTTCCATATTTTGGAGATCATTTCACTTAGTGCCAGCTTATGTGTTCATATGTACATAGCTATTCAGCTATTGTGATTAGGACTATCCTAGATATGTACTAATTTTTGCCAATAAGGGAGACCATAGAGTTTATGTTTCATTGGGTCTGGCTCACTTTACTTTGTATGATTTTTTTTCTAAGTCTTCCATTTCCTTATGAATGGAACAATGTCATTCTTTCTTATCAAAGCATAGAATTCCATTATGTATATATGTACCATAATTTCTTGATCCATTCATCTACTGAAGGGCATCTGAGTTGGTTGCCTATTTTAGTATGGTAAATAATGCTGCTGTAGACATGGTTTTGCTGGTAGCTTTAGTATGGCCTTTTTTGTGATCTTTTTGGTAAATGCCCAGAAGTAGGATTGCTGGGTCATAGGGGAGCTCTATATTTAGCCCTTTGAGGAACCTCCACACTGCTTTCCAGAGTGGTTGAACAAGTTTACATTCCCACCAACAGTGTAGTTGTGTTTCCTTTTGGCCACATCTCTGCCAGCAACTGTTAGTTTTCTTGATGATGGCCATTCTTACTGGGTGAGGTGGAATCTCAATGTTGTTTTGATTTTCATTTCTTTTATAGCTAGGGACATTGAGATCTTTTTCATGTATCTCTTGGCCATTCTCCTTTTCTCATCAGAGAAGTCTCTCTGTATGTCTTTAGCCCACTTATTAATGGGGCAGTTGTTTCTTTGAGGATTTGTTTTGGAGGAACCTAATTGTTTGAGTTCTAAGTATATTTTATGTATGAGGCCCTTGTCTGTTGTATGGCCAGTGAAGATCTTCTCCCAGTCTGTGGGCTTTCTGTTTATCTTGCAAGGTATCTCCTTTGCCATGCAGAAGCTCTGCAGTTTGATGTTATCCCATTTGTCCAACCTTTCTTTGATTTGTTGTGTTTCTGGGCCTTGATTAAGAAAGTAGAAAGTTTCTACCTGTGCCAAGGAGTGCAAGTGTTCCTCCTATTCCTTCTTGAAATGTTGTCAGGGTATTTGGTTTTACCTCGAGGTCTTTGATCCATTTCAAAATGATTTTGGTGCAGGGTGATATATACAGATCTAGTTTTAGTTTTCCAGGTGTTTAACCAATTTTCCCAGCACCATTTGTTGAAGATGCTGTCTTTCTTCCATCCTATTTTTTTTAGCTCCTTTATAAAGATTAAGTGGCCATGGGTCTGCAGGCTCATTTCTGCATCTTCAGTTCTGTTCCATTGGTCCTCAGGTCTTTTCTTGTGCCAATACCAAGCTGTTTTGATTACTATTGGTTTGTAATACAGTTTGAAGTTTGGTATTAATATTTCTCCAGCACTGTTCTTCTTGCTAAGGATTGTTTTTGCTATTGATATTTGGGATCTTTTATTGTTCCATATGAATTTTTGGATTGCTGCCTCTATTTCACTAAAGAATGGTGTTGGGTTATTGATGGGTATTGCATTGAATTTGTTGATAGCCTTTGGTGGTATTGGCATTTTCACGATGTTAATCCTCCCAATCCAGGAGCATGAAAGAGGTTTCCACATCCTTGGTTCTGCTTTAATTTCCTTTTTCAAGCTTTTTAAAGTTTTCATCTTAGAGGCCTTCCATTTCTTTGGTTAAGGGTATTCCTAGGTATTTTATTTTGGTCAGGTGTTTTCTTTTTTTTTTTTTCACTATCTAGAGACTACTTTATTAGTTTTTGTAATCAAACCCACGTAGATAAGACCTTACATATTTAATACAGTGCATTTACCCCTGTACAAATGGAAAAAAAATTAAGTTTAATGTTTCTAGACCAATATGGCTATTAATTTCTGTAAAATGCCAACTCAACACGGTAAACTGGGATACTTTTTCCAAAGTTGACAGCACAGCTAAAGTTTCCAAAAATTCAAATTATATATGTGTATATATATTTATATTTATATAAAAAGACCAATAATAGCAGTATGTTATGCATCAAGAGCAGCAACAGCTTTTCCAGGTTCTGCAGTCATCTGAACAAAATTAGACATCCAGCACACTCCATTAATAAAAAGAAAAAAAAGATAAAAAAACAAAACCCCAGAAAAATGCAAATTTCTGTTACTGTTGTGGTACCTGGCACCATTTTTTTTATTAGCTTCTCCATCATGGTCAGGTGTTTTCTTATAAAACATCTTACTCAATTTTTGCCTAGTTTTGCTAAAGGACTTTTCTTTGTATCTTTTTAGAGAAATTTTCCCTTGGAGCAATACCTAGTAAAAGTTTAATGGATTCCCATAGCTAATTTCCTTAAAAAAATATTTGTTTCATGAATAGGGAATTAGAGTATAGACTTCAGCCAGTTTCTAAACCCACTATCATACTGTACTTACCTGTCAGGCACATGGCACCTGACCCCGCTATTCTTGCACATATACTCTCGAAGTAAGGTCGTATACCTCAAGTCTGGCTTGAAACAAGCATTTCTAGTGTTCAAGAGGGCAATAAATTGCTACTCACCTGATTGCCCCAGGCCAATGTTGTCTGTCAGGGTTAAGATGAACAATATGTTGTTTAGTGTAGACTCCTAGTTCTTTACTTCCTACTTAAGCTTGGCCACGAATACATCAGTGTATTTCAAGGGTGTCCAAGTGCTTGAGTTTCTTCTATTGTTTTTGTTCTTAAGCAACTGCTTCTAATAGTATTTCCTTCACCATCACCAAGGGGAAGCACTGCTTTTCTTTTGGACCAAACATTGTACTATACCTGTGAATAATGTGCCTTCTTTCCCTTTTCTGAACCAGGAGAGGTGGATAAGTAGGTCAGTGAATGAGGAGGAAATGAAAGCTAACTTATGAAAAACATACCACAACCTTCTTTCTGAGCTTTGCCAAATACCTAGGAGAAGAGTAATATATCCATCTTCATTTTTGTAGTATAGATGGAGGTCTTGGTTGTAATGATTGATGCATTTGGAAAGTTAAGAAGGCAAGATGAAAATTCAACAGAATTTTTTGAAAAACATTTGGTAGGCTTTTTCCTCCCTGATTGTATATAAAACCAGAAAATTAAGGGTATAATTCACTTAGTCAAAATTCTTGGCTCCTACAAGCATGAAGAAGAGAGAGAAAGAGAAAAGAGTTTTAATACATTCAAGGTTACAGAAAACTGATATGAAAGACATGAAAGAATGTACTTAACAAGAAGATATTTTTCTTTAAAATTATGGCTTAAGGAAAAGTAAGAGCATAGGGTAAAATATGAAATTCTAAGGATAAACATTCTATTAGGCACTAGTTTCTTCAATACTCTTTTCAAATATATTTTTGCATATATTAGTTTTATAAGGAGTTTTCTGTTATGACATTTCAATATGTTACCTTGTGCCTAAATTAGCCTTAGATAGATTTCTAGATATGTAAGCATCCTGGATCACTAATAGTAACTTTTGCTTTAAGCAATTACATACTACTGACTATTTCTGAGCATCTCTAATCCAGTAAGAGTGCAAATCCCAGCCAATATGGCATATAGGAATCTGAAATTTCCCCATATTCAGGTCCAGTGACTCCTTTCCTTTACCTCCAATGCTTGTGCTCACTTTTCAACTTACTGCCCTCATGTTTCATTTTCCCCTAGAATTAAGAAACTTGGACTATTTCTAACACAAATTTTGGGCTACAATCTTAGTCTTACTCAGTTTTCCACTAGGGATTGTATTTAACCATTAGACCCAATTTGGCCCAAATTCAAAGTCAATTTTGGAAGTATTATTATATATGACAGCAACTTGGAATCACAGGAGTTCATGATCCTATCATGTTCCTTGAAGTGGAGGGTGGTATTGCATAAGAGATATTTGACTCTATGTATGCAAAAGAATAATAGTCAAGATGAAAATCAAGGACTAGCTCTTTATCTACTGCTCTGGTTGTGGTAGAGGGTCTGGTACAAGGTGTACAAAGATGTGGAAGAAAGTAGAATGATTGCTTCCTGGAGTTTAGAGTCTGGTGGGGAAATACCTGGAAATTGAAGTGTGTTTGGTGTGAAATGACATGTGATAGGTGTGTAGAGATGGTTTGAGGTGTGTAGAGATGGTTTCATTTCAGTGAAATGAGGGAAGAAATATGGTCAAGGCCTTTTCCACAGTGTCTAAAGGGAGCAGGGTGCTAGTGACTCATTCCTGTAAACCTAGCTAGGAGGCGTTGGAGCTAGCTGGGACAAAAAACTCCAAGCGACTCTTATCTCCAATAAACTACTCAGGAAAAGCCAGAAGTGGTGCTGTGTTTCAAGTGATTGAGCACTCACCTTGAGGAAAAGAAACTCTTGGACAGCACTGAGGCCCAGAGTTTGAGCCCCAGGAACAGCAAAACAAAACAAAACAAAAAAAACAAAATCCCCACTAAGTGTCTAACATTGTAAACTTTGCTCTAGGTAAGAAGTTGAGTACCTATGATACTATCTCTAATGGGAGGCCTATGCTTACATAGCAAGAACTTTCATATTGTCTTTGGTAGGGTCACACCCTCAACACTGGCTGCATGTAAGAAGTATTTAGAACCATCCAGGTCCACTCAGAATTACCCACACCACAGTGAGTTTCTTGTATTGGTATTACAAAAAGCTTACTTATTTTATTTATTTTTTCTTCTTTATTGTCAAAGTGATGTACAGAGAGGTTACAGTTTCATATGTTAGGCCTTGGGTACATTTCTTGTACTGTTTGTGAGGGAGGAGGTAAAAAGCTTATTTTAATGGGAGTTCACAGTGACAAACAATATACTAAGGTGTAGTTAGTATGCCTATGACATTAATTTTCAGCCCACCCATTTTCCCAACCTCTTGTGTGGTATCTAGGAACATAATGACATTGTTACTTGTATCCAATGGACAGTTAAGCAGTTGACAAGTGTCTGCAGACAATAGGAAGGGTCACTGGGTGATAATAAGATCTCTGTAAGGACAGCAAAGGAAAGTTCTTCCAGTCTCCCTATCTCCGCTCCTTTCCCTAGTATCACAGCACATCCATGGGCTTTGGAAGTGTGGACATGGTTCTCTATAACCCTCCCTTTCTGTGTCATCACATGCAGGAGGCTGTCAATGCTTACAATGAGGGAATCTTTCTCCATCAGCATCTTTCTGTCGGTTGCTTTTGGCCTGTAGTTATAATTTGCTCTTAGAGAGCAAATGACTATTTGAACTAGTAGAACTGTGACAGAATGGTATTTTCTTCCCATTGACCATTTTTTATCTCTACTGTTCATCCCCAAAGTGCTGGAAGATCTTTTGTTAACACAAAAATGGACTGATGTTCTTTCAGGTAGCTAGTAGCTAGTAGTAACTGAAGAATGACTTGTTTGTGCCTGTAGATCCTACACTTTGAAGCTGACTTTTCTTTCCATGCTAGATCATACCCACATGCCGTCCTAGGCAACATCAACCCCAGTAACAATTCAGGAGGTTTTATAAAAGGGTCTAGACTCATTAATCAGATGTTTGCAATATTAACTCCTTACTAAATAACATCTCTTAAAAACAATGTGTAACTTTTGTAAACCATTTTTAGATATTCTGGCACATAGAATATTTGCCTGTATGTTTGAGGTAAATCCTGATGTTCTTATGCTTTTGTGCATATTATTTTGGCCCTTATATTATTATGTATGTCTAAACATCAGCTGTTCTCTTATTAATAGAAATTATAATAACAATTTTTATCAGAAAAGTGAAGCAAAGTGGTTGAATTTATTTGGGATCCAATTATAATTACAAGTGAGTTTGGAAAATATATTGGGGTTCAAATGATCCCAAACCTTGATTTTTCACAGTAGAATTGTGTTCAAAAGAGCCTTTCCATGAGATATTCAGTGGGATGCATTAAGAATTGATCTATCTGCTTCTTTATTTTCTTTTCCTTTTGTCTTATTTGTTCATTTATCTGTCTTTGGGAGGGCAAAGGGGGATAAATGTAAGGAAAAGGTGGCAAAAAGTTTGAACAAATGCAGCATTGATACTCACTAGACACTGTTGAAAATGAACTCTACAACTGTGGGCAGGGAGGAGAGGGAAAAATTGGGAGAGAGCAAGGGAGGGAATGGGTGATATTGTTAAAAAAGAAATATGCTGTCTATCTGACCTATGTAAGTCTAACCCCTCTGTATCTCACCTTTATAATAACAAAAAGAAACATGTCTGAAAGCAAATGGGTAAATGATTTTTAGAGTAAATTAAATATATGTAAGCATATAGGTCATTTATCCTAGTTAGCACACTGAGTTTCAAATTCCTAAGACGGGGCTGGGGATATGGCCTAGTGGCAAGAGTGCTTGCCTCCTATACATAAAGCCCTGGGTTTAATTCCCCAGCACCACATATATAGAAAACGGCCAGAAGGGGCGCTGTGGCTCAAGTGGCAGAGTGCTAGCCTTGAGCAAAAAGAAGCCAGGGACAGTGCTCAGGCCCTGAGTCCAAGGACTGGCCAAAAAAAAAAAAAAAAAAAAAAAAAAAAAAGAAATCAAATTCCTAAGACAGAAATCACTTTCTGAACCAGAGCTTCCACCCTGTCTAGGGTGTAGGTTTCTGTGTCTCTCCCAGTATCTTCCCCCTACTCCATCTTTAAGTTGGGGCTGGAGGGAGAGAATATCTGAATGCTGAAGTGGAACTGAGTTGCCATGGAATGACCCCCACCCCCAGCCAAATATCTATTTATGACACAATAGTTTTGTCTGTAAGATCAAAATCTTTGAGAATATAGCCAACATCTATAACCCCAAGCAAGTCTCAGGGGCTGTCCATTGGAAGGCAATGAACGCTTGGTTTTTACCAAGGTAAAGCTATGATTTAGCTATATTTGCAAATTAATTAAGATTATAGCTTTGTTAGTGGCAAAGCTGGAGCTAGTGACCACATTGATAACTCTCAGGTTAATGTCCTACTGGGATAGGCCAGAAACCCTTTCCTTCCATGTTGTCTTATCCTATGTGGAAATCTAGGGCTTTAGAGAAAGTCAGGGAAACACTCCAACTCTAGCTCTGTCTGTTTAAAAGCAGTCACTTTACTATGAGCTTTTCAATTTTCTAAGTGTTACATATTTTGCTCTTTCCTCTGTACGATTTAATATTTTTTTTTGCCAGTCCTGGGGCCTGGACTCAGGACTTGAACACTGTCCCTGGCTTCTTTTTGCTCAAGGCTAGCACTCTACCACTTGAGCCACAGCACAACTTCTGGCTTTTTATGTTTATGTGGTGCTGAGGAATTGAACCCAGGGCTTCATGCATGCTAGGCCGGCTCTCTACCACTAAGCCACACTCCCAGCCCCCAATTTAATAATTTTCTAAATAAAATAGTTGATTATAAACACTCCATCACTACTATCTGAATACGTAATTCCAAACTCTTCAGCTGCTTGTGAGCTGGGTTGTGGCATATGTGACTCGATAGGGTTTCAAAGATTTGTTTATGATTTAAGACAAGTGGTAGCTTGCGAGCACTGGAGAGAATAATGATTAGGACCTGCTGTTCATTATCCCAGTATGTCACACCTGCATTAGACTTAGGGATAGGAGGCATCATAAAATACAGTTCCTGGGCTGTGGCCCAGGCTCATTGAATCAGAAACTGGGGGACAAGGAATCTGTGAATTTTCCCCAAGGATTTTTGATCAAATAGTAAGGGGGAAAAAGTGCTGATCTTCTGTGAGACCTTTGAGCAAAGTTTTCCTTGAGTTCATTTGTATAATCATAACTTCACATCCTCTGATTTCAGGAAACACATTAAGACTGGTTTTCTTCACAGTGTAGGGAACTCTAATGTGAATGAGATATGGGCAATCATTTTACCTTTAATGCTGTTATTTAAAAATCTCCATTGCACTGGCACTGTAAGCATTCCAACACATGCCCTTCTCTTGCCATGTGTTTTTGGCAATCATGCACAGCAGGACGACTTTTTATGTACACAGCCTCTTGGGCATTGTGTGGAGCAATACTGAATGCAGGCATATTCTCAATGAGAGGATCCACGTGCACCTGCTGCATTAGTTGTTGGAACAGTA
The DNA here is from genome assembly GCF_023159225.1 of Perognathus longimembris pacificus. Taxonomy (NCBI): domain Eukaryota; kingdom Metazoa; phylum Chordata; class Mammalia; order Rodentia; family Heteromyidae; genus Perognathus; species Perognathus longimembris. Next base: position 31,643,006 of record NC_063164.1, on the reverse strand, counting down.
AGGAGGCTTCAGAGGACAGGTTGAAGACAGAGGATGCTACTGATGGGTGCAGTGGACGTTGCTCTCAACACAGTCTCAGTGGCTCAGTTCCTCTCTGAGCAGGTAGTGTGCTTCAATTCACTACACCAGGTGTAGGGTTTTTTTTTTTTAAGCTTCTGCTGCCAAAGATGAGTCATATTGGTGACATGGGAAATAAACAACACTGAGACTCTCACCAAGCTTGTATTTACAGACCCATTTCTACTTTCCCTCCCTAGAGGAACTCTACAAGTTGCTTGGTGGCCAAAAGTTTAGTGGTTTCTATGAATACTTTAATGAAGAGTAGAAAGCTATGCACAAATTACTGTTGTGGTAGCTCAGGGGGAAACATTTGGACTATACAAATATACAACATTCTTTTTGGTATTGCAACTTTTCCAAGTAGATAAAATTGCCTCTTCAGTATCTTTTATAGTAGCATCTGTGTTGTCTCACCAAATTGTCTTTCATAAAGCTCCTTAATTTCTGTGTTTCCCTTCCAGATATCTTAGGATATATGACCCCTCTATCTATGCCTGCTGATTTTCTGGATGTTTTAGCCGAAACACCTCAATCCAGAAAATGACAAAATCCCTTTGCCTGCCTGCCAATGGAAAATCAGTTGCTTCAAGGAAAAATATGTGGTGGAGACAGGCAGAGAAGAACTTGGACTTGTAGGTTGCTCTTAAATTACTGCCAGCTTGCACTCCAACTATTCCAGGCACAGTCTGTGGAAAAGGCTCGGTTGTATGTCTTACTGATGAGCTTTGCACAACATAATCCCATATTCTAAGGCTGCCTCCATCAGATCAAAGTCAAGTCCAGGTGGTAAGTAGTAAGTAGGCCAGTTTCTCTCATTTGCCACTCTTGCCCCTCTTTGCTAAAATTCTGATCTCCAGATTAAGTAAAATGAAGTACATTCCCAGATTCCTCCCACAAAAGCAACAACAACAACAACAACAAAAACAAATAGTGTCAGCTAGAACCAAGCTTATAAAGAAAGCTTGCTAGTAGCAATGCTTTTGAAAAGAAAAATCTCTAAAAACAAAGCAAGGGCTTTAGTTTGCTCTGGCTGCCATGATGAAAATGACAAGAGCTGGTGGCTTAAGCAACCGAAACGAACTTTTCTCATAGTTCTTCAGCCTAGCAAGCAAAGATTAAGGTGTCACATCTAATTTTTCCTGTGGCCTCTCTCTCTCTGGCTTGCAGATCTTGGCCATCTTCTTGCTGTAATAATATATGGTCTTTCATCCCTGCATGTACATAAATGGTCTCTCTCTTTCTTTCAAATGGTATCTCTCTCAATTTCTTCAGCAGTTGTATACCAAATCATCTATTTTTAAAGCCTTTATGTGTAAATACAACCATAGCCTGGAAGACTGAGAATTCAAGCTTCAATATATGAATTATGGGTACAAAATAAGCACCTAGAATTAAGTGACACAGATTGCTAGCAGTCTATGAAAGAGACCTATTACAGGAATAATTTTAATTTTCTATCTAATAGCATCATTGTTAGTGGTTAGTTTTTCCCCCTAAGAAGTCAACACTGCAGGGAACTAAGATTACTGAAAATAAATGTTATATTCTGTTAAATGTTATATTCTTGGGCTACGCACTTGTAGCCCAACCTAAGCAGCTTTGGTCAATGAATTTCACTTTTCCAGTTTCTTTTGTTGTTGTTGTTTGGTTTTTGAATTAGGATCTCACTTTATAGCCTAGGATGGTCTTGAACTCAAGATCTTCTTGCCTCAAGCTCCTAAGGGATTACTGGTGTGTAGCACCAGGCTCCAGTTTTCTTAAACAAAACGATTGTTAGGTGAGTTCCTCTTGCATCTGGCAAGTGTTCTTCACCTTGCTGGATTACCTTTCTTCCATAAATGTATCATCATTGCATCAACTTCTAAAAACTAGTCTCCTGACGTCTACCCATTTACTTCAGGCATTCTATTGAGTAATCCTTTGACCCAAATGAGGCCTTTAGTTCAATTTGCCTTACTACTGTCTGTTGTCAATCATCCCCACCCAGTCAAAGATAAGCAGACAATACTCACAGTCAGTGGAGAGATAGGATATATTTGCTAAAGCATCTTTGCTAAACATTAGCAAAGGCCAGACTTAGAGTTCTCAAATACTAAACACTATACTACAAGGTACCTTCACCTGTCGAATTATCAGCAGTTTCCAAAGGGTTAAAGTAAATTGTGGAAGATGGTTAAATTTACCCACTTCTACCTAGCTTTCTGGTGAATTCTATTAATTTTTACCTGTGAGACACAAAACTAAATAAAATTGTGTCAACCAATGCTGAAGGTATACTTTTAAATAGTTACATTCAAACTTAATAAACGCTTCTGTTGATGTATAAAATACAATTCTAAGGAAATGCAGAGGTACAATTTGATTTTTTAGTTTAGAATAAAAACCAGGACCAAAATGCTTCAAGTCTAAAAAGAGCAACCATAGAAACAAAATAAATCAACCATGAGGTCATAATATAAGCAAGATGAATTGTTTCTGGCTATGAGTTAACTTATTATTATTTTTCTTAGTCTGTAAATGTCTTGATTTCTCCTTTTTCTTCTTTTTTTTTTTTTTTTTTTTGGCCAGTCCTGGGCCTTGGACTCAGGGCCTGAGCACCATCCCTGGCTTCTTCCCGCTTAAGGCTAGCATTCTGCCACCTGAGCCACAGCGCCCCTTCTGGCCGTTTTCCATATATGTGGTGCTGGGGAATCGAACGGAGAGCTTCATGTGTAGGAGGCAAGCACTCTTGCCACTAGGCCATATTCCCAGCCCTTCTCCTTCATTTTTGAAAAAGAGTTCTGCTGGATATAAACTCTTGGTTGACTGATAATCTTTTTAGCACTTTAGATGTATTGCTCCACTGAATTCTGACTTCAATGATGTTTTAAAATCAGAAATCAGCTGTTCATCGTATTGAGTCTCTTAAATATGAGCCACTTTTCTTTTGTCGCCATAGTTGGACTATTTTTAACAAATTTATGTTATTTTATTGTAAGGGTGATGTCAGAGGGATTACAGTTACATATGTAAGGTGATGAGTACATTTCTTGTCACACAGTACATTAAAAAAACAAAAACAAAGAAGCAAAAACCTCTATTTTCTATATCTTGGAGTTCATTTTGATTAGCATCATTTTGTATGGTCATATGTACATAGCTATTGAGTTATTGTGATCTTCTTCTAGGACTATCCTAGACAGATACTAATTATTACCAATGAGGGAAACCATGGGGTATATGTTTCTTTGGGTCTGGCTCACTTCACTTAATATGATTTTTTCTAAGTCTTTCCATTTCCTCATGAATGAGGAGATGTAATTCTTTCTGATGGAAGCATAGAATTCCATTGTGTACATATATCATATTTTCTTGACCCATTAATCTATTGAGGGGCATCTGGGTTGGTTCCATATCTTAGCCATGGCAAATAATGCTTCAATGAACATAGTTGTTCTGGTAGCTTTAGTGTGTCTTTGTTCTATTATTAAAAGAAAATTTTAGACAAATTTGCTTTAAGAGTTTAATTGAGCAAACAATTGTTTTCAATTGAGCAGCAGTTGGTCTAACCTAAAGGAGATGAATCTCCTTTAGCAGAGAAATCTGCTCTGCAATGTAGACAGTGAGTATTTATAAACAGGATAGAAGTGAGGTGCAGAAATAGCTTGATTGGGGCTGGGAATATGGCTCAAGTGGTAGAGGACCTGTCTAGAAAAAGTCAGGCCTTGAATTCTAAGCTCAGTATTGTAAGAAAAGAAGAAAGATAGAGAAAACAGAGAGAAGAAGAAGGTGAGGGTGAGGGGAAGAAGGAGGGAGAGAGAGGGGAAGAGGAAAGGAAGGAAGGAAGGCAAGCAAGCAAGAAAGAGAAAGAAAGAAAGAAAGAAAGAAAGAAAGAAAGAAAGAAAGAAAGAAAGAAAAAGGAAGGTAGGAAGGAAGGAAGGAAGGAAGGAAAAAAAGGGAAGGAAGGAAGGAAAGAGAAAGATTGATGATTGCAGCTTGGGAGTTTGACATAGTCGTGCATGGTCTGATTGGATGCTATCCTGTGATTGATTGAACTCAGATGTTTTTGATGGACTGTTTATAGCTGTTCACTTTGTTTATGTGCTAACTGAGGCAGTATCCTATGGCTTTACGGTATAGAACAATCTCAGGTTAATTTTGTTTTATTTTAACAGCATGATATTTCTAGGTTAGATCCCTGACTATATTCTACTTGGTATCTATTAAGCCTACTTGATGTGTAGTTTGAAATTTTCACCTAATTTGAGAAGTTTTGTCTATTATTTCATTTAAATATTATTTAAGTCCTTTCTATTTTCTTTCTTTTGAATCTCCCAATATCCATCCATTGGTTTATTTTATTTTATTTTTATTTATTTATTTATTTTTGGCCAGTCCTGGGGCTTAGACTCAGGGCCTGAGCCACTGTCCCTGGCTTCTTTTTGCTCAAGGCTAGCACCCTGCCACTTGAGCCACAGAGCCACTTCTGGCCATTTTCTGTATATGTGGTGCTGGGGAATCAAACCCAGGGCATCATGTATATGAGGCAGGCACTCTTGCCACTAGGCCATATCCCCAGCCCCTGGTTTATTTATTTTTTTTTTTTTTTATTATCAATTGAACATAAATTTTTTTTTTTTTTACAAGGTGCTGTGCAAAGAGGGTGCAGTTACATAGTAGGGCATTGTGTACATTTCTTGTGATATCTTACAACCTGTTTTCCCATCCCTTGTCTAGGTCAGGTAGACCCATATGCAGTATACAATGTATCAAGCACATATACAGTGTTCACAGACTTGGTCTCTACTGTCTCTCCATCTCCCTTTGTTAACAGTCATATATCAGGGAGATCATGCCCCTTTGTTTTCTGTGTTCTAGGCTTGTCTCACTCAACATTATTTGTTCGAGTTCTGACCATTTCCCTGCAAATAACAATATTTCACCATTCCTAATCGCTATGTAGTATTCCATTGTGTATAAGTACCATATTTTTTGGATCCATTCATCTGTGGAGGGGCATCTGGGTTGTTTCCAAATTTTGGCTATTGTGAATTGTGCTGCGATAAACATGGAAGTACAAATGTCCTTTTGATATCTTGGGTTTTGCTGTTTAGGATAGATGCCTAGGAGTGGTATGGCTGGGTCATAGGGTAGGTCTATATTGAGCTTTTTGAGAAACCTCCATACTGTTCTCCAAAGTGGCTGTACTAATTTGCACTCCCACCAACAATGGAGAAGGGTTCCTCTTTCCCCACAGCCCCTCCAGCATTTGTTGTTTCCTGAGTTCAGAGTATAGGCCATTCTAACTGGGGTGAGGTGGTATCTCAGGGTTGTTTTTATTTGCATTTCCTTTACTAGCAGGGATGTTGAGCATTTCCTCATGTGTTTCTTTGCCATTTTTATATCTTCTCTTGTGAAGTCTCTCTTTAGCTCTTTTGCCCATTTCCTAATAGGTTTATTGGGCTTGGAGGGGCTTAGTTTTTTGAGTTCTCTGTAGATGACAGATATCAGGCCTTTGTCTGTTGTTGTGCTGGTAAATATCCTTTCCCATATCGTTGGCTGTCTTTCTATTTTGGTGGCTATGACCTTAGCTGTGCAGAAACTTTTTAATTTGTAGTAGTCCCATTTGTTGAGTCTTTCCCCTATTTGTTGTGCGCCTGGGACTCTATTCAGGAAGTTCCTTCCTGTGCCTATAAGTTCTAGTGTCTTTCCTACTCTGTCCTTCAGTAGTTTCAAGGATTCAGGTCTGATGTTGAGGTCCTTGATCCATTTTGAGTTGATCTTGGTGCATGGTGATAGGCTTGGGTCTACTTTGAGTTTTCTGCATATGGCTGCCCAGTTCTCCCAGCACCAGTAGTTGAAGAGGCTATGTTTATTCCATTGTATGTCTTTAGCTCCTTTGTCGAATATCAGTTGGCTGTAAGAGTGCGGTTTTATTTCTGGGTCTTCAATTCTAATCCACTGGTCTTCCGATCTGTTTTTATACCAATACCATGCTGTTTTTGTTATGATGGCCTTGTAGTAGAGCTTGAAGTCTGGTATGGTGATACCTCCTGCACTATGTTTTTTGCCTAGAATTGCTTTGGCTATTCTAGGTTTTTTGCTGTTCCATATGAACTTATGGATTGGTTTCTCTATTTCAGTGAAGAATGTGGCTGGGATTTTGATAGGTATTGCATTGAATTTGTATAACAATTTGGGCAGTATGGCCATTTTCACTATATTGATTCTGCCTACCCATGAGCATGGGAGGTCTTTCCATCTCCTTGTGTCTTCTTTGATTTCCCTTATTAGATTTTTGTAGTTTTCATTGAATAGGTCCGTCACGTCCTTGGTTAAGTTGATCCCTAGGTACTTTATTCTTTTTTTGGCTACTGTAAATGGAATCGTTTCCATAATTTCCTTTTCTGTTTGTCTATTGCTGGTGTACAGAAAAGCTGCTGACTTTTGTGGATTGATTTTGTATCCTGCTACTTTGCCAAATTGGTTTATTAGATGTAGGAGTTTGGGTACTGAGTTTTTTGGGTCCTTGAGATATAAGATCATGTCGTCTGCGAATAGGGATAACTTGATTTCTTCCTTGCCGATGTGGATCCCTTTGATGTCCTCCTCTTGCCTTATTGCTATGGCTAGGGATTCCAGTACTATGTTGAACAGAAGTGGGGAGAGTGGGCATCCTTGTCTTGTTCCTGTGTTTAGGGGGAATGATTTAAGTTTCTCTCCATTTAATATGATATTAGCAGTTGGTCTGTTGTATATGGCTTTTATTGTTTTGAGGAATGTTCCATCTATTCCTGTTCTCTCCAAAGCTTTTAATAGGTATGGATGTTGTATTTTGTCAAAGGCTTTTTGGGCATCGACTGAGATAACAATGTGATTCTTGATTTTAGTTCTGTTTATGTGGTGAATTACATTGATTGATTTACGGATGTTGAACCATCCTTGTGACTGAGGGATGAAGCCTACTTGGTCATGATGTATGATATTCTTGATCACTTTCTGGATCCTGTTAGCTAATATTTTATTGAGGAGCTTTGCATCTGTGTTCATTAGTGATATTGGTCTGTAGTTCTCTTTTTTTGTTGGATCTTTGCCTGGTTTGGGGATGAGTATGATATTAGCTTCGTAGAATGAGTTCGGGATTTTTCCCTCCGTTTCTATTTCGCGGAAGAGTTTGAGGAGTATTGGAATTAGCTCCTCACTAAAGGTTTTGTAGAATTCATTGGTGAATCCATCTGGGCCTGGGCTTTTCTTAGTAGGGAGGTTCTTGATTACCTCCTGTATCTCACCGTAAGTTATTGGTTTATTTAGTTGATTTATTTCTTCTTGGTTCAGTTTGGGCAGTTTGTACTTCTCTAAGAATTGATCCATTTCTGTAAAATTATTGTTTTTTGTTGAGTAGAGGTTTTGGAAATAGCTCCTTATGATTGTTTGAATATCGTGTGTATTTGTTGTAATTTTTCCTGTGGAGTCCCTGATTTTACGTATATGAGTCTCTTCTCTTCTTTTTTTTGTGAGTCTTGCAAGGGGTCTGTCAATTTTGTTTATTTTCTCAAAGAACCAGCTTTTAGTCTTATTTATTTGTTGAATGGTCTTTCTATTTTCAATCAGATTTATCTCTTCTTTAATCTTTGTAATCTCTCCCCTCCTAGTCGTTTTAGATTCTGTCATTTCTTGTTTCTCCAGTTGTTTTAGTTTCATCGTGAGGGTATTCACCTGCTCTGCTTCCATTCTTTTAATGTGGGTACTGAGTGCAATGATCTTGCCCCTCAGTACTGCCTTAGCTGTGTCCCATAGGTTTCTTTGTGATGTGTTTTCTTTGTCATTGTGGCTTATGAATTCGTTGATTTCATCTTTAATTTGATCTGTGGCCCAAGTGTTGGATAGCAGCGTGGGGTTTAGCCTCCAAGAGTGTGTATAGGCTCTGTGGTATCCTTTGTTGTTGAGGGTTACCTTTAATCCACTGTGATCAGATATAATACATGGGATGATGTCAATTCTTTTGTATTTGCTGAGGTTCTTTGTGTGGGCTATGACGTGGTCTATTTTGGAATATGATCCATGGGCTGCTGAAAAGAAGGTGTATTGGGTCTCTGTAGGGTGGAAGGTTCTATATAGGTCTGTTAGATCCATTTGGGCAATGGTGTTATTTAGGTCCTCAGCTCCCTTACTAATCCTCTGGGTGTTGGATCTGTCTCTTGGAGAGAGAGGAGTATTAAAGTCACCCACTATGATTGTGTTTGCATCTATCTTGCTCTGTAATTCTGTGAGAATTTGCTTGACATATGTCGGGCCTCTTTTGTTCGGTGAGTATACATTTATCACCGTGATGTCTTGATTCTGGATTTTTCCTTGTATCAATATGTAGTGTCCTTCTTTGTCTTTTTGAGTGGACTTTAAAGAGAAATCCAGCTTGTCTGAGATCAGGATGGCTACACCTGCCGTTTTGGTGGGTGCATTTGCTTGGTAGATCTTGCTCCATCCTTTCATTCGAAGCCTGTTTTTGTCCCTTGCTGTAAGGTGGGTCTCTTGTAGACAACAGATGTCAACTTTTTGCTTGCGGATCCATTCTGCCAGTCTGCTCCTCTTGATCGGGGAGTTTAAGCCATTTATATTTAAAGAGATCAAGGATAAGGGTGTTTTTTCTCCTTCCATTTTCTTGTTGGGCTGTTTTTTCCTGTTGTTTTTTTTTTTTTCTTCTTGTCTTTAGTGAGCTTGTGTTTCTGCTGGACTTTGGCTATTGAAGTTTCTTTCTGAATCTGTCTGTGTGTCTTTTACGATCTCTGTTGGGTGGGCTTCCCCTCTTAATATTCGCTGTAGGGCTGGTTTTTTATTCACATACTCCTTTAGCTCCTCTTTGGTGTGGAAAGATCTGGTTCTCCCTTCGAATGTGAACTCCAGTTTCGCTGGATATTTGATCCGAGGTTGTAAATTGTTATTCTGAAGTACTTGGATGGTGTTCTTCCACTCACTTCGAGCTTGGTAAGTTTGTGTGGATAAGTCGGATGTTATTCGAATCCTCTTCCCATTGAAAAAAGTTTCCTTCTTCGCTTTGGCTGAATTCAGAATTTGCTCTTTAATCTTGAGGTCTGTAGTCTTGAATATTATGTGCCTTGGGGTGGTTTTCCTGGGGTCTGGCCTGCCAGGTGTCCTATAGGCTTCGGTTACCTGGATGGGGTCCCCTGTGAGATTGGGGAAGTTTTCTGCAATAACTTTATTGAGAACATGATTAAGCCCTCTGCTCTGATATTCGGCTCCTTCTTCTATTCCAATTATACGCAGATTATATCTCTTGTCTTTGTCCATTAGTTCCTGGAGTAATCTTCCCTGAAGCTTCACCTTTTCTTGGAGTGTGGTCATTTTCTGGTTGTTGTCAGCTGCTTCATCGTCCAGGCGAGAGATTCTGGATTCCATATGGTCCACTCTTTGTGTTATGGTTTCAATTGCGGAGTTTATGGATGTCAGAGAGCTATTCATGGTTGTCATATCAGCTCTGATCGTGGAAATTTCTTCCTTTAAAGAGTTGTATTTTAAATCTATTTTTTCATGCATTTCAATTCTCAGGGTGTGGAGATTTTCTTTAAAGGCGGCTTGCATTATATCCATTTTTGCTTCCATTTCTTTAAACGAGGCTTGCATTGTATCCAGTTTTGCTTCCATTTCTTTCTTGGCTTCCTGGGTGTCCTTCCAGATTTCCGCTCTAAACTCCTGGAATTGTTTTCTGATTTCATTTCTGACGGTTTCGATCATTCCTGTTAACATGTCCTCATTTGCTTTTTTATTCTCCATCTCCTCTCCAGTCGTGCTGCTTTTTGGAGCTGGCGAGTTGGCTTGTCCTTTGATGAACTGAGTTATGTTTCTTTGTGATTTGCGCATCTGGAAGTCTGTGTAGTTCTTCCCTCCCTTCTGTGTAGGCGTGTCTGCGTCAGCAGGTGCTGTCGCTGTGGCCCTGCCCACCAGTGCAGGGCACGCCTATTAGAGCGGGCGCTTTCGCCGGGGCCCCGCCCTCCTGTGCACTGTGAGTCCCCTACAACAGGCACTTAAGTGGGGTCTGCCTCCCAGAGCGAGCCCTGGGTTGTTGGGTTGTGCTTGCGCCCTCCCGCGAGTCCGTTGGGGGGGGGGAAGCAGTATGTGTGGGGCCCAGTGGGATCGACTGTCCGGGTGTGGCTTGGCACCCTCAGACCTCGCCTCCGCTTCGAGGAGGGGGAACGAGATCAGGCTCAGGTGACCCTGCTGGGCTGGTATTGCCCACCAGCGCCTGTGATTTTAGTTGTAAGAGTCCGCAAGGTCTAGGCGCCTCGGGTGGGGCTTGCCCTGCCGGCCGTCCCTGGCCCCTGTTGGGAAGGGGACGGGGCCGGTTCTGCCAGTTCAGGAACCTTTGGGGGCTTGGGGCTGTTCCGCCCTTCCCCTGCTAGACTGGCTTCCCAGTGCCTGCTGGGAGCTTCCCGCCTGATTTGGGGAATCTTTGTTCCCACGGGAGTGGGGAGGGGGAGGGAGGGAGATATATCGTCTTTGTCGGGCTTGGGTCTCCCGTTGGGGGAAGGGATTATGGGGGACTCACTTTTGCTGCTTTGTGTGCGTGTCCCGCACCGCCGTTGGCCCTTCAGGGGTTGGCGAAGTGTCGTGGTGGCTCCCCCGTTCCCTCTTTCTGCCGCGCTGGGTTCCCTTGTCCGAATCCGGTGTGGACCCGAACTTCTCGTCGCTGCTGGGTGTGTCTTGGTCCGCACCCTGCTTTGTGTCCGTGGGGTCTCCCGCTATATGGATTCTGCGCTCCTGGCAACCTGTCTGCCGATCGCCGGGTTTCCCTTTCCCAGCCTGACCCTGTTTGGGCCAGGGCCGGCTGGTGGGGGGAGGGTGCCCCGATTAATCTCCGGCTCCGTGTAGGTTTTCGGTTCTTCTTTTTTGCTCCTTTTTGTTTTCCTGCGTTTCTCCACTGCTTCTGGATGCTGGTTTTGCTGGGTTCTTGGTGGAGTGTTGGGTGTTGGAGTTCCCAGCTCGCTATTCAGTTGGTGCGAGTCGGGGTGCCTCCCTATTGTCTCGGCGCCATCTTTCTCCTCTGGTTTATTTTATTGCATAAGAAATATATATTTTCTTTACTATTGCTCTTCAGACTAGATAATTTTAAAGTTTAATGATTGTTGTTTTGAGTTCAAACTGCTATTTATATGCATCCTTTTCCTAGCTATTAGCTTCTGGTTTTTCAGATTCTTTTTGTAAAATTTAATATTATTATCAAGGTGAGTACAGAGGGGTTAAAGTTACATGTATAAAGTAGTGAGCATGGTAGCTTCTTGTCTCAAAGTTTCTAGTTGAACAAGAGTAGAGTACAGACTAAGTTCCAAAGGAAAAGGTAACATTTTTTTATTTTCAATAATTACTTATTATTGTTAAAGTGATGTACAGAGGGGTTACAGTTTCATACATAAGGCAGTGGGTACATTTCTTGTACAATTTGTTACTTCCTCCCTCATTCCCTCCCTCCCCGTTCCCTCTTGAAATAGCTCCTGGGCTATTAAGCTGATCTCAAAGTGTATATATAATCAAACTGAAATACAGAGAGGTTACAGTAAAAGACAAACAACTACAAAAGCAATACTTGCAAAACTGTTTGGTGTAAATGAACTGAACAACTCATGGGGGGAAGGGAAAGGGGGATGGGGAGGAGGGAATGAGCGATGAGGTAATAAACAGTACAGGAAATGTATCCAATGCCTAATGTATGAAACTGTAACCTCTCTGAAAAGGTAACATTTTAACCTCATTGCCTAAGAAAGATTGAAGATGAGGAGAAGAAGGAGAAGGAAGAAGAGGAAAGAGAGGGGGAAAAGAAGGAGGGGGAGGGAAAAAGATGGAGAGGGGAGAGGGAAGCAGGAAGGGGAGGAGGCAGAGATGGGGAGGGCAGTGTGTATAGAGAATTCATTCAGTTTACTTTGCATACTGAATGGATAGTTCCCCATTCACAAGAGTTTATGGGTTTCCTAGGTATACATAAAGGCCATGGATTAATATTAACATTTGTAGCTAAGGGTGACCATTCACTTGTAATCAAGAGCAGAGAAGTAACAAAATGCAGAAAGGAACTAAAGTTACTTTATCTTGCAAGATGAAATATTCTTGTATGTATGTATATGTATATGTTTGTACATATGTATGTATGTATGTATTTATATGCTGTTCCTGGGGCTCAAACTCAGGCCCTGTCCCCAAATTTTGTTTCATTTTTTCCCCTCAAGTCTGATGTTCTGCCATTGAAGCCATAGTTCCACTTTTGACTTTTTGGTAGTATTTGGAGATAAGTCTCAGAGACTTTCTTGCCTAGAATGAGTTTGAACTGTGATCCTGAGATCTCAGCCTCATGAGTAGCTAGTATTATAGGCACCAACCACCAGGGTCTGGCTCTTGTAGGTTTCAAACTTCAGTTTTCAGTTTCTTTACAGCTTCTCTTTTCAAACTTCTTAAGGATGTGGTTTAGAAGAGGTCATCTTGTTGCCAATGTACCATTTTCAAGAAGTTAATCTAAACACACAGAGACATAAGAAGCAGACTGACTCTTGGTTGGAAAAAAAATACCCAGTTTATGTTCTCCAGGCTCACAAAGACAACTATTTGTGGAGCAGTTATTTAATGAGCTAAAGAGATGATGCTGTCTCTCCTCTTTCTGCTTGGAAGGAATTCAGTTTCTCCCCTAATCATAAATTTCAGGTTGAGTGTTTGATATTATGAGAACACAGAGACCTGACAGAAATATGAAATACTGCAAGGCAACTTAGAGGTCTGGTATTCAAGCAATGGTCATAGAAAAACAGAAAGATCCTGAGGCTGAACTTGGTAGGGAACTGTAACAACAAGCATGAAGATCTGACCAAAGACAGCTGACCTGTGGATAAGCAGGTGTTGGCTCCTTTTATAGCAATCAAGCAGGGTTACTGGTGCAAATTGGGCACAGCTCTACCTTCTGTGGCTCTAACTGTGGGACTCATTGTCTTGAATGGTGAAACAGAAGCTGCCACAAAGGCACTAGTAAAAACAACAAAAACCCTAATTTTAAAATTCAAAGAGACTGGTTGCATATTTTGCTTTAGTCAGTAACCTATTCCACACAAAAGGAATGGAAAGTTTTGTTCTGATTCTATCAAAAGTGATGGAATGCTGTGATCCTGAACTCTTCTTTACAATTCTCCCTGTCCCATCTCTCATTTCTGTGACTGGCACAGTAATTAGTTATGGCTTGCCGAACTCCTCAGCCATCAAGTGGAAATTAGTATCTGATCTTTATGCATATGAAAATCAAGTGAATGAAACACAAATGAAAGTTTTATAGGTGTTTTTCACAACACCTTTTAGCTTTTCTGAGCTACAGAACTAAAATATTCAGATTATAAATATTTGCGACCACTGTTGCCATAGTAACTGGTAAGTGCTTAATAAGTACCTGTTGCATGAATAAGTGTCATATGTATCAAATTATTGCATATTCCAGCTGGCATGCATATGCAATTCAAATACAAGACAGTCTTTTTAACATAACATACACACACGAAGAACCTAAAAAGAATCTACCACCTAAGAAAAAGTCTTGTTTTTCTAATGAGTCTTGACTGATCCAACATGTCCCTCCTTTTTCATATAAAACAAGTCTCACAAATGAAACTCTTGAATTTGGGAAAATAATTTACTTTAAAAATAGTGTCAGATCCAGTGGCACTAGAAATCTTGTGAAGAATGTCATCTAGAATAAAGTTGGGCTGTTGATTTTCTCCAGCAATTAATTTACATGACCACTGTGGACTATTTGGGGAAATCAACAGAGGAAGGGTGATTTCCTCTTGCCAGTGAGGGAAAAGGCAAGCTGGGCTGGGCACAGTTTTTATAACTCATGAACTTCACTTCATATCAGAAACTACATTTCAAAAATGGAAAGAACTGGGCGCTGAGGGCTCACATCTGTCATCCTAGCTACTAAGGAGGCTGAGATCTGAGGATCGCAGTTCAAAGCCAGCCCAGGCAGGAAAGTCCATGAGACTCTTATCTCCAATTAACCACCAGGAAACTGGAAGTGGTGCTGTGGCTCAATTAGTAGAGTGTTAGCCTTGAGCTGAAGAGCTCAGGGACAGTACCCAGGCCCAGAGTTCAAGCCCTGTGACTGAGAGCAAAAAAAAAAAAACAAAAAAAAAAAAACAACAACCCAAAAATCCCCAAAACCAAAAAAACCAAAAAACCAAACAACCCCCAAACCAGAAAGAATAAATTTCATAATTTGCTATGGGAGATTAAGGTTCAAGAAGAAAGCCTTTGGTGAGTCAGCCAATTACAAATTCCTCCATCATCTTTCTATCCCAGCCACTTTTGTCCTACAGCCCTTGCCCACTAGTAGTCGTTCCTGTCACGGGTCCTTTGCACATGATATTCTCATTCATTAGAATTATCTTCTTTTAGTTTCCTTTAGTCTTCATTTAGTTTACTGCAAAATAAAGAGATTCTTTGGGTCTCTTTAAAAAGCCTTCAAAAAACTTCAAAATGGGGCTGGGAATGTGGCTTAGTGGTAGAGTGCTTGCCTTGCATGTATGAAGCCCTGGGTTCAATTCCTCAATACCACATAAACAGAAAAATCTGGAAGTGGTACTGTGGCTCAAGTGTTAGAGTGCCTTGGGCAAAAAGAAGCTCAGGGACAGTGCCCAGGCCCTGAGTTCAAGCCGCCGGACTGGCAAAAAACAAAACAAAACTTCGAAATGATCTCATATCACCATGTTCTTCTCATATTTGTTGTTTCATAATTGGATAGTTATCTGACTCACTAGACTATATGTTCCACAGCAGCAGGAATGATGTCGATTTTGACTACTTACTGCTTGCCCAATATGGTATTCAAAGTCAGGCCTCTGCACAAGCAGAGGAGAACATGGCTAATTCTTCCCAGAAGCCAGTGAGAGATGAAATAACCACAAAGCCCATGGAACCTAGAGCCCAGGCAGCACAGTGGAGCCTGAGGAAAGTAACATGGCAGAAAGAGAGGATTCCAATATGTGGGAACCCCATGTGTGAAAAGTAGGAGCAAGCATGTCCAAGATTTTTTGGACACCAGAGCATGGGTGCAGACGAGGGAATGAGTGGACATGGGCTTACACCAGGAGAGTGGAGCCAGATTGTGAAGGAATTAGGTGTTTTCTAATCAGTGAGGTACCATTTGAAGACTATTAGGCTGTAGAGTACCACAATCTCGTCTGTGTTTCAGATTTAACTTTGTCTTTGGTAAAAAGCATGGACCTAAAAATAAGATGTAGAAGTAAATGTGCTCATGACTTTTCCTCTATTTCAATAGTAACCCAATTTTTCCTCTGGCCATGCATTTTGCAATCCAACAGAAGTGACTTCTGATACTTTGTCTCTCAGAGTTTTGCTAACTATAATGCAAAATGGCCATAAGCCATTGTATCATGTTCATGTGCTAGTAAGTGTCACATGCATTTTTATGTGACTATTTAGCAAAAGTGCCTTACTTTGTACTATAAAATTGCACATTTGTTTAAGCATTCTCAGACGTGGAGCTTTAGGAATATTGTAGCTAAATAGCATCAGGAATCGATGTTCTCACACTCCTGTTGGAAGTCTGGGTTAGCAGAAGTCAACTTATTCTGAGAAAGCAATCAGAAGTCCCTTAGAAACAGCAGCTGTGGAAACCTATAATGGAACTTGAGATTATGAGATATCTTGCAAAATGACAGGGTTTAGGTGCTAGGGACATGGTAGTATGTATTAAGATTGTACTAGAAACGAGGTACTGTTCTGTTTTAATATGACCTGCCCATGCAATATGTACCACTGCATGGAGTACTGTTATCAGCTCTCCTTTACCTATGGAAAAAATGGAGGTAACAGAAGAATAACTTGTCTAGAGTTTCATAGATGATCAGAGCCCAAGATAGAGTCTACCAGGCAGTCTACCCCCAATCATACTCTTAATTATTGCTCTTCCTCCTCATGCAGAGTTATCCTTGGCTTGAAAAATTGTCTTTCCTTTCATACCTTGTTCTGTCCTTTATGCTTTTCATCTAATGAGAAAATATCAATGGAGCAAGCTTCTATTTGTCTTTCACTGTCGTGTAAGATCACATGTAATTTTTCTTTTTTTTTTTTTGGCCAGTCCTGGGGCTTGGACTCAGGGTCTGAGCGCTGTCCCTGGCTTCTTTTTGCTCAAGGCTAGCACTCTGCCACTTGAGCCACAGCGCCCCTTCTGGCCATTTTCTGTATATGTGGTGCTGGGGAATAGAACCCAGGGCCTCATGTATATGAGGCAGGCACTCTTGCCACTAGGCCATACCCCCAGCCTGTAATTTTTCTTAAACACCTGATTTTGATGATGATAAGTTTAGAAATTGGTTCAGGCTGGTCTGCTACAGGAAGTGAAAAGTCCTAGAAACACAGGCTCTTAAGAAATCCCATCTCACCGCATGTCTGAAGGGGTTACGACTCTTCGACAGAACTCTACTTGTTCTATCTCTTATGTGTGGTGTTAGATTTGATTAGAGCAGTCATTCTAATTGACTTTCTTTGGTGATGTACACAGTTTTAGTTTCCTAGGACTTTGCTATTAAATAAAAACACAAGTATGTCCGTGCTACTTTTCTTGAGTACCCTCTATAAATCTACATGTGTCCAAACTGGGTTTTATACAGTATTCTTTCTTGGTGCTGTATTTGAAAATACTATTCTCACAAAGACTCTGCCAACACTTGGTGTGTCTGACACAGTAATATGCAGTTCTTGTGATAAAGTTAAAAATGTGAATACTAAATGGCAAGAGCTATTTTGATAGAGCCCCTGGAAAAGTTCAAGAATGAGATTTGAAAGCTACATCTTAATAATAGTCATTTTAAACCTTTTGTCACATGGTAATACTCTCTTGAGCATGACAGCCTGTCTGACTAAAATGACTACATGTAGTCTGAAGAAATCAACAGAAGTTACTAGAATACCTTGTATTTTCTAGTTAAAGAAGTCTAGGGTCTCAGAGATAACATGACCCTAATTCTCCTCTTCATTTTCATATGACTACTCCAGGCCAGGCTGACGTTTGTGAGCTCAAACTCCCAGAATCCAACTAGGATGTAAAGCATCCCCAAAGATCCTTCAATCCTCTTTCCTAAGACCAGGAGTACACTCTATCTTTTGTTGTTTGTATTTTACTAGAGACATGATGGTACAAGATGGGTACAGGAAGCAAGTTTTCTCTACAGTGAAGAAAAATCACCATGGTGCAATTGAAGGTGATAACTAGCAGTTGATGCTCTCACCTTTGGGAAAGACTCAGCGGGAACATTGGGCTCCACGCGGCCCTCTGCTGGCTAGACTCCTCGCTGTTGTGTACCTCCTTAATTCTAATTCCTTATCCCTTTGAATTCTTGCAGTTTACAAGTAGTAGGATGTATCATTCAATGGGCTTCAGTTACAAAATGTTATATGGCCTACAAAACTAGAGGTTTCACTCTTGAGGATTTCTCAGGGGTCTGTGTCTGTCCCCTTTTGCCCCTGCTCTTCTTAAGCTGACCTCATTCTTGTGCTGGCGGAGGCAGTCAAATGGCCAAGGCAGCTTATGAGGTCACCTAAGTTTACCAGGTGACACAGGGTAACAAAGGCCACTGGGATAATGAGGGCAAGCTTATACTTAGGAAGCTTGGAGCCCGCTCCTGACACAGGATCTTAGGCCACTGTCCTTTATTCTGTCTGCTATTTAATGAGAAACCAGGGGAAAGGATGTTGAAAAGCTCCAGGATTCCAGATTTTCCCTGATAATACAGAACAACAACAAAATAAGGCCACTCCAGATCCATACACTATTTCAGCATGGCTTTGACCCTCCTTGGGGATTTGGTCTTGTGTGACCCCGTTTGACCCTTGAGCCAATCACAGTGTGGACTATCATGATTGCAAAGGTCTGGACACTCGTTCCCTCTTGTGGCCAGATGTCAGGAAACACTTTGTAATGGGCATTTCTATAGCACATGAATGGGAAAGAATATTTTCCCCATGGTAGTCAGAGACTTTTGGATGAAAACATGTTTTTCTACCTTTTGAGAAAATATTGACCCCTCTCAACCAGGCACTTAGTTTTAGGGATGGTTTCATAATGTGATATCAGTGTGTTTTTAGAATACGGTGTGAACACATGCAATTGATGTCTATGTATTGAACAATCAGCAGTGTTTGGCTATAGAACAAGCTTAGCAAGTACACTCTATGAATCATTTTATCCTGTACATATTTCTAAACCTGTGTGCACATTTTTATTCTTAGCACAGTGTCTACCCCAGCCCTTCTCTTCCAGAATATATAAACAAAGAATTCATCAGAGAATCAAGAGCAGCTAGCCATTTATTTCATTCCTTTAATGATTTTTTTGTTGTTGTCGTTTGGAAGAAAGGTCTGAGAATTGTGTGACATTAGTCAGACCCTGGGCATGCTTGCAGGGTGACAGCTGAGAAAGCCTGGGAATTTATAGTTTTTGAAAAGCTAATTTTGAAATTTTTGAAAAACTCATTATGAAGGCACGTTTTATAATGAATTATTTGGAGAAACTTTTGAAAAAAGAGGACACATTGGTTTTATTTTTAAACTTCCTCATTAGGATTTTTTTTCTCCATTTTTGCTCAGTTTCTTTTTATTTCTGCTATTGTAAAGAGATAACGGATCCTTGCCTCCCTTTGGGGGGGGGCTATGGATTTTTCTGCTTTGCAAAGCTTCTTGGCCCACCATCTCCACTCTGTTATGATTGTGTCTGTTGTGTTTGTTTGCCAGAACTTCCAAAACAAAACATCATGGATTAAATGACTTACACAATTCAAATTGATTTTGTAACAGTGTGCCAGGCTAGAAGTCCAGCATCCCAAATCTTGGTATTCCCTAGCCAACATATTTCAAGCCCAGCCAACAGGTGATAGATATAGTGCCAGCTTCTTCAAGCAGGGAAGTAAGTGAGCCTTAGTATTTCTTTGTTTATATGCTCTGGAAGAAAAGGGCTAGGGCAGAACTTTGTGCTCAGAAGCAAAATGTGTAAACAGGTTAAGAAATATCTATAAGATAAGAAATGATTCATAGTACATACTTGGTAAACAGTATGTATGTTTACCAAGTAAACATAAACAGTAATGATTGTTCAATACATTTAGACAGATTTCTTCCATGAGTTCACACAGTATTATAAAAACACACAGATATCACATTATGAACATTTAGATTTTTTTAAAACTAGAAGACAGATAGATGTTGCTTGAAGGTGCCTGTGTTTCCTGGTATTGCCCTATAACCACTTTAGAATCCAATGGGAAATGGAGCTAGCTGACCCTGGGACAGGCCCTTCTTTCCTAACCAGCTTTCTCCATGCCAATGTCCCCTTCCCAAATTGTTGTCTGAAAGAAAAGAAAATATTAGCAAAGTCCTTTTCCAAGTGTCTTCCTTTGTTAAAGAGTCATGCTCATTTGCTCTTTTATGTGTATTTTAAAAAATATATACAAACAATTCCTGTCCCTCTTCTGCAAGTCCGAACTGATATAGTGGACTAAAGGGAAGTCATGAGGGGGCATCGTTTCTGTTTCATGGGAAGAATTCAAGGGGTCATACCTTGATGCCTGGAACATCTTCGAGGTGGGTCTGAGTTCAAACAGACAGTCATGGCCGACTCCTCTGCCCCATATAACAAGCCACAAGACTGATGCTCTGGCTCCAGGTTCCTTGGTGGCTGAGCAAATTCTACCTGCAGGGAGAGAAAAAGCAGCAGCAGCGCTTGGCCAGATGGGCGGCACTGGGACTAGCACTGGCCCTCCCCTGTGGGAACACAGCAAGCCACACAGGTGACCAAATGTTACACTTCACATTTCTTGTACCTGTTAGAAAAATAATTCATTAAAATAATGTGCTAGGAAAACATTAATAAATCAAGCAAACTACTGGGCATGGGTTAAAGAGGAAATGCGGTCTTCTGACCTCATGTCGTTTTGGATAACTGATTTTTTTGTTTCACATTGTTTAAGGAAATTCTGGTCTGGAAAAATGAGTTGAATCTCTGCTAAAGGCTGGGGAAGAGCTTCATACCACTGTATGGACGTGTGGGGAGCCTGCAGGAGGGGACTGGGCTGGACAATATTCCTGAAGTTCTATCAAGAGCACTGACTGGCAAGTCACTAATGAATTGCAAGTACCAGGGGGAAAATGAGACATGTCCAGATCTGTGACAGTTCATCTGGCAAATACACATGAATTGTAAGAGATCTAAATAATAATTGAAATACTCCCTGAAAATAATTGCTTTCAACTCAACTGGTGTAGGTGAAAGATTTAAATCTACACCCGTAAGGAGACCCAGTGTACCTACACAGTTAAGAGCCAAGAAAAATAACAATTTCTGTATGTAATAATATCATGCTTGCTTAGGTGGTAACTTATCTTGGTGGTACTGGGATTTGAACATGTATCCTCACATTTGTTAGGCACATGAGCCACACCCTTTAGCTATTTTTTAGATAGAGTCTTGCCTTTTTGATGGGGGTTAGCCTTGGATGGTAATCCTCTAACAATTCCTCCCAATTAGCTGGGATTATAGATACCTACCACTTTTCCTGGCATATATATTGAGATGTGCTTCTTTCTCTAGCATTTTGTTTTGTGTGGCCTTGATGAGCCTCTGACTCCCAAGTGGCTGGATTATAACAGACTTGTGCCATCTTGGGGTGGTAAGCTGAATGCCTAGGTTGGTATATAATTGTATACTCAAGAACAAATTAAGTTGGACATCAGTGGCTCATTCCTGTAATACTTGCTAATCTGAAGACTGATGTTTGAAGCATATGGTTCAAACCTAGCTCAGGCAGAAAAGGAAAGTCTGCCAGATTCTTATTTCCAGTTATCCACCCCAATTCCAGAAGTAGAGCTGTGGCCTAAATGGGAAAGTGGCAGGAAAAAAATGTGAACAATTGAATAGCAAATCTTAATTAAATTGAAATATTGACCTTGAAGCCAATTCAAACATCTAGAAAATCAAACAAGCTTAGTTTTTGCAATGTGGCCTGTGTTTTTAAAAGTCATTGAGCATGAACAGGAGCATGGAACTTTTATGAAATCAGTATTAGTCAAAAAAATGGAATAGGTTTTCTTCTCCTAAGTCTCACAATAATTTCCTGAACTATCTGCCTGCCTGAGGAGAATATGCAAATGAGTTAGGTTGAAGAGTAATTGTTAATGGAAGGAAATGGAAAGCTGAGCCTTGACATGATTCATTTCCTTGCTCTTGTTTTAGTTGGGTGTCCTATAGAATTACGGAGGCTGATGACAAATAATACCAAAGATAAAGAAATAATACATAATGGTTTGAATTTTCTCAGAGTCTCATGTTTAAACTGTTGGTTAGCTGATGTGTAGAGCAGTTTTCTTTGCAGAAGTGCTCATATGGTACTAAACAGCATTGTTCTTCAACAGCCAGGCCTTAGTTGCAGGGTCTGTGAGAGTTGCAGACATGGAGGTAGCATTGTGCTTTTCTCCTTCCTACTTTCCAGGCCTAGATTTGCTCCAGCTTAAGGGATTAAGGATCCCAAGGCAGATACCACTTTCCTGATTTCTCCTCCCAGGATCTGGTAGGTTGGTGTATATGCAATGAATGGCATGAGCTTTCATCAATGGAATATTTAACCTATTCCTATTCTTCATAGTAGTGAACAAGCATCCGCATTGTTTCAGGAACACGCTAGTTGTTGAAGGATGCAAAGATGAATCTGATAAAGTCCTAAAGTGGAGAAGCTCAGAGTCTGGTTGTATATAAAATTGACAAGTCATAAATTCAAAGCACTATGGAAAGGCTAGTAGTCCCCACACTCTTTGTTCTTCCTGATAGAGTCTAAGGTGATCTTTCTCTAATATTCCATTCTGCAACTCTCTTGCTTACTAATGGTTAGGATTGATGGGGAAGAAGATATGGGATGGCAAGAGTTTCCAACCAGACAGAGAGATGACTAATGTATAAGGTGTAGCAATCTTTAAGCAGAGCTGGGCAGCCCGGAGGCAGTATAGGATGGCTGAGTTTAGGAGCGATGAGCAGGAAGAAAAATAAGCAGGGAGAGCTAGGAAGTACCTGCCATGCAATCATAGCTAAGATCCCCTGGCTCAGCCTGTTAGCTTTGTTTTCCTCCCACGTTCTCGTTCTCCTGGAGCATAAAGAAAAGCTTAATGGAGCCAGAGCTGTGGCTGAGGGCTCATCAGTATGTGCAACCAGCGCCATGATGAATGGACTGTTCTCTGGGTCTCTCGGGCTGGCTGAGAACAAGAGCCAGGCACAGGCACAGTTCATTACTCTGCAGACTGATAATTAACGGAAAAAGAATTAAGCATTCGTCTTGGCTTTCTTGGTGTAAACTGTTTTCTGTCCCCCTGCCCAGGGTAATCAAATGGCCCTGCTGGGTAGAGGGAAAGCATTTTTCTGTATAGAAAAATTTCATTTTATAATGCCAGAAGAAATAATGGACTTGAAAAATCAAATGCCTTTGTGCAGGTTGTAGTGAAATATCTAATGCAGGAAATGATCCCAGCAGATGATAAAACGATTAGGTGAAGTGCTCACTGGGAACTGAACTCAAGTATCAATTTAGCATTGCCAACGATAGAAAACTAGACGAGCGGCCTCCTCTTGCAGGGGGAGGTAGCCAGTACTTTATACAGTACACTTACAAAAAAAAAACCCAAAAATTATGCCTAACATTAACTAGGGCATCGAATAGAAATCTAACTTGAAAATCATATGGAATCACTGAGGATAGATGTTTCAACCTAGCTCATCACCTGTTATGGGTCATCAGCCCAAACCAGTTTGGGGATGTTTCCCATGTTAACTGACCTAATTTCAAGTCACTTTACCCAAAGAATGTGACATTTGGAATACATCTATTTTAGAAAAACTGACATGCTCCTCAACATTTTTTTAAAATGTTGTTGATGGCGCACTTGAAGTAAATCCCAAATTTTTTGCAAGGCTGTGATTTGACACAACTCAAGTTTGGACTTGAAAGGTTTGTAGGCAGCTTCATCTGCTGACAGAGGAGCAGATAGATCCTGCTCATAGCCTTTTGAGTTTCTATGTTTTTTTCCTTCTGGAAATCAGTGAAGGGACAATGAAGAAACTGGTTGTCTGACATGAAGAATGAGTTGTTTATTCTTCCCAGTCTGCCAAATTAGGCTCCTGTCAATTTTTGAAAACTAATATGTTGTGAGATTTTACTGAGTAAAATGAAGAGAATTTGAGATGAATGTCAAATCAAAAGTAAAAACAAGTGTTCAGATGTGTACTCGACTTTGATTCTGGAGATTATGGGCCTTCTGTGAACTCTGAATGCCTCGTAAGCTTATTCAATGAAGCATGCTATTTCCTGACCATAAGTTCATGTGGACAGTGATCTGTGCTCTGATATGAGCATCCCCTCTGAAACAATACCCATCAGATATGGTTCCACTCTAGCCTTGGAGAAACAACAGTACCTTAAGCAAAATAAAGATCTCTCTCTCTTTCTCCCCTCCCCTCTGGTATTGTTTAGGAGCTCCCTGTTCATCAGTGTCTGGGTCTCTGTCCTCAGTGCCCTGTCATTCTAGATGCATCTGTCTCCATTCTCTTAGATATCCAATCAGCTGGGAGGGAGAAGGGAGGAATATAGTCAAATGTTAGGATAACATTGAAAAAAAAAAAGCCTTCCTTTATTTTCTCCACTTTCTGGCAAGGGTCTCTTGATCCCTTGCTGTCTCAGGAATTCTAGTGTGATAGCCACAGACATCTGCAGGTTTTGTGGAAAGAGGAGAAGAGTCTTTTCCAAGTGTGGGAAGGACCTGTGGTGAGAGGGCTCAAGGAGTGGCAGATTCATGCCTGTGTTGCTGCCACTGCTGGGAGCAGATACAGGACCCTCTGGCTAGTTAGAGAACGAGAGGGAGGGAGGACCTCCTGGAGAAGATGGGGAACACAGTGTGGCCTTCAGGACTCCCATCAATGAAGGACCATAAGGCTCAAAAGTAGAAGTTCCTTTGCTTGACCCAAAGAAAGGGAAGAGGTAGCCACAAGGATGACTGAGATGGAACTTCTCATGGTACATTTCATTGGGGAATCAAGATAAAAATTTAAGCTTATTTAACAACATAATATTTCCTGTCCACCTGAGTTTGTGGCTATAAATTCACATGCATGGAGGTCAATGCTATGATGTGTGTTTCTCCCAAATGTACATTGAAATTTTTATCCCTACTGTGAGTGTATTAAGAGGTGACAAAGACCTGAGGGCTCTGCCCTTGTGAGTGGATTCATGCTGTAATGGTGAGATGAGCTCAATAGATCTCTCTCTCTCTCTCTCTCTGTCTGTCTGTCTCTGTCTCCACCCCTCCCTCTCTTCCCCCTTGTCTCTCAGCTCTTCCAGCATGTTAGGATGCAGCAGGAAGGCCCTCATTGCACATAGCCCCTCCCTACTGGACTTCTCAGCCTTCAGATGGTGAGCCAACTATAATTCTATTATTTGTATTTTACTCCTATGGTATTCTGTTATTGAAATAAATAATGGACTAAAGTACTCAATTAAGCATATTAGAAAGACAGTTGCAGCAACAGTGTGGATTGCAGAGCAGTAAGATGAAAGACAGAGAATCCTGAGCGATAATCCCACCCTGGTTCAAGTCCATTGGCATTTGTTAAACGACATTTTCAACCCCGTGTTTTATCTTTTCAAATGATTACTATTGCTCAGTCCGCATGGATAATGTTAGTTTTGGAGTCCACCTAGGCAATGGGTTTATAGGCAGGTAAATGTATAATAATTGGTATACAGTGGATCTTTTAATAGTGAATTTGTCATCCCTTATTTGGCAGTTAAAATAGTATGAGGAACATAATTCTGATCTATTAAGGAACTTAGATAAAAAGCTAGTATGAAAAACACTCACCAGACAAGCAAGCCTGGAGACAAGACCTGCTTCATCATACTTCAGGTTCTAGGCTAGCTGATGGCCGGTGCCCACTGAAGAAAGATGCAGAGAGAGAGAACTGGAAAGAGTTGTGCTACTGGTATCATAAGTATTATAGACAGAAACAAGAATGAAAAGAGATCCTGAGATCGCTGACAGTAGAGGAGATGGACTACTTAAAATACTTTCCACTACAAAAAACAAAACAAAACACCAGAAATTTCACCCGGAGATATTTCGGATAAAACTTGTGGGTCATCTTACCTAACCAAAAGCATGGAGGCAGAGGGCTCAGAGGACCCATCCATCTTTTCAGTAGTTTCAACCTGTCCTGGCCTTGCCTTCCCAGGGCCAGGGATGGAGAATTCCATCTCTAGGCTTGTTGCCCTGGTTTGTGAGGTGGTCTCAGGCATTAGATATCTATACCAGAGTCTCCAGCAGGAGAGGAAGGAAGTTATGAATGTTTTCCTTTGATCAGGAAGACAAAAAACGTTTCCAGTAACTTGTACTACATACAATTGGCCAATTTTGGATCGAGTCATGTCTGGCTTGGAAATCTAGTATTAGGGAAGACATGACTGCATATTCCTGAGTGGCTAAATCTGATTGTGATTTATTTCTGGAAGCTCGGCACCTCATTACTGGTCAGAGAAAGCTTCATAGTCATCAGAACTGCAGGGGAAAGAGGAAGAGGAGAAGGAGGAGGGAAAAATGGTCATTGGGTATAATTCACTATTGCATGTGTAGATCTGTAAAAGGTTATTTCATGTGTGGAGGAAGGCAGTTGGTACTAGCAGGATTGTGAACTTCTTTTAACCTTTGCTCTAACTAGGGAAGTCTATTTGTTCCTTCAAGGCAGGATTATAATAGTTTTGTTCACTGCTTTTCTTTTTCTCCTCCCAGCACCTAGCACAGTATGTGGCACATATGGTAGCTTTAGCTGCCTCATGGATATTGTTTGCATGATTATTATGTTGTTTCTAGGAGAGAGTTGAAGGTTGTCCTTATCTGTTGTATTAGAACCTTGCAAGTGCCCTCCATACACCATCTTTTCCACACAGGACATGTGGAGAATTCTTCTAGGATTGCTGTTTGTGTAGGGTGCCATTCTCAGGATTTTACCCAAAAAAGCAAAACACGGAGTTTAGATGGAGCAGAAGCAGACTGTATCTGTGACGGCAGAATCATCTGGCTTTTCTCTAGTCTCCTTCCAATCTTTTGTTATGGCAGGAGCTCTAGGCCTGACTTCCTTTACTGCCTGGCTTTTAAGTTCCCGCATACAGGACCTTGCAGGTTGCAAGGCTTGGTTTGCATGATCATTGCCTCTCTGTCCAAGAGGAGAAATCCATACTGGGGATCTGGGAGTCAGGAGCCACAAGAGCTCTTCGTGTTGTAACTAAGCCAAATAAGATCTGCTAGCATGAACTCATAATATACTTAAATCATATTACACTCTCTCTGTTCACTGCAAGAAACATTAATATGTCAGCCAATCAGCCAAATACTGATGGCTCACTGATTGGCTACTCAGGTGACTGAGACCCGGAGGACAAGGTAAATAAGCCAGCCTGGGTAGAAAAATCTGGAAGACATCATATCCAATTAGCCAGCAAGATGCTGGACTGAAGGCAAAGCCTTAGAGTGTTAGCCATGAGAAAGTAAGGTGAGTGAGAGAATGAAGCAGAGTTCAAGCCCAGCTATCAACAAATAAACAAATAAGTCAAGGAATTAATCAAAACACAGTAGAAGGATTGAAAATCTGGGTACCAGTTGCCTGTCTCACTCTGTGAGTATTCTTATGTCTGCCAAAGAGTGAATAGTCTCAGGGCTGCAATGGTGACTGAGGCCTTACATTACACAGCCTGCAAGTTTTTTTCAGAAGGAAAATCTCTAGGGGAGAGAATAGGATGAATCTGTTTCTAGAGAAAACATCTGGTTAATAGAATTCCTAGGAAATCAGGATCTCTCCCCACCCTCCTAGATCTGCAGAGAGTTTTTGGACTGCTAGGAAGACAGCAAAAGCTACTGGTAAACAAATGCTAGGCAAGCAGTGACAAATTAGTGTGTGAGAACTCTTCTGTGGCCTTTTCTTTCCTCTGGAGCAAAGTTTTGACTTGCTTACCATTGGCCATCAGTTCAGTTTTCCCCTGTATGTTTCTAAGGCATTTGGGAGCAGAAGTGGAAAGTGCTTTAGTGGCATGAGTCTGCAAATGATAAAACCTGGGGCGGAATTTCAAGTAGCTGAAGAGCTGGTTCTTAAAATGCAATTTGATCTTGAGAGATACAGCCTGAAATCCATGAAAGGAAGTTTAATAAAGTAGCTCACATAGGCAAAGATGAAAGCCTAGTATTTAATACTTAACATCATTAAGACCATTGAGCATGGTTATTTGTTTTTGTTTTTCTCTGGTTAAGCTATTAACTTAATGACTGTGAATCACACAAATGTGTTAACAGTAGCCCCTTAGTTTTATGTCAGTTGAAATGTCACAAATAAAATTACTTTAAAGAGATAATTTCATCATTTTCCCATGAGACAATTAAGTGGCTGCTCTAGCTACAACAAGAAGAGCAGATTTGGTAAATGAAATTGCCCCAAGCAACTCACACTGGTGGACTGAATATTTTCTGATGCCCAGAAAAAGAGGCAAGAGGAAATGTTAAAATTAAGGATGTCAGGAGTGGACTTCTGTCTTTGGCTTTTAATTCTCTTTTGCTTTTTTTCTTCTTCCTCCTCCTTTTCCTCCTCCTTCTCTTCCTCCTCCTCCTCCTCCTTCTTCTCACACACTAAAGCTTGAACTCAGGTGCTTGCACAATTGGTGCTCTACCACTTGAGACAATTCTATTCCAGCCATTTGCTGATTAGTTGGAGATGGATTTATTTCCCCAGGTTGACTTCAAGCTAGGATCTTCAGATCTCAGCCTCTTGAGTAACTAGAGTTACTGATGTCTGGCTGGTTCTGTCTTTGCAACAGTTTCCTTTCCTTTGACTCAACTGCTATGTTGGATATAGGTGTGGAATCAATATAAATTTGTTTGACTATATTAAGATCACTGTCCCACTCTTAACTTGGGGACATGCGTAATCATTCTTCAGGTTTGGGCTTGAAGATTACTCTACTGGAATGTGGCATTTGGTGGTGATAACGGGGTTAAACATATATTTATTTTCAATTTCAAAGCAACACATTTTGTCTTATTAGAAAATATAAGTAACTAGCCATAATTCCATTATCCCAAAATACATATAGTGAACATGTTGATCTATATTTTCCCTACTTTGCTCTTTGTACATAGTTAATATCAATCATTTAGATAATCTGTGATCCTAAGTCCTATAATTGGTAGAGTCATTCTATACAGTGAATTTTGCACACGACTCATATTAGGATAACTATTATACACTGGAAAACGTTTTCTCTGGCAGTATTCCTAGGACTTCTGAAGGGTGAGGAAGTAGTTCTGGTCACATCTTCAGATGTATGCAGTTACAACTGTGTGAAAATGCCAATGTTTTAAATCCTCCACTGGAAAGCCCCTTAGCACGTGTTTCCTTTCTGTCACGTGTGCAGAGTTTCAGGATCTCAACTGGCAAGAGCGCAGAGTGTGTGTTGTGCTTTCAATTAGAAGGTAGATTTTTCCCCATGCACAGGCCAAGGTTCCTCAGTGGTCCGCAGAGGATTTGTGAGATCTTCCTCTCTGTCTTCTCCTTTGCTGCTTCTCTTATCCAAACAGTTTGCAGAACTTTGGCTGCTCAACAAGATGCAAAGCTTTGTGAACATTAGTTAATTCATTAGGAAGTAGCAATTCCATCTGAACAAGAAGGCGGCCTTTTAGATTTGTTTCCTTGGAAATAACTTTCAAGAGCGCTAAAAAAAAAAAAATCAGCGAGGCATTGTTTCGCAAATGGAAGCAATCTGTTCATGTGTCAAGAAGAATTGTTTTATAATACTCCCTCCTTACAGGACAGAAAGAACAAACAGTAAAATAATATATTCTTGCCACTAGGCCATATCCCTAGCCCCTAAAATAATATATTCTGAAATATTTCACCAAGTAATGTACTTGTACGTGTTCATAAGTTCTAAAGGACTGAATGAAAAGTCAAAGAGGAAAAGGATCCCCCTTTTCATCTTCAGTTACAACATAAAAGAAAACCACTTTTTGGAACAGGTGGGTGGGATAAAGAAGGATGTTTTAGTATCACACATGGCATCATTTCAACGTGGCTACTCATCTGTCAGTCAGACACACTTTGAGACAAAGTCCTTCTTCCTATGTTTTTACCTAATGCTGTATTGGCTATAATTGTGAAATACACCTGATGCCTGGGCGGAAGCCAATTTTATCTCCTCACAGGGAACATGGGACTGTAGTTTCTTGTATAGGTAGAAATGTCCTACTCCAAAACTCCCAAATCTGAACTGGATCGAGTGCTGACATGACACCAAGTGTACAATTCCACATTTGACACTACAGATGTACTGAAAATACTCTATGAAGTGACAGTCATGCGTGTGTATATGTACATATGTATGTATATTTGTAATGTAGTTGAAATATAAATGAATTTTATCTTCAGATTTAGGTCCTGTCCCCATGACATATACAAGCAAATATTCCAATAGCTGAGAAATTACAAAACCTGAAGTGTTTCTGATTTTCAGGTAAATACTGTTCAATTTCTGTACTGAAAAAAATGGAAAGAATTTAGCCTTAAATTATTTTTAAGTATCTAGGAAGAAAGAAGAACTTTTTAAAATAGGTACCTAAAAGGATATATATTCACTGTATATATAGATGATAGATTTGTGATGTCAGAATGAAGCAGGGTCTTCCCATGTTATCCTGGCTGCTCTTTAACTCTCAATTTCCCTACCTTAGCTATCTGAATGCTAGGATTTCAGGTGTGTACCAGCACTACTGCCTACAAATAATAATTTAAAATGTCTTTTTCTATACATATATGTCATATATGTCAAATAAATCTACCCATTTAAACTGGAAAGCTTATATCAGGCAAAGTTTGCATGAATCAATACTAGTGTTATTTCAAATAAAAGCAACCTAGTTCTTAGGAAGATTTTCATGTTGATCACAAGTTTAGAGTAAGCGAGACCCATATTCTGTGAGATTTGTTGGTGATTTAAAGCATCATTTACATCAAGAAGTAGCTGAAGCTTGAGTTGACCTGTTGTATGTGAACTTACAGGAGGATGTTTCCATGGTTTAGTGAGAGAGGCTGGCCCCTCCCCTGCATACTACTCTCATGCATGACCCCACATGTACCCACTAGAGAACACCAGTAAACATGTTTGCTTGTTTGTTAATTAAATTGGCTCAAAGTGGAACTGGTCAAATGGGAATGTAAATATCCTTGTTCTGCTCATGTTGTCTAGAGATACAGTTACTAAAATGGCATCACCAAGGGGGAGGTGCTGGCCTCTGGAGTCTCAGCCTCTATGTCCCTTGCACTTGATCTTCCAATTGCCTTTCCACGTTCTTTGTTGTCCCTTTCAATGTATTCATCCTAAAATGGCTAGGACGATGCCTAGATTTGAAATGTGCATGGTTTTGAAGGTTGCTAGCATTTTTGTTGTAGTAAAATACACTCACCATGAAATTTACCATTCTAACCATCGGAAGCATAGACTTCAGTGGTAGGGGCCATATTTCTAATGTGCGGTTACTCTCACCGCTATCCATCTTCAGAACATTTTGTTTTTTCTTTTGTGCTGGTAATGGGGATTTAGGACTGTGCACTCTAGCTTAGCTTTTTTACCACAGGGTGATCGATGCGCTAGTATTTGAGTCACACTGCCACTTCTGGGGGTTTGCTGATTAATTGGAATTAAGCATCTCTTGGATTTATCTGATGAGGCAGTCTTTGAATTGGAAGCCTCTAATCCCAGCCTCCTGAGTAGCTAGGATTACAGATGTGTGCCACTGTTACCCAAGAACTTTATTCTGTGCCTAAAATTCTATACCATTAAATAATAACTCTTCAGTCCTTTCTTTCCATGAAGATTCTTTAGTTGCTATTTCTGCTTTTTACCTTGGAATGCCACTCTTCGAGATCTCTCTTGTAAGTGGAATTATGCTGTAACTGTCCTTTTCTGCCTGGTTTATTTCACTTAGCATGGAATCTTCAATGCTCATTCACATCTTGCTGTGTTAGAATGTCCTTCTATGTAAGTGATATCAAGTGTGTGTATACCCTATTTTTAAAATCCATTCAGCCAGAAATAGACATTTGTTGTTTCACCAATGGCTATTGTCAGTAATGCTGCCAATGTACTTTACTGTTCAAATAACAGTTTGGGGCTCTGCTGTCAATACTTTTGCTTCTATACTTAGAAGTGGAATTGCTAGATCATGTGAGTCTTTTATTCTTAATATTTTGAGGAATTGTTCATTTTCCACAGCAGCTGTACCATATTATGTTCCTTCCAGCAGCACACATGAATTTCAGATTCTCCACATTCTTGTTAGCATGAGTTACTTTTTTATTAATAGTTATTTCAAAGATGGGTGAGCAGAGTCATATTTTTAAAATACATTAAATAATGTGTCCTTTCACTTAGAACTTCCTCTGGCTTTTTATTATCTTCTCCAAGAGTCACAAAACCTGTACACTGTACATTCCCAACTCTACTTGTATTTTCTAGTTTCTCCCTCTGTATAGTCAATGTAGGCTCCAGCCACAATGTTGTGTTTGGACTTCTATGATGCCCAATATGCTTTCTTCTAGCAGGAAATTTATATTTGTTCTCTCCTGTGTGAGGCCTGTTCATTTCTTTCCCTTTGCAGGGATGGTGTCATTGTTTGGGTCCCTGAGTATTGTTTGGGTGACTAGCACAGGGTCGCTAATCACTGTAAGGTTGTCTCCCTACCCTTCGCATTCTTCTCCAAGGATACAGTTCATCTTTGCAGCACAATAATCATCTGTAATTAGTTCATGTCTTTGCTTTTATCTTGTTTGCTTTCAATATTGTATTAGCTTCAAGAAAGTGACAACAATGGCTCCTTTTATCCTACTCTCCTCATATCTGGTAGGTGCATAATAAATGCTTATCAGCTTTGAACCTAAGTCACAAATTGCAAAAACAAAGTCACAGAAAATCCTCATGTGTGAAATTCTTCTTGTACAAATGAAACATATTGTTTCTTTGCTTGGTCAAAATTAAATCAGAGACTACATCGATTGACTAAAATCTTATAATGTTTTTGTATATGTTTATTTTATTTTTTTGAAATAAATATTTATCAAATTTTATTCAAGAAGATAGAAAAACAAGCTATTAGATCTAGATCTATTTAAAAAAACTTGAGATAACAATCAGAAACTTTTCCATAAAGACATTCACACTTAGACCACTCAACTCTGTTATACGTTTAAAGAAAAAAACAATGACCAGGTGCTGGTGGCTCACAACTTGTTCCCAAGAGGCTGAAATCTGAGGACCACAGTTCGAAGCCAGCCTGGGCAGGAAAGGCCAAGAAACTCTTCTTATCTCCAATTAGCCACAAAAGGCAGGATGTAGAACTGTGTCTCAAGTGGTAAAGCACTAACTTTCAGCACAAAAGCTCAGGAACAGTGCCCAGGTCTGGAGTTCAAGCCCCAGCACCAGCAAAATAAAATACTAATACTAATACTAATAATGCCTTTCAACAGAAAACTCTCACTTTATAATTTTATAAAATTAGTATGAATCTGAGACAAAAATCTGACAAGAAGTGAAATGACAAACTACATCCCTCATGAATATCAATGAGGAATCATAGCTAAACTATTAGTATAGAATTCAGAAAAAATGAAAAAGACGCAATAGGCCCCTCTTCAACTGCACCCTTGTCTGATCTTCATCTGGACTGTCGCTCACATTGTTCTTTATACCACCCTTCCATCTGCAGTCTCTAATTCCAGCCTATCTAGTTGTCTCCTTTCTGTCCATTTGCCCTCTAAACCCCTGGAAAGACAGTTCTCTACACTAAAATCCTTAGGGAAGGCCCATTCCCTGATGAGTTCTGACTTAGTGAAACAGTGAAAGAACATCTGCATTTGTCTCTGACATGTTACGTGTAATTCTCCTTCTGCCCCAAAGGCCATCTCCTCCTCTCCCCCAACTTCCTCATAAGTTTCACTGCTGACTTAATGGAATACCACAGGCTGGTGACTTAACAAAAACTTATCTTTTCACAAGCAAATTAGGTTTCAGGTGAGCTGTCTTCTTACTCTACCTTCCATTTGTGCAGAGAGGGAGAAAGGAAACACTCTGGTATCGCTTCATGGAAAGTCACTAATGCTGTTGGACCAGGACCCCACCCTGGTGATTTTATTTGGCCTTATAAATCTAAGTTTACTGTTTTAGAGTTCCTACTTCCAAATTCAGCTACATTAAGGGTTTAAGGCTTCAACATAAAAATGAAGTGAGGTAGGGCAAGGAAATATGTAAATATTTGACCCTCTAAAATGCAGCTAGTACACATATCTTCCTCTGAAATCAATCTGCTGGTACTGCAATTGCTATTAACTTGCTAGCATTGATAATAATATACACACATATATAATATGCATACATATATGCATATATGCATATATACATTATATGCACCATATGTGTATATATTTATATATGTTAAAATACATTTGTAATGTGAAGAGGTTTCATTTTTGGAATTCCCATGGTGTGTATACACAATGTACATTGAACAAATTTATCTCCTCCGCTGTATACCCATAAATGTAGTGTGTGTATGTGTGTGTGTGTGTGTGTGTACATGATATAATGCTGATGCTCATAATGAATGAATCAATGCATGCATCCAGCAAGAGGAAATGACATTTTCCCAAACTGCAATATTACATATCTAAATTCATTAGTTATGTGCCTCATATAACTAATTATGTATATGTTTAATATTAACTCAACTCTATAGTTTATATTCATAGTGCTAGACTCAAAACTACTAAACAAGGTATAGCTAGACTACAAGTGAAGCTGTGGCTCAAATGGTAGAGTGCTTGCCTTTTAGCACAAAAGCTCAGGGACAAGCACTTAGGTCCTGAGTTTAAGCTTCCAGACAAACAACAAACAATCTCCAAGGTATAGCAAGATTAGCTTCTTAGTAACTGGCAATCAGAATGACTTTTTAACCTATATCTATCTATCTATTTATCTATCTATCTATCTATCTATCTCAAATACCACTTAATGTTAGCACTATTGCTTCATCAAGAGAACAAATTGGTCATTTAAAGTTTTTTTTTTTTTTTTTTTTTTTGCCAGTCCTGGGCCTTGGACTCAGGGCCTGAGCACTGTCCCTGGCTTCTTCCCGCTCAAGGCTAGCACTCTGCCACTTGAGCCACAGCGCCGCTTCTGGCCATTTTCTGTATATGTGGTGCTGGGGAATCGAACCTAGGGCCTCGTGTATCCGAGGCAGGCACTCTTGCCACTAGGCCATATCCCCAGCCCAAAGTTTTTTTTTTTTTTTTTGGCCAGTCCTGGGCCTTGGACTCAGGGCCTGAGCACTGTCCCTGGCTTCCTTTTGCTCAAGGCTAGCACTCTGCCACTTGAGCCACAGCGCCACTTCTGGCCATTTTCTGTATATGTGGTGCTGGGGAATCGAACCCAGGGCCTCATGTATATGAGGCAGGCACTCTTGCCACTAGGCCATATCCCCAGCCCCCATTTAAAGTTTTTATGTGGTGCTGAGGATGGATCCCCAGGCCTTACACAGCATGAAAGGCCTCTACCACTGTGCTAAATCCCAGCAACCTCAGCACCACTTGTCCCTGAAAACATTTCTGCTCCACTTTAGTGCTCTCTAATAAATATAAGAACACCGGGTAATGCACCAAAGTAGATTTTAAAAGCAACTGGAGGAGTAGGTGGGAAAGAACTGAAGGAATTGTTTTACTCTTTGCCCATATTGATTCCATATACTCATCTTGGGTGGGAAGTTAGAAATAACGGCCTCAGTTATAGACTTCATACACTGAAAGAATAAGTGGATTGGCTGACATTCACTGAGCAAAAAATATTTCCCAAGTGGACAATTTTAGATCTCTTTTCTCACATTTACATGCCAATATCTATGTGGCTTCACCCTTATTCATCTTGCTCAGTGATTAATTGTCCTTTGATTATAGATATTCTCTTCTATGCCTTCTTTCATCCGTCTATTATTTTACTTTGTTTCTCGTACTTTCTTTTCTCTTTTATTTCTTTCTGGGTGTTTTTGTTGTTGTTATACATCTCTTGAAAAAGATGTCTCTTCAGTAGTGGGATTGAATTTAGGACCTCATGCTTGCTAGGCTGCTGCTCTATCACTCTAGCCTCACCCCTACCCTCTTTTGCGTAATTTATTTTTCAGGTAGGATCTTGTGCTTTTGCCCAGGCCCAGCCTCAGACTTTATGATCCTCTAACCAGTGGCATCTTGTGCAGCTGGGATGACAGGTGCATGCCAGCACACCCAGCTTATTGATTGTGACGTAGTAATGTAAACTTTTAGCGTGATCTGGCCTCACAATGTAATCCTCCTGATCTTGGCCTCCTGAGTTGATGAGGTTACAAACCTAAGCCACTGAGCCTAGTCATCTCTTGCTACTTCTAAATCAGTGATTGGTTTTCAAATTTTGGCACTAGGGTCTTGCTAAAAAAGAGAAAAAGGAAACCTGTATAGAATTTCCAATTCTAATCCAGTAGTTTGGGGAGTATGGTTCAACAGCTAGCATTTCTAACAAATTCTCACATGTTTCACTTATAGACTTAATAATTAAAAGGAGAAATGAATTAATTGATATTCATCAAGGAGGTGGAACAACAAACGATATCTGAGGATCAATAGCATAGGGTCAGCGAGCTCCCAGGAGACAATGGAGGTACTGATCTTTAGGCCATATGCTGAACAGCAAGAATCTCAGACAGTGATTCTCAAGTTCTGAATCTTGGACCTGTAACATTAGAATCACATGAAAATGTTTCTTGCAAATTCTATTCCTCAGGTGACATCTGAGATGTACAAAACTAGAATCTGCCCTTTAACAAAATTCCTAGGTAACCAGTAAGAAACGTCAACTTAAGAATTCTTTTATAGCTCTCCTAGTCTTCCTAATGTCAGCTTCATCGTATAGCTCAGCCATTACATTTTTTTTTTGGTGTCAGATTTGAAAATTCTGGGCTTCCTTTAAAAGCTTCAATGATTCATTTTTTTAATCATAGTCTAAACTTGAGTATGAACATAATATCATCTTAAAATATTTGTGGCTACTTATAAATTTGGATGTAAAAAAATCTATTTCTTGGATGATTTCTGCCTTTCCAGGTTTCCTTATTTAGTTTGATAATTTTATTCCTTGTATTTGTCAGCTGGGGTGACAAGTGATTCAGAAAGCACCATGATTCATAAGAACTAAGGTGTGTATTTGCTTTGCTTTTAGCTTGACTAAATGTCATGGCTGTTCAGTTCTTCCATGTGCATATTTATCCCAGGATGCTAGAGTAAGGATCTTAATATGGACCAGGCCTTTCTCCGGGCAGATGGAGTAGGGCAGGAAGGGTGGGTTCATGGGAGCACATGGTGTTCTTCAAAGTCCTGTTTGTATTATGTATCTAAAACCAAACAACTACTAAACAAACATAAAAAGGTCTAGTATAGACCTATCAGTGGATCACAATAGCTTAACAGCTATGTACACATGATTATATGAGGATAAGCAAAAAGAACTCCAAGAGAAGGACACAGGAAGATTCTATTGTTGTTGTTATGTTTAATGTTCTAGGTGAATTTCCTTTGGCATACCCTACATGGTTACTGTATATGATTTTGGTACACTGGATATTGTATATATGCCTACCTGAACTAGGGGAGGGAAAGAAAAATGAGGGTGTAACAGATATCACAAGAAATGTACTCACTACCTTATTATGTAACTGTACCCTCTTTGCACAACACCGTGTCAATAAAATTTAATTAATAATAAAAAATGAAACTACTAAGTATAAACAACAACAACAAAAAACCAATACAAAACAAAACAAAAGTCCTGTTTGTTTTTGTGGTCCAGTGCATGGGCCCACATGGTGTTACCAAAGCAAGTCACAAGGTTGAGATCAATGTCAGGATGGGAAGTACACTTCTCCACAGGAAGTGGTACAAGTCACATGTCAGTGGCTAGAGCTGTAGAGTTCTGGTCCAGCACAGAGGAGTAAATGCTTACCTCTCGCATGATAATGGCTTTCTTTAAAAACCTGATATATGTGTATATCCATGTAGGATATATGTATATATACATATCCTTGGGTATACACACATATACTTGTATATAAATATACAATGTATCATGCAGTATGTGTTATAAATATACATGTGAAAATTCACACATTTCCTTTATAGAAAAGGTTTACTGTGAAATTGTGTAATCTGCTCCGTGAAGAAATAGGAGGCTTATTGTTTATTGCTGTGACAATGAGTGGTATATTTTGACCAATAGACCTTTCCTTACACTGTGTATATGAAGCAGGCCAGTGTTAACCACTTGTTAACCAGTCCTAGAGAGATTAATGCTTATCTGTACAGCAGACATTTCTCACTGAATTAGTGTGAAATACATGGGAAGTAGACTGGAAAGAGAATGGAGTCTCTTCAGATTAAAAAAACAAACAAACACACAAGTCTAAAGGCTTGTAAAATGTGGTCAGACTTTATTCTGGCAGTAGTGGTTAGTGTTACATCAAAAGGCAGAGAGCCTTTTGCTCAGGCTTGAGGCTGGTGACTCCCCTCAGCACAGTAGGAGGCCACTGGAGACTTCTAAGCAGCATAATCATGTGCCTTGCTGTAGAAATGGCTCATGCTGGACACAATGCAATATTAATAGAAAAGACTCTGTTATACGGACTGCTTATTCTGAGGAATATTAATAAAATGAATGCTCCCAGACTATTACAACCCAATCTAAGTAATCTTTTATCATCCAGGATCCAATGAGTGAGCAATACTGTACTAGTTATTTGAACAAAAGGAACTTAATATCAAGAATCATGAGGTGATGCTTATCACTCAGCAACTGAAGGCACAAGAGAGAGCTCTGAGTAGTTACAGTGACAAGCAAATGCCAAGAGCAGGTGATGCCCTGAAGCTGGAGGTCAGAGAAGCCCTGGGGATGTTGATCTTAGAAGCAGGAAGGAAGGACCCATAGATCAGAGACCCAGAGCTCTGGGGAGGAGGCCCTGATTGGACAGTGAAGTCAGGAGGGTTTTAAGTTTCCTGGGAGCCTCTGCCTGGTACATTCCCACCACACTAACTCAGGGTGAACCACTGTCCTGAGTTTATTACATGGTATTCTTTTACCACATATATAGCTGACTCCAACCTTATCTTGACTACTATGTCTTTAATTATTTTTGCCAGTTGTGGGGCTTGATCTCAGGGCCTAGGCTCTATCCCTGAGCCCTTTTGCTCAAGGCGAGTACTCTACCAACTTGGAGCCACAGCACCATTTCTGATTTTTGAGTGGCTAATTGGAGAAAAGAGTCTCATGGGGACTTTTCTGCCCTGGCTGGCTTTGAACTGCAATCCTCAGATATCAGCCTTCTGAGTAGCTAGGATTACAGATGTGAGCCAGTGATATCTGGTGGTCTTTAACTATTAAGAAAAGTATCGTCTACATATTGGGTTCTACAAATTTCATAGTTCTGACTTTTTTTGTGATCTGTCTGATATATCTTGAGTTAATTGTTTTAACTCTAGTGGGGAGGTTTTCTTTCCTTCTGTGTTTTTCCTTCTCTTCCCTTCTCTTCCTTTCCTTCTCTTCCCTCTCTCTTTTGCTTCCTTTCTTCCCTTTTCTTTCTCTCCCTCCCTCCTCTTTTGTAGCTACATCTAGAGAGTAAAGTGAAGCATATTAATTTTAATAAAAATGTGTATCACCCAATATACCTCAAATTTTATCATGTGAATATATCATCAATATAAAAATTATTGAGCTATATTTCAGTTTTGAGGAAGGGGTGGGGTGTTAGGCTTTTGAAAGTGATGTGCATTTTTCATATCTCCACCTGGAGAAGCTCTGTAGATACACATGGCTCAAGGCTGTTGTATTGTATAGTATGGGTCTCAGGAAGAAAAGAGAGAGAATTGTAACGGCAGTGATGTGATTAATGGCAGTTTGAGGACAAATAGTTATGTGGCTGTAGTCAGAAATGTCATAAAGGGCCAGTTTGTAGAGTCTTGATTTGTGTTGTATGTTTCCATAGTTTGTGATTTATCAACCATACACAGCCATCATTTACGAAGCAAGCTGAATTCCCTGCCAGGAGCTCACAGATGAGATTACCAGACAGAACATCCCCAGAGTCTGTTGAAGTCTGGGGAAAGATAAAGGAAAAGAGGATTGTCAGTAGAGCTTACATATGGTGTCCAGTCTGGTTATCACGATGAAGTGAGACAAACTCTCAGAAGGCTCTGAGACCATCCTGCAGCTTTGTAGGAATAATTGGATTAAAGGCTCCTAAAACTCATCGAAGAATGTAAGGGCAGGAGTGGTATTAATAAAATTTAATAAATCTAAGAGACAATTTACTTCTGGGTGCCAGTTTTTCATACTTGCAATCCTTGTTACTCACTAGGCTGACATCTGAGGATTGTAGTTCAAAGCCAGAACAGACAGGAATTCTGTGAGACTCTTTTCTCCTCTAAACCACAAAAAGCCAGAAGTGGAGCTGTGGCTCAAGGGGCTATTGAGCAAAATGTCTCAGGGAGGGACAGCACCCAGGCCCTGAGTTCAAGAAGAAGATTTACATAGGACAAAATTATAGATGCTAAATTAATTCAGGGCATTAATTTTTCTTTTTCATTAAATGTGGTCAATGTTGAGCCCAAAAGACATCTGGCTTCCTAATTTAAGAGTCCCCTCCATTTGCTGTCCTCAGTAGCTGATTAGCATTTTCTGAGGTCACTGGGATGAGGACATGACACTTGAGGGGATGTGGTAGAAAGTTTGTCAGGCCTCTTGCTTCTGAAATGTTCTCCTGCTTCTTCTCCCTGTAGAGCAGCCAGCATGAATCTGTAAAAGTAGAGAACTGAGAAACTTATTCTGAAGTAAGCCAAAGAAATGGATACTGCACTCAGGATTTTCAGCATTACAGAGGATTCTGAGGCTGGGCTTGCCAGGGTCCCCTCTCATTGCCTCCTGCTTGCTGTATCCTCAGACACCGGTGTATGTTTCTGCCTTTGCATTTGACTCAGGCATGGGGAGCTGGACCTTATGGCTGTAGGAACGTAGGCAAAGCCTCTGTATCTCCTGTCTATCACCCGACGATATGAACAGCAGAACTTCCTGCTAAAGTAGAAGGAAGGTCAAATGAATTACCGTGTGTGATTGCTAAAGACAGTAACCTGATTAGGAGCATCAAAAAGTAGGCTTGTCACAAACTCATGCAGCAACAAAATGTGCTCTGAACAGACCCGCGGCTGTTGTTTATTTCTGTTACTTGGTGGGACAAAAGTTGGTTGCAACCATGTTATGTTGACTGATGGAAAGGTACTGCCTGGATGGGAAGTGTGGGGTGTGCAGACATTGCTTTCTGGGAAGTAAGCATTTAAGCGCTGGGACTTGTCTTCCTCCAAGGGTTTTGTGTAGGGGATTGTGAATGTTACTCTTCTTCACACTTCAGCGTGCTATTCAAATAACCAGATGCTGAGGCTCTACTCAGAAGATCTTGCTTAGCTCCTCTAGCAAAGTTGCAAATCTCTAATGCCCTTCTATTCCCAGGATCTCTTATGGCTTAGTGTAGTCGTGATACATGGCGATGCTTTCTAGTTACTCACTGGCCCAGTTTATGCATATTACTGGACTTGCCAGTCTGGGCTATTGTAGCCACTGGGCCCTCCAGCCAGATCCCTGGCAGCTACCACATTTTGGTAAGCCTCAGAGGGAAGGAGAGAGAACAGAAACATGGAAGTCTGTTGCCATCTTGGAAAGCTGTAAGATGGCCAATGCCTTGGGAAGCCAGGCCCCCTGAGGCTCAGGCACAGATGG
Source organism: Perognathus longimembris pacificus (assembly GCF_023159225.1). Classification (NCBI taxonomy): domain Eukaryota; kingdom Metazoa; phylum Chordata; class Mammalia; order Rodentia; family Heteromyidae; genus Perognathus; species Perognathus longimembris. The sequence goes on along the minus strand of NC_063164.1, from coordinate 31,601,955 downwards.
ACACAGACGTCTTCTTTAGTGAAGACAATTGGGTCTCCTTCATTCCTTGTATGTAGTCTCCTCCTCCTGTCTCATCTTCTTTCCTCTCCTTCCTGCTTATCTGAGTTTTCACTCTCAAAAGATAGCATTAGTCTTAGGATTTCCTCAGATTTTGGCTTTAGGGGACCCTATGAAAATCCCATATTTATATTACTTTAAAAAAATATTTCTTGGTCTTCTTTCTTATCTCTTTCCTCAGGTCAGAGTCTCTGTGTGTGCACTGTCATGTCTCCTCAGAGCCTAAAACAGTGTCTGGTACACAGAAGATGCTCAGTGTGTGCTGTGGAATACATGGGCGTGTATCTGAATATTATCTATCTCACCCACTGGAATTTAGTTTCCATGGCAGGGGGACCTGACCAGCTTTTTTCCAACTTTGTTTCCACAGCTACTACAATAGTTGTGGGGCATGTTAGGTCTCAATAAATAATTTTTAAATGAATCGATAAGCAAAGCAAGGAGAAAGCAAAACAAACATGTTGCTGAGGAATTGCAAACCAGCTCCATCTAACTGGAGATAAGAGTCTTATGGATTTTTCCTGCCCAAGATGGCTTCAGACTTTGATCCTCAGATCTCAGCCTCCCGAGGAGCTAGAATTACAGGTGGGAGTCATGAGCGTCTGGCTCACAAGACTTCTCTTTCTTGGCCATTGGGCTCTATCTTGTTTTTTCAATATTAACATAAGGAAAGAGAGAAACTTGTCTTGGGTGCCAAAATACTCAATAACTAAGACTACAATTTTAATGTACTATTTTGTTTGGTGATGATAGGGATTGAGCCCAGGTCTTCATGCATGCTAAGCAAGTGCTCTACTACTGAGAAATGCCCCAGTCCTTGATTTAAAACAAAACAAAACAAAACTCTAAGTAAGTAAAAAAATCTCTGTGATTAATGTATTAAAAATTTAAGTAAGGGCACATGAGTGTGCTGATATTAAAATAGAACATTTATGTGAACGTCATATGCATGCCTTACAATCAAAGACAAAAGGAGAGGCAGCCATAATTATTATTTTTTAATTTAATTTTATTTTATTGTAAGGGTGATAGCAGAGGGGTTACAACTATATAAGTAAGGTAATGAGTATATTTCTTGTCAAACATTGTTACCTTACCCCCTCCCTGTTTTTTTCCATTTTCCCTTCCCTTTGATTCTCCTCCCCGCAAGTGGGAAAGTGCATTTCCAACATAGTGTCTTATGAATATTGCTGTTGCATTGGCTTATGTGGTGTGTATATGCACAATGGAATTCTATGCTTCCATCAGAAAGAATGATATCGCCCATTCAAAAGGAAATGGAAAGACTTGGAAAAAATGAGATTCAGTGAAGTGAGCCAGACCCAAAGAAACAGAGGCTCCATGGTTTCCCTCATTTGTAATAGTGTGTGTCTAGGATAGTCCTCATAGAGGATTACAGTAGCTCAATAACTATGTACATATGACCATATAAAACGATGAACTCCAAGATATGGAAACAGGAGGGTTTTTTTTTGTTGTTGTTGTTTACTGTTTTTTCTACTTTTTTCCCACTTTGGCTTATCCCCTGTGGTCACTGTTTTTTATTTTGGTGCCCTCTGTCTTGTATATATGTTTATCTGATTTGGGGAAGGGAAAGGGAATCACAAAATGTTGAGACAAAGCCATAAGTATGTGTAATATACACAACAGCAGGTTTGGTGAGAACAGCTCATCTGAGGGCGCCTGTTTCTCTGAGAATATTCTGTGATGGGCTTGTGCTTCCATCTAGTGGTCATATTGCAATACAAGCCCTCCTCATTGCTAGATGTCTTTTGAGGGAAATGTCAGATATGATCCAGGCCAAAGAGACAGATACCAGAAACTCTCTATCGCCAGGTTCAACCAATGGCTTGGCATTCGATTTGTTCCTTCATTATATACAAATTAGACTCCTGGGCTCAAGGAACGGTGCTGGGTGTGGTGCAGGGATTGGCAAAGAAGCATGACAAGATCTCTGTGGCAGAAGAATCCTTATAGATGACCTGGGAACACAGGATTGTGCAGTTTAGCTATCCGGGCATTTTTTTCCCCCAAAAAAACAGAAGTCCTGGAGAGTGTTGGAGAGAGTTGATTTGTTTAACTTGTCATCCTTGGTTAGGAAGAGTCAGACTAGAGATACAGTTGTGAGTCCTTTCTGCGGATATGGTTGCCTTTCCCACTTGAGAACACACTTGTCCTAGAGTTGATCCTTTAGGTTTGACCTGAAGTTTGTGGTGGCAGTGTATTTCAGATATGGATCAGGGAAGGAAGTCAGCAGCCTCCTGTGAGTAGAAACCTTTGTCTGACTTCACTCAGTTCTGCTGAACTTGCTCCATGAATAGTCAAGGGTATGATGTTGCAGAATTTATGAGGCATTTTTATTGAAGTCTCTTTATTGACCTAACACTAGAAAAAGAAGAATGATAACTTAGCCCTCCATTTGTACTTGTAATGTCTCATTTCCTCTTTTGTTTTCAAATCACTGGAAATCTCAGAAAAACTATGACTTCAGGGAGTCAACCCCCTGTTATTCTTCCTGTTAATGTCTTGAAAATGGCCTTGTTTGTCTAGTAACAGGGTGCTAAATGCTCACCAGTAAGACTGGTAAGGTTAAAAAAAACAGAATTCCTAAAGGGTTATGTAGCATACATATATGATGTATATTACATTCGATTTTTATTAAGAAAGTAGAGATATACAACTATAGAGTTTGCAGTGAACTCCATATGCCTATTACTCCATTAACCAACATTAGCATCATCAGTTAGCAAAATGCTAGCATAGTTAAGTCATATAGTATGCGTTTCTTCCCTTTTGTTCTGAAGCACTTAAAGCCATGGCATTTCATTCCCAGGAACATTCTTAGGAATTCTTTGAATAAATATGTGGTTGGTTCATGCATGAGTATAGATGTTGACAATTCTAAGGTCTGCAGTTGGCAAGCTGGAGCCTGAGGAGAGCTGATGTGTAGTTCTAGTCTGAAAGCAAGCAGGTTGAGGACCCAAGATGAGGTGACGCTTTAGGTGGAGTCAGTGCTCAGCTCAAGCAAGCCGGCAAGTGGAGACCCTGCTACTCACTGGCAAGAAGGTGAGCCTGAATGTTCTACTCAGGTCTTCAAGTGGCTCAGTAGGGATAGAGAGAGGAGTCCCCACCCACATTAGGTAGGACAACCAACTTTGCTCATTCTGTGGTGTGTTCATCAAAATATCCTCATTGACTCACTGGTTTAATGTTTCATAATGTCTGGTACCCTGTGGCCTAGTGAAGTTATATAGTAGTGGTGCCACCTGTTGTCCTTATACAGTTATTTCCCCTGTGGAATGAGTGAGCACTGTGTGGTGAGTCTCTGCGATCCTTTGAATACCTTGTCTCCCAAGTGGAACTAAGGTAGTGGGCATGGGGAGGGGATAATTGAAGAGATGGAGGTCATTTCATTTGATGCCAGCATTTCCTACAAAGCTGGGCACAAGGTCTAGATAAAAAAGCTAAGCATTGGAGATCTTTATGGATGGGACAAAGAGTGACAGCCTAGGGACAGGTATGGGCAGGTGAAGGGTTCTCTTGATTGGTAGAGTGTGTTGTATAAATTGAGAGCCAAGAAAAACTAGGGGGAACTGTAGCTGCTCATCTGACTCACCCTCAAAGCAAGGCAGCTAGAGATTCTTGGAGAGAAAGATGGTAGGGTGTTTGAGTAGCTTCATAGGAGTTTAGATGATGGATAAGCTCTCATTTGAGCTTGGGGAATCTTGGCTTAGTCATGGTGCCCTATAGTGGGGGGACATTTCTGCAAATGAGTGAATTAATGGGACCTGGTTCTGGAATTCTCTTCTCTGTCATTTTATGCATGGTGCCTGGTGGGTGGAGGTAAACCTTGTGACTTGAAGACAGATCTGAAAGGAGTCATCTCTCCTTTTTACCTAATTGCTCATCAGTGATGTGATCCAAGTAGCTAGAGCCCTGTCTGTAATATTCCTCACTTCAAACAATCATTTATTTTTATTGTTGCTTTTGTTACTAGAATGTGATTACAGGCCTGGAGTAGGCCTGGAGTCTGAAACAAGCACTCTTCTCCCAGTCCTTCAGATTTTTTTTTTTGTTTTGGCCAGTTCTGGGGCAGGGCTTGCTCAAGGCTAGCACTAGCACTCTACCACTTGAGCCACAGCTCCACTTCTGGTCTTTTCTGTTTATGTGGTGCTGAGGAATCGAACCCAGGGCTTCATGCATGCAAGGTGAGCACTCTACTGCTAAGCCATATTCCCAGCCCCCAGTTCTTCAGTTTTTAGTTTAATTAGGATCTCATTAACTTTTCCCAGACTGATCTCAGACAGTCATCCTTCTGTCTTTGCCTGCCAAGTATCCGGGATTTTAGGTGTGTGCCACCATGCCCAGTTGTTGCTGTTACTGTTTTAAGACACCATAAAAGATTTCTAATCAATCAATGTTACTCACCCATTATTTTATGGTCTTCCAAATGCTACTTCATCTTTGGAGTCTTCTAAGTCCCTTTTTTTCCCTTTTATGACCTCATCTCCTTCATGGTAATTCCTAACTGCCTTATATTTTATAGCATCTTATACTTTTAAAGGATAAACCCTGCCCTTTTAAATTTTATGCTCACAATAACAAAAGGTTATTGCTGCCAGGTTACTTTTTTTTAAAAAGAGACAAAGCCAAGAAGAATAACTCCCTGAAAATTCCACAGCAACAGCTCAAGTTGCAGAATATTGGTCCACTGAGGACTCTTGAATGGAGGACTGAGCCTGGCTGTGTTTCTGTGGAGTAACCCCTTGCATTACTGTGTGTGTTCCACGGGTTGCAGTGATCAGTATTCCCCTTGTTAGGCTGGGGAAGATTCAGTTCCTTTCCCAAGCAGGACCTATTTCACGTAGGTACTTTGATACCTTTGCTTTCCTCTCTATCTCCTAAATTTCCCCCAAAGCTGTTGCCGTGCCTTCCTGCATTTATTGCTCTAAAAGACTGATTTGGAAAGAACTGGAAATAGAATCAGTGGGAAGGTTACCAAAGGTTAACTTGAACAGAAGCTCTGTTGGTGTATTTCTCAAAATAAGATTGATTTACTATAATGCAAGTGGTGTTTACAACTCTTTGTTTTAGAGTGAACACAAAAGCAATAGAATGTTTTCCACCAAATGCCTTTGCATGTGCAAAGGCATACAAGGTAACTTTGTGTAGTACTTTATTTGCTTAACTAGTTGCAAAACTTTTAGCATCAAAAAAAAATCATCAGAGGACCCCAATAGCTCAATAGCTATGTGCATATGACCATACAAAATGATGCTAATCGAAATGAACTCCAAGATATGGAAACAAGAGGTGAGTTTTTTTAAGTGTACATTTCCCCTATGGTGTATCCCTTGTTGTCACTGTTTTTGACTTTGGTACCCCAGATCTTGAATATGTCTTGAATATAGGTTTATGTGATTTGAGGAAGAGAAGGAGAATCAGAAATGGTAAGACAAAGGACAAAGAGTGAATCAATGCAACAGTGATACTCACAAGACAAAATGTTGGAAATAAACTTTACAACTCGAGAATGGAGAGTGGGGGGAGGGAAAGTGGGAGAAAACAAGAGAGGGGTAACAATGTTCTGCAAGAAATGTACTCTTTACCTTACTAATTTAATTGTAGCCCCTCTGTACATCACCATTACAATAAAATTAAATTTAAAAAGCAATTGTAGGAAGTACCACATAGTTTATCATACAATTTATCTAAATAATAAACTTACTTCATCATTTGAATAATACTTGTACATTGAGCCAAACATTTTGTAGTGATTGGAATCACAACTTGCTACTCAGGAGGCTGAGATCTGAGGATCACAGTTCAAAGCCAGACTGGGCAGGAAAATCCTTGAGACTCTTATCGCCAATTAACCAGAAGAAAATTGGAAGTGGTGCTGTGGCTCAAAGTGATAGAATTCTAGCCTTGAGCAAAAGTAAGAGCTCAGGGATAGCTCCCTGGCCCTGAATTCAAGCCCCAAGACCAACAAAAACAACAAATTCTAACTTAAAGATGAAATGATTTTTTAAAGATTGAAAACTTTAGCCAGTGCTTGCCTATGATTGTTGCAATCAGGAGGCTAGAAAGGAAGATCACAACTTTCGGGCCAATTTGGCCTGTGTAATGAGACTGTGTCTCAAAAAGAAAAAAAAGATGAAAAAACAAAAAACAAAAAACAGACCAAATATAACCTTATCAGTGTTATAGAAGTACTCTACATTCCCATTATCAAGACAATGTGAGGGCTCTGTCTTTACCTTTGCTTTTTACAGCCACATTTAACTCTTATTTATTCCTGAAGCTGCCTACTTAGGATTGGTCTCCATAAATTTTCTAGATCCAACATGACAAGTGACATGGCTTCAGACCAGACGATGAGAACTGGCCTTGTCCAGACTTAGAATTTTTGCGTAGAGTGGGAGATACCTGCTTAGGCCAGAAGCTCCACACTTCTAACCAACTCCTTGTACTCATTAGAGCAACTATGCAACATTTCCAGTCCTAGTAGCACATGTTGGTTTCAAATTTTTGAGACGTAAGGTCTTCCCCATCAACAAGATCTTTCAGCATCATGTGGTTCAGTCCATTTCCATTTTCTTACCATGGTGTTTATTGACTTAGTTTTCTAACATTATTGTATGCTTGTTCAATATCAGTGTTTTATAATAATTGGAGCAAAGATCTTAGCCTCTAGAAGACGAGTAAGTCAGTCTGTTCAACCATTTCTCCTTTATTTGGACCTTGTTCTGTTCAGCCATTGTGCAATGCAGTGTTGAATCGTTTTTTCTTGGTGATTGTCACAGTGGCTCAGTGCAGGTCCCCTTGAGTATACTTTAAGTCTCAGATCCTGACCAGCACCCTCCTGGGTAGAGGTCTTTCAACTTATGTGTTAGCACAGCTCATTCATTCCTAATTGTGTGCCCACCCTTCTTTCCTATTTTCCCAGAACATATATTATATGTAAAGTACACATTTATGAAAGAATGTAGCAATACAATGTATGTGTGAATATATATTTATGTATGTATATATGTACACTGGTAGATGTAAGCATTTATATGTATATACGTAAATTAATGAAATAATTAGTGATATAAGCATATATCCTGTTTTCATCCTTTTTTTGTAATACCAGCTCCATTTTATAAATATTTATTTTATGTTTTCTCATTTGGCACTGATATTCAGACTCGTGGTCTTTTATAATAAATCATTCCAGGTAATCAAAATATGAAATGTTATTTTCTTATTTAATTCTTTTTTTTTAGTTTGTTTCTTTTTTTTTTTTCAAATTTTTATTCTCAAACTGATGTACAGAGAGGTTACAGTTTCATACATAAGGCATTGGATACATTTACTGTTTGTTACCTCGTCCCTCATTCCTCCCTCCCCCCTCCCCCTTTCCCTTTCTCCCCATGAGGTGTTCAGTTCACTTACACCTAACAGTTTTGCAAGTATTGCTTTTGTAGTTGTTTGTCTTTTTTTTAACCCTGTGTCTCTCGATTTTGGTATTCCCTTTCAATTTCCTAGTTCTAATACCAGTATAGATGGTTTCCAATATACTCAGGATTACAGAGATAGTGTAGATACAACCACAGGAAGGTGATACAAGAACATCATCAATAGTAGAAGTTACAGATACACATGGGACGTTGTAGGTAGTTACAACTGTGATATAACATGGAGTTCATTTCACTTAGCATCATCTTATGTGATCATAAGGGTATAGCTATTGGGCTCTTGTGATCCTCTGCTGTGACTTGCCTAAACCTGTATAATGATTCCCAATAAGGGAGACCATAGAGTCCATGTTTCTTTGGGTCTGGCTCACTTCACTTAGTATAATTTATTCCAAGTCTTACCATTTCCTTACAAATAGGGAAATGACATTCTTTCTGATAGAGGCATAAAATTCCATTGTGTATATGCACCACATTTTCCTGATCCATTTGTCTACTGAGGGGCATCTGGGTTTGTTTCAGATTCTAGCTATGACAAATTGCGCTGCGATGAACATTGTTGTGCTGGTGGCTTTACTGTGATTTTGTTTGTGGTTTTTTGGATAGATACCCAAAAGTGGGGCTGCTGGGTCATAGGGGAGTTCTATAGTTAGCCTTCTGAGGAATCTCCATACTGCTTGCCAGAGTGGCTGAACCAGTTTACATTCCCACCAATGAAGTAGGGTTCCCTTTTGGCCACATCCCCTCCAACAATTGTTATTGTTAGTTTTCTTGATATATGACATTCTTACTGGGGTGAGATGGAATCTCAATGTTGTTTTGATTTGCATTTCTTTTATGGCCAGTGATGTAGAGCACTTTTTCATATGTCTCTTGGCCATTCTCATTTCCTCATCAGAGAAGTCTCTTTTTAAATCTTTAGCCCACTTGATGAGGGGGCTATTGGTTCTTTGCAGTTTTGTTTTGGAGCAAGGTAATTTTTTTAGTTCTGCATTTATTTTAGATATGAGGCCTTTGTCTGTTGAATGGCCGGTAAAGATCTTCTCCCAGTCTGTGGGCTTTCTGTTTATCTTGCAAGCTATGTCATTTGCCTTGAAGAAGCTCTGCAGTTTGATGCAGTGCCATTTGTCCAACCTTTCTTTGATTTGTAGCCTTTCTGGGTCTTTGTTCAGGAAGTTCCGTCTTGCGACAAGGAGCCCAAGTGTTTTTCCTACTCCTTCCTTTAGTGTTTTCAGGGTATCTGTTTTGATTTTGAGGTCTTTAATCCATTTGACATTGATTTTGATGCAGGGTGATATATAAGGATCTAGTTTTAGTTTGTTGCATGTGTTGAACCAGTTTTGCCAGCACCATTTGTTAAAGAGGCTATCTTTCTTCCATCCTATTTTTTTTAGCTCCTTTATCAAAGATTATGTAGGCATAGTTCTGTGGGCTCATTTCTGGGTCTTCAATTCTGTTCCATTGGTCTTCAGGCCTGTTCTGGTGCCAATGCCAAGCTGTTTTTATTACTATAGCTTTATAATACAGCTTGAAGTTGGGTATTGTAATTCCTCCAGCACTGTTCTTTCTGCTTAGGATTGTTTTTGCTATTCTAGGTCTTTTATTGTTCCATATGAATTTCTGGATTGCTTCCTCTATTTCATTAAAAAATGGTGTTGGGATATTAATGGGTATTGCATTGAATTTGTAGATAGCCTTTGGCAATATTGCCATTTTGATTATATTAATCCTCCCAATCCAGGAGCATGGGAGGTTTTTCCATTTCCTTAGTTCTGACTTAATTTCGTTTTTCAAGGTTTTAAAGTTCTCCTCAAAGAGGTCTTTCACTTCTTTGGTTAAGGTTATTCCTAGGTATTTTATGTTTTGGGGGGCTATTGCAAAAGGAATTGCTTTCCTGATTTCAGCCTCGGTTTGCGGGTCATTAGCATAGAGAAAGGCTGTTGATTTTTTGAGGGTTTATTTTATATCCTGCAACTTTGCCAAAGTTTTGGATCAGCTCTAGTAGCTTGGGGGTAGAGTCTATGGGGTTCTTTAGGTATAGGATCATGTCATTTGCGAAGAGAGAAAGTTTAACTTCATTTTTTCCTATTTGGATCCCCTTGATATTTTCTTCTTGCCTAATTGCTCTGGCCAGGAATTCTAGTACTACGTTGAAGAGCAGGGGAGCGAGTGGACATCCTTGCCTTGTTCCTGATTTTAAAGGGAATGGCTTTAGTTTTTCACCATTTAGAGTTATGCTTGCTGTTGGTTTGTCATAGACTGCCTTGATTATATTCAGGAATGTTCCCTGGAATCCCAGTTTTTCCAGGGCTTTTAGCATAAATGGGTGCTGGATTTTATCAAATGCTTTTTCCGCATCCAGAGATAAAACCATGTGGTTCTTTACCTTGCTCCAGGTGATGTGGTGGATTACATTAATTGACTTGCGTATATTAAACCAACTTTGCATCCCTGGGATGAATCCAGTTTGATCATGGTGTATGATTTTTTTGATGATCTGTTGAAGTCGATTGGCCAGAATTTTGTTGAGAATTTTTGCGCTTATGTTCATCAGGGATATCGGTCTATAGTCCTCTTTCAGTGATGAGTGCCTGCCTGGTTTTGGGATGAGGGTTATACTGGCTACATAGAATGTGTCTGGTAGTGAACGTTCTCTTTCAATTTCATTGAAGAGTTTGAGAAATATTGGTGTGAGTTCTGTTTTGAAGGCCTTGTAGAATTCTGCAGTGAATCTGTCTGGACCTGGGCTTTTCTTGGATGGGAGATCATTTATTGACGTTTCTATTTCAATACTGGATATGGGTCTGTTTAGAAGGTTTAAATCTTCATGGTTGAGTTTGGGGATATGAACTTTTTCTAGGAAATCATCCATTTCTTCCAAGTTCTCAAATTTGTTGGCATAACGGTTTGCAAAATAGTTCTTTATTATTTTCTGAATTTCAGTTATTTCTGTGGTGATGTTACCTGTTTCATCTCTTATCTTGCTTATTTGAGTGTGCTGCCTTCGTTTTTTGGTCAGGTTTGCAAGGGGCCTGTCTATCTTGTTGATTTTTTCAAAGAACCAACTCTTTGTTTTGTTGATTCTTTCGATGGTTTTTCTTTCGTCTCTAATTGATTTAATTCTGATTTGATTTTAATTATTTGCTTTCGTCTATTGACTTGGGGTTTGGCTTGTTGTTCTCTTTCAAGGAAATTAAGGTGCTTCCTTAAATTATTGAGTTGCTGTTTCTCCTGTTTGTTGTTGTATTCACTCAGAGATATAAATTTTCCTCTGAGTACTGCCTTTGCTGTGTCCCAAAGGAGCTGGTACTTTGTGTCCTCATCTTGATTGAATTCCATAAACATTTGAATTTCTGTTTTAATTTCTTCAATGACCCACTGATGGTTCAGCAGTTTAGTCTCCATGAATTGTAGGATTTTCTGTGGTGTCTGTTTGAGTTGAGCTCTAATTTTATTCCATTGTGGTCTGAGAGAATGCAGGGAATGGTTTTGATACTTCTGAATTTGTACAGATTTTCTTTGTGCCCTAAGATGTGATCTATTTTGGAGAATTTTCCATGTGCTGCCGAAAAGAATGTGTATTCTGTTGTTGCTGGGTGGAATATTCTGTAGATATCGGTTAAGTCTAGTTGGTCTATGCAATTGTTTAATTCTGTGTTTTTTTCATTCAGTTTTTGGCATGTTGATCTGTCCAGAGGTGATAGTGGAGTGTTAAGATCCCCAACTATCAATGTGTTTGGGTGTATGAGTGTTTTTAGAGTCAGTAGTGTTTGTTTGATGAAGTTGGTTTCTCCTGCATTTGGTGTGTAGATATTTAGAATGGTTATATCTTCCTGTAGGAGAGATCCCTTTACTAGTATGTAGTAACCTTCTTTGTCTCTTCTCACCTTTTTTAATTTGAAGTCAATTTTGTCTGATACTAGGATTGCAACTCCAGCCTGCTCATGGGGGCCATTTGCTTGATACATTTGATTCCAGCCTTTCACTTTTAGAAGATGTTTACTTTTGCTGGATAGATGTGTCTCTTGGAGGCAACAGAAAGATGGATCTTGATTTTTGATCCAACTTATGAGCCTATGTCATTTGATTGGAGAATTAAGTCCATTAATGTTGAGAGTTAGGATTGAGAGATGATCGTTTGTTCCTTTCATTATCACTATCTTGTTAAAAGCTGTGTCTTCCCATTTCTTGATCTGATGTTTACTATTTACGGTTCGTTTCTCTGTCTGTATTGGGATCTTGATTATTTTCCCTGTATAGTACATCTTTGAGGATTTTCTTTAAAGCTGGTTTGGTGGAGATATATTGTTTCAGTTTTTCCTTACTGTGGAAGACTTTTATTTGACCTCGGCTATGAATGAGAGTTTGGCTGGGTACAGTATTCTCGGTTGGTAGTCATTTTTATTTAATGTTTGGTATACCTAATTCCAGGCTGTCCTTGCTTTCATGGTCTCTGCTGAGAAGTCTGGGGTAATTCTGATTGCTTTTCCTTTATATGTGATTATTTTCTTCTCCCTAACAGCTTTAAGGATTCTTTCCTTGTACTCTACTGATCCTGTTTTGATCACAATGTGTCGGTGGGATGTCCTATTCTGGTCTGGTCAGTGTGGGGTTCTAAATGCTTCTTGTATCTGTATAGGCCTATCCTTCTGGATATTTGGGAAGTTCTCAGCTAATATTCTGTTAAATAGGTTGCCTACCCCATTAACTTCTTTCTCCAAGTTTTCGTCAATACCTTATCCTTAAATTGGGCTTCCTGATCGTGTCTGGAATCTCCTGTAGGGATCTGTTTTGTTGATTGGACTGGATTTGTATTGATTTTTTTATCTTTCTCCATAGATTCTAGGGAATCTTCAGCTCCTGAAATTCGATCCTCTGCTTCAGTTAGTCGCGACTGTAGGCTAGCTGCTTGATTTTGAAGCTCTTTTCCTTCTGACTGGTCTTTCCCGATGATTTCCATGTCTTTTTTTAGGTCTTGCATGGACTTCTTTACTTCATTAATTTGGTTTGGAGTGCTGTCTCTCAAGTCTTTTACCTGGGTAGCTATCTTTTCATTTGACTCTTGAATTTCATTCATCTTTCTATTTGTTGAGGCCATGAAATCATCTATTACTTTATGGAAGGATTGCTGTATTGATTCAAACTTTTCATTTAACATGTTTATCAGTAGACTTTGTAGAGCATTTTGAGGGTTCTCTTCTATGTCTTTGATTGACTGCTCTGTTTCCTGCTTGTTTTGAGTGGGAGAAAAGACTACATTGTTTGCCATCTTTCTTGTGTTTCTTCTGCCCATTTGGATTGGGAATGCCAATCTACAAGCACCTGTGAGCACCGTTTAAGACCCAAAGCAGCCCTTACCAAGTACTGTTGTGTAAATCTTATATGTTCACAATTATATACAGATACCTTGTATACCTGTCTATAAAATTAGATTTGGTGTTCCTAAAGAATACAATTTCAATACAACAACCGATCCTGGGCCCTGTATTCAGTAGTTACTTATTTACTGATACAACCCTGTGAGCAATTTTTGTTCTTATATTAAATTCTTTTAGGACTGGCTTTCTCTATGAACTCCTTTGATTCACTCAGATTAAGCAGTGATACCCTCTATCCAATAACCAGGACTCAATGGAACCTGGAGGTCCTGGCAGTAAGTCAGGAGGATAAGTTGGAGGTAGTAAAGAGAATAGAGTAAAATGTATTGGGGGGTGATGATTTTGGTTTAGTTTCAGTGATTTGGAAATGTGGAGAAGAGTAGAATCAATAGAAAGAACAAGGTTAAAATGATAGACAATGGAGAGTTAGCAGAAAATGGTGGAGGTGTTATTCATAGGAAAGTAATTTTTAAAGAAAGAGAATGCAAAGAGAAAAATAAAAAATACTGGAAGACAGATGCACAAAACAGAGAAAAATTGGGGCTGGGGATTTAGCTCAGCAGAAGAGCGCCTGCTTGGTGAGCGCAAAGCCACGAGTTTGTTCCTCAGCTCTGGAAAAAATAAATAAATAAATAAACAGAGAAAAATTATTTTAAAATAAAGATAAAATAAAAAGAATAAAGCCCAGAAAAATGAACAACCAAAATAACCCCAAAAAAACTTGATAAAATAAACAGGTAAAAATGGAAAACAAAAAAACCAATGATGTTTAAGAAGTAAAAAAATTTAAAAATAATTAAAAAAAAAGTTTAAAAAATGTTTGAAAAGAAAAAAAATGCTGATTGGCTGGTTTGACTTGCTTTCAGTTTGCAGGGGGTGGATCTGTTCTGACCCTTCTTCCCTGTTGGTGCAATCCTGCATCTCTGTGGTTCGCACAGCTTGCAGGTAGGCCTTGGGCATCCTCTATAGATGGGGACGTGAGCAGTCTCGGGAACCGTGGCTCCTTTGTCTGCTGTGGGGCTGTGGCTTTTAACGCCTGGCTTTGAATAGGCTGTGTACTCAGCAGTGCGGGGCGCCTCTGGCCTGGTTTACCCTGGTGAGAGTTGCTTGCCTGGGAGAGGTTCCTCCCTCTTGGGCGGGGCGGCCGCCTGGGGGAGCTGGCTATGGAATTCAACTCCGTTTCGGGCTGGGAATTGGGCTTCCTCTGTGACGGGACTGTTTATCTGTCTCAGGAACTGCTTGTTGCCCTGTCTGGTGTTTCTGTGCTGCCGGTAGCTGCTCGCTGCTTTCACTTTAAATTTAGAAATTCTGGCGGGCAGGGCGGGGCACCTCTGGCTAAGCCTTGGCCCAGGATGAGTCTCCCGCCTGGGCAGGGGGCGTTCTCCTGGGCGGAGCTGGCTCTCACTGGTCAGTCCCTCTTGCCCTTTTCAAAGATGGCTCCTTTGTCCTCGCTTTCCCCAGGCCTGCTTTAGTTCCAGACTGGTCTGACCCTATGCCAGTGTCAAAGATGGCGCTTTGCTCTGGCGGTGGGGGAAGGGCTACCTTCCAGAAGCTGCTCTGTGGGCGCGAATATCTTTCGTGGGGTACTCACGCTTTCTCTGCGATTTCAGCCCGTCTGTGCTCAGCTGCTGTCTGGAGGATTTCTCCCTGGTCTGCGCTGTGTGCTTTAGCTGCGTGGAGTGCGGCGGCGGAATGCCGCCTGGAGCTCAAATCTGTGTTTTCAGACGAGCAAAGTCGATTTTTCCTTCCTGGCCAGAATCCCTGTACTGTTAGAACTTACTCTGGCTATCTTTCTAGGAGTAAAAGTTTCTATGGGGAGAGAAAACTGCGATGTCGGAGGGAGCTCAGCTAGGACTCTGCTGCTCCTCCGATGTCTTTTTCTTATTTAATTTTTTTTTTCGGCCAGTCCTGGGCCTTAGACTCAGGGCCTGAGCACTGTTCCTGGCTTCTTTTTGCTCAAGGCTAGCACTCTGCCACTTGAGCCACAGCGCTGCTTCTGGCCGTTTTCTGTATATGTGGTGCTGGGGAATCGAACCTAGGGCCTCGTGTATCCGAGGCAGACACTCTTGCCACTAGGCTATATCCCCAGCCCTATTTAATTCTTATTTACTGTTTGAATGGTTACAACTTCACACAGAAAAACTTGAAGCTGGGATCTTTGATCTTCTAGCACTTTCCTATTATTCACCACATTTTCCTTGTTTTCTGGAGCTCACAGGGTGCTTCTCTCCCATGTGAGATGTTTTCCCCTTGCAGGTCAGCTCTGGCCTCTTTCTCTCCTTTACACTGTGGTGAAGGCATTCTACTCTAGTTCTCTGTTTAGTCACCTTTCAGAACAGGGTATAGAAAAGGCTGGAGCAGATTGCTAATGTTACATTTTCTGGCTTTCTGAAAGCCTGCATCATTTTGCAAGACTCCTATTTCCCTGTGTCATTAATCTGCAGGATTTTAATACTATGTTGTTCAACATTTACAACCACAGACCATCCGGGAGAAAAATGCTGAACAATGACTGACTTCACTTTATATGTGCGGGGTAAGCACAGCTAGGAGGATTGCTGGAACCAGAGAAATATTTTTCTAAATTGTCAGGTTACTAGTTAATGTTTAATGGCCACAATGACTTCTGCTTTCTGAAGCAATCTAGTGTTCTCAAGAAATCACACTATTAATGCTTGGCTAACAATAGGATCTATAAAAGAAATCTGGTGGACTGGATTCCAAGACATTCAACCTATCTCATGATGCTAAATAATAACTTGGCTGGTGATCTTGCAGGGTTGGGAAGTATACCCTTTGGATCACCTCTCTGAAACTGGCTGCATCCCAAGTATTGAGCTTAGGAAAAGCTCACAACCATCCTAGACACCCAGTCGCCATGTTGGTTCTTTCTGCTGGAGCTCACTTTAACTGGAGAAAGAAATTCTCAACTTCTCCATCTCTTGAAAAACATGACCCAACAAGTAAGATGTTCACCTTAGCCGAATAATTTTGCTCTCTCCTGCTGGAACCAACTTGAGGAGAATCATGACAAAAGTAGCTGATTTATTTGCTTCATAAAAGGGGGATTGGGAGAAAGGTTCTGTAGGAAGTAGTACCAACAGGCTGCATTCATAACAAAAAGGCCAATGGTATACAGTTTTTCTTCCCACTTTGAAAATTCTGTTGGAGACCTGCTGTGAGGCTACTTCCCTTGATAGTGATTGGGCTTGGCTAATCTGCAGAGAAACATGACTATATCCCATTCCTGGATTCCTAGACAGAAGACAGCTTCTCTCCCCCACGCCCCATGTGGAGATTATGTCCTTTCCTGTAACTCCTGGTAAATAGAGAGGTCCCTTGTAGACTTCTCTTTTGTCAATCATCTCCAAACTCTACATCCCATTGGTTTTGCTCTAATTGTTACTTATTTAAGATATGAGAAAATGGAATCTGTTTGCAACCTATTCCGTAAATTTAACTCACCAAAAATGTTGTTTGGTAAGAGCCTTTTGAAGTCCAAGAAAATGTTGGACTCATTTTTATGAGACTCTAAAAATCTTTTCTTCTTAGGGGCAGGAAGTTATTTTATTATTTCTGCCAAGAATAAATGAATTCAAATAGCAAAGGGATTGTGCTTGACTTGATGTGCCAAACCCACAGTATTTCAGTGGCTTCATAAAGGGGCCAAATGCATTTTCCCAGCCCTGAGAGTCAGGCCTGGTATCTAAAATTTCAGACTAACGTGTTATTACTTATAAGTAATTATTTTAGTATGCCAGTTGTACTTAATGTAAAAAAAAGTTTGTTTACTTCTCTTTTAAACCACTTCTATTCTCTAGGCAACAAAGTAAGAGATTACTGATTTTATAAATCATTCTTTTATTAGGATTCGTTAAAATTTCCTGGAAAAATTTGGATCCAATTTCCTCTTCAGCATTTCTTTAATGTCTTTACTTTCTCCCTTAGTATTAATTTAAAGTAATGTAATGTTTTGAATTCCCTGGCCACATTTAGGAGTACTTTCTCAAAGCAAAGTTATGATAAACAATATAATTAATGTTGGTGGCCATGAAAAATTCCTAGAAACTTCAAAGAATGCATCATGTTATGTCATAGGAGAGCTCCTCATTCCCCAAGAATATTTTGTAGATAAAAAGATTAGAACATTCTGTTGCTGCTTTAAGATACAGTCCTGATTTATAAACAAAAAACGTTTCACCTGTCACCCTTTCTGAACTGGCTGGTAAATTGTTTTCCTTTCATAAAAGATCCTCCATTTTGATTACTTGCTCTCTCTCTATACCATCTTGTCCTTTCTCAGTGGTCAATTCCCATTCTACTTCAGTCTTTTTTGCCATCATTCACATGGCTATCATTATTTTGCCACTACTCAGGCTCTACTCTGGCTCGTCTCACCTTTGCCTCTTTCTCTCAAGGCTCAGGCCTCAAGGCCTCTGTCTTCCTGGACCCCTAAGCCTTACCCCCTGCCCCCTTCAGTCCCGGATTCCCTGCCATCCTTCACACTCAGATCTTTCTGGTGCCGTGTGCTGCTGTGTCACTGCCTTCTTATGGCCTGGGCTCTGCCAGCCACTCACACATCACTGGCCTCAGATTTCCTGACCACTACTCCTCAAGGTGAGATAGATTTTTCCTTTCCAGCTAGGGGTGTTCTCAGACACATTGTCTTGCTTCCACAAATCCCCTCCATTCAGTAGGCAGGAAAGTAGCTTGCATCTGAGCTTCTGATCCATTCAATCTGCTCCTGTCAGTCATTTGGCCAGGAGCCACTGTGTGCCAGACATTAGAGCTTTGTAGGAAAAGATGAGTAGGACAGCCTGTAGTTAGTATGATAAAATGCAATGCAAAGAATCTTCTCAGAGGAGGCAAGCGTGAATGCTGCTGCAAAGGGTTGGCAGGAGAGGCTTCCAGAAGAAGTGGTACTTGTACTGGGGTTGAGTGAGACTGTCAAGAAAAGACAAGAGGAGCAGACGGTTCTGGAGAGAAGGTAACTCCTGACACAGGGGTGTCCGGTGGGAAACACCTGGATGTGGCTGCAGAAATAGAAGTGTGGTTGGCTTCCCTCCCAGCCACAACTGTCTCTGTGCATTCAAACATGTGAGGGTGGACAAAGGTCAAGGTCACAGATTTTGGTTCTGTATGATAAGACATGCTTGTAAAACCCAGGAAGTACCTTCTGAGAGGTAGGAGGCAGCATCTGCAGAGACAGAGTAAAGATTATTATAGCCAAAAGCCAGTCTGGACATAAGTACGAGTGAGACCTGATCTGTAAAACAAACCCAAAACAAACAAAAAAAACAAACAAATGAAAAAAAAATCCCAAAGGACTGGAGATATGGCTCCAATGAAAGAATGGCTGCCTAGCAAGCACAAGGCCCTAGGTTCTGCTGTAGTTGTAGGACTAATGCTGGCAGTTTTACTGAAACTATAATAGCAATAGTATTATTACTTTGGTTCCAACTACTACTACTGCTACTAGTGATTCCAAGATAAAAAATAAAAATGAAATGACATACACTTCCCATCCAAACACTGATGGCATTCATCATAGAACTAGAAAAAGTAATGGGAAAATTTATCTTGAGGCATCAAAGATGCAAAATGACCAAAATGATAGTGAAGAAACAATAACCAAACACAACAAATAGAGAGAGATTGAGACACACTACGGAGCTAGAACAACTAAAACAGCATAGTGCTGACATAATGGACTCATAGAACAGTGGGACTGAATAGAAATACCAGAATAAACACACATATCCTCTAGTCAACATATTTATGACAAAAACACACATTGGAAAAGGGAAAATCTTGTTAATTAATAATGGTGGGGAAATTGGATGTCCGTATGGAAAAAATGAAACTAGGCTCCTATCTCTTAATTTGTTCAAAAATTGAAATGTATCAAAGACCTAAATTAAAGAAGTTGAATTATACATGCTGACAATATTTAATACTATGGCATTAGCTTCCTTTTTATGAGGTTTTATTGGGCTATTTCTACTTTAAATTTTGGCCCTTTTTGCTTGTTGACTCTGGTATTAAAAAGAAAACTTAAAATGAAATAAAATAAAGAAGTTGAATTATGAAGATGCTAGAAGCGAACATGGGTGAAACATTTCAATGTTTTGCCCATAATTATAAGCAATGGGTTTCTTAGATGATCTCTGAAAACACAAGCAATAAAAGCAAAAGTTGATAAAATGAAGTATATCGAGCTAAGAAATTTCTACATAGGAAAGAATCAATAGAGTAGAAGGAACAATGTACAGAGGAGAGATAATGTTTCTCAACTATTCAACCAACAAAGGATTGAGATCCAGCAGATGTAAGGAACTGAAAATAAAACCCAACAATAGCAAACATAGTAAATCAGTAATAAAAAAAATGAGCAAGTGAGCTGCATATATTTCTCAAAGAAGAAATACAAATGGCCAAATGAGATATCAGCTTGACCCAGTTAGCACATCTATTATCAAAAAGACAAAAAATAACAAATGCTGGTGGTAATGTAAAGGGAATCCTTACATACAGTTACAGAAAATGTACATTAAGACAGCCATTGTGGACAAGTGTGGAGAGTCCTTATAAAACTGAAAATAGAGTTAAGTTGTGATTCAGCTATCTCCTTTCTGAGTATCTATCCAAGGAAATGAAATCAGCATATCAGAGAGACACCTGCACAACCAGATTTATTGCAGCATAATTCATAGTAGACAAGATATGGTAACATAGATGTCCATGGATGGATGAATGGATAAAGAAATATGATATATATATACACACACACATTGGAATATTATTTAACTATAAAAGCATGGAATTCTTGCATTTGCAGTAAAACAGATGGAAGTGGAAGACATTATGTTAAATGATATAAGCCAGACACAAAAAGACAAATAACACACGTTCTCCATCATATGTAGAGGCTAAAATAATTCTCTCTGAATGTCGAACAGTGACTTTCAGAGGATGGATAGATTGAGTGGAGGGGGAGAAGGGGGAGGTTGATCATAGCTACTAAAACACAGACACGAAGAAATAAATTCCAATGTCCCACATTACACTAGGGTAACTACAGCCCATAATAACCTACTGCACATTTTGTGAAAACCTAGAGGAGAGAGAGGATAGTTAAGGTCCAAAGCATGAAAAAAAAATAATAAGAGACTGGAATGCTCATCTTACTGACTCAGTACATGAGGTCTACGTGTACTGAAATAGCACTGCATACACATAGATAATCATTTCATCTCAATCCAAACTGTAAAAAAGCCAACAAAACAATGATACAATCAAATGATATGACAATACAAACGTAACAACTAGATACACAGGGAAAATGCTCTTTCCATAGAATTTACATTATATGAGGTCTATCAGTGATCTAGGGAGGACTGCAAGCTCATAGGATGACATGAGTAGTTCCAACGAGGACTCCACTATTTTGTCAAAAGGACTGGAGCAGCTACAGATTTTGGAACCCAAAAGGAGTCCTGGAACCAGCACTCCAAGGAATGTAAGCACTCCAAGGAATGACTGTATTTCCATTTTGAAAGAATACAGGGGTAATGGGGAGGCACAGTGATGGCGACCCAAGGGCTTAAAAATAGGGAGAAAGGTGACTGATTACGCTTGGCTAGAGAGGGGTGGGTGGACTGGTGAGAAAGATGAAGGAAAAGGCCTGCAATTACATTGGCGGGGAGTCGTCCATGAGCAAGCTTAAGAGAAAGCGCAAGGAATGGAAAAGGCATGGTCAGTACTTGGGGAGTGGTGACTGAATCCCCTCACCTCCATACCTGTCATGAGAAGAGAGCCCTTGCAAGTGTTTGTGGAGGTGGATGTGATCGGCCAACTCCTGCCTCGTACAACACTACATGGTGAGTCCTTGTCAAGAGAACTTATAGCCTTGCTCTGTGTGAAATATGCACATATGCACGCCTATGGTAAAACGTGAAACTATGCAAACACATCTTTCTGGGTTCTCCAGATGAAACACACACACACACACACACACACACACACACACACACACACACAATTTAGAGAGAGACACACAGAGAGACAGAGAAATAGAGACAGAGACAGAGTCAGAGACAGAGAGAGGAAGAGAACATTTTTTTTCCTTGTTGTTTTGTGTTTTTGTAGCACTTGAGGCAGAAGCCAGGGCCTTGTCCACGCCTTGTACATTCTAGGTAAGTAGGCTACTTGCAGAGACATAGTTACCCCTCCCTAGTAACCATGTTCCTGGCAAAGGCCTTTCCAGCAGCCATGTTGCTGGAATATGGCTAGGTAAGACTGTCCAGAATATGGGTTTGGGGTACACCAGGTAGAGCTATCTGGATTGATAATAGAAAACCCACAGGTGATTTTCCAAATTGCACAGTGGCCTGGAGTTGATATTATTGCCCCGACTTTTGCCTTTCTGATTAATGACGTGTGTGTGTGTGTGTGTGTGTGTGTGTGTGTGTGTGTGTGTTTGTAATCAGCTTGTACAAAATTCAGAGTCTCCCCTTTGTTGCCATCCAAACCCTTTCTGGCACTAGTCTGGTTTGGGTTGCCAGCAATAAACTCATTTATTCTCTGTGAGATGTGGTCTTGTTCTTTGCTGATTCTAGCTACCATAATACTCCATAATACTACCGCAAAGCTACACAGCAAACCTTCATTTTTTTTTGAGACAGAATCTCATTATGTAGCCCAAACTGGCCTTGAATTCAGGATCCTCTTGCCTAAACCGTGATATTCCAAGGTCTGTACTACCATTCTGTAAGATTTATTCTAAGATATTGACTCATGCCTTTATGGGTAATGGCTGTAGGGTTTACACTATTCTATTCAGGTTTCAACCGGTTAAGAGGAGGCCCACCCTCATTATGGAAGGTAATTGGCTTTTTTCAATGTTGTCTGGCTTTAATATAAATCACACCTAAAAACAGCTTCACAGCTCCATCTAGACTGGTATTACCAAAAAAAGGGGCACTTTGTCAACACAGTTGACATGTGAAATTAATTATCATGGACATTTTCTTTTCTTTTCCTCTTATGCTCCACAAAAAAGTGGACTCTAGCCATATGATGATCACATATATTTCTCTCTCTCTTTCTAGTTCCTTTTGTGTAATTTTCTGAGTCACTTTTTTAAAGTGCTGTGAGGTGTGAAAGCTCAGAAAAGTGTTTTGACTTGTCCTAGGAAGGAGAAGATGATTCAGGACCTTTAGCTAAGACTTGGGGTCCTCTGTCCAGGTGTGGGTTCCCATAATGGTCCCAGTCTTTCCAAGGTCTTGCTTGATCCAGCCTCTTCTAAGGAAGTCTGATGAAGACAGTGCCCACTGTGATGAACACTTATAGCTATACAGGAGCTGTCTTTGATAAACACAAGCACAGAGTCATCTGAAAATCTGAGGATGGAAGCCTCCGTTCAAGCTACAAATGAAGAAGAGTATCAGAAAGCAACCCAGAGCTGGGGGATTCAGCTGAGCTCTTTATTTTCAGGCTCACATGATGACTTCTAATGTTCGAGTCATTTATTTGCCTTATTTGTTTATTTGGGTGGTGAAAAAAATCTAATGATTAAAACACTTGGCCAAACCTCCTTATTTAGGAAGAAGGAAGTTGGGGAGGGGGTGGAGAGGGAAAGGAAGATAGATTAAAGGGATTCATTTTAAAATAAAATCTTAACTTGCTTTCATTTCATAAAGTGCTTTAACATTTCCGAACTTTTGCTTTAACTGCTAAAGACAATTTAAAACAACGAGGAAGATATCCTTTGATGGTAATATCTGCATTACAGAGGTAATTTCATAAAAACTAGGAAGTCTGTGAAGTCTGTGGGTGTGTGTGCACATGTACACATGGACACGCACATTTGTGTTTGTGTCACAGGCATAAAGACAGCACTTATGATTGTCTTGGTGAATTGTCCTCTAAAATTTAGATTAAATAATTTTATACATAGTTCTGATCTCAAGCTTAACTCTTAGAATCTAAAAGAACAAAGGTACTTTCCCAAGAATGAGGGATGTATTTGTGTATTTGCCTCTAGCTCTATATTTAATATTATCCTGCACTCATTTATCCACAGCAATTTTGAAGTCATATTCTCTTTTCTTAATTATTGATTATGTGCGATCCCATCACTCATTGAGAAAATAAGGATTAACCTCATGATCCTGGTGAAGGTAGGATGAATGTTCCTGGCTGGTGTAGTGCAGGGAATGGGGACCCAAGGCCCAGGCTTTGCTGTCATGTGTTCTTATTCTGCCTCCAAACTGCTTCTGTGGATTCTAGCATCCACTTGTATTTCTTTGTTCTCCACAGTTGTCAATCTAACTGGTGCCTTACGTGATATTTATTCTGTCTTTGTGTCTTTGGGGAGTTTCTGAAATAGCCCCTTATTTGTCAGACTGCCAGTCCTCCTGTCTTTGGAGTGAAGTTTAGTGAATTCATAGGAGAAGTTTAATGATGGCTTTAGAAGAAATAAGGTTCAGGCACCAGATGAACATTGGTTGTATATCTGAGTACAGTGTAAATATAAATTGCGTGGTTAGAGTTTGATGTATGCTATTTGAACCAAATTTTAGTAATGAGAAATAGGGATGGGCTCAGATGGGTTGTAATATAGATGCCAATTCACATTTTATGGTATCTACACCAAACAAGGAAATAACCAAGTTGAATGCCCTATTAGATCTGAATTGGGGAAATTAACTTTAATGTACAATGTGACCTTTTGTACTATAATTGCCAACATACTAAACTAATCTGTGTGAGGTTATGTTTGGGAAATTTGCTTATATTTATTCATCTTTTGATGGGAATAGCAATGGTCATGTTAACAATGGACATCTCAAAAATATTGTACAAATATAGTCATCACACATAACATTTACGTAATATTTTTAATATAACATTTTAATAGAAATCGGGATAAAATCAATAACTTCTAAATAAATACATTTTAGAACTAAATTTTGAGAGAGTACTAAACAAAAGGGAATGGCAATGAAGTCTAAGACCAGGAAGAAAAAGCTTTCGGCCTATTATAATCTACAAAAAATATTACAAATATTCAGGAAGCCAAAGGATCTAGAAATGCTTATTTGAAATGCGGCTATCCAATATATATCTTAACAAAGTATTTTTTATAACTGGTATAACTTATGTAGAAAATAGGAATTTGCTCTCTATTGCACATGTTCTTGCTATTTCAGTGTTTAAATATGAGAAGACTTGGAAAGAATTGCTCACAATTTCATGAAGCTATCCCAGAGTGGACACAAGAGGGCGCCAAGCATGCAGTAGCTGATGGAGATTTAATGGACGCAATAAACTCTGGCACTTAAAAATGAAGCCATGTTTATTTTATTCTGAGTAATATATTACGCACCTGCTTGTTTTATTTTTTAGACTGATTTGTGTCAAATGGCTTTCCAGAAAGATGACATGTGTACTGGATCCAGGCAGCACTAATCTTTCAGTGTAGAAGTTGTACTATTTTGTGCAAAGTATATTCTCTGAAATCACCAAGTTTTACTTTATTGTGTTTACTCTAAAGGGAATTAAGAGCATGTAACAAACTGGCACATAATTCATAAAGTAGTTTTGTCTCTGAAGGTTTGGGTCGTGAAATAGGAAACACACACACACACACACACACACACACACACACACACACACACATTTCCCTTGTTAAAGGCAGACTAATGAATCTTTGTCCACAGGGCTCAAGGAACTTAGAGTTGGCTGTAGAAGAGGAAGAACAATCACTTTTTTTCCTCTGTAAATATTTGACCTGCATATTAGTTTGTTTGGGTTGCCATAACAAAATATGAGAGACCAGGTGGCATAAAGAAAAGAATTTATTTTCTTACAGCTCTGGAGGTTAGGAGTCCACCATTGAGGTAGCCACTGGATTGCTTTTCCCTGAGGCCATTCTCCTTGGCTTAGAGATGATCTGCTCCTTTGCTGGGATCTCCAGATCGCCAGTGCTCTTCTTCTGTGAGCAAGCAAACATCCCTGTCCCGGAGGCCTCCTAGGGGTCCAAATGGCCTCCTTTTACTAGGACACTCGCAGATTGCATTACCATCCACTCTAAAGGCCTTACTTGTTAATCACCTCCTCTAAGGTCCTGTCTTTAAATATAGTCAGAGTTGTAGTTCAGCCTGTAACACCTTATAAGGTTCCTTGTTTGTGTCAATGTGATGTGGTGGAGAGCTGTGATCATCTATCTAGGTGGTGTTTATTGACCAGCATCCAGTGAAACAACCATTCTACCCCCGTGCACATCACTCTCCATATGCAGTTGTTGAATGAGTGAATTTCTGCTGCTACGAAAGGCTACACATTTAACTCTGCCTAGGCTTGCCTGAAATCTTCCAGTGCGTGACAGGTAGTAATTAACTGCTGAATGAAAGGCATAAATACTTCCTTTTAAACATTGACATTATGTCCATCTGCTGAAAGAAAGGGATAGAGGCAAATAAAGAGAGTTCAGGAAATGCTAAAAACTTCTTTGAAATAATTTCATTGAAAATTAACAAGTTGATTATTGTGAAAACAGATTCCAATTTACACATAATGGCCAATCATCTAGCTTTCCTGGCCTCAGATGAAACCCTTCCTACCCAGAGCGATCTGCTTTTTGTATGCCGCCATAATGGTTACTGAGGGTGTCCTAGGTTAATTTGCCTTTCAGACTTCAACTGCTTAAAGATAATACATTTAACTCAATTATAAGCATTCGTCTTGTTCACAGTGCAGTTTCTTTTGCCCCCCCCTACATTATTTCTAGGGAGCCCACCCCTCATTTGGAGTATGACTGAGTTCTTTATCATTAGGTAACTTACATAGAATCTGCAAAGCTGGAGCTGAGAGGCCAGTGGGATCATTTAAAAAACAAGGACCCCTGTCTCCAGAACTGGTTTCACTACTTCAGGAAGGGTTTCTGTACATTTAAAGACAGAACAAGGGTCCCCCAGGATCCAGAACTCACAGGCAGCTCTGGCCTTATCACCTGTAGGAGCCCAGGACTGAGAGGCAGCCTGTGCATAGAAAGGGTTTGGTGGGAAGGAGAGAGGGAGTCTCAGCTTGGGGGTTGCTTACTCCCATTTCCTGTGTATGTCTCCAGCTGTTTTTTTTTTTAATCTCAATTTTTAAAATTGGGGGCATTGGCTAAAAGATAAAGGGTTTCCTTTTATTTTTTGGATTTAAACAGATGCTTCATCTTTTATTACTTACCTGCAACTTTCTCCCAACCTTCCACAAAAATATTTTTTCCTCTTGTCTCTCCAATGTCCCTTTTGTGGGCTACTGTGATAAAGTTCTTGATACTTTCTTACAAGATTGTTCCCCCCTTCTTTCTAAATCCTTTATGTTGGCAGGGAATTAACTCATGAATAAATGGATAATAATAACGGCTGACATTTTTGGAGTGCTGACTATTTGGCAGGCAGTAAGCGGAGGGATTTGCTCGCATTATCTCCCCTGATCCTCTCAACAGCTTTGTGATAAAGCCCACTTCACAAAGGAAGCAGGGAGAGTAAGGAGCTGGTCTTTAGGCTCAAGGATTAGGAAACACAAATGTTTCACTCTTGAGTACAGGAAATGGGGTTGCAATGAAAGTCCAGGACTTGCACACACACACAAAGGTGGAAGGTCAGAAAGCTGATGTTTGTCAGTGTCACTTTCAGGGGATGTCAAGGGGCCTCCCATGGTCCATTCCCTCCCTATCCTCCTGCCCCCATAGGAGCCAATGTGGGCACCAAAGCCTCACGCTCTGCCTTGCAGAGAGCTTTGGTCTAGTTCAGTAGCTGTCAGCACATTGAGTGAAGGAGCCATGAGTAGGTAAATGTAAGTAGGAAAGCCTGCTGCATTTCCAAAGATGCATAGTTATATGCAGTAGTTCAATAGCCCATGTGTGTGTGTGTGTGTGTGTGTGTGTGTGTGTGTGTGTGTGAGAGAGAGAGAGAGAGAGAGAGAGAGAGAGAGAGAGAGAGAGATTCCAACACTGCCAGTTTTAAAGCTCAGCAGGCAGTTGTCAGGGGTGGGGGGCAAATTTTGGGAAGTGCCAGTCTAACTTCCCAGGAAAACTATGGCATCTTGATGAGGAAAGAAGACCCGGATAGCTGCAGGGAGCTCTGTGTGGCTGAGGTGTAACTTCTTCAGAGCTCAGCTTATACTCGGAACTCATGCCTCATTATATTCCCAGTCAGAACTCATGATACACTCAACTGACACGTTGAAATAAAATCTCTTTGTACAACTAGTTAGAAATCATTTAAAAAAAAAAAGAGTTCTCTTGCAAAAAAAAATAGTGATAACTCTAGTCAAAATTGGCTTCAGGTCTTTTGTCATTGCAATCTGGTCAGCAGACTTTTCAAATGTCCTCTTCCCTCTTGTATTGGTCGGAAGAATACAATACTTCAAGGACCAATTGGCATTTCACAACCCCCCACCCCCACTTAGAGACTTAGGGAAGTTTAGTTCACCTGGTTTAGATTCCAGCTTGCTAGGGGTTCCTTCACCCCTGCTTCCCCTCGATCTCCCCAGAAGCCCGGGCTAGGCTTTGGTGCCTCTTTCTTCAGTTGTTTCTTTTTTGTGCTCACTTACATTTTCTAATTTACAACTTTTCATCTGTCACTCATCCATCTCCCTGATTAAAATGTGACAAGCTCGGTTAAGAACACAACAACACCAAAAAAAAATCTTTTTTTTAAAATATAAAAGCTCAAATAATCATTTCTTTGTGCACTCATTTGATTAAGAAAATTTACTTAGGTCCTTCCCTCCTTGCTACAAAATCTGATTTTATTCTCTTGTGTCCTTGGCAGGACTGGTCACCTAATTATATTTCTATCTCACCCACCACACATATAGCACTATCTGTCCTGTCTTTAAGGTAATTTTTAAATCATCACAAATGGCAAATTCCTCTATGTGTTACCATTACTCCATTTGGTGTTTAACTGTACTGAACATATTGAAAGGTTGAAAGAAACATTACTATTTTGGTTATTTATCCGTTGTCAAATGTACATGGAAAGATGGAGCTTTTCTTCCAACATTCATCAACAGCAGATAGGATAAAGAGCTCTTATTTTATACCCCCCAAAGCAATTATTGCTATTCACTTACATCTTTTAAAAACTTTTATTTACTTGGACAATGTAAGAAAAATGGTGGAGATAGAGAAAAGGGTTAGAGTATGAAATGAATTCCAAATAAACACCACCAATAGAACTGGAAAATAGAGCAAAAAAGAACAGATACATGTCCATAGACCTTCATGGATGGTAAAGCTTGTAGGGTACAATGAGAAGAAAGACAGGCTAAGATTAAGATAAAATACTGGGGGATGAAAGATAATAATGAAACAGTGGGAGAGGGAAGTAATTTAGCAGCAGCAGAGAATTTTGTAGTCACAAAAGAAAAGACACACAGGAATTATGTTGTTTTCATGCTAGCTAACAAGGCACAACATCACACTTGGGAATAAAAAGGGCGATGGTATTTGAAAACCTGGCTGGAGAGGATTGGGTCTCCAAATAATGAACTTTCAGCAGTGGGACAAAATAAAACACAAACTTGCAATATCCACAGGGCCAGAAGGTGGCAGTGTTGTCAGTGTTTGCAGGGAAAATGAGCTCAAAATCTTGTTTGCCAAGATACTCTGCCTGGCTCAGCTTAGCTGAATGTACTTAAAGGACCATTATGTGTGAATTTTTATGTCATGGGTTTTCTGTAAAATACAGCAACATATCCCAAAGCAAAGCGAAACTCAATAAAGATGATACATGGCAGATATTTCCCACCCATGTACCTGCTGCTTACCTTGTGGCCAGCATAGTTATGTCTTTACATTGCCATTCTACTTTGGCTAGATTTTAAGTTGATTTTCCTTTGGACACAATCTACCTCTAGCTGGTGTGGAGGACATGATAGAGTCATTGTCTGAATTTCTAACTTTGTATTAGTGGGAATCTATCGAGAGGATTGTGTCGGTCTTGTTTCCAGATGTTAGAAACCTTTGTCAGAAATCACCATGTTCCTCAGCTGTGGTAGATGTATTTATTCTTATTACTAAGTCTCAGAAAGAAAATCTGGATGACAGAAAAAAGCATTTTTATCTCATTCAGAGTGAATGTGAAACAAAGCATATCTCTCTGTTGAAATTTCTTTAGAGTAACACATTTTTTGGTTTGTTCTTTCCAATTAAAAAAAAACACAATTAAAGTGTCAAGTAAGTTAAACTTGAGAAATAATTTCTGGACCTAAAAGCAATACACCAGAGAAACTCTCACACTAAATTATTCCTGTGTGTGTATGTGTGTGTGTGTGTGTGTGTATGTATGTTATGTTGGTGAGAAGGAAAGGGAGGGAGAGTTGGGGTTAAGATCAGAAGTGAAAAGACATTTTAACTTTGGTTATTTTAATTTTATACTAAAACCTAAATTTAGTCACATACTTTGGTTAAATATGATTCTAAAGTTATGTCCTTATACAATCACAAAATACTTAGAAAGCACACATTTGGGTATAACTTAAAAGTTTAACTAAATAATCAAAGAATAAGGATGTATTCTACCAGGCCTTAAAACAACTTAAAAATTACATTTGGGACTCTGTTAAATTATTAATTCAAATAAACTTCCCGTGTATCCGCACAGGTGGGTAGCTTTCATCACAACCACATATGACTCAGACCTTTACAAAAGTAAAAACATGACATTTTTGGTTAATAATTATTTCAGCAAGCATCTTTTCTATCATAAACAACGTGGCTCCTGATTCAGCTCTTCTGGATTCTATAATAACAGATGGATCGCGAGACTGTTTACTCCTGCCTCCCACAACTTCCTCTTTGTAAACTACTGTATTATTTATGAATCAGAAAAGTTTCAAAGAAGCCTCCTATCTGATTACTGCTTACTGATGAGCCCCCATCAGAGAAACTTCTAGTGTGATTAGACCAGTTTGTGATGAAGATCAGTTATGATTTCAAAGTCTGAATTTGTTAACTGGTTCTTCTGACTGTGTCCTTTTCTCCCAAAGACCTTGTTACATAGAGTACTGTAGAGCCTCTGGAAACAGTATGTAGTGCATTGATAGTACTGAAAAATTAAGACAGGCTAATAATAAAAAGTTTTAGAAATAATATTGTTATATCAGATACTTGGAGATGTATTTACAATGTGTTACAGAAAACACTGCAGGTAATTTCAGTCTCAAACCGGCTTATCTTCTTTTTTTTTTTTCATTTCGGTGTAAAACCATATCTACCTAACCACAACAAGCTTGTAAACCTTTCTAAACATTTTTGGTCACTGGTCATGACATTTACAATAGCTGGTTTGACTGTCATGCAGGAATAAATGCAGAAAGAGAGCGACACTGACATGTACCCCCGGAAAGTTTATTTGTTCCATCCTGATTTCTCAATTTCCTTTAGCAATAGAAGCAATTTTCTCGTGTGTGTGTGTGTGTGTGTGTGTGTGTGTGTGTGTCTGTGTGTGTATGTATGAGTGAAAGAGAGAGAGAGGGGGGAGGCACAAAGAGAAATGGGCACAAAGATAGCTAAGCTGACAGGTCTTTTAATTCAATATGAGAGAAGACAAGACAACAGAAAGCAGAATACCCCATTTAAAAATAACCCTAACCTAAAGGAAAAAAATGACCCTAACCTGCCTTTACAGTTTCTGCGCTCTGTATGGGACTTATGAATTCATTTGGACCCTGATATGAAACAAATTTATGAACAAGTCTCATCTTTTACAATTGTTTTTAGATTGAATCTGAGCTAGCTGGTGTGTGAGAGATAGGTAGGTAGGTAGGTAGGTAGATAGATGATAGATAGATAGACAAATGAGAGAGATGGAAAGAAGGAAGGAATAAGGAGAGAAGGAAAGGAAGCAAAAATAGAAAAAAGGAAGAAAGGAGGAAAGTAAGGAAGAAAGAAAAGAAAGGAAAGAAAGAAGGAAAAGAAAGACACAGGGCTGATTATATTATCATTCTATCAAAAATAAAGTTTCTGTGACACTGAAAATTGGTTAAGTTGTCATTCTGGTACTGGATACTGCCTTCAGCAGGGACCCTGACAACTTGCCCTAGGACCTCATGCTGAACCCTGCCAGCTGCAGGAAGCCCGTATGTTCAGCTCTACCAGGAAGGAGTCTGTAAGAGATGCTTGGGCATTTTGTGCAAAAAGCAACTTCATGAATCAGTTTTCCACCCCTCTTTGGAATATCAGCATCAGGGAGACTGCACTCCAAGAACCTGAGCACACGAACACAGAGCAGATATGACCAACCAACACAGGGAACAGAGAAAATGGAAAAGGCAAAGAAGTGCAGATCCAGTAAAGTTTTCTTATCTTTTTACCCTGCTACCCACTGGTGCTTCCCTAGGACTTTCTTTGCATATAGTTATGAGGAAAACTATTTATTGTATGTATCTTTCCCCCAGATACTGTGCCATAATTTTAGTGTAACATAGGTTTGTAGTTAGAATAAAGAGACCAACACGTTGGATGAATGTGTTTAAAGCAATCCTAACCAAAAGCAAAAACAAAACCAGAACATTCTTTCCCAGGAGAAAGTTTTGCTATATTCTCTTTCCCCAAAGCAGAAAAATAAATAAAGGCTTGTGGGCCTATTTACAGTTAGTTTCTAATAGTTTTTACATTACTATGCCAATTTAAAGTATACTTAAACTGACAGATCATAAGCTTTATGATTAAAAATATAACCAATACTTATTATTAAAGATGTAGTACATATTGAGTCTCACAGTGTTCTGGCTCTCAGCTTTTGCTTCACATGAAGATCAATAGTATTCCATACTATTTCAAGATAATTTTATAGTACTCATTTACTTCAATAAGGCCCACACATTCTACTTAATTTGATGTAAATGCTATTCAGATTTCAATCCAAGAGTTTTCTAGGGGAGGTTAAAGGGTGTTTATCTTGATTTGATAAAATGCGCTGTTAAAATTAAGCAGTGACAAATATTATGACTTTTCAAATTGTTCTAAATGGTAGTATTTGTTTATTAAGTTTGTGTTTATACAAATATCTTAACTCTTTAATTATAACCTAATTTGATGATGGGAAGTGTAATCAGGAAGTAGATTTGTTAATCTTCTAAATTCAACAATCAGCTGATTAGCTGGTATTCTTAGTCCATCCCCTTGTGAGTGTTGCTTATGAAATAAAATGTTATATTATGACACTTAGAAAATTTAGCAAGCAGGAAAATTAATACAAAAAGTTTAAGCTACTTTCTAAACTTTTGGCCCTTTCTAAAATTATGATTAAGATGTAAGCTTAAAATTATATCTTGGACAGGCAGTTTAAAGGAGAATATATATTTATTTTAAATAATCATAGTGGAAATAAAGGTACCTTGATAAAGAGTATTTCGTTTGTTTGAAAATACTTCTAAAAATGGCATTTTAAGGAGAGAAGTAAAAAAAAAATCAGGAAATGTCTCTCCATCAAAATTGAATTATAATATTCTTAAATATTACTCATTAAAAGTACTTAGTGAAGATAGAGTATGGATAAAGCTAGGCTCTAAATGAAACCTTAACCAAAAATTCAAAAATGCACTTCAGAATCAAGTATTAATAGAATAAACTTAATTTTAGTTTCTCATAAGTGCAGCTGCATTTTCTATTTAATTATAGGTTTTCAACAGTAGTAATTTTTTCTTGACCTACTCAATCTCAAAAGTCAGAAAATTGCCTCTTTTTAAAAACTGACAATGGCACGGTATGTTTCCAAGGGGAAAAAAAGACAAATTACAGAAAACCATTAGTTTAAGCATATTTAAATAGCCAGGAAAGACTTCTAATAGAAAACTTGGTGAAATCTGAGGAAAAGTTATGATTTGCTTTCATTGAGTGGCATAACATGGACACTGAGATATTCTATTGTTATTTCCTTCTTTTTCCCCTTAAAGTAAGAGTCTGCTGAATAATTTTAAAAAACCCAAATGCATTAAAGATGAATTGTTTCTTACTTTTCAGTAGAGGGCTTCTTTTATAGTTCTAAATTCAAAGAAATTGTGTCTTCAGCTTGTGTGGATGAATAGAAAGAATAAAGGTATTTTAAAAGAAGAAAAATCTAGCTTATAAAGAACTGAGAAAAGCAAAGTAAGATATACTAAGAACAGAAGATTGGCCTGTGAAAACAATAAGATTGAAGCTTAGGATTTCCCGACAAAGGAGAAAAATATATTTTCAAGTTAAAGTCTTAAACAATTGTGAGCAGTCAGGTTTTATCTGAATGAAAATCAAAATAATCTTTCTGATTTAATACAGAAGACTCTTCAACCACAGAGGAGAAGGGATAGAATTTCTGTTTATTTCCCAGAGATTTTATATTTAAAAAAAAAATCAAATTTCTACGCCTCCTTTCTGTACTGTGAATAACTTATGGGCTAGAGCTTTGAGTTATTAACTAATTACAAGAAAAAAATGACAATCAATGATTATTCACAATTCAATTTTCTTTAATTGTATTCAGAAGCATTTTGCTTTTTATATGAAAGTATGTGTGCATTGAAATTTTACTTAATCCTTAGATGGAATTAAGAGCTAATTGCCTAGGAAGGAGTTAAACCTGGCAATAGAGTATTTATTCTAAATCTTTGTAATTAATAGTATTCTTTTTATCACTTCTGGTACCAGCACAAGTTCCGTCTTCACAGCCAAAACATGGTTTCAATACCCTGGTTAATTACAAGGACCAGGTTAAAGAAATTGAGCCATCGGTAGCACCAGGATCTCCTGAAAGCAGTATATCCAGCGAGGAAGTCAAGGGAAGCTTTTAATAAAAATCAGAGCTGTCGAGACATCCAGTGCTTTGATCTCTGCTAATTCTGATAGAGTTGATATCAACCGAATGACCCAGACCTCCCTTCCAAGTGCAAAAACATAAGTTGCCCTTGGAGTCAGAAGCTCAAATTACTGTAAACTTTATATGAGAACGCCATTAACGTTTAGCTTAACTTTTTTTCCCCTTTAGAGTCTCGAATGGAGGCTATATTTTGCAATTTACTTAGTAAATATCTCGTTTGCCATCTCCCCTTGCATGTGAGCATGATCCAAGTAAGGGTGGCACTTAAATGCTCAACAGCTTCCTTAGAGATTATGGAAAGGAAAACTTGTGGCTCAATTTTTTTTTATTTAATTTTAAAGAAGCTACTTAGCTGGAGAGATGTGAGCTTTAGTCAGATGGCGTAGTGCTGAGCCTCTCCTGGGAAAAGCAACCACGGCATTCATTTCTGGGATAAAATCTCATGTATAAAGGATTCTTAGGAGTTGAAGAGACCAGTAAAATTGAAATAGAAAAATGAATACAGATTTACACCAAATTCTTGTAAATTATCAACTCATAAGAGTTTGACCTTAGTTTCACAGTGACTACATTCTCAACAGTAGGTGACAATATACAGTATTGTCCTCGTGAACAGTTGAGCCATAAAACAACTGCATAGTCATTTTAGAAACTCTTTTTATAAGGACAAGAATGTCATCAAGGAAGTCCTCCCCAAATGAAATCACTCTAGATTTAATGTAAAAGTGCTTACTTGCTAAAATAGGTTGAGATACAGCCAAATAAAAGACATAGGTGAACACAAGAGTTTATTAGATAGGGGATTTGAACATATTTTAAGGGTCCAGGGAAGTAGTTCGAGGGCTTCCTGAATTTTCTGTTTGTCTTAGTTTTCTCATGAAGAAAATTTAAAGCATTTATAATTTGATTATTTTTCAGCTCCTAGAAAGTCTTAAAATTTTACTTCAAAAATTTGAATAAAATAGTCTTTTTGATGTTCTTTTAAAAAATCGTTCCATTACCTGATACTATATTACCTTGCTGTGTAATATATCTAGCTGTGTAAAATAAAATTAGACAATGCATTTTTGGTATGCACAGGCAACCAGTTAAAGAAAGGCCAGTTAGGATACAATGACTATTCATAGGAAAACAAAAGTCAGGAACAGCATCCATAGGTGTCATCAGGAGACCTTGAGAGTCCAACAACCCCTGTAAATGAGGATTCTAAAGTAAGTGAGTGATTTCTTCCCTCTTCCGCCCACTAGAAGAAGACCAAGGAAAAAATGAGAATGCAGGCTGTCTGTCATTGTAAATGAGATTTCCTCTCATTTAGGATCAAGGCAATTTCTCTCTCTTGTTTACTAAATTTTATAACCACTAACATACAAACATACATATACACATACATAATACATACAGTTATGTGTGCATACAGTTATGTGTGCATACAGTTATATGTATGTGTTACATACATAATACATACAGTTATTTTTATGTGCATGGGTATGTAGTTTTAAGGACCCCATAGTGAAGTATCAAGACAAGGAAGGAAAAGATTGAATAAGTACAGTGCATAAGTAGTTAGGTCAGTGTAATTTATAGACCTGAAGAGGCTACGCAGCTAAAGAGGAAGTTGGGTTGTGAAGAAAAGCAAAAGGTGAGCAGAGCAACAGGGACATGTAATGGGAATTACATGGTAAATAATTCACTACTTTAACCCCTCTTGGCAGTAACTTTAACCCTCTTTACCTTTAGTCCTGGTTAAAGTCAATTAAAATAAATCATCCATAGCCACTAGAGAAATACTTTACAGTTTTACATTCATAGTCTTGCTGTGAAGGCTATAGTTGCTTAGGAAATTTTCTGTTCATTTCTGCGTCTCTGTCTCTAAACTCTTAAGACTTGCGTTACATCATTGGCTATCAATGTCTGGCAAGTAGTGAGTCGTTTGTAGACCCACAGCGTGAGCTTTCATTATTTTCTTCATTTGGTAGGAGGCATTGGCTGTCAATGAGTGCCCTGGGGAGGTGGGGGGCTGGGGGCTATTGTAGCTGAAATCTAGCCATGGTGGTTGGCTTAAACTCTTTTCATGAGGGATTTCTTGAATTGAGGGTGTAAGCCTTGGTGACCAGTATGTACTTTGCCTATTCATTCCAGTGAATGATGCTGTAAAAAAGGGCTTGACTGAACTATCTTAAAAAGTTACCTTGCCGGGGTAAGCCTCCAAAATTCAACAATTTTGAAGACAGAGGACTTGACTAAGAGAGATGACAGTCTGGAGCAAGCCTGACCTTTCTGGATTGGTTTTCAGCTTCAGTAGTATGACTGAGTAGCCAGCAGTAAATTACATCCCTCAAAGATCAGATAGGAAGTCTAAGAAGACTCTTTTAAGGTTTAGAAATAGCAATGATCCCAGTGACTTATATTAGCATCCCTTGATAGAACAGCATTACACCTGTTTCTCACATGAAAGGATTAGAATTAGAGGTTGATTTTTCTGAACCATGTAGGAACACTTTAGTTTCTAGTTCCTGTTAGGTCAAATGCTATTATGCTTAGGAAAACTAGGAGTCATGACCCCTTCATCTCTCAATCCCTACCTCACTTGCCCATTCCCGGCCACCTGCACTGGTTTGGCCAATTGGCTCTATGCATCTAGAGATGGAATGTTCTGCCATTTTTGCAAGTTATTCTCTTTGTTATTTAATCTTTTTAAAAATCAGCTTGAGTTCAATAATGTGTTTTATTCTAATGATTTTTTAAAAAAAATAATCAGGCCTACATGTTGGGATTAATTTTATAAAAGTAAAATATATTAACTGGTGATGGCAAAGTGTTATTATAATAAGTCTCAGGTTCTCGTTTGCTTGAGTTACAATTTCAAACTATCTATAGGTTTATGTCAGAAAGTTTTAAGACTGAAAATAAAGGCTCAAACATTAAACTTTTACACTTTTCTCTCTCCTCCATCACTCCACTCCTCAATTACTAATAGGTAAATAAAACCAGAACTTTTAAGTAAAAAATACAACAGCTTTGTTTCATAGCCACTTGTCATCCTGAAGCCAAACAACTTAGTTTTTGCCCTGCAAAATTGAATGAAGTTTACTTTGTCATCAGGTTATATTAGCTGTTTTGAGTTTGTCAGACTCTTATATAATAGTAGTCTAATTTTTATTTTGCTTATTTGTTTTGTTTTTGTTGCCAGTCCTGGGGCGTGGACTCAGGACCTGAGCACTGTCCCTGGATTCTTTTTGCTCAAGGCTAGCACTCTGCCACTTGAGCCACAGCACCACTTCCGGCCTTTTTCTATATATGTGGTGCTGAGGAATCGAACCCAGGGCTTCACATATAGAAGGCGAGCACTTTACCACTAGGCCATATTCCCAGTCCCTTAATTTTTATTTTGAAATAATTATGAAAGTAACAGTTTTATTCTTTCATACTCCCAAATATTTGTAAAACAATGAGAATGTAAAAAAATATACTTTTCTTTGTGGGGGGAGAGGCTCCCAATGAGTCATAGTGGGCTCAGAAACAAACTTATTCTCTTATGTCACATTGACCATGGAAATGTGGCTTTAGGGAATGGATGTAATGAGTCCTTCCCAGATAGTAAAATTGTCATTAGAAGAATAATAAAATGTTTTTAACTGCCTGAGCCATCTCTGGTTTTCTTTCCTTGGTAAAACTTTACGTTCCAGGTTCCTTTGCTTCTAAGTGAGATCATCTTTGATATCACTGAGACAAACATTCAACAAAATCTATTAAAATTGTTTAAAAAGTAGCAATTTTATTTTGAAATTTAATGGGTAACCTATGGTATTCACATACACTGTATATTTTTATGAATATAAAGGTAGGGCATAATAAGTATTTCTGGACTTTGTTCATGGTTTACAACATAATTGTCTTGTGTGGAAAAGCACTGGCAAAACTCAGCATAGGAATTTGTAGAAAGATTCTATAGACTTAGAATCCTGAATGTTGGATTACATTAAAATTGTTATTCCCAGATAGGAATGTTGGTAGCTGAGGTTTGTAATCCTAGGTACTTAGGAGGCTGAGAACTGAACATCACAGATTGATGCCAGCCAGGGCAGACAACTCCATAAGACTTATTTCTATTTAATCAGCAAAAAAGCAGGAAGTAGAATTTTGGCTCAAATGGAAGAACACCAGCCTTGAGTGAAAAAGCCAAGCCAAGAGCATGGGGCCCTGAGTTCAAGCCCCAGTACTGGGATAAACCAAAACAAAACCAAAAAGAGTTCCCTTACACTGACAAATGCTTATCCTCAACCCCTCCCCCTCTAACCACCTCTTGTTCTCAGTTTAGTGATAGATTTAACTGTTTCTTAAATTTGACCTACTCAAGATTTTCTGTGGCATTAAAGACTGTAGATCAGGGGAAAGTTGCCCTAGAAATAGACTCCTAAGTGCAGTTGCTTTATACCTAAGTGATAAAGCTAATCTAGAGAGAGAAAAATGGGCCAGAGACCTCTGTGTGTGACGTATCTCAACATATTGCTGCCTGTTATATTGTACTGAACACATGCACTTCTGTTTAGTAATATTTTGGGGAGCTGAGATTTTAGGGGAGAAAAGACGGTGGTATTTTTTACAGCTAATTTTAAAGTCTTTTTTTTATGGGGTTATTTAATTATTGATCCTATGATGAATAAGCATTATTGGTAATAACATTTCCAGTTCCACATTTCTTTTTTTTTTAATTTAACTCTGATTTTTAGACCTTTGAGTTTTTCTTTGCGTTTGCTTGGGAAAAACCAAATAAGTGCAAGTTTCCTCCAAGATACCTCATGAAAACAGTTTTTTATTTTTTTTAAAGAAAATCGAGAGTGAAACGAATCTATATTTATTTGGAAGATCATCTGACTACTGCTAAATGGAGTATCTCAATCTGAAAGTGAAATCTGTTTCACTGCTAAAAATTGCCAAGAGTTTTTTGACTGAGATTTGGGAATCTGCAGAAAATGTAAAAAGTTTTTTTTTTTCTACAATAATCTGTTCAGTGAACAAGCTGTGAAAAATAGTTCTGTATTTTGTCCATGTGATGTAGCAGACGGTAAATTTCCATTTTAAAGAACGATATGAGTAGCTTCTGGCACCCATCTCTACTGCCACACTAGAATCTACTTAAACTGACTTACAACAATGCAGTTTATTATTTCTTTAAAGCAAAAAAAAAAAAAAATAACAAGGGATTTTTCTTCTCCCCACAGCTCAGCTTTATTTCTCTTTCTGGGATCAGTAATGTGAGGGCACTTTGAAGCCTTATCAAATGTGCCTTAAAATACCACAATTATATTAAGGAGATACCATTTCCCTGCATTTAATGCTTTGCATTTGAAGGGCTTTAGAAACAATTTACTATGTCTTTCTAAGTATATTATTTTGAGGTAGGTGGTCCCATAATGAACAGTTATTATAAACGGTTAAAGGATCATTTTTTTAAAAAAAGGTATAATTATGATTCTTATACACACATAAATGAACATGTGTTAAAGATTTTATGTAATTTATTAATTAATAAGGAAATCAGTATGAGGTTCTAACCTGTTCAGAGGAGAATTCACATTCATATACCTATAGGCAGATAAGGAATGTTGAAATTGACTTACAAACAGAAGCAAAAGGGGTCAGAACTTATTACCAGGGTAATAATCAATTACATTTTATAGTCTGTATCTTAGTAGTTCTGTGGACCAGGATAATTTGCATTATTATTTTCCTGTAACTTAGATACAAAACAGCTCAAAAATAATAAAAGGCAAAAATAACCTGGAAGGATGTGCTTGACTAGGTTACTGAGGGTTTTTTTTTTATATCAGTTTTCTACAATTTTTTAACCTAAAGATCCGATTAGAAAATTCTTTGCTAATTTCTCAGTCTAATGAACTGATTTTGCTGTCCAGTTCATGCTTATTTTTTTAAAAAATCAAGTGCTAGAACAATATCTGAGAGTTGGTAAATTGTTCTTAATGTACTCATTGAATTATTCTCATGTATTCTAATGAACATTGTCCAAATAACCTATAATGTAAATATTTATCATTTTGTTCCCAAATCTCAAGATTCTGAAAGACACTTGGGACAGTCTTCATGGCCTTGTTATGTTCTTTTCTCTTTCCTTTGATCATTTGGCAGCTGGTGAAATAAATAAAAGGAGTCTAACATTCATTTTATTTCTTGTCTCCAATGGCAGGGCCATGAACTGTAGCGGATAAAAGCAATGCTACATCAATTGGAATGGCCTCCGAGGCCAGGAGGTCAGACAGTCCTAAGGCATATCACAGTGGCTTCTGATGATCGCAAATCATATACTGGTCACAACTTGGATTTTAATCATATTAACATATTCCTGGAATTTATTTTTATTTTTTTAACATTAATTTATTCCATTGAGGTGATAACCTGAGGAGGAATATGGTGTCAGGCTTATTATTTCTCCTCATTGGAGATTCTGAAATTGTTACTGTATTCCTTAGACTTACCCATCTGCAGTGACCTCAATGGTGTATATGCATATTGTGTTGGGAGAGATCGTTTCTTAATTTTTTTTTGTGTGTGTGTATGTGTGAGTGTGTGTGTGTGTGTATTCACGTGCATGTTCCATACATCACCAAGAAGAAAGTTCAAAACTAGGGTGTGTTTTACTATTCTATTTGTATTTTTTAAATTTTTTGTTGTAAAGGTGATGTAGAGAGGGGTTACAGTTACATATGTCAGGTGTTGAGTACTTTTCTTTGTGAACAATGTCACTCTTTCAGTATTTTGATGAGGGAATGAGACCAAAGGACACTGGAATGGACAACACAGAGTAGAGATCAGAGCAGAGCAAAGTCAGGAGTCAGAAAATGCTCTGAGGTGGAGGTCAGTTTCTTAACAACTTGACAGGATTAGCCCTTTCCTTGTTGATTTCCCCAAATAATGTTTTATCTATTGTCTTTTCATCTGCCTGTCTATCTATTTATCATATATGTTTATGATATTTATGATACATATAAATCAAATATGATTACAAATTAAATGAGATTATTATGTATAATATATAATGATCTCATTATGTATTGTGTATAATAATCTAATTCTATTATATATATAAAATGATCTCATTTAATTTCTAGAGTAACTTCTACAGTAATCTAGTAGCTCCTAGCTATAAAGGTGACCTTTTTTTTTTTTTTTGGCCAGTCCTGGGGCTTGGACTCAGGGCCTGAGCACTGTCCCTGGCTTCTTTTTGCTCAAGGCTAGCACTCTGCCACTTGAGCCACAGCGCCCCTTCTGGCCGTTTTCTATATATGTGGTGCTGGGGAATTGAACCCAGGGCCTCATGTATATGAGGCAAGCACTCTTGCCACTAGGCCATATCCCCAGCCCTAAAGGTGACCTTTGACTCTAAAATAGTTTTTATTTCTACACTTGGAAGGCTTTCTGAGTGGAATAAATGGTAATGCACTTTGTTCTCACTGACTATCTGAAGAATAGATGTTGATTGACTTATTTTTTTAATTTTTTTTTATTGTAAAGGTGATGTACAGAGGGTGGTTTCAGTTATATAGGTCAGATATCGAGTACATTTCTTTCTGAACAGTGTAACCTTTTCCTTCGTTTTCTTCCAGTTTCCTCCCCATCCCCCGGCCGCTTCCCCCACAAGCTGTGTATTTATTTTCAACTAAGTGTCTAGCAATATCACTGCTGCATTTGTTCATCCTTTTGCCCCCCCCATTTCTGTGCATTCCCTTACCCTCCCCCAAACAGATAAACTTAAATATGAGAGAAAAGGTACAGAAATCTAAAACAGCAACAAAGGAGGGGAATAAGAAGTAAAATAACAAAAAAAACTCTCTTGTTTCCATTTCTTAGAGTTCATTTCAATAAGCATC
The DNA here is from genome assembly GCF_023159225.1 of Perognathus longimembris pacificus. Classification (NCBI taxonomy): domain Eukaryota; kingdom Metazoa; phylum Chordata; class Mammalia; order Rodentia; family Heteromyidae; genus Perognathus; species Perognathus longimembris. Next base: position 31,560,310 of record NC_063164.1, on the reverse strand, counting down.
ATTTTATATGATTCTATGCACATAGCTATCAAGCCCTTGTGATCCTCTCCTAAGAATATTGTCCTTTGGTCTCAAGGAATCTGACACACTATTTTTGATGTGGCAGCCCAAATGCTGTATGAAAATACTAAAACAAGACTCTGGAACCACAGCTTGATGCATCTGCCATTTATAGGTGTGGTTTAGAATTTCATTCCTCCCAGGCTTTGCTCTAACCACTGAAAAAAATTAGTTCCGTAAACATTGAAAAGTTTGACTCACTGTCACTTGATGCTTTGCCACCCAATATTTTCAGATAAAATAAAATGGAATGTGAAACTTTTGGCTTATAGGTCATCCAGTATTTTCAACTAAAAGTCTATGAAAATAGGATAAGTCTACAAAAATAGGAGCTTTGGAGTGATAGATGGACTTTACAAAAATAATAAAACTTAAAGTTAAGCATGCAAGATCTGGTAAGTTTTACTCTCAATATCTAGTGCTGCTTTGGGCAAGTGACTTAACTCTCTAAGTGGGAAGAAGAACAATTTCAGTTTGTCATAGATGTATTATGAAGATTAGAAATAGTGAATATTCTTAAGAGATTTTATTTAAGGGTGAAGCATTATTAATATGAAAAATGGCATCATTTATGAATAAATTTACTTCTAGAAACTTAAAAGGCTGGAGAAGTCTAGCATAAAATTCTTCATGCATCATTTTCTGCATTGTAGCTGAATCTTTTTTTGCCATTTAAAAATAATTTATTTATTGACATTTTTATTATTTATTTATTTACTTGCTGGTACTGGGGCTTGAACTCAGGGCCTGAGTCCTGTCCCTGAGTTCTGCTCAAGGCTTGTGCTCTACAAATTGAGCCACAGCTCCACTTTCACCTTTTTGGTGGCTAACTGAAGATACAAATCTCACTGATTTTGAGTCTAGCTAGCCTCTCTTGCAGCCTATCACCATGTGACACTCGAGACCACCAAAACGGAGATGGACATAGCTGAGTATCTTAAAAGTGTTTTTAATTAATCAAATGGATATATTTTTATTAAAAATTTCCCCATTGGGTTATATTCCATTTTTAAAGTAATTTTTTGGTGGTACATCTATTTTTTTTAAACTATTTTATTTTGTTTTTAGTTTTTTGCCAGTCCTGGGGCTTGGACTCAGGGCCTGAGCACTGTCCCAGGCTTCTTTTTGCTCAAGGCTACCACTCTGCCACTTGAGCAACAGTGCCTCTTCTGGACTTTTCTATATATGTGGTGCTGTGGAATTGAACCCATGGTTTCATGTATGCAAGGCAAGCACTCTTGCCACTAGGCCATATTCCCGGCCCCTATATTCTTTCTTGAGTAGTAAATAGTTATAAATTTGAGTGGCATAGGCTATGGAGAGAGAGTATTTAGATACTTTCTTTTTTTTTTTTTGGCCAGTCCTGGGGCTTGGACTCAGGGCCTGAGCACTGTCCCTGGCTTCTTCCCGCTCAAGGCTAGCACTCTACCACTTGAGCCACAGCGCCGCTTCTGGCCGTTTTCTGTATATGTGGTGCTGGGGAATCGAACCTAGGGCCTCTTGTATCAGAGGCAGGCACTCTTGCCACTAGGCTATATCCCCAGCCCCTAGATACTTTCTTACACAAGAGCAAATTCTTATAAACTGGAATTCTAGTTTGGAAAAATCCTTAATCTTAATGTTTTGTAAAGTACTTCTCACCTTATTCTTTCTTTACAAAAAAATTGTATTGTCTTTGTTTTAGCTACAATGGTCTTTGCATTTGTCAATCTTGGGCCCTTAAGAATCACTGCCTAATCACTTCTAATTCACTTCCTTTCAGGAAATTGCATCTCTACTCGTACTCTTTCTTCCCTAGTACAGTCAGGTGGTGATTGCCAGTTAGTACCAAGTAGATGTTGTGTTTAGGTACACTAAGGCTTTTGAAAATGACAAGATCCAGAGCACCATTAGGGGCTCTCAGAAGAGCAGTTGAAGTAGCCAGGGCTGTAATGGTGGTAGTATCCTGGCCAGCAGCTCTAGAAACTAGAAATAGGCTTCCTACTTGTGTTTCTTGGACCTTTGGTGTGTTCTTGGATCTTGCCCATTTCTAAATCTACTCTTCCAGGTTCTTTTTTTTTTAAGCTCTTCACAAGTCTCTTGAGAAATTAAGCTTTTGCTTAAAATAGTCAGAGTCAGTACCTTCGCTTGCATCCAGGAAACCAGACTGAAAACAGTGCATTTGGGCTAGAGTTCACATGCAAAACTGAATCACCCTTAACTGCTTCTTGGTTGGATTAAAAATATGTTAAATTTGGCATTATCACATCAAATGCCATAAATTAATTGAATTCACTAAATAAAGCCTTACTATGTCCAAGTTTCTAAGTGTAGTAGAAAAATGAGTACATTACTGACCTTTGACCTTCTACCTTTAACAAATCTTTATAGTGAAGGAAGGATGAAGAAACAAGCAAATGAAAGGATCTGTATGTCTGTCCTGTTTTCAAAATCACAGTTGTCTGGGGCTGGGAATATGGCCTAGTGGCAAGAGTGCTTCCCTCATATATATGAAGTCCTGGGTTCGATTCCTCAGCACCACATATATAGAAAAAGCTAGAAGTGGCGCTGTGGCTCAAGTGGTAGAGTGCTAGCTTTGAGCAAAAAGACACCAGGGACAGTGCTCAGGTCCTGAGTTCAAGCCCCAGGATTGGTAAAAAAACAATTACAGTTGTCCTGATTAAGGAGGATAGAAAACAAATCCAAATCTCCACACAGATCATATAAACTGTTTCTTTGGGCTTTCATCATTCCCACATGTAAGAGAAATCTGTCTTCAGAGAAGGGATAAATTTATTGTCTAGTATTACGGTATCAAAGCCATGATTTTTCCTGATTTTTAACACTATGTAACTCTATAGCTTAAATGACTTATATATAGTTTATACATTTTACAATGCAATATCACTTTCTGAATAGGTATTATGCCAATTGTCTCTATTTCCTAGCTAGTTTCCTAAAACACTGTAATTGAGTCATTATTGTTAAATTTTCATTTTAAAGATTAAGAGCTGATACTATGAGGGACTCTTATATATGCCTAAGTTAAAGATTTACATACATGAGAACTGGAAGCAAAGATTCCAAACAGGTCTGTCTTTTCACCCCAGTGGACCTTTCCCCATATAATTTTCCATCATGGCCACAAGGGCCTCTCCCAGCATCTCTACTTAATCCAGGATGCAAGACCAATGGGCTTCCATTGGTTGGCATTGGTTCAATCAATGAAATCAGGCTCTATTCCTCAGAGCCATTCAAATGCTCCATGTGTCCAGGAAAAGAGGTGGGATGATGCTGGTGGCCAGAGGATGGACATTTTTCACATTACAAACCATTGATATTCTTAGAAAGTCAATAATAGTATCCTGAGTTTTGTGTTGAGCACTGCTCAAGGAGCTCTGGCACTCATTTAATTCTCAGAGTTGATGACATAGGTCTACCACAGAGTCTGGCCATTGAGTTGTAGAGAGCTCACATAACTTACTTAAGGCCCCACAGCTAGAAAGTTGCAATCCTAGAATTTGAACCCAAGCATTCCTTTATATTTTAGCATTATCAAGACATAGTAGCCTTTCAGTTCTTATCGTTGTACCCGCAGCGACTTGTCATTTCTTTGCTTTGTGTCTGTCCTATGAGGTAGATTAGAAGGATGTTGGTTGTCAGGACTCTGGCAGGGATACTGGTAGAGGCAGGAAGATGATAAAGCAGAAAAGATATGGTATCCTTGCCAAGACATGGAGCCTTGGCTCAGGTGAGAGAATGGTGTGGAACTCATAGCTCCTCTTCCTAATATGCATGGAGTAGCTGGGCCACTATTAATATATACTAATATACCATAGAATGGATGTAGACCTCTCTCTGATAAGGTGAAGCAACCATTTCAGATAGATGCCCTTCCTCAACCCGGAGAATACTATTTGTCACTGGATGGTTTTGTGTCATTATAAGTGATATTTTTCTTTCCAGACTGTTGTGTTTCTTTCCCTGCCCTTTTACTCCTTTCCCTTTTAAAAGGGGTGACATGCAATGCTGTTGTGCCTCTAATCACATACAGTAATATCTATCAAAATGAATGATAGGAAATGGAAACAATAGTTTTTTTTTCTTTGTTGTTGTTTTTCTTTGTTTTCTTTTGTTGGTCCTGGGGCTTGAACTCTGGGCCTGGGCCTGGTTCCTGGGTTTTTTTTTTGCTCAAGGGAAGTGCCACAGCACCACTTCTGGCATTTTTGAGTAGTTTATTGGAGATAAAAGTCTCACTGAGTCTCTTGGAGCTGTGATCCTCAGATCTCAGCCTCCTGAGTAGCTAGGATTACAGGCATGAGCCACTGGCACCTTTTCCTTTTTATCTTGTTTGTTTATCTGTCTTTGAAAAGGTAAGCAGGACATCAGGAGGGGAGGGAAAAAAGGGTGAACAAATGCAGCAGTGGTGCTCACTAGATATTATGGGGAAAATGAACTATACAGCTTATGGGTGGGGACAGCAGGGAAAAACTGGGAGAGAGAAGGGGAAGGGGTGACATTGTTCAAAAAGAAATGTACTCTTTACCTGACTTATGTAACTATAACTTTGCTATATATTATCTTTATAATAACAACTAGAAAATAAAAAATAAAAAAGTGGTGATACGGTAAAGCATATTCCTGTTTGTGCACTTTTTGCTTACTTATTTTTGTTCTGATTTGTCCAGCTTCCAGAAATATCTTGAAAACCTAGTCTTGCAAATGTGACTGTCTTACAATGCTTTTGAGGAGGGTTGTTAAAGATGATAAAGACATGTAGGCATGTGGGTGTATATAGTTGTGATATGAAAAGCTCTCAGCCATACTTTAATAGAATTAAAGAAGAAATGATAAGTTCTTGGAATTATACCCTCAAGGAAAAGGATATGTCAATAATTTAGAAAGAGTTTCATATCCCTTTAGCTTTATCAAGTACTACTGGATTTGACATTGTAGAGTTTAGTGGGATAGAAGCTATGAAGACAATGACAACTTTGATCATCATGACAGAATTTATTTTTTGTGTGTGCCCAAGAGGAAATGTGTAAGGTGGCGTTTGGAATGAATTGAGACTTCGTTGCAGTTTTCCACAATAAATTATAAAGAATTCTGCAGAAATGAGAGCATCAGATATTTATGTAGACTGTCTCTTGAAAAGTTTTTGTTGTTTTTACTTTCTTTCTTTTTTGGTGCTGGTCAGGGCCCAGGCATTGTCCCTGAGCTTTTGTGTTCAGTCCTGGTCTCTACCAAATACTAGAATGAGGGCCACCTTCCCCATGACTTGGTCCCTTGACAAGAAGGACCATAGGACTTCTGTACTTATAAGAGACAGTTATTCACTTTTTGAACATCATCATACAGTGTGTGTGTGTGTGTGTGTGTGTGTGTGTGTGTGTGTGTTGGTACACAGGCTTTAGATAGGTGCTTAAACTCAAGGCTTTGCCATTCAAGGCTGAAATTTTACTGCTTGAAACATACCTCCACCCTGGCTTTTTAATGCTTATTCTGGAGACAGAGGCTTGAGAACTTTTTTGTCTTGACTGTCTTTGAAATGTAATCTTACAGATCTCAGCCCCCTGAGTATCTAAGATTACAGGCATAAACTATAGCTACCAGCTCTTAGCCACTCCACAATTTTCAAAGAAGTTATTTGGGGTTCTTTTCTCCTTCACTATGACTTAAACAGATACTAAAGTTCAGTTAATGAAATGGTGAAAACAGCAATGTTTGGATATAGAAAATGAAGACAGCAATAACAGTTAAACCAAAAAGTTTTAGAATGAAGTTTGGTTGGAAGGGCACTTGCTTAGCATTCAGAAAGCCCTAGCTTTGATCACCAATACTGAAAAAATAAAAATTCAAAAACACACAAAAAATAAAAGTAAATTAAAGAACTATAGGAATGATAACAAAATCATATTACAAGGCTAACATAACCACGTCATCATTTACAAGATATATATTGATAACAACATTAAAACATCAACATTTTAGTTCTTACTTCTCTGTCCTTCTCCAAGCTCTTAAATGATTCCGGACTATTTGCTGGGGAAGGATAGGAAGAAAGTGAGTATTTTGTATATAAAACAAACATTTAGGTTGTCTAAGCTGTGAAAGTGGGAATTTAGATAGGATTTCCTTCATAGGAATTTTACTATAAGGTAAGAGCTTAAAAACCCTGACAGGACTATGTCTTCTTTATTTCAGCCCTTCAATTGTTTGAAGGCAAGGTTCAAATATCATTGCTGAATGGGTTGGGAATGTGTCTATGAAGACAAAAAAGTTATTAAAATGGTGTCATGCTCTCCCTGATAATTTGACTTTGCGGCTGTGACCACAGTGCTGGATAAAAAGAAATTAATAGAAAATTTTAATAGGTGCATGAAATAATGTGAGTGACAGTTGGCATCCCTTCACAAATCTGTGTGTATATGTGTATGTGTGAGAGAGAGAGACTCTGTGTGTGTGTGTGTGTGTGTGTGTGTGTGTGTGTGTGTGTGTAAGGGAGTGAATGTTTACAGTTATGTAGTCCGGGATTTTAGAGACATCCTGGTATTACTGTGTTGCTTCTTGAGACTGAGCAAGGCAAGTAGGTTGCTGATCTGATCTAAAGCCAGATTTGACTACAAGGAAGAGATCACTTATAAACTAACACTGGAGGTGCAGAACTCTGTGGTTTGAAATTGCAGCTTGGCATGAGAATTTAAGAAGCTCTTTGGCCAAAGAGCTTTTCCAATGCCAAATATGGATGCTGATCAATACTGGTAATCTTAAAATAACAGCGTGCTTTCTCACATTGCGTTTGGTTACATTCATCCAGGGGTGGCAATGAGGAGGCAGAGTTTAGAACTTTTCAGATAGAGGCAGAGATGACTGGGATTAAATGCTTACTACTATTGCCCAAGATTCTGGGCACCAGATTATTTCTGAACTCAAGTGCATGCAAGATGCCACTATCTCCTCTGGCTGCTGGATGAAGTTCTTGAACTGGTGATGTTATTAACTCTCTTGCTGTGAACTTGAGTTTTAATGGACCTGCAGCTCCTAGTCTTGCTATACCACCAAACTGCAGACACATTAATATCAGACACTGTTTAAACAGTGCAATAAAATGACAATACACTGCTTTAACTAAACCATACCAGCTTGGAGGGTAATTTTAAAGCAGCCCAGTTGGAGGATACTTGTACATTAATTAACTCTAATAGCAAGGAAGGAAAGGAGGGGAAAAAAAGAGGTTGAGAGAGGCATTGTTAAAAATAAATCACCAAAGAACTCATGCTCAATTTCTTTCTGTCTTATTTTTTTTTAGGTGTTTAACACTTGTACAATTTGGTCAAATTATGGGCAGGACAGCAAGAGAAGCTAGTCAGCTTTAAAAGATGGAGAGCATGTGACAGGGACATGATTACTTTGCTGAATCCCTACTTTTTTTTCTTCCAAAAGAGACAAAGGGAAATACTTAAGAACCAATAGTGACAGCCACTAGCAATCAGTGATTTGCAGGGTACCTTTGTCTCTGGGGGTGCACACAGTAATTTTGACATGTCTGCCACTGAGTGTCAAACCTTTTCTTTTCTTCTTCTTTCCATTCTGGATGGCCAAACTGATTATCTAAAATAGAAAATTAGCACACAATGGGTTTACTCTGCGATACCCCTTATGCAACTAATGGCAAAGCTTGTTAATTGGTTGTAAATGGCAGCAGGTTGCCGGGGATAATACTTCAGAAATAAGCGGGTATTCTGATAATTACAGCAATCTTCATCTATAAAAGCTTAAGTAGATGAAGTAGTGGCTGGCTTAAAACCAAGATTTATCCTGCTGCACTCACATTAAAAGAAAAAATAAGATGAAAACAATAATGTAACAAAACAATTATATAGCGGGAAGCTTTGTAGGTTTTAGAGATTGTGAAAACTCAGAAAGTAAAACAGTGCTGTAATAACCAGTTATGGAAAAATAGGCCATTTACATTTGTGTATAATTAAATAGTAGGCTATGCAATTTCACTTTTTAAAGTAAACTGCCTTTTCCCTTTTTTTTATAGGGCAACGTAGCCATAATTGCTGCATTAAAGCTTTAATGAAAGAAAAAAAGCAGCAGATCAAGATGACATGGAACGTCCTCATTGGCACGGCAGCGCTCTGCTTGTTTAGTAATGGGAAGCTACTGAGGAGATTAAAATGGCAGAATTCTTCCTAGTTTGTTCTAAAATTGCTATAGGAAGATCATTCAGGGTCCAAAATACACTCAATTTATTTTTCCACCTCCAATCTGCAAGAATTTAATGGCTTTCCTCACCAGTAGGTAGTTGGAGATAAGTTTTATATGAGAGAAAGGACAACTTTGGATCACAAAATGGATCAAAAGTGAACAGATCAGAATTTAAACCCGAAGAGATGTTCATGGTGCATTAGAATATTGCCTGTAACATTACATTATGGCTCATGTTTTGCTTGGTGCTGTCTGAAGCTTTCTTATTCGAACTATCAACAGGTTGGTTTGTAGTATTGTGTTTTTACATTTCTCAGTTTCTCTATTACCCCCAACAACATCAGGAATGGGAACAGCCAGCTTATACACAGAGGCAATATTCTGCTAAGCTGTTAATTGACTTATGAGCCGATTTCATTTTTTCCCTCCTAAATAGTGATCGTGCCTCCTGTGGGCTTCTTTCTCCTAAGTTTGAAATTTGCTTCAAATGTTGTTCTCCACATAGGTTGGCTGTGCTTTCTGTAAACCATCGCTGGCAAATAATGTAGGCAGAGATTGGAAACCTTCATTATGTGTTACAGTACTGAGCTGAGGGGATAAAAACATGTAAAAAACTCACCCAGGCGAGAAATCCGGGAGAAAAGCACCAGGTGGTTCATAGTGCCAATGGCAAGAGTGCTAAGAAGTAGCCTTTAAAAAACCATTGATATGAAAGACACCTACCTAATCTTTTCTTCCTTTTGAGAGAGAGAGAGAGAGAGAGAGAGAGAGAGAGAGAGAGAGAGAGAGAGAGAGAGAGAGAACAATGTGAAAATGTGAAAACAACTCCTTATGAAAAAGAACAGGAGGAGGAACACTCTTTGAAGGCCTAGGCTTTGGCTTCCTGGATTTTTACTTTAGCAAAATGACTCAATTACTCCTGGGTTTGGTTTTGGTGTTTGTTTCTCACCGGGATGATAAAATGCATCTTTATCAATGTGCAATTCTTCTGGAATGGAACCCTTTAAATACATAGCCTTCTGGAGTGGCTGGCTTTTTCACAGAATGTGATATTGGCAGGGGGGCTGGAACTGAGGGGAAGCAGACACCCCCTACACACACACACACACACACACACACACACACACACACACACACACACACACACACCCCTACCCCCCATGACAAACTGTGCAAGTGCGGGGCAGAGCAGCCTGGGTGCTCGAGGATGGCATCTCTCACTGAGCACCCACAAGTACTTTCTGGGAGAATGCTACTGGGGAGAGAAGCAAAGGGAAGGGGAGGGGAAAAGATGGAAAGATGGGTTTTCAAATACATGTAGAAGCAAGATGCATTTTTCTCTGTCTCCAAATCCTTGGGGTGATGGAAGATAGTGCATTACCTGTGCCTGATGCTGGCTCCTGGCCTTGCATTCCTATTGGCTGGTGTCCCATGTCTCTTTCATGCTGGCGATGGTGGCCGTTTGTAGGACAGGTGATGCAGTGCACTGTGTGTTAGGTGAAGTGGTTGAACATGTTTTCTTTCACTGACATTTTTATATGTGATTGGAACGAGCAGACACAGTAGCACTGTGCAGTCATCTCCCCAGGTAGCTTGTTGGTTGGGAGCTTTTGGTAGGGTAGACAGCAGAAGTAAGCTTAAACCAGCAGAACCAATTTATTCTGATTAAGGACAGCAGGAAGAGGAGGGGGCTGGAGGAATTGTTTGGGATTGTCTTGTTTTTGTCACCCAGACACTATGGACACATCTTTTCTCCTCATGTTCTTAAAACCCCAGTGAGAAATCTGGGAAGAAGAATATCCCACAATCAGTCATGTCTAACTTCACACAGAGAAAAATAATCAGTGAGAAGATAATTTTCTGAAAATCAGCGATTTAAAAACTCAAATGAAATAAAGAGCACATAAAATATTTTTTTGCTAGTGTGAGAGTTTGTGGCAATTATTTAATATACTTTTAAACTTTGTTTGATAGAGGAAAAAAGCTTCAATTTCTTTTGTGGTTATTTTCAATTCTCACTTATTCTTAATAAAGAATTTTTGAGAGAAATACCCAGGTAACTGTCCTGAAGAATGCTTACAAATGAACTAGTGGGAGAGTTCAATGCTTTTGAAGTTTAGTTTTCTATATATAAGCTAAGCATGACTTTTTTTCCTTGCTGTAATTCTGTCTTTAACTCATTCTTGAAGGGCGTTTGATATTTAACATTTTTAGAAAATTTTCAGTAAGTAAGTAATGCACCTAGTTTGATTAGCTTTAATTTTTGATCTACTCAGTATAGGTTTTCTGTATTGCTATGTATGTACAAATTCGGCATTTGAGGAATATCACCAATAAATTATTTTTAACCAATGAGTGATTTTGCTACTTTTTTTTTTTTTTTTTGCTACTTTTTAAGATCCTAATCATGATGAACATATGAGACTGGTAACCAGTCTAGGAGACATAGGTCCAAGTCTGTTTGTGGATTTGGTACATAAAAAGGCAATGTTCTTTGATGGCAATATTCTCCTAGGAGAGGAACTTGCTTCACTTCCATACAGAAAGGGAAGCATGTGTTCCTGACAGTGTCCCTGCGTGAATGGTGCACTCGTCCTACCCATGAGCATTTTCTCTGTTTCTCTGTCAGTTGTCACTAATCAGGGAGGCATCTGATGTGTGCATCCATCAGGGAGGGGAACCGAAGTAATTTTGGCTTCAGCACATGTAATAGGCTAGTACAGGAGTTTACCAAAACCCCTTCAGACGCCTTCTCAGAAGGGTCTGTGCATATGTTATGGTACCTCCACGGCAGTGACTGAACTAGCTGACAAGTGACAGGCGGCCTCCCCCACCTCTTTGGAATCTCACGAAAGTGTGCAGAAATCATAACAAGTCGCCTCTCTTTCACAAGATGGGGAACATTTCCCTTAAAGCACACATGGCTATATGGTGTGTTTGTGTACATGAAAATTCATGCTGCGATCAATTTTAATTTTGCCATTTTTGTTGTTTTTAAATTTCAGGTTTGAATTTTGGGAAAAGACAAAATAATTGCTTTCAATTTCATCTTGGCTGATTAAAAAAAAAGACTTCATTGATGTCTTACTGGAAAAGCAAAGTTCTTTGCCACTGAGAGAAACTGCAATCTACAGGCATAAGCAATCCGTTTCCTTTAGGCCATGGCTTCCTTTATTTGTTAAGAAAGCTCAATAAACAGTAAACACCAACCCTATGCCAGGAAATCCTATGCTAGGTAATAAGGAGCAGGACATGAGTCACAACAATCAGCTTGAATTTCCATGTTTTAAAGGAGAATTAGCAGCAATAACAATAATCACGTCATCAAGTACAGGGCATTGAGTCTGGGATAGTGATTACAAGTGCCACCCAATCAAATGAAATTAAAGGAGACTGGAAGAGTAAAGAGGAAGAGAGACTTTGAGTCAGAAAGATCAAGGTTCAAATCCAGGCTTTCAAATTTATGAGGTGTTTTTACCTGGGTTTCAGGATCCTCTTCTTTATTGTAAGGAATTAATGTACAAATCACCTACATTATTACTTGACACATAACAGATGCTCAATAAATCTTGTTCCTTTGAGCTCTTTATTCCTTCATGATCTCAGAATAACAAGGCAGTGTGTATACTTCTTTCTAAGTAAGCTTCAGTATAACTCCATTCCTTAAAAAAATACAAACTAAGATCATTAGAAGATAGGTTCCTGGATCCACAGAAGTTAACTGTCTGGCTGTGACATCCAACTGAAGTGCCAGTAAAAGGACTACTCTAAATAGCTAGTTAGCTAGAATATATGATATACATATATTCCTTTATGTCTGGTCATCAAATGTGTTCTTTAAAAACCATTTAACCTGTATATAATTACTGAGACAGGGAGATGTTCCCAGAGCAATAACTGGTAGCATCCAACTCCCTGTGGGTTTTCTCTTGAATGAAGATATAATCGTTTTCAAAGGATGAATTGCAAACCATAGAAGGAAGGAAGATTCAGAGAATTCACCTCGAGTCTATTATGGATCTATGAATCATTTCATGGCTCCAACCTCAGATAGTAGGGCAAGATGGCAGGATATCTGTGATAATTGTCCCAAAGATTCCTGCATAGGGAGAGCTCATACTTGGGTCAGCATCACAGTGCAACCATTTTCTGTCTTGAATGAACAGACAGCAGTATTACTGCAACTTATTTTCCCTTTTTCAGGAGTTCTCATTGTGAGACCACTTTCCATGCCTGTCCCTCTTCTAGTGTGCCCTTCTCTCTCCTTTTGTACATTTTCTGCTGCTCACCTCTCTTTTCTGTCTCCTTGGGAGTCTCTCTCTCTCTCTCTCTCTGTGTGTGTGTGTGTGTGTATCCATGCTCTTACAATCTGGAGAAAGAAGGGTTTCTTCCTTTTCCCTTACATATGAAGTGGCTTCTTTTACTGTTTATATCTTCATGTGAACATTCTGGAGGGAAAGAATGACAGATTATTGGCTCAGTCACAATTTGCCTTACACATAACCTCGCTGCCAATTCCACTAAAAAAAAGATGTCTTCCTTCATGGAAGAAATAAGCATATCTTTGTTGTGGAAAAAATAAAAATAAAAAAATGCATACATACACACAAAATTTTTCTATGAACGGAATCTTTCATTAAGGCTGATACACCTGATTTTGATTATGAGACCCAGTCATTGAGGTCTTGTTTAGCCTACTTCTTGCTCCACCATTTTTTTTTTGTTAATTATAAACCATAATTCCAAATTATTTCATGTTAGTCTCTGATCTATAAGAGTGACCTTTTGAAAAATTTACAATCATAATAATATAGTCTCTCAGGCTGAATGTTGTTTGATGTTGAATGAGCAGATAATGCTGTACAAAATTGACATGTTAATGTATTATCCCAATCTCAAAAGGCTCCATTAACACAAATTGGTTTTATATATTCTACAAAATTTCTGAATGAGGACAATTCATAATTTGCTAAGACCCCAGGGTACTAAAATGAAGAATTTTAATTCAGGTGGCTTGATGTCATTTTTATGCTTAAGAAAAATCTATTGAGAAGCTTTTCTCAAACCACAGAATACAATTGAATAAAGAAGAAATGTTAATTAGATTGCTGTATTATTTAAATAGTTTCAGGGATACAATGAAATAACTAGGTTCTTCATGATTAATGGAAGATGGGATGGATAATAATTATTTTGTGGTATGTTTCTGTCTTCTGCAAAGGTTAATTTGACTTAGATAAAATATAATCTTAACCTTGTTTAATCAATTTCATATCCCCTAGGGCAACTTTTACTTTATAACACAGTAACTAGTGGTTCATGTCTGCAATTCTAGTTACTCAGAAGGCTGAGATCTGAGGACTGAGTTCAGAGCTAGTTTCGACAGAAAGTCCATGAGACTCCTAACTCTAGTTAACCAGCAAAAGCTTGAAGTAGAGTTTTGGCTCAAGTGTTAGCGTGCCTTCTGTAAGTCAAGTGAGAGTGTCCTGGCTCTGAGTTCAAGCCCCAGTCCAAGTACACACACACACACACACACACACACACACACAGAATAAAAATTAAATATAACCCACCATGCCCTTAAGATGACTTTGTCACTGTGAAAGCATGTTATTCCTCCACAGACTTCAGTAGTTAAGTGACTACATGACTTAGGGTCTCATTTCGGTTCTCTTAAATCTATATGGAAACTTGAGCTAGACATGTATTCTCAAAGTTTTAGAGACCTTGTTCTTTTTCTTATGGAAAATACTATCTTTACAATAATAATAATGAAGAGACAAAGTATCTGAAAATATATAATTCATGCTTATATTGCATTCAACAAAGCACATTTGACATATTACAGATGGTGTAGACTATTTTCATGCTGTTTTAGGTCTTGGATAAAGCAAGAGTATATTTGGGATGGAAGGACAAAAGGTATTTAGCTGATGGAAGTCCTTGTATATGTCTTCTAGGTTAAGCCACTTTCCATTCTGCACATGCATTATAAAGTTAATATGCTGATGTCACGCATACAAATAATATTTAAATTATTGTGGCCTTAAACATTCTATGTACAAAAATGGTTTGTCTGGGAAACACAGCATGCAGTATGAGCTGATTGATACCTTGAATGATTTGCAGAGAATCTCTGTAAGGGGGTCTAGTATGCCATGCTTGGCTGTGCTGGGTGATATATTTCTTTAAGGCAATAAAGCCTCTAAGAGGTTTGAGAGTTATGATGTCATTAATTAATAACTGACTGTGTGCTAATCAATACAATAGATATACACTGTAATGGCTTATAAGCATGATGTCTTTTTAATGGTTCATGTATAAATGTTAATTGATTTAAAGCCAAAGGAAATTTCTGTCCATTGGGTCAATAGGTTATGGATTATGACTACCTTTTAGTTTGTGACTGCTAACAATGATCCTTCCTCATTTCTTTCCCCCGTCCCACAGCCCTTGTTTACTTTTCTATGACTTTTAATCATATATACCTATAAACAAGATTTATTAGGCCAGTTATTGGTACTAGAGTCCAATAACACTTGTAAAGGCTTATACAGATGTCACACTGGTAGTTAACAGGATGCATTCTACAACATGAATATCTGTAGAAAGTTCTATGTTTATCTCTTTCATAATATTCTGATTTTATTATTTATTTATATTTATATATTTCATATATCGTCCATTTTATATGATATATGCATATTTATATATGCATTTATATGATATGTTCAAATATATAATCCTTGACATATAATAAAAATTTTCATATTTTCATATGCTCAATGTGTATAGTTGAGAGGTATATAGTGGTCATGTTTTCTGCCACAATAATGATAAATAAATACATGATCTAAAGTTTACTGCTATGTGTACTGTCACATTTAAATTAACGATTAACTATATTGAGGAGAGATTTATTTTTGTCACTCCTGGGGCTTGAACTCAAGGCTTGGGCTGTCCTTGAGCTTCTTTTCTTTTCCTTTTGGCCATCCTGGGGCTTGAACTCAGGGCCTGAGCATGGTCCCTGGCTTCTCTTTTGCTCAAAGCTAGCACTCTACCACTTGAGCCACAGTGCCACTTCTGGCTTTTTCTCTCTCTATATATGGTGCTGAAGAATCAAATCCAAGGCTTCATGTATACGAGGCAAATACTCTACCACTAGGCAATATTCCCAGTCCCATCCCTGAGCTTCTTTTGATCAAGGCTAGCACTTTACCACTTGAGCCATAGTGCCACTTCCAGCTTTTTCTGTTTATGTGGTACTATGGAATCGAACCCAGGGCTTCATGCATGTTAGGCAAGCATTCTACCACTAAGCCACATTCCCAACCTGAGAACAGATTTTAACAGCATAAACAAGAACTGGCAGGTGGACTTTTACCTGGGACATTTCTACTGGCCACCTTGGGATTTCCTCATCCCAGAGATTTTGTGATAACTTTGGAGTTGGCTATTGCTTAGTAGAAAAGTGAGAACAGCCAATTCCTTATCATTTCACACATCAGTTCTTGCTTCCCCTCCCCCTTCAATTACTTTCCTGGAATATCCCCAACCCCCCATGTTTTATTGCTCCATTCTTGGAGGTCTGTTTCTCCATTTAGGCAACTTTTCCTTCAAAATACTGATTTCACATTTTGAGAAACTGGTGGCTTTGTCAGCTTTTCTATGAACGTATATCAAGTTTCAAAGCCAAGTGGTAAAGCTCTTGGGACAAATAGCAGTCCTTTACTCAACATATCTCTCTGCCCCACCTCTCCCCCATTCCTCATTGAATGACACATTCAATTCTTCCAGCTGACTTTTCCCCCTGTCATTTACCTCTATATTTAAATAGTTATGTATGTACCCATAACCCATCTGCATATCACCTTGACAATAAAATTAAATTAAAAAATAAAACAGACTTCTCATTTCTCAGTTAAGACATAGAAAACATCTACAATTTATTTTTGTAGAAAGTAGGAATTTAGCACCATGATAGCTTCTACTCTCCAATAGCCTTCTTAGGAAGTTACTTTAGTTGTAACCTTCTTAAAAATGTTCTAAGAAAGAAACCTTTTAGAAAGTTTCAGTGATTCCCTTCCCTTGTCATTGACAATTGGCTTTGCATAACACAAAGAGGCTTATTGCTGTCTGTTGGGTCAATAATTTATGGATTATGACTACCTTTTACTTTGAGATTGTTAACAAATGCTCCGTCTTCATCATCATCCTCTCTCTCTCTTTCTCTCTCTCTCTCTCTCTCTCTCTGCTACTATAGTCTTCTATCAGATATATCTATAAATAAGACATTCGGCTGATTATTAATAGTAGAGTCCAAAAACACTTGTGAACAAATCTCTTTTTGGCATGTTAAAATTCCTCTGACAAAGAATAATGGAAGATTGAGGCAAATGGCAGTGTGTGTGTTTGTGTGTGTGTGTGTGTGTGTGTGTGTATGTGTTTGTGCATGCATGTATGTTTAACAAAATAACTCTTTAAAAAAATTTTTTTAGGATTTCTTTTGTTTTTTCATTTCTTTATTGTGAAAGTGATATACAGAGGGGTTACAGTTTCATACATTTCCCTGGCTTCTTTTTGCTCAAGGCTAGCACTCTGCCACTTGAGTCACAGAGCCACTTCTGGCTGTTTTCTGTATATGTGGTGCTGGGGAATTGAACCCAGGGCCTCATGTATATGAGGCAAGCACTTTACCACTAGGCCGTATCCCCAGTCCCAACAAACTAACTCTTATAGTCTTAAATGTTGTAAGGTACAATACCAACAGAATATATTACTTGCATTAAACTATAATTGCTGAAGAGACATCATTAGGAAAGACTGCTGGGGCACTTACATATTTTGCAACTTACACTTACAACTTTAGCTACACTTGCTTGCTTGGCTCATTTCCTTGACTGGCACTCTACTACTTGAGCCATGCCTCTGGTCCTTATTTTGTTGTGTGTGTACTGGTTTGAGAGATTGAACTCAGGGCCTGGGTATTGTCCCTGAGCTTCTTTGCTCAAGGCTGGTGCTGTACCACTTGAGTCACATCTTTATTTCTACCTTTTTAGTGGTTAATTGGAAATAAGAGTCTCATGGGCTTTACCCTAGCTAGCTCCAGTCTTCAATCTTCAGATCTCAGCCTCCTGATTGGCTGGGATTACAAGCATGAGCCATGAGAAATTGGTTGACTCACTTCTGTTTATCAATTAAGATTAAGTCACTGAGCCCCTCTGGATGAACCGACAGACAGACAGACAGACAGACAGACACACACACACACACACACACACACACACCTAACAGTTCAGGGAGGAAATACCTACTTTAAAATTAGAGCCAGGACATAAATTTAGTTTCTACTTTTTGTGCTGTCCTTTAAGTAATATTTTTAACCTTCCTTTGATTATGGGTTAATTTCTACCATTAAGAACTCCCCTCCCTCCCTCCCTCCCTCCCTCCCTCCCTTCCTTCCTTCCTTCCTCTCTTTCTTTCTTTTTTATTTCTCTCTTTCTTTCTTTCTTCTTTTTTTGAGACAAGATCTTACTGTGTAGTCCAGATTGTCCGGGAATTTAAGATCCACTTGCCTTAGTCTGACAGGGCTGGGATCACAGGCATGTGCACCAACACCTAGCAAACTTCATGCTCACTTTTCTTCTTCTTCTTTTTTTGGCCTAGCTTATCTGTCCGTCTGCCTGCTGTTTTTATTTCCTTTGAATCCACAGCTATATCGTATGTTGACTAACTTCCTCACACCATAAAGCTGCTGTTGCTATTCAAATCATATGCAGATTCAGACATTCTGCAACAGAAAGTGATTCCTACCAGTTTAGGAACCTATTTTGGGTATGTGTCTTCCTATGACTGTCACTAGAAACACCAAGATCTTAAACAACATGTGGCCTTAGAGTCACACATCAGGATGGATAGCAAACCCTTTTATGTGCTTGGAATTTAACCTGAGTTGGCTGTGGGTGTTTTGCTACTGAACTGTCCCCCAAATCTCTAAAAATACGCTTACTTCTTATGTCATTTAAAAATTATTTTGTTTAATCAGAGCAACAAAGGTTGGTTTATTAAATGAGTAGTAAAAGTCAACTCTGGTTTTCAGTTTTATATTGTCAATGAAAATATTTGACTAGTTGTAGATTTCCTGGTTTCAGGGTGATAATGTCACATTTCTTCTTTCACCCCACAGAAATGTCTTGAGGATCTATTGTGTCTCTAAATGATGCCACACTCATCCTTGTTGTTAGTGGAATATTTAATGATAATGGCACAATTTCTCTACCATTAAGCAATTGGCTGAAGGATTCCCAAGAGAGAACTTGCTTTCAAAGCAGAAGAGAGAAGTAATTCAGAGGATGTTTTGGGGAGGAAGTAACCCCTAAAGTTGCAGGTGACAGGCAGGGCCAAAAGGGAGTAACAGCATATCCACCAGCAAACAGGAGGAAGCCTGGTGGGCTGTCCTACGAACAGTCATATAACTCATCTGCGGAGGGTGGTGTGTGACAATACTGGTAAGGAGAGCAGAGCCAAGTCTTCAAAGGCATTGATTATAAGGAAGAAGAATTTTAGGAGAGTTTTGAGAATTTACCAAAGTGTTTGGAGCTAGAGAGTCACACAATGCAATTGGGGTCAGGCAACCAGAAAGCTAGTTAAAAATTATATTGTCCCAAGACCAGCCGCTAGTGGCTCATACCTATAATCCTAGGTACTCAGGATGCTAAGTTCTGAGGATCTTGGTTTGAAGTCAGCCCTGGAAGAAAAGTCTGTGAGATTCTTATCTCTAATTAACCACTAAAAAGTCAGAAGTAAGGTGTGGCTTAAGTGGTAGACATGCCAACCTTAAGTGAAAATATCAAGCAAGAGCCTAAGGTCCTGTGTTCAAGCCCCAGTACTGGCATACAAGTGAGTTTGTTCAAAGTGCCCTGTGCGCATCTAAAGAAGCATCATGATAAAATTTCCTCATATTACAAATGTATGTTACATTAAAATAAAATTATAATAAAATTATACTGACCCCAAATCAAATCTGCAATTGCTCAAACCCTTGCAAAATGCCATGCTAAGTGAATGTAAGCTGTGCACACATACTTTAAGTCACTTCTAAGTTATGCGTAGTATCTAATACAATGTTAATGTTTTAGAAATAGTTTTTATACTATATTTTTTAGGGAATAATGGCAAAAAAAATCATACATGTTTAGTATTGACATATTATTTTTCTCTTAACATTTCTGAAGCCCAGGGACACATTATCAAATGGAAGTTGTACTACAAACTACATATGATTGAGCATCTATCCACACCCTAGTAATACAGTGTTCTTGGTATAATCAATTTTATTTTTCTTTGTGGGAGAGAAAAAAGGAAGGCTGTGACTACTTTCATTTTGATCTTCTTATTTTTTTATTTTTTATTTTTTATTTTTTGACCAGTCCTGGGCCTTGGACTCAGGGCCTGAGCACTGTCCTTGGCTTCTTCTTGCTCAAGGCTAGTACTCCGCCACTTGAGCCACAGCGTCGCTTCTGGCCGTTTTTCTGTATATGTGGTGCTGGGGAATCGAACCTAGGGCCTCGTGTATCCGAGGCAGGCACTCTTGCCACTAGGCTATCTCCCCAGCCCCTTCTTATGTTTTTATGTGTATTGCTCATTTAAGTGTTCTTTTGTCTGTCACTGAAGGTTTTCTGGAATTTTCTGTTGTGTGAGTCAGCATTTTTTACTTATATTCCATATTGAAATCAAGGTTATTTTTCTTACTGTTCATGATGAGGACATTTGCTAAGATTTCTTTCCTAAGATTATACACAGAAAAAAATCTTCTATGGCTATATGTTCAAATGAACTATTTAAAATATATTAGAGAGTATACTGACAAAATAAAACACAAGTAATTAAAACAGATTGAGGGATTTTTTTAAAAAAGGGAGGAATTTGTTTAAAGCTAGAACAATATAGTATAAGGACCAGCATATAAATTGCATAAGGACCTTGGTCATGTTCCCTGGTGTGTCCTAGCATTTGGAACATCAAAGTCACTCAATAGTACTTTTGGAAACAGGTAAGAATACATGTGCCCAGCTTGCATGCATGTGTGAGTACATGAGGCCCTGAATTAAGAATCGGAATTAATCTGAAAAGATTGAGAACATTGCCATTATAATAGCAACCCTTCATGGTCACTATGAAACGGATCATTTAAACTTCAAAATTGCTTCACTCATTGAGGCTTTTCTTGACTGAAAATCTCAAACTTTCTATTTGGAAAGATATTTAATTTTGACCTTATAAATCGCAGGCTTAGCTTTAGCATAATATAGACCCTAAAAACAATTGTAGGACTAAATGAGAATCAACACTGTATTATAGGGTCCAGGAAAAACACAGGGGCTGACCATTAGAAGATTATTATCATTATTTAGTGATTTGTCTCCAAATAAATGTCAAAAACCACTTTGGAATTATCATTCAACAAGTCCTATTCTCTGCCCCAAATATCCATTGTCCTGGGGAAAGTGTGGGAGATAATTGAAAGAAATCTTAACTTTCATATTTAAAAAGAAGGCTGAAAAATGAATGACTAAATACTCTTATTGTGACCAAGTATTTGGTCATTTTAAGGGCATATACACATTCTGTTCCCCGACTTCTTGGAAAATAAAACCTTCTTTTTTTCTTTGTAACTTAGATACTTTCTTGGATGATTGAAAACAGCTTTTTATAAGCTATATTCTGTAACATTTTTCTCTGAAAGAATAATCTTTTTTTATTAGTATAATAGCTAATTTTAATTCTATGTGACACAACCCCCCTCTTAACTTTATATGGTATTTTATATAGTGATGTTTATTTCCTAAACAAACTCTCTAGGATGTTTCATCTGTTTTATATCCCATTGAATTCTCCCCGAAACTGCACTAGTTTACAATAATTTTATTACTTTATTAATTAAACGTTTTCCAACAAGCTAGCTATGGCATTTCTTATCATCAAGGGTTCCATTAGTTTTTAATGGTGTGAGACAAAATTACCATTTACCCACATGCAATTTAAGAAGCATCATTAACACAGGAAAAGCACCAGGTGGGATTTTCTAATAGTTACTGTTTCTCATTTTTGTTTTTATTTAAAAGGAATAACTGGTTTTGAGGGTTTTTTTTTCTTGCTATTATATTGCTAAATTTTCTCTTGGATTTTATGATCAAGATAATTTAAAGTAATGTTCTTCTATTTCCTTTGGCACTATTCAACAATATTTTACTTATGTGCATGCATCTTTAGTCAGGGACACTTCCCTACACAGCTCTGCGAGTAAAGTCTGCGAAGACAACAGAACAAAGAATGATCTTATAAGACCCCAGCTCAGATTTTGGCCAAAGCTTTGGCAGTGCCATTGGTATGGTCCCAGAATTGTCTCAGTTAACCCAGACAGGGAATGTAAATGATCTTGGGGTCCTGAAAGCCAAAAGCAATGCTAGGATGCATGGAAGGTAGATATTTGTTTTTCCCTGCCAATCATAAGAATTTTTGGAAAGAAATTATATTTCCCAAGTAAGATAGTGTTTGCCCCCTTTCAGAGTGAAAATTATGCATTCTTATATGATAAATACTAGAGAAGCACTCAGAAATCTTCTGGTCAGATACTCCTAGAAGCTGGGGAAAAGCACAAATATCTTGCTATTCTGTGTGTTGTAAAACATTTAGAACATCCTGCAGACCCCTAACGTCTTTATACTCCTGTCAAATTGGGAGTTTTTCATTATTTAAGACCTTAGGAAAGTGCTCACTAGTTATTACCAAAAGTCAAAACAAAACAAAAACCAGAATTATAAATACAAATATTTTAAAACCAGTTTGGGAAATGCTCTGAGTTTTTGCTTTTGTTGAACAATTACTATTCTGGCATGCAAAAGAACTAGATTTGCAGTGAAATCAGTTTCACAAAATTTTAGTACAAAATAAATTAAAATCAACATTGTTCCAACATACTTTGCATGACAGAATATATTGCACAGTTGTGTACTCACTTGATTCAGGAAAAGTAGATTAGTACACCTTTGAACAATCTCCTAGATAATAGTTTCTGAATTTTATTACACCTGAAAAACCTGCTGGAAAAAATAGAAACTAAGCATTTAGTCCAATATTCAAGAAGTTTGTAGTAAAAATTTATGGATATCTTGAACTTTAGCATATGCCAGGATTATGTTTTTCATTCTATTTTCTAAAAGACTGATGTACTCTAGGGGAGTTAGTATAAAAATATTAGATGTAACTTAATTCAATAAATATGACTTTCATATCTACTAGTGGTTTACTGTGCAGTGAATATTATATCTTGTGTAGAGAATTATAGAGGAATTGTCACAATAAAAGATTTTTTAAGGAAAGGTAGTAGGAAAAATATGATAAATTCAAGTTTTCTAAATGTGGAGGTTTTGATTCCTAAGAAGAAATAGTTTAATTTTTAAGATTAAAATATTGTATGTAATTCTCAATGTACATTTTTCTTCCTTACCAATCTACATTTTTTTTGTTAATTTCCCTATCAATATTTGTCCTTATAGAGAAAAGCATATTTTCACAACTATAGCATATATGGAGGTGGCTAGATTCCCTTTATCAGCACAATTATCATATGCTAGATCAGTTCTCTATTTCTGCTGCTTGAAATTAAATTCAACAAAGTTATTGATGAACTTCTGTTTGCATTTGCTCTGCAATATTCTCCGATTTTGAATTAGGCTTATACCTATTACTAAATTTTAGATACATCATTTTGTCTATCACACTGAATAAAAATATTATTTGGACAGATCTTTTTTGGCTTTGATGCAGTGTTGTGCATATCTCTAAAATAATTATCATATAGTATACTTGAGGAAGCTGTATTTTGTTTTGCCTGACACTTATTAACAGTAGATTTCTAGAGACCTTCTAAAACCCTTTTGGTGTGGCTGGATTTCTAGCATTTGTTCTGTCTCCATGCACTATGTTTTTATTGTGCTTGAAGAAAATTGCTATAGCCAATCACCAAAAAGTGCTTATTTTTTTATGATGTTTTATTTTCATTGCTCAACATTAACATAATGAAACTTTAGATTTTTCTATTAAAACAATGCAGTACATGTGAAGTGTCATGATGAATGACAATTTCTTGTGATATACATTTTGGTGCTTGTAAAATAAAGATTGACATCAGAGCTTCCTGGATTAGATACTCTCCAATTTTATTTAGAGGCTTTATAAAAAGCAAGCATATATCACACGCACACACAGAGAAACACGCACATCATGTGTGCACAAACATGCGTACAGTTATACATCCAAGTAGTGTTTCTCACCAGAAGAAAGACAATAGTGATATTTAGTTTACTGTTACTTTTATCAATAGGTCATTCAACATCTACTTAGCTTTTGCTGCTATGAAAATCTCCCGGCTTTATCTCTTTGACTATCCACAGAATGGTTGCCTGAGACTGTAATAGAACCCAAAGGTATAAGAGATTTTTGGTTTTGAAACAGTCATTACAAAATAGTTGGATTTTCTTTAATGCGGATGGTATACTGTGAGCACACTTCAAAAAATTTTTTGAGTCTACATGCAATGAGCTTAAACTGTGTTTTGGATTGTTAAAGTGAAATGATCCATCTATTAAGATATGATAATGGTTACATAATTAAACAAGAAGATATAGGCCACATATATGAAAGTCTGACATTAAAATCCAAAGTTTGTGGAATATCCATACTTTGCCAAATAAATGGCAGAGGTCGAAAGCACTTCAGGTAATTTTTCCAGCCACCCAGGCAAAGCAGCAGAGGGTTAGAGAAATCAGAACCTTCAACTTCTCTTGCGGTGTATTACATCCCTGTCCTCCATCTGCACCCTGAAACATCTAATGTGACTGAATGCATTCTAGAAAAGGAAAATCGAAGGTGGTTTAGACAGAGAAAGCTCTGGGGTCAGGGACTTCCTGTTTCCTATCTTCAAGGGAACCTGGGAAGGTCACTTCATCTCTCAGACTTTACTTTTCCCATCTGCAAATAGAGAAACACGGCTAGATTGTTATGTCTAAAAGGGACAGAGCAGCACAAGTTTCCACTTCAGGGCCTGGCACCCAGGGCGAGTCCACAGACTATTGGCGCTGTGTATCCTGTTTGTGTGGGGCCTACTCCCAGCAGAGAAGAGAGAGCGATCCCTTAGATGACTTGTTTGCGGTCCACATTTACTCACTGAATTTAAATAAAGAACTAGGAACCTCCTTGTTAAATGTACTGTTTTGGAAATAGCAGATGACTTTTCACTATGTGCTTGATGTGGTGCTAAGCATGCGTGTCTTGATGTGGTGTGTGCATGCACACCCACAGGTAATCTAATTTTATTCTTTGCAGACACATAGGAGGAAGGTATTACTATTACTACTGAGCTAAAGATAGGGAAGTGGAGGGCAGAGAGAGTAAATCTTTTGTTAAACATCTTTTTCTTTTCTTAAGTGATGAATGTCGGATTGAAATCCAGGTAGCCCCTGGTTGTATCTGGGCCCTCGCCTTTAAGAAAGCTTCAGACAGTGTGTTATGTGAGCACAGACACTTAATTTTTTACTGTCACATAGAGGTATAACACTGGTAAGGAAGACTCAGCTACAGAAAGAAAAAAAACACCACAGATTGATTCTTGGTGTATTATTCAGCAGAGGGTGAATGGACAGTAGTTTCATCACTTTTTAAAAAAAATATATGTGTAATTGGTATGATTTCTGTTGCTTCCTATTCTGGTCCGAGTCTCAGTTTTCTCAGCTGAAGTGAACTTATTAGACAAAGTGAACTCTAAGGTTCTCTGGTACTCTGTGTGTTCTTCCTGCGTTCTTATGAACTCTAATTAGCACTTCCTACTTCTCAATGCGTGGCACAAAGGGAATTCCAGCAACTGTTTGGTTGCCTTTCGTTATAGCTCAGGGCTGTAAGTTGAACACATGGAGGAGATTTGGGGGTGATGGAGAAGAAAGAGACTGGAAACATGGTAACCAAGGGATCATTAAATAGTTGGAGGATGTTGGCAGACTTCTCTTTCACATTTAAGCTCTCCTGTGACTATTGAAGAAAGAAATCAGTATAAATAGAATTCATCACATTTAATATTTACCCAGCAACCTAATGTTCCATCTTAATATCTCGGGTTTAGTACTGTGGAGACAAGAAAGATATCTTAAAATATAGTACATTTAACCCCATTTAAGTGTTTAGTGTAAGCCTCAGTCCAGAAAAAGTATAAACCCTTCTTTGTTAAAGAAATAGTGATGGTGGTTTTATTTATTTTTTGTTGTTGTTTGTCTTAAAAAATGAAGCAACCTCAGAAACAAGCCATTTTATTTTGCTTTATGCCACATAAGGTAGAGAAACAGTGATGGATGGTAGGAATGTGAAGCCCGGTGTTACAGGCAGTGGAAATGTTCATCACCTTTAGGTTGGTAACTTGGATGAATGCGTCAAGAGACAGACAGCTGAGATTCAAATTCAAGGTTTAGACTCAGAAACATGTGTAAGGAAAGTTTCCTTCTCAGGACAGGGTGATCACCCTGACATGTGCCAGGATCCCACATGCGATCATAGAACTATTGTGAACCGTGGGATGATGGCACACACATGATGTCAAGTATTGTGGCTTCCTCGTGAAGGGGCTTCATTGAAGGCACTTGTATCACACTGGCAACAATTTCCAAAACAAAAGCTGCATAAAAGCTGGGGAAGTGTTCACAGAGATCCCAGAGTGTAAATAGTAAAGCAAATAGACAGTAGCAGAATTTAAGGATTGAAGGCATTAAAGAATTGTATGGTATTAAAGTGTTATCTGGTAATAAAGAGGAATTTTAACAATACTGTGAGCCAAGATAAATTTTTGTATGTACTAAAGTGTCTTCACGTTTTTAATAGTTTGTAAATGTAAAAAAAAGTGAACAAATTAATCGAATTTTTCAAAACAGAAACTTAGCAAATAGAATTACTTTAGAAAGTGTGGGGCATTTTACATCCCTCCAGTTTTAAAGGCATACTTGGAACTGCTTAGCCTAACAGCCATGGATGCTACTTTTCTTCAGGGCAGAAAATTCTAAAAACATTTGGTGTCAGCATTCCTTTTTAAGCAGCCAAAATAAAAGTCAGATCAATCTATTGGCTTATCTTAGTAGCAAAGTTTACTGGTCACTGACCTGAGGTGCAGAAGGCTGAAATAACATCAACCTCCAATAACATTTGTCAAGTGACACGTGGACACATCCTTTGTTGTGTAAAGATGTCCTGGGAATTGCAGGGTGGCTAACGGTCATCGCGGCCTGTACTTGGTAGATACAGCACCCAAATATCTTTAGATAATCTGGTCTTCAGTGAGAGACACTTCTTTGACAGGCTTCAGTTTAGTTGACTGAGAATTCAGGAAGTACAGGAATATAGTAAAATTAGGAGAATAAGTGGGCATATATTTAAATGTTATGGAGGCGAACTGGGTACATATTCAAAGGCTTTTGTGTTCCTTTTATATCCTGATGTGTCCTTTTTCTTTTCTTTTGGATTGGTTCTTGAGAGGAGCAATTCTAGCCATGGTTAGACAATGTGCTTCTGAGTGGCAGGGTCACATTCTGAAGGATTTCAGCGTGTTCTTTCCTCTTCTAGATCTATCCTCTCTCTCATTTTCATCTGCTTCATCTGCTTCCTGTACTTCAGTTTTACATCTTCTAAGATTACTTCTGGGGTAGGTATAGGTATAACTTTGCAGCCTTTTGAAGTGGTATGCCCCAGGAGTTCACACTTTCTTTTATTTTTCTGTTTTTGTTTATTTGTTTTGCTAGCTCACTCTCTTTGAGATATTCAGGTGCCTCTTAGAGTCAGTTTTTGCCTCTTCTGCTATTCAATTATCAAGTCTTATTATTTCCAACTCTGTGGTTTTTCTTTTTCTAATAATGCTTTTCACGCAGTAGTTCCAGTAAAACATACATAGCTATCCTCAGCTTTTATTTGGATAACATATTCTTCTAACTGCCCTTTCTGCCTCCCTTTTTTCTTCATAGGCATATTTTATATTAACATCTTTTAAGATTCTCTCTCAACAAATCCCTACCTATGTCTCTAACTGTAGGCTGTACCACTGGAGCTATAGTTAATTAAAGTTAATGAGAAGTCCTACTTCTTAAAGACTTTATCTTTTAGTATTTCCAAATACTAAATGCTATTTGCTCTCAACTATTTTTTTTGTGTTTTTGATAATTTAGGTTTAGGAGAAACACCAAGTCCATACAAGTCTGAGAAACAGAAAGCAGAGAACCTATTTCTATTTACATGCTCTAAAGTTAGATATTATTTAAGAGACCTACAAAGCATGGACAGTTATAATGAAATTATGTGGAATTCATGCATCTCTGAGTTTGATGCTGTTTATTTTGCTTCTTGGAAAGTCATAGACAGCAGGCCTTCATTACATCTTCATCTTCTGGTGAGACAGAAATACATAAATTTGCTTTCTTATATTTAAAAAAATGAGCATAAGTCTTAATCTACATACCACTAAAATGCATATTAACATGTTTTCTTAAGGAAAAGCTGAGTCTACAAAGTTCAAATATGAAGATAAGAGAGAAGGAAAGACCCATGACTATTTAGAGAAGCCTCTGTTGCAATCATTGGCCCATTTGTGGGAGGGGACTGAACATACATTGAACTTGCTATTTGTCCCTGAGTATGGGGTAGCAGTTCCATGGGAGAGAGCCTTGGCTAGCACCTAGGCTGATAGTAATGCAGGCCATTAGTAGCTCATGTTTGTTTAATGGTTTGTGTGAAATGAGTCGGTGTTCTCAATCCAGTTATTACAAGACAGGTGTCTACATCATGACTATTGGCACTAATTGGCATCTTTGTTGGGAACCTCAGCAGAGAAGCAGAGGAAAATGAATGGGACAGGGGAAGAACAATTGTCACTTTAATCAAGAAATCTTTAGGGGTGCAAGCACAATACTATTACAGGAATGGTATTAACAAATAATCTAGATATTAACAATATGGGAAAGAACTTCATCCAGTTTTGTTTACTCATAATCTCTCTGTAGGTCCTTTTCCCTTCCCACAGTGCTTTGTATTTTAGAGCTGGACTTCTGGTGCAGCATTCTCCTTCTGTATACCAAGGAACATGAAAGATAGTCTGCTTGGGTGACCATCACATTCAGTTTAACTTTTGACTTTTTTTTCCTTTATGTTTAGGGCTTTTGTCCCCCATTGGATTTATAGAGTCTCAGTTTTCATGTACATGAAAGAAGTAGTTTATTATTTCAATTGCTTCCATTATTTTTCTGCAGTATACTTAACTTTTTTGGGATGCATGCCTCTTACATGTATTAGGTAGTCAGTAAACAAAAGAAAGAAACAGTAAATGATGTATTTCTAGCCTGTTAGAGACATATGAAGAGTGAAATGAAGAATAGATATGAAAGAAACAGATTCTAAGAGACAGAATGGCAAGAATTCATAATTTCTTTCCACTTGATGCCTTTGAA
The DNA here is from genome assembly GCF_023159225.1 of Perognathus longimembris pacificus. Taxonomy (NCBI): domain Eukaryota; kingdom Metazoa; phylum Chordata; class Mammalia; order Rodentia; family Heteromyidae; genus Perognathus; species Perognathus longimembris. Next base: position 31,531,523 of record NC_063164.1, on the reverse strand, counting down.
ATTCTCCCACTCTCATTTTGAACGGTTGCTTAGTGCTCCAATCCATGTGAGCTATCTTCTACAATTGCTTTGTAATCGGCATAATTTAGGTTTCTAAACAATGAGCTTCCTCCAATGTGTGTTTATAAGTGCAATTTCTATGATCTCTTTTACACTTCATAATCTCACCACTGCTAAATCCAGTTTTCATGTGAATTAATTTCATGTGAATAAGTCTAATGAATGAAATTTTGATCATCTTAACCAAGAAAATTATTTAAGAAAAAGGAGAATTTTGAAAGTATAAATAAATACATTAGAAACTACTTTACACATATTATTGGAACTGGCTGAATGTTTTTGAGTGCTATTTTTCAAATTCTATTTATAAAAATTCAAAAAAGTGCTATTTTAAAATTATAAACCTAAAATAGCTGTCAAAATATGCCTTAAACAAATATAATTTGATTCTTATTTTGATTATTTATTTAATATATTCCTAATGTTTAAAATAGGACTATTAAATGAAGCAAATGGTGAATATAAATTAGTATATGCTGACAAAAATGTTGTACAGCACAAAGAATAAAAGCTTAAAATTCTGAAGTTATTTGTTAAGGCTTTGATTAGTAAAATACATTTTTAGGGGCATAGCTGAAGATAGAATTCAGGGCCTTGCACTTGCCAGGCAAGTGCTCTTCCATTGAGCTAAACCCCCAACCCCCCAGTACATTCTTTTTATCTCTACATCTACATCTACATCTGATTATTTCCCTAAAGTTTTTTTGAGGGATTTTAATTTTAGAATTTGCCAAGATAAATTTCCTTAGTTTAACTCTGTTTGTTTCGAATCTTATATTAGCAAGTGAATAAATAGCAAGTCCTAAGAAAATCCTAGCAGTATTAGAACTAAATAGCTCATGCTCTGCTAGTCAGGATGTGTTGTATATTACTGGAAATTATCATTTGGGGCATTCATAAATTACAAGGGCAATTCCTGAAACTTGTGTTTGGAGACCATATTCATTTTGGAACCAAGGTAAACCAGATATCTCAATCTTTAATAGTAAAGGGAAAACACAGGCATATCACTGCATTCTTTCATTCTTTATTTTTATAAGTAATTTAGAGTATCTTGATATTTTACAATGTGAGCTATATGGTACATGTCCGGTAAGATTATTACTAAGATTATAATTCGGTGCAGAGTTCATGTGTATATTAGTGCTGATAGGTTATGCAGATCGGTTTGCAGCCTCCAGTTTCTTCTATGCACTTACCAAAAATTATTTTCAGTAAGGCATATGATGCTGCAGACCTAGCATCGATTTGATTGGAACAATAATCAATTTGTAAGCTGATCAATGAGAGATTTGTCTTTCACTCATATCAATACATTATGCTTTCATGCTTCTAGATATATATATGTATATATATGTTTATATATGCATGTATATATATATATAGTGCTCACTACAACAGTCGCTGAAAAGTATAGTTCATGGCATGGTTTTAAATTTCATCTCTTCATTCAGTTTATGAGGCCTCATCTTCAAACTGTTCACATTCCTTTAAGAGTACTTGTGCCTGCATTTCTTTTTTGATAGAGTTGTTGTTAGGCCTGGGGAGCAATTGTTCCCAATAAAAGCAAGAGAATTTGAAAAACCACAACCAAAGTTTCATAACAAATCTTCAGTCATTCTAATGTAACACTAATTGAACTTTTTTTTGTGTGTAAGAAAAATGCATATTTTTTTTCACAAAATTCCGCCCATTCTAGTTTGTTTGTTCTCATCACATTTTTGGATTAGTTAATGACATTTCCTAAGAAGAGGAAGACAACTGTCTTTTTCTTAGTGGCCCAGAAGAATAGGATTTCTGTAACTCATTTTATACTGCACAGACAATAAAATGAAAAAGATTTCTTCTGACACCAAGCTTGTGTTGAACGATCACGGAATTAATTTGTTTTAAGAGGCCATATTTTAAAATGCAAAAAAAATTATCAAAGTTCTCTTTGGAAAGACAAAGAAAGTGATTAGTTTAATAAAACATGTATTTGATATTATCTGTCTATGGAGGACTTCATATTATACTTTTAAATATTGAATGTCTTTGCCCTGGTTAAAAAAATGTGTTATGATTGTATACATTTTAGATCTTAGTATTTAGAATATTTGATTTTATTTTCTATTAACTATTTTCTGTAGGGTGAGCAACTTACTATAGAATAGTAAAATATCCAAGTAGCAAAAATATGCTAAAACTAACATTTGGTAATCATAGGTAGCAAAAATATGCTAAAACTAACATTTGGTAATCTTTAAGAAGGAGAAAAACATAAACTGGCATAGAATGTACTTTTATCTTTTGATAAAATATTTCAGAATATATAGCAATTGCCTATAGGTTCTTTTTATATAGTTAAAAACAAACATACAAACAAATGCAGACAATATATTTCATGTGTAGCTCCTACCAATGCTAATAGAACATATATATAGACATATTAGGGTCTGAAAGGTGACCCTGAAGGTTTTAAAGTTTTTTTTTTTACTAAAGCTGATTGGGGAAGCTAATGTTTCATTAATCCATGTATGTCAGTCCTGACATCTATAATACCAATAGTCAGCATTATGTAAAGAAAATATCTTAGTAAATTGTTCCAAGTTCCACTTGAAGTAAAACTGAACAATCTTTAGTTGAAGAAAATGGATGTAGTCTTTCTGTACCTTTTTATAAAACATTATAAGCTTGATCAATTACTTCCTTTGGTATTTAGGAACCAGATAAAAAGTTTCGGTGCTCTCTTTACTAAGTGTGTGTGTGTGTGTGTGTGTGTGTGTGTGTGTGTGTGTGTGTGTGTGTCTGAGGAAGGACATAAAAATTTGCGAAAGGGAGTTGTCAATCTACTCTTTCTGTAAAATGCCTATATGATTACAAATTTTAAATGGAATGTTACACTGCTATTTTTTTAGGCATATTTTCCTTCTACATGCAGCCAAAAAAAGTTTGCCTGATGTCTAATCAAGCAATGCTGCTGCTTCAGATCTGAAGGAGAATTTTGAAAGTTCGTTTTTTATTCTTCTTCATTTAAGTATTATTTTTTAATTGCAGCGTATTAAACATAAAATCTGGTACAATCTTTAAAAATAAATAGGACCTAACTATAAATGGGCCCTGTTGTGTTTTTATCTTTGACAAGCAAGTAATTGCTTCTCAAATTTATCAGTTTGTTTATGCAAAAACCATTTACCAAGCCTAGCTCAAAAGCATCAATTTCATCATTATCATCTTATTAATTTAGCCAAGCTATAACACAGCTGATTATTCCTGAGTAATATCCTCTGCAGCACATCATGTGTGGCAAAACCATCTGTACAGTACCTATTTAATAAATAAACCCTCGGCTAAATGTCTCTGTTTATTGAGAACTAATGTTTATAGAAAATATAATGGAACTCAATAAATAACTCAGCTTCATCAACCTGCATATGAATCAGTGCGAAGAACGCTGACATCATCACCTTTCAAGTACCAGAGAAAGCAAAATTACCCAAAAGAGCTATAGAGTCAATATTAAGGCATTAAAACTGCAATGAAGGCATATTAATGCTTAAAACTTCATTGTTGGCAGTGGAATTGGCACAATGGACATATTTTATAACTCTAGGAATACTTAGGCTTTATGGCTGCTGCTTTGTTGACTGCTCTGCACTTAATGTAGTTTTCCACTTTAAATAAAAAAAACCCTCAAGATCTAAAAAAAAAAAACAAAACAAGGAAATTGCTGATTCTAAGCATTCATTTTTAAAATAATGCAAACTGCTGATTCCAATTGTTCAGATTTAAGAAAAAAAAAAGCCAACTTCTTTAACTCCATGCTTCCTGAATTCATATTAGTAGCAAGTCTATGTTTAAAGAAGGCCTTTAAAAAATTCACAGGGTTGTTTTTTTAAAAGGAGGTTGTTTTGTGACTTTATTACTAGAGAGTGTGCAGGAATAACTTAGTCATTTTGCAAGGAAAAGCCAGTTGTGTTTTGAACCACTTTTAATATTTATGCCTAATAATTAAAGATACACAATTGTTTAACATATACAAAGTATTTCCCATACCTAGCTTTATATAATTTAAGAATAATAATTTGAATTATTATGGTAGGACAAATTTAATGAAGCAAAGTGGGTTGTTTAGACTAGATGAAAAATACTAACCCACTTTTTACAAATTGTTTCTAAGAGTATATCTGGCCTAGTGTTGGTGACTCATGCCTGTAATCCTAGCTACTAAGGAAATTAAGATCTGAGGAATTTTTTTTTTCAAAACACCAACCATGGCATGAAAGACTGTAATACTGTTACCTCCAATTGTCCAACAAAAAGCAGGAAGTAAGCTATGGTGCAAGTGGTAGAGTGCCAGCCTTGGGTGAAAAAGCTAAGGGACAGCAGCACCCAGGCCTCAAGCCCTAGTATCAATAAAAAGAAAAAGAAAAAGAAAAAGAAAAGAAAAAAAAAAGAAAGTTAATCTTCCCATACTTCATTGTCTAAAAATAAAAGTTCACAAAATAAGACTTATAAAACATTATCTTTGATCCCATTCAACTAATGGCCCTCAGAAGCAGTTCTGCTTTTGAGAATCTCTGTGGTTCACCTCCACCTGGATGTCTCCTGGTCTTAAAATCTTCACTTCCCTATTACTCATAAGAATTCTGAGTTTTGCTAGCCAACATCCAGCCTTGGTATAATTTGAGTTCATCGAATTAGCAAACCCGGACCTGTTGCTCAAGATATGGTGGATTATTTTCAGGACCTTTCTTCCTCTTCTGTCAACTCACCTAGTTACTCTGTCAGGTGATGACTTTCATGTTCACATTTTAAAGGCATATTTTTCAGGGACACTAGGTCTTTGTAAAATCTTAAGTGATTGGAGATCGGAGCCACTGTTTAAATCTCAAATGGCCATGCAAGAGCAGAGTGATTTTTTTGTGTGTGTGCCGTTGTTCAAAATGTTTATTTCAAATCAGCTGTTGATGACTCAAGACTGTCATACTAGTCATGTTCAGGAAGCTGAGATCTGAGGATCAGGGGTCAAAGGCATCCCGGGAATGAAAGTCTGTGAGACTTATCTCCCATAAACTACTGAAAGGCCAGAAGGAGATTTCTGGCTCAAGTGGTAGAGTGTTAACCTTGAATCATAGAAGCTCAGGGACAGCGCTCAGGCCCTGAGTTCAATGGGCATGTGCACACACTCACACACACACACACACACACACACACACACACACACATACACACAAATTGTTTACCCCAGAGTCTCAAAAAAGAAGGAGTCAGAATGTGAAAAACCAAGAGGTGCATGGTCCTGTACTCTGTAGACATCCGTTTTCTCCTAGGTGTTGGTCCCTATATGTTAGATTCAGAATTTTTGTTGTTTTTTCGTGTTTTGACATATGCACAGAGTTTGTGGTTGGTGCAGACACTCCTCACTCTCCAAACCTACCAGGGTTGGGGCTAATTCTAACAGAATCCCCTGTACCTCCTAAATTAAGCAAATGCCCTCAAACAAAGTAAATACCACATCAAAAGAACAGCAAGACAGTCAAACAGTGCCAGTAATTGCCTTGTGGGGCACCTCGGCTTAAACAACTTAATGCCTGGAAATGCTTTACCCACACTACCCAGAAGAATACTTTTGTTCCAGGGCTTAAATTGTAAGCTAGGGAGCCCACAACTCTAAAACCTCATGTGGGAGCCACAGCACACATTGTGTCTCTGACATATGTTTATAAATGAACCTGTATCTGATGGGTCAGCAATTTTCAGTAGCTTGTGTTTGGTGACCAAAGTCAACTTCCCACATACATATTTGGTCACTATCAGGCCCCAATCAGCACTGATTAACTGGACATATCTACTTTAAGATGATCTGTGGCTCAAAGAGTTAATGTAGAAGAATACTAGCAAACAAGCTGCATGCTATCGAGTGGCTCACACCCAGAACACTCCCGAGATTAAGCAAAGTAAATTTTTATCTATTTGTTCTGAGTCTATGTCAGTGTCTAGTTTGCCATTCTGCAATCCATAAAGTCACTTCCATGCCTTTTTAAGAAATCCAATTTCAGATATTTCTGATGAGGGGTGAGGTCAGGTCTTTGCCATGTTGAGGAAAGAAATCAGAATACCGATTCTAGTCATCTAGCCTGAGATGAGTAACAGCCAGGCAAATATCTCTTCGCAGTACACAGAGAAGATGGAGAGCACACCTCCAATAAAACACGAGAGATTTGGATAATTTTGAATGCATGCATTGGCCTGACATAGTTCTTATATCCATTTTGGACCTCCCCCTTCCTGTTTTTTTTTTTTTTAAAGACTAGCAATTTAGCTTGTATCTGCTAAAAACCACTACTAGAAACCATTGAATATTATGGATGCACAGCAAACCTCTCTCATAGGCTAGGTAGAATCATGGAGAAATCCAGGAATTGGTAAGTATATATCTCTGAAGAATTCCTGGTTTGATAAAGAGGAAAATTATAAAGTAGGTGGCACAATTTTGGCTTTTTTTTCATTGTATAATGGCATCCCATTTCAAAGAATACATTAAAGACTAGAACACATTAAAGAATACATTACAAATAGAATAAATTAAAGAATAAAATACATTAAATTAATTCCAATCAGGCCATGGCAATTTTAATTGAGGGCTTTAGTAACAGCAAAATATATTCATTTGTTCATTTTACCATCAAACTATATTTAGTCAAATACCTACATTGTACTAGATATTGAGATACTATAGGTATCAATAGTAAAAAGATACTTTCCCAGGCTCCCTGATTGGGAACTGAAAGGTTATGGACATGAATATAAAATTCAGCAGTGAGCAGGGTTATGAAGGACAGGCACAGATGGGGATGTTGAGAATATTATAGTAAATGAAATCACTCTTTTAGCATCCATGGTGTTCAGAAGGTGTATGCAAAAATTGAAGGAATTTTTATTGCATAGTAGCAAAAGAAATCTAAAACTAGGTGGACCTAGGAAAATTAGGAGTGCTTGATGCTAACAATTTTGTTCTTTAGAGTAATGTGATGGTCGTGTAGGGAACTTGCTACAGGAAATATTTTCCAGAAGCTAATATTAAAATATATTGTTCATTCTTCCAGCTGTTACTGTCTTAACTAGACTACATCATGCAACTAACAGGCATTAGATATACAGTGGAGATCTGTACACACACAATCTCTGTTATTCTGAAATGTATAAAGTGTTGGGAAAGATAAACTGTGAGTGAATACAGATATAACAAGGGTTACAAAAGAGGAAATTCAGGTGTATGACAAGGGAGATATTTCGTTGGTGTGAGTTAGGGATATTGCTTTGCAAAAGAGATTTTAAGCTGATGTGTAAATGATCTAAGATAGTCTTGAAATACTGAGGAAGAAAGTGGAAGGAGATAAATTGGAAGGAGTGACTTCAGAGATTAAAGCCTTAGTAACAACGGTATATAAATATAGTTGTTTATATATACATGTATATATATAGCTAAAAGTGAAAATAAAGGTTGTTTAATCCTGGACATGAACATTGCCTTTTGCCTGTTTTCCTTCTGAACCTGCAGGAAAATTTAAGAAATGGAGATGTGTTTGTAAGACGGTGTATAATAATACAGTATTTCACTTGACTCTGATCCCCTAGGTGCATGGCTATGCAGGGTCAAGTTTAAACCTCACCAAGATTCTTTAGTCAGAGCTATTGAAACTCAAAACTATGTTCATTTCTGATAACCAATCTTTTATATTTGGATTTCAATAAAGACACTATGAGTCCTTCTTATGGGAGTAGGTCATCTGTTTTTAGGGTAGAGTGGGGAAGATGCTTGTAATGACATCTTTTTACCTTTGTTCGTATTATTTCTCCATGGTGGAAACATATGGAAATACTCGAGTTTGCGTTTCTCCCTTATCCTCCAGGGAGAGAAGCCAAAAGGGGGATTGGAAATCTGGGATGAAGTGAACAGAAAGGTGAACAGAACTGAAACGACACTCATGGTGGCTTAAGGACTTCTCTCAGACTGACTAGTTTTTTTCACTGTTGTGAGGAGCGAGTTTTCTGAGATGCTCCCAGAGTTCCTAGGTCACCTGGGTAGCAGGTCTTCTTGGTGCTTGAACCCAAAACAGTGGATCTCTGGCAACTCAAGTCTGCAGAATTCTGTGCATTTTATGGATGATGTGGCTCAGAAGCTGCTATACAAACTGGGGGGGGGGTGGTCTTGTGTTCCACATGAGCTATTCAGGGGAATAGTCCTGTATTTCACATGCAAATATATTTGTGCCCTAAAATGTCTCATGAGCCTAGACCTGCGTCTTGGTATGTTGCATTCTCTGCTTTCTATTACTAACATAGACAACGATAGTTGCTCTAATGCATTGGTTTTGACTTATGGAATCAAAACTCTTAAAAATAATGTTAAGAAAAGCCCCTGTATTTAATAAAATTTATTTATATTTAAAACTAATATTCAAGACTACTTGGCTTTGGGAAAGTTTTTCACTACCTCTACAATTTTTTCAGCTTCCTACAATTGTGCATCCTGCTGGATCCAGCAATATGGATGCTGCTTTTATTATAGGAAGGAAAAGAAAAGATGTACCAATATTTCTTGACAGAGTTGTGTGTGTGTGTGCATGTTGCAAAATTTATAACAGTGTAGCCCAAAGAGACATTTTCTACTTAAGGTTTTTAAAATTCCTTGTGCTTATCTTATTTCCTTTCTTATAAATCTGTAGTCACTGTGTCAAGTCAGGCATCTTTTTTTTGTTTGTTTGTTTTTTGCCAGTCCTGGGCCTTGGACTCAGGGCCTGAGCACTGTCCCTGGCTTCTTTTTGCTCAAGGCTAGCACTCTGTCACTTGAGCCACAGCGCCCCTTCTGGCCGTTTTCTATCTATGTGGTGCTGGGGAATTGAACCCAGGGCTTCATGTATACGAGGCGAGCACTCTTGCCACTAGGCCATATCCCCAGCCCCAAGTCAGGCATCTTGTAAGTAAAAAAGTAGCAGTCATCATTCAGTAATAGAGATGCAGGTTTGACTGGACTGACAAGTCTACACAGCCCATGGGACATCAGTCACCATCATTGAGGGGCACTACTACCTTTCCATTTGTGGGTAGAATGAGTCAATCGAGGCTAAAAGTTGATTGTTCAAACTGTCACCCAATCTACCATTGTTTCACCACCAGTGAAAGTCAGGGAAGGAAAGTTATTTTAAGATTTCCCAGTCATGATCATTTATATGGGAAAAAAGTAGACCTTTATACTGTCTTTGAGATTTTGGAATCCAAAGAAGGAAAGAACTCTCAACATTCTGTAGTTGTTACTGCTTTTTCATAGCATCTGAGTAATTTTCATTGCTTTAACCTTGTCCTTCAAATGGAAAAAAAGATCAAGATTGTACCTATCTGTGGCATGAATCTCACCTACTATTTTTTTTTTTTGATACTAGTCCTGGGGCTTGAACTAAGGAATTGGACATTGTCTGAACTTCTTTTTTTTCCTCAAGGATAGTGCTCTACCATTTGAACCATAGCTCAATTTTCATCTTTTTATTTTGTGGCTAAATGGGGAGAAGAATGTTATGGATTTTCTACCTTCACTGTCTTTGAACCATGATCCTCAGATCTCAGCCTCTTGAGTACTTAAGGATTAGAAGCTGAGCCACTAGCACTAAGAATACTATAGTAATCTTATATGAAATTCATTGACAAATTATCTACTCATACACATCATTAAAAATCGAATGCTATAAAAAACGGAATATAAAACATGAATATAAAATAAAATATGATGCGTCTAATCTGTGAAGCCTCTGCCACCAGTATTCTGTATAAATTTCACTATACAAAAACACCACTAAGCACTCCTAAGTGCCCTTTCAGTAGCAAGGTGAACCCTTCTGAAAACTGTATCAGGAGTCTGAAAGTCTGGGACCATACATGCTTTAATCTTTATACTTTGTCTTAAGTATGGTATTTGACCTGTAAAATGAATGTTGAAATGGTGACAATAATAATAATAATAACTGAACAAAATCTTTCTCAGGAAATTATCATACTTGGTGGCAGGTCAGTTTAGTATCACAGGTAGCAAAGTGTCTGTTCCTGAATCACTTCCCAAACCAGGCGGGCATAGGGTACCACCTTGTGCTGCTGCACCGCACTGCTGAGACACACTGCTGTGGGCCCTCCATTTTAGGCAAATGCATTTCTTCCTGTTTGCACAGCAGCCTCTGTGCTGGAGGGCAGAGACAGGAGGCTCTTGGCTCCTGATACGGTCACAGGGAGGTATTTCCAGCTTCTCCAATTCCATTTTCCCAGGCTACCCCTGAGACTGTAATCAGCTTTTGAGGAAAGCTACTGAGATACATTCTCAAGAAAGTGGTTTATGAGCCTCTTTAAGAAATACCAAAGAGGGGTGAACAAAGGGCCTAATGTGCTGCTCTTGAGAGTCTAGTATTTGGAACGCAAATGCTACTCTTGGTGTGAATTCCCTTTCAGATGAATTTCTTGCATTCATTTTATACATAAGGTGAATGCAAAAGATGAGGCATGCCCTTTTTTAAAAAAAAACACAAAACAATACAGGGATTTGAATACAGGGCCTCATTTTTTCTAGTCTGGTACTCTAGCATTTTATGCACACCTCTGACTCTGTATTCTATTGTATTTTTATTTTTCAAGATAGGATCCCAGGAACTTTGCTGGCTGAGCTGGCTTTGAACTCAGATCTTTCCAGCTTACCTAGTAGCTAGGATTACAAGTATGAGACTCCACTGCCCCTGAAAGTTTGATTTTTAAAGATATTGTTTGTCATGCTGTTTGTAAACATTATTGTTTTAACATTCATTGGACAGTAAAAAATGATCTTGATCAAAGACGGCGATTTTATTTACTTTTGCGAGCATTGAAAATTAGAATGTATAGTAGATGGAAAGATTCTGAAAAGAACAAAAAAGTTCTGCTGTGCAAGATGAGTTTTGAAGATCTTTAAATATCTAACTCAAGTTTTATCTTGTTTCGGTGTCCTATTTTCTGCTGTTTATAAAAGTTGTTTTGTCTGAAATAGTGATGTGATATAATGTAACCAAATAAGTTAACTATATCCTTCCTAGAGACTTTAAAAAATTGCTTATTAGCAGCATCTTATACTAAAATTATTTCTAGGACTTCCTCTCCTCTTGATACCTCCTTACAAATTCTTTTAAGAAAGTGCTTAGTAATAAAACCAAAAGTGTTTACAGGTTTTTCTCATTAGGTTACCATTTTATTTTTCTGTGCCATATCTGACATCTTTAATTAAAAGTCATAGTGACATTTAGTGACATCTGATGAGATTTCAATTACAGAGTAGGTAAGCTACCCTCACTGTAAACTGAGCTACTTAACCCATCTTGTGGCATACACAAATTCAGAATTTCTGGCATATATATATATAATACATATATATGGTATATAATAGAATTATATATATTATATATATAAGAACTCACTTTTGAGAAAAAAGTGAAAATAGAATAAAAAGACTTTGTAGGTTGTATTTTGCTGTACAGTATTGCATAGCTCAAAACAAATAGGGAAGTGGACAGTTATTCTAGTAAATGAAGACCTCCATTCCTTCTGTCCCTGGGCAAGAAGGAAGAACCCCAAATACCTACATACTCCCCAAGTTCCAGTCTCACAAAAACCAAGCAACAGAACCTATTTTTTTATCACAGATCAGTGGGATCATTTATAGCCATCCGTAACAAATCACAAAATCAAAAGTTACCATCGATAGCTCAATTAGTAAGTCTGGATAGGGATAAATAGTATATTTTATTAATACTTTTTTTCTCTGTTTAATTAACTTTAGTACTGTGAATACCTAGGTTTCTTTTATGATGTTGTTTTAAATAAAGCAATTTATAGGCCTCTGAAGATTACAGTTTCCTTCATTTAAAATTAAGTAATTCCTTTAGAACATTCAAAGTAAACCGAGTGGGAAAAAACCGAAATGTTTAGTTTATTGTTTTAAGTTGTGAATGATAAGTTTGTACTTTTATTCTCTAGAGTCATCCTATGGGCTAAGCTAAACTTAAAACAGGATTAGATACACCTTCAGTGGGACACATTTTATAGAAAGGACTCCAAAGGTAGCTTATATAGGGGAAATCTTTCATTTAAATGTAGTATTTTGAGAGTATAAATCCAGTACGGGCAAAACATAATTGTAAATGATTCCTGATTTTCAATTTGGTTTCTTCATTTATGTCATGTGTGACTACTGACAAACTATGGAACGAAATTTGACTGAATTTCCATTTAGAACCTTTTCCTGCAGTACTGGTGTGAAAATGAGCAGAGGTTACATGATGAGAGGCCTGCCCCTCTCCTGTGTAGCAGAGTGTGAACACTTTATACAGAATGACCCCATCATATTATTTCAAATAGAAAAACGATACCTCACCATGTAAGATGCCATGGACTTTCGGTTATTCACATGATGAGCCAATGCAAGAGAAATTAACTATAATGAGCCACATGCAGCCACCTAGGAGACTTGAACCAGAATGCAGTCAGGACAGTTGTGCCTGGGACGTGGCCCAAAGGGAACGGGTAAAGTGGAAATGTGTGAAAGGCTACATCTGCTGACATCGGCCCGCAGTTACATCAGATTCACTAACAGGACCCAGGCGAAGGGCCCTTCTGCCTTGTGTTGCACTCAGAGTCCAAGAAAGTTTGGCAAGGAGACCCCAAAGTCCTGTCCAGAGAATCCAAAAATCATCACCCATGGAGCTTAATTCTGAATTTCCGGCCCAGACAAAACTCCGATTAAATTCAACGAATGTTTCTCATTTTAGAAAGCTGTGCATGTGCATGCCATGTTCTTTTCTTAGATAAAAACATACCCACAGCTCCTTCCATACAAAATGAAACCAAACACATTTAGAACACATGTAAGCCATTTCTCTATGGGAAAGGCCATTTGTGGTTAACACAGAAAGTATTTATGGTTTCACTGTTAATTGTGGTTTCTTTGTATTAGCCAAAAAAGGTAGCATTTTTCATGGTAGGAAGAGTATGAAAGAAATCGCCTTTCGAAAAAAATGTCCCCATTTTCCCGCAGCATGAGGAAGTGACTGAATTTATGGTATCTTCTACATACCAGTGGAGTACATGCAACCTAAAACTGTGTTTCCAATTCAAATAGAAGTTTATTCAAAATTGTCTTAATTGTACTTTGGTACATTTCCACAAGTCAAGACCATATAATTAACATCATATAATCTTTAAAGCTTGGACATATTCTATTCTTTTATTTGTATTTGTTATCTAGGGCTATTAAAATTTCTTTATGGACCAATGCTATTTTATAAAGAAATTGTTAATTTTGCAAATTGTTGTTCTGCAAAGGTTAATTCATTTGTCCAAATCAGTGGGGTGGTTTGCCTGAAATTAATTTGTCTTCTTTCTTTCTTTCATTTCCTTCCTTTCTTCCTTCTTTCCTTCCTTCCCTTTCTTTTTTCTCTTATTCTTTCTTTCCTTTCTTTTTTGAGTTAAAATTGAAAATCATTGTAGTGTGGAAATATTGCATATTACATTACTAGAAGTATAATTTCACCTTAAATGGCAAGAATTTTTATGTGAGTGTGTGAATTAAAAAGGTTAAGTATGAATATCTGTTTTTTTTTGGAAACTATACAGAGTTTTGTTTATTTAAAGAAATAGGCAGTGGTATTCCCAATTTTCATTTCTTGATGCTCACAAAATAATAATAGCAGAAATTTCATAGAATCTGCATGTTTCCTAGGCTCATGTTTCCACAAGTGCTGGTTTCAACCGAAATGTGTCCCATATATATTACTAGAAGGTGGAAAGAAGAGAACATTTAGAAATATTTCAGTTTTTCTTAATTATACTAGCTTTTAGTATCTACAGGACAAATATCTTTGCATAATTATTGTTATGCAATTAAAAACTGGAATATATAAGTATTGTGCTCTCTTATTAAATTACATGTGAAAAACAATGACTCTCTGGATGTGAAAACATTATGAAAAGGCTTTTAAATACAGTTTATCAATCTAATCACCTACATTTATATTATCTCATGAATGTATGTGAAACTGACACCAAATGAACATTTTATGATATTAAATGCAGTTTTCTGAAGATATGCATTTGTTCAATGATCATGTAAAAGGCTGCTAATTTAGATAAATACTGTTGGGCCTGTTATTGAGCATTTATAAAATTCCTGGACTAAATTTGTTGCAGAAACCAAATGCATTACTAAATTTAAATTGTTCTAATAGTTGTATTTAAAAACCTTTCTCATAAAAATTTTTAAAGGTTTGGTATTTATTTTGTTCTTCCTTTCCTCTCTCAAGTAGAAAGCTTCACTGCTGCCATTTATTATATTTGGAATTTAAAAATTTGATTAGATGATATGCTATAAAATTCTTTGCTTCTCAAAATGTGTGTTGTAATTTATGTTACACAGTGTATACTATTGACTATTACTATAGAAAGATTTTGACAACTTTATGTATAAGTTTATATATTATTTAAAAATTTACTGACAACAATAGGATAGGTTTTCCATAACATCCTATGATCTTTATTTTTAAAACCATTAATGCTTTAAGTCATAACAGTAATAGGAACAAGCACTTCTGTGTGGTCTTTAAGAGAAGGGAATTGAATGTAGCTTAGTGGTAGAGTGCTTTCCTAGCACACATGAAGCGCTGGGTTCAATTCCCCAGTACTACATAAACAGAAAAAGAAAGAAGTGGCACTCAAGTGGTAGAGCATTGAGCAAAAGAAGCTCAGGGACAGTGTTCAGGCCCTGAGTTCAAGCTCCAGGACTGGCAAAAAACAAAACCAAACCAAACAACTCAAACGTGAAGTCATTTAGCTGCATTCACATTTTTGTTTTACGGTACTAGTACCAAATGCAAATCACTTCTGATCCTGGATGCAGGCTTTTTCCATAACCGAATGAATGCATTTGTTTTCAACTATTATTTTCATGTCTATTCAAATATTAATGTGAGGTAATCAGATAGGAAAAAACAGATCTCCAAATACCCTGTGAGAGGTGTGTGTGTGTGTGTGTGTGTGTGTGTGTGTGTGTGTGTGTGTGTATTTTAACAGGCTAAGAAATAGGTGATGGTACTTGAGAAGAGGAAAACCAGTGCATTGGTTTTCATTTCTTGCTGCTCACAGAATAGTAGAAAGCAGGAACTCATAGAGTATGGACATTTTCTAGGTTTAGGTTACATTTTCTCAGCAGAGGTTTCTCACCTTTCTTTGATGGTATCTCACTGAGAATTCTCAAAACTCTGCCTCTCAGGGTTTTTTTGCTTGTCATCTGCTTGCATTGTGAACATCAGCCTTCAGGGGGCACTCCTGAGCTACCACAAAGAGACTTGCAAGAAGCTTTCTGGGCTCTGAGATGTATTTAATATTCATTATTTTATCAAGGCGTTAAGTTTAAAAAGAATGCATAGTTCATCTTCAAAGTACATAAAGCCGCAAGAAAAAATTAACAAGTATAAAGGCAAGCATTTGGGTTCCTGAAGATGTTAATAAAAATTTACAATATTTGACTGTAACTGAGTAAATGTATACTTTTCCAAGAGCTACCTTCCTACTATTCTCTTCTTTTTGGAACTTAGGATGCATTTTATAATACCCAGATTTTATTACTATACCTCAAATTTGGTTGTGTCTTTTGCCTCTAAGATTCCCGGAGAGCAGAATGTTTAATAATCACGATTCACATTTGGGAAGAGGAACCACAGAGTTTTTATGTAGAATTATGTACACCACACTGGAGCTTATAAACAGCTTATCTTTAATGGGAGTGAAATATTGAATTTAAGGTTGTGTGTGGCCTTCTCCACTCTCTTCCCACCCTTTTCTCTTCCTTTAACTCACCCCAACCCTAACAGAGTCTACTTGGGTGGTAGGTCTAAGGGCCCTTTCATAATAAGACATGGTCCTGAAGTAAAGCTGTACCTCCTAGGATCACTTAGCTGCTGGTACAGCTCTTCTGGCCTTTTATAACTGCTAGCTACCTCGCAAAGACCAGTTAACACTATTGGGTTTGGTACGGTGTGGGTGACTGTTTTCCCGTTTAGTCACTTCTATGCTGCAGTCCCACTGTTACTCTTTGCTGCAGTTCCACTGTTACCCTGCTGCTCTTTGAACATTCTTCACTCTTCCTGAGATTTGTCCCTTCCCTTAGGTCCCATGGGTCCAGGTTCCTTTGTCCTCCAGATTCTCACCTCCATACTGCTCTAGTAATCATTTGATCTCTCCTTTTTTTCTCCCTCTCAAATGTTCCCTCTCTGTGTTGACATTTCTCCTGCCCTTTTCATTTTATCTCTCCAACCTGCAGACTCCCCATTGTTCATTTCATTTTAGAGCAAAGCTCCTCCAGAGTTGTTGCCTGATTCCCCCTGACTCCTCAAGTCTCTTCTCTGCTCTTCACTAATTCTCTCTTTCTGAAGTCACCATTGATCTCCATCATGAACTGCCATGGTAGGTCCTTGTCCCTCATTTTGATTGACATAGAAGCAGCAATTTTGTTTTCTTTTGTCACAGAAGACCAGTTTCTCCTCCTTAAACATTTTCTTCACATAGCTTCTGGGATTCATGCCATCTAGTTTTCCTCTACATGCAACTGCAGCTCCTTCTCTGTTCTTTTGCTGGCTGGATTCCCCGAGGAACATAGAGACCCAACCTCTCTCATTCGTTCCTTATATTCACTAAGTTTATCTCAGTATCGAAATGCTATGTGAATAATCTAAAATGTATATTTCCAGCCAAGACCACTTTGTTGAACTCCTGACATGAATATGAGGCCTTTTTCTTTCCTGGATATTGTTGCTGAGGTATCTAACAGACTTCTTATGATTGCTATTCCAACCCTAAGTAACCACTGTGTCAGTTATCTCCAAAACCCTTGGTTTACAAGACAGCAGTCAAACCCATCATCATTCATCTCTGTTACAGTTCCCCTGCTCCTCACCAATGCACTCACCTTCATGTCAACACAGCAAGAGGTAAATGGTGGTTCTTTGTATTTGATAAAGCACACTAGTAGGTTTCTTTCTCAGAGTGCAAACCGCAGTACTGTTGTGGCCTAGAAGCTGTATTGAGCTTTCCACTGTAACGCCTCTTAGTCTCAGCACCAGCTTTCCCCTGCGTCTGAGTTGTATCATGTCCTTTCTGTTTCAGAGCTTGCTTTCTGGTGCAAGCTAGTTCCTCAGAGTATTGCCACAGTATCCTGTGCTTGTCTCTGTTGTTTTCTTCAATACATTGGTCTTTTTAATTTTTAATAAATATGAAACATCATCATCTGTTAGAGATTTTGGAACTTTTTTAGGCAATGGTGTTGCTCTGTGTGTGTAAGAGAGAGAGACAGAGAGAAAGACATACACACATATACAGAAAGAGAGTGAGAGAGAAAGAGGGAGGGAAGGAGGGAGGGAGAGAGAGACAGGTGATTAGGAACTATTAGGACAGTCAAATCCCATTAAGGATTTTTAGTGTAAAAATGATGGGCTGTGTCCAGGAACGTCTTAATTTTGGACATAATGATAAAACATTCCTGACTTGGATGCACTATTTTGAACAGAAAAGTTTTTGTGAAATTTTGGGTGAAAAGTTCTGTCCTTTGAATGGCTTTGTGGGTATTCGGTAGAGCAGTTGGCTATGGCCTCTTGTTTTTCTTGTTCTTCTCTGCACTTCTCCAATATTTCAATAAGTGTTCTGTTATTGCGACTGTTTGCATAACATTTTAACTATGTAACCTATAAGAGCTAACATACTTAATGTTGTGCATCAAACAAATGGATGCTACTTCACCTAAGTAAGTGTAGAAGAATCTGTAAACCAAATGCCATCCTATGAATAAAGTAAAGATTAGGTCAGGACATTTTTCAACTATCAGTCTATTCAGTACTTAACATTTAACTATGCAGGAAAAGAAGCAAAAATTTGGAGAGATTGTGTAAATTTTCCAAAATCTTACATCTTCAAAGTTAGAGTTCTGAGGTTTCAGCAGACTTCCTTGTCTCCTCTCTTCCCAGCCTGTGTACTGTGCTGTTAATTCTGAAATGGTCTTTTGGCAGTTTCCAGCACCTAGTATGACTACATGACAGAAAAGGACTCCATAGCAATGTGCTCTTTTCTGATGGCTTTCAGGAATTATTTTTAATCTTTGTTTTTAAGTCTTTATTAAAAAGGTGATGAGCAGGGGGTTACAGTTGCATAAGTAAGGTAATGAGTAATTTGTTTTAAACATTTACCCCATCTATCATTTTCTCCCACTCAACCCTTCCTAGTCCCCTCCCCCCATGTTGTAGAGTTCATTTCCAATGTAGTGAAGCAGTGGTGTTGTAGTCACCACTATTAAACAGAGGAGGAGACTAAAGCTCAGAGAAAGGAGGTCATTTTTCTTGTTAAAGGTGCTGATGATGGGCTGGGGATATGGCCTAGTGGCAAGAGTGCCTACCTCATATACATGAGGCCCTGGGTTCGATACCCCAGCACCACATATACAGAAAATGGCCAGAAGTGGCGCTGTGGCTCAAGTGGCAGAGTGCTAGCCTTGAGCAAAAAAGAAGCCAGGGACAGTGCTCAGGCCCTGAGTCCAAGGCCCAGGACTGGCAAAAAAAAAAAAAAAAAAAAAAAAAAAAAAAGGTGCTGATGCTTGGGCTACCTCTAATAACTTAATAATAGATTGTTAGATCTTTGATTCCCTTCCTTCATTCCCATATATGCTCTAAGTCATCTAATTAGAGAGAGTTCTAAAAAAGTCTACTTTTAGACGATATCCTCTTCTGCTGAATTAAAAATCAATTGCGATCTCTATCTATCTACCGGTCTACCTACCTACCTACTTACCTAGCAATATATCTATCTAGGTACTATCTATTTATCATCTATCTCTATTATCTATCTATCTATCTATCTATCTTATCTACCTTCTATCTATATTCCACCTTCATACAAACACTGTAAGAATAGGAATGCTGGTGATTTTTTTTGTCTGTTGTATCTTCAACATCAGATTTATAATAGATATACAACAAACCATAGTCAATGAGTGTGCAAATGTGGAAATGTGGAATTTTGTCTATGTCCTTTCTTTCCTTTACTCTCTCCCTCCCCTCCTCCTCTTCCTTTCTCCCTTCTTCCTTCCTTCCTTCTTCCTTCCCTCCCTCCTCTCTTTCTTTCTCCTTCCTTCCTTCCTTCCTTTCTTTCTTCCTTCTTTCTTTCCTTCCTCCCTCCTTCTTCCTCCCTCCCTCCTTCCCTTCCTCCCTTCCACCTTCCTTCCCTTTCTCCCTCCCTTTCTTCCTTCTTTCTTTCCATCCTAACTACCTATTTATTTACCTATCTACCTACCTACTATCTTCCATAATAGTTAATGAAGAAAAAAACCTATTTGAAGGCATAGAAGTTTTAGCTGTAAAGTTAATCTTAAACTACATGTATACTGAAAAGGCGAACTGATCTAAATTTTGTATTATAAGAAAAATAGAGGGTTGTCTCTTGTTTTTTTTTTAAAAGTGGGTAAGCACCTATGATTGATGATAACATAAATCTGTACCCTAAAATTTAAGATTACATATGTACACATACATAAATTATATAATGTGGTCTATGTTGGAAACTTGTGGTAAAAGTGGAGATTATAAAATAATCAGCAATGGCATTGCAGGTATTTTATGAGTCATTTAGTTTTACAGAATTAAAATACATGAAAAAATCTTAATAGATATAGTTAGATATAAATAAATATGTCTTGTAGCTTAATATTTAGTATGGCACCCTTTATTTCTTATGTTCAGTATTAATGTATGCACTGAGTGTGAGAACTGATGTGCACAGATTTGAGTATGCTTTTTAAGGGAAGCATAGAGATTCAACTCTTGTAGATATGTACTTATGACTGCTCCCTAAATTTTAAAATTATACATACAATGCGATTTACATTGGCAACTTGCCACTAAATAAATAGGTGTCTTTCCTCTGAATCTTCCCTAGTTGTGCAGAAATAGGAACAAATATAGACAACTGTGAAATTAACACATTATAAAACACATGCAGTTACCTCTGTGTCGCACTATGAACAACTTACAAATGGACCTGTATTTGTCTCACAGTTCTAACCTGTAGTATTAATTGGATATTTGCTGTAAGTTTGACTAAAAAAATCGAAGAGCACTTTGTTCATACAATAACAAGCATTTCTAGATCCTGTGGCTTTCAGATTCATTGAGGAAGACTTTATATTGCTATTTTCAGCTTCGCATCTTGGCCTCACACTATTTCTTATTGCTTACATATACCATTGTTTGCTCACTACAAGATAGATATGTTTTTCAGTTCCTTCTTATTCACAGTATTATATTATAGTAGGCTATATTTCTTTTTTTTTTTTTTTTTGGCCAGTCCTGGGCCTTGGACTCAGGGCCTGAGCACTGTCCCTGGCTTTCTTTTTGCTCAAGGCTAGCACTCTGCCATTTGAGCCACAGCGCCCCTTCTGGCCGTTTTCTGTATATGTGGTGCTGGGGAATCGAACCTAGGGCTTCATGTATGGGAGGCAAGCTCTCTTGCCACTAGGCCATATCCCCAGCCCCAGGCTATATTTCTTAAAGGGAGCTTGTTTATTCTTGCCCTGAATACAGATTTTTTTTTTTCCCCTGGGAGAGCACATCACTTGGCAGATATTTGGGAATGCCCAGGAAGTCTGGGCCTCCTGTACTGTAGCAAGCATCCATTGTGTTAGAAGAGGGTAGAGAGGAAGTGTTTTTCTATTCCCACATAACTACCACTGTAGACTTCTTTTGGTTTTCTAAATATCCAAAAACAATTATAGAAAGGTATTATATATAGCTCCATGATAAGATGACCCAAACATGACAGATTTTTCTCTTCTACTTAGGGAAAATGGTAACTTTGGTCTATTGCTCTTCCTCTGAAGCTCACTGTATAACAGGAAGAATAGCTTCAATGTAGAGCTAGCTAGAAGAGTAGCTTCAAATATAGATTTGGCTGGATACTAGACCAATAAGGGATGAAGGGAAGACAGGATGAGGTTGAGGGCCTTTTCTAGTATGACACATTATATGCACAATGGGAAGAAGCAGATATAAAAGAAGATCTAGAGCCTCAGAGTGCAGTTGAGAGAAAACTATCCCCAAGAAGAGACAATTAAGTGTTTGCTGTATATCATGGATCCAACCTGAGCTTTTGACATTTTTCCCAAGACAAAATACAAAGGAAGAGTTGCACCGTGTCCAAGGCTAATGTCTCTCTTTGGAAAGGGTGTCCCTATATTCTCCATTTAGGAACACTGCCATCAGGCTATTAATGGCATTCAAAGGCTCTTAGCTATAAACATTTTGGAGGTTGGAGAACTATAATGTAAAAATAGAGAACACTTTGGTAATGAAATCACCATTCATCCCAGACATGGAGAGCTGCTAGTCTGACAGAGCCTGGATCCTCCAGTGATATTCAGACTGGAGGCTGAGAATGGTTTGCCATGGTTAAAATCAGAACTCAGACTTGTGTGTTTAAAATGGGGAAAAAAAAGACTGGTGGTTGGGAACGTCATTTCTTTTTGTTACTGTTTTTGAAACATCAGGACATCAGCTTGTCTCCTGGGATTGTGCCCAGGAGGTCTAATTTTGCTGAAGGATCCAGTCAAGACTTTGGAGTTCGTTTAGTATTCTAAATTAGTTGTATTTTGATTTTACTTGGATTTGTGGGGGAAAAAAAACCCTTAAAAATGTCATCATATAAGAGAAGCAATTCCAGGTTCTCCCTACCTCCCCTGAAATCGTATTTTGGTTGTTCTGTTGAACACACAAAAAGTAAAAAATATCCCTCTGGAAATGTTCAGGCACCACAAACAGTTCATCTTTGTGAACTAACTCATATACCATTGGATAGAATGACATCAGTGAATTCTGGGAAACCTAAGGCAGGGCGTGTGTGTGTGTGTGTGTGTGTGTGTGTGTGTGTGTGTGTAAGAGGGATTCCCTTCTGTAATGAGAACACTGCCTTGGATCCTTGCTGGCCTGGAGAGTGGGTACCTCCAAAACTACAGCCATGTGTTTGCATCGCCAGAGAAATGGAAGGAAATGAATAGTGCGGGAAAGGAAACAAAATCAAAGATTCCTGCTACAGCCAGAAAGGCTAGAAACAATGAATCAGAGAAAGTAAAAAGAGAAGAGATGATCAGTATGTAGAAAACAGAAACTGGAAGAGCAGGTAGAGAGGTGAGTCAGAAGCAAGATGGCAGTGAGCACCAACTGGAAGCAGAGCATTTATAAAAGGAGTAAGCAGAAACATAGGAAACATACATTGTGTAGTAGGCAGATGCTCATAGATATTTATCCTCCTTCAAACAAGAGGTGGACCAGTTCCTCCCCAGCTGTAGACTCTATTGTCTGAGGAATGTGGGTGGGGGGCCTTTGGAATGCCCTAGAGGTTTGATTTTGGAAAGGATGGCTGTGCTACGAATCTTTATACTTTCTGTAAATTACATCAGCATTACTTGGTCCATGCTATTCGGAAATACAGATCACAAATTTAATTTGGTTAATTCACAAGCCAATTTTTTACCTGTTCAATTTAATACCCTTCATATTTGCCAACAAGTGATATGCCAGGTTCCTGCCAGATGACTCAAGGCAAAATGTGAATCATCAGTGGCTAAATGGCTTTTCTTGACATTGAATAAGTTTCCAATTTCCTATTTAGCAATGATGCATGTATATAACTGACCTTAATAGGAAAATAAGGTCTTTCTACACTTTATCTAACTCAGATCTTCACATAATTATTTACTGTGGACTTCATTGTGTGTTAGTATTGCCTTTTTATGTATGTACATATGAATAACATGGTATAAACATGTACTTGTGATATGAATAAAATAAAGTATTAACTTGTTTTTAATGTTAGTTCATTTTATGTGACCAGATTTTTAAAGACTTTTCAATGCTACTTTATATAACAGGTTAAGTAACTTTCTATAAGACTATTCCACACTTAGTTTACATCAAAGCTTATTCTCAATTCCTCTTCTTTCTCACATTATGTTCTTTAGTGCGGTCTTTCTGAAAATCTGGATGGAGATCCTGAATCTAAGTGTTAAACTTATTGTTCCAATATCACATTAATTATGCCTGCTGCCTTCCATTTCTAATGCTTATGACTGAAATAGTGGAGGAAATATCAGAGATGTATGGATAGCATATATTAGCAATATATGCCTAAGAACACATCACATTTTGAATTCTTTCTTGATAACCACATCAAAGGCAATTCTTGAGGTTGGGAAAGATAAAAATATTCCTTGGAAAAACAAAAGAAAATTAGCAAAAATTAGTCCCAACACAAACACCACAAGAAACTGTGTAACTATATGCCAGTAAGTATATGTTAATAAATTTAGCAACAAAAGTATATAGTGCTTTGTGATGTGACTCATTAGAAATGAATTTAACTAGATGGTGGCAGAATATGGATACATGCACAATGGTTCCAGTAATTGGGCAAGTGTAGCTTTTCTTTTAGACCAAGTATTAGGGAAGAAAATTGCACACTTGATGTCTGGTGGTTTCTAGAATGCTGTTTTTGTTTATGGGATGGGAAAATGCCAGTGGTTTCAGCAAAATAAGAATAGAAATCATATATTATTGTGAAGTTATTTTCAAACAACAGATGCAAGCCAGGTCATAGAATATTTCTGTGACTGTCGAGCATAGAAATGGAACCAGACTCTGAAATTCTTGAACAATCAAGAACATAAGTTTTCCTTTGGTGTCCTAAGGAACTAACATTATAGAATTACATTATAGAAATAATTATGGAATTAATATTATAAATACCTTCCTGATACATATAGTATGGAGAAATATAAGATTATTGGAATATTTGGCCTGTATAGTTTATCACCCCTATAGCTGGAAAATTGCTTATTTCAATAACTTTTATAAAGGTAGAATGAATTTAAAGTCTATAAATCAACTTTACTTTCTGAAACTTTTATTCCCTTAATGATATTCTCACTGAAAATGTGGATTTCATTTAATCTCATGTAAGTAGCTTCTTAAACTCATTTTAACTATGCTTGGGTAAAATCTTCTAAGTATTTGGTAATACATTTCATATTTCATCATCTCAGGTGCTGAGATTAAATTGTTATAGCTCATGGGAAGGGATGAGTCACAGAAACTATTTCCCAAAGTTTGTTCTTTTGTTTTCTAACCCACACTATCCTTTGGAATGGATTAGTTTATAGAAGATTTAAGCAACTTAAATAGGTAAGAGTGTTTCATAATGTGAAGTCTCTGTGTGTATACATATAATTCCCAAACAATAGGCTACTGACCTGACCACTTCTTTAGAAGCCGTTGCCTAAGTGTCTTATTTATTTATGAAATAATCTATTTGCTATAATTTCTGGTTGCTACATTTAAAATGTGAAATGGTATGCTTGTCTTTGGAAGGAAGCATGGTTATTGCAAATTTCTTTCTCTCATATTGAGCACCATTTCTAAACCAGCTGGTGGTCTTCTTCCCCACTTGACACAAAGGAGGCATTTGACAATTTTTGTTTGTTGAAATGTGCTTGGTGTGATCCCTCAGAGCTCCACACCATTTCCATTTGGGTCATTCCTGGCCTGTGGCTTTTGTCCACTCTGAAAGCTGCATGGGTTGTGTTGGCTTGTATGAGCTCATGACAACAAAGGGCACAGCTATTCCACCTGACTGCTTCTGGCCAGGCCAGGAGGGTCAGGACATAATCCATTCCACTTCATTCCCCCAAATTGCCAGAGTGACTGTCCTAAAAGATAATGACCCATTTTCCTTAACAAAAATCCTTCAGAGCAAGGATGAAGTTCAGACTCCTTCGCATAAAAGCTTCATAATTGTTCTGTTGCTTTGGGTTCTTTAAAGAACTGCCCATCCGAGATACCAGGGACACCAAAATTACCTTTCCTGTTCCATGGGCACCCAGGTTAAATGTGACTGCTGAGCAGTTTCCACTATGGTGAGTGGGAAATTCCCCTTTCTCTCATGTTGTCTCTCAGTGAGATAGACCTGCAGGAGCTATTCTTCGGTTTTAATATGCTAAAAGCTTAGAAAGTTATCTCATTTGGTCACAGATTGTCCTGTTTCTGCTGGTATGCACAAGTCATCATTTTTGGAGGCTGGATGGGTTTAAGAACCAGCTAGCCACACTGTTTACCTCTACCTATTCCTTCCCTCTGCACTTTTCCTATTCTCTCTGAGTGATATTGTAATCTATAATTCTGTCCTACCCTCATACAGTCAGATAAATCTAAACACCAATTGTAAATGCCTTGGACATTTCCGCATCTATTCAGAAGTTTCTCAACCACTATGTAAATTACTGGAGGCAGCACAAGCTCTTTTGTCTGCACACTGGTTGTTCATGCCTCTTATCCTAGCTACTTTGTAGTCTGAGATCTGAAGATCATGGTTCAAAGACAAACAAGGGTAGAAAGTCCAGGAGAATCTTTTTTTTTTTTTTTGTCAGTCCTGGGGCTTGAACTCAGGTCCTGGGCACTGACCCTGAGCTTCTTTTGCTCAAGGCTAGGACTACCACTTTAGCCACAGCACCACTTCTGGCTTTTTCTGTGTATTTGATACTGAGGAATTGAACCCAGGGCTTCATGGATGCTAGGCCAGAACTCTACCGCTAAGCCACATTCCCAGCCTGAGACTCTTATGTCTGATTACCTAGCAAAATAGAAGTGGAAGTGGAAGTCAAGTGGTAGAGCACCAGCTTTGAGAGAAAAAGCTAAGCAAGAGCCCAAGGCCCTAAGTTCAAGCTCTAGTACCAGCACCAAATAAGCTCTCCCAAAACGAAAAAGGGTATTTTGAGAAGAAGGTACACTGACCACTACTTGCCTCTCAATTTCTCTTTTTAAATTAATTAATTTATTGTCAGTGATATACAGGGGGGTTACAGCATCATACATAAGGTCATAAGTACATTTCCTTTAAAAAATTTTTCATTTATAAGTACATTTCTTATCCAACTTGTTACCTATCACACAACATATCACATTTAAATTTTTCTGTGGTCATTATTCTTCACTAGGCTCTAAATTCTAAGGGCATCCATTGATTCAGCTTTATTTTCATACAATAAATATAGATCACATGGCACAATAATAATTATATTTGGATGTTAGTGTTAAGGGACAGAGAGATGGGCTGCATTAATACAATAAAAGCAGAACTCAGTTAAGGGAAGGTCTGAGATGAGGTGGGGCACTCTTCTTCCAGATCACTTTTTGAAACAAGGTGATTAAAATGACTTCTATCGTATATACTCATTCTCTATGATTAAAGCGTGCATACAGGTTTAATGTCTTTGTTCTCACTTTTTGGACCTATCCAATGGCAATAAACTTTGACATTCTCAGAAGTGGTATTTGCCTAAGAATCTTCCATCACTCTTCTTTGCTGTGGACATATTGGGCTAAGAACATGGGCATGACTGGATTTACCAAATTTCCCACCAGCTGACAGTTCTATGTTCAACATTCACTTGACCAAGAAAGACTGTTATTTTGTAAATGAAGAATAATGATGCTTTGAGCAAGTTTTAGATATTTTTATGTCCGAGAGGAGCAAAACTAGAATACACACACACACACACACACACACACACACATATACGTATACACACATGCATGAATAATTTGGTGCCTTTTGTTTCTATGTAAGTATTAGTATGTCAAAAATCTTACCAAAAATAAAAGTACATTCCACTAAAAATCACTTGACAGAAACATAATGGTACAATTATAAATAAATGCTAAAATAAATTTATATTTTAAAACATGCAGGTCAGGTTACATATGGAAAAGACTAAACAAATAGATGCTATTACTTCATTGTTGGTAATTATTTCCAGTCAATTAGTTTATAAATTCCAGATTCTTTTTTTTTAAAATTTCACAGTATAATAGGATGTGGATAAATACCTGTTTTTCGGAAGGAAAACCGGGCACTGTGGGCATTGGCCTAAAGATGTAAGCATCTCTCTATAATTTGTGTGCTGTTTTTGCTAGCCATGTAATTTTGTTTTGATAAATAACACATGATACAGTTGGTCTCGCTGGCTGACCACTCCAAAGAAGATGCCTAAAAGACACTCTATAATATTTGCAAATGAGCCGGGTCAGTGACCACAAGACAATGAATACCCCAAAGCAAATAAACACTCAGGAGGCCAGTGGCAGTTACAGCCCACGGAGAACAGGCAAGTCTATCCACAGATGGGAGGAAGTAAAGAGGAACAGTAAGTAGGGAGGTGTATGGTGGCTTGTAGAGTGCATGCTTCAGAGGAGAAGGTGCGATCCACTTACTGACACTGCTTCTTTGCCATCTCAAACTATTGCCTTTTATTAAGTGTTTTTAAATTGTTTATATATATATATATATATATATATATATATATATATATATTTTTTTTTTTTTTTTTTTGCCAGTCCTGGGCCTTGGACTCAGGGCCTGAGCACTGTCCCTGGCTTCTTCCCGCTCATGGCTAGCACTCTGCCACTTGGGCCACAGCACCGCTTCTGGCCGTTTTCTGTATATGTGGTGCTGGGGAATCGAACCTAGGGCCTCGTGTATCCGAGGCAGGCACTCTTGCCACTAGGCTATATCCCCAGCCCTGTTTTTATATTTTTATTACTATCTTTAAGTAGTTGTACAAAGGAGTTGCCATTTAACAAAGCAGTTTTTGAATACAATAGATCTTGACCAATGTCACCCCTCTTCAACATTCTCCCCTGTCCCTCTCTACCCTCTTCTTCCTTCACTCTACTCAGTTTCATAGGATATACATTAGATTCTTCTCTGCATTTCCCCCTTCTTCTCCTCTCCATTCCTCTGCCTGTACATAGGGATTTTGTTGTAATGTTTCCATACCTCCTCTCATGTACCTTGTTCAAATTCACTCCCCCTTTCTTACCCTAACTTCCTCCTCCTTGGTTACAATTCTAATGATTTTATTTTAATTTCATATAATGCACCTTGATCACAGCCACATGACCTTAATATTTTAAATACTTGTACTATTTGTACAAAGCAACCCCCCCAAGGAAACAATTTCATTTTAATTATGAGTAAAAGATATAGTTAAAAGATTAACAAATACAGAAAAGAATAAGAATTAGATAGCTATCAAATCCTTGCTTGTGCAATGTTTTTAGCTCTGGGGGCTTGGGTCTGTCCTATTCAATTTCTTCCTCCGTAAAAATGAGTTACTGCTAAATTTTAGGGTTGAAAGATAGAATCTAGTAATATATTTTCCAATATTTTCATCTAATAATGTAATTATATTACTAGGTATAGTGCAAGTAGTGTAATTATAAATTTAATGTAGTTACACTTCACCTAATTATATATATATATATTTCACCCCGTTATATATATATATATATATATATATATATATATATATCACACATACACACAAACTATGTATACTCAGTTCACAGTACTTGTCATGCTGAAGGCAATCTACAAGTTAGTTTTCTTCACATCCATTTACTATGACTTTCATTCTACCTTATTTTGATAGGGTGACAATTTGTGGCAGGTCTTGTTTTGTGTTCTGAGGTTCCAAACTGCATGTCTCTGTGAGATGACAGTTTCCACCCAAATATTCCAATTCTTTTTCTTTTTTTTGCTTTGGTATCACCCAAGGGCATTGCCCATGTCCCTGGGTTGTGCCAATTTTAAGCAAATACAGTTCTAATTCTTGTTATTGTGAAAACCAAGCTTCTACAAGACATTTTATAGATTTCTTTTTTGCCAAAAAGATGTGTGCGCCATCCAAACATGAACACAAACTCTTGCTGCTGAATCTTTGCATTTGACAACTGCTGAATTTTCACGATTCGCCTCATTCTTCTTTGGCTTCTAATTTCTCATGAAGATACTTTCTTGAGCTCATCTCTTTTTCTTTTCTTTTCTCTTCTGTTCTCCTCTTTTCTTTTCTTTTACATTGGTTGTGGGAGTTGAACTCAGGGCTTGAACACTGTCCCTGAGCATTTTTGCTCAAGGCTAATGCTCTAGCACTTTGAGCCACAGTGCCACTTCCAGTTTTCTAGTGGTTAACTGAAGATAAGAATTGCACAGACTTTCCAGCCTGGGCTGGCTTAAAATCATGATCTTCAGATCTCAGCTTTCTGAGAAGCTAGGATTATAGGCATGAGCCACTGGAGCCTAGCTTGAGCTTGTCTCTTCTATGGAGTCTTTTCACATACCATAACATCAGTGACAACATGATAGTGGTCTCTAGAATGTAATCATACTTTTGTGTAACTGTAATTAACAAAGCCAGTACTATGACTTTGACCACTTGAAGTATTTGCTATTTTACCTTGTACGCAATTATGTATAACGTATTTCCTTTGAATTTCCAAAGCCTAATGAATACTGTCAAAGCCATGTGGCTTTGAAAATGATGACTGGCTATCCAATGATCATCCTTTACTCCCAATCTTTATATTCATCATGATAAATGAATGCTTTCAGTGCTCTTATTTTTGGGAGTTGGTCATTTACTTTCATCTTGCCATAGAGCTTCCAACCCTTTTCACTAGCAGACTTTGCCTCTGTATATTCAATCGTTACCTGAATCTTGATTTTAGTCTCTCACAGAGTCCTTGGTAGCTGACCTGTGGTCAAGGTTGCTGGTTATGATGCAAAAAAAAAAATGAGCTGACACTTAACTTTTTTCCTATCTAGTAATATTTGATGACAATTTTGAATTCAAAATGATAGCATAGAATGGTTTACTTATAAAGACAATGTTTCTCAAGCCTTCATACCAAAACTTTCTCTCTATTTCACCATACATATGTACATACATATATACACACATACATATACATATATGTATATGTATGTGTGTATTTACATCTCAGAAGATATAACTCAAGATAGCTAACCAAAAGTGGAAGAAAAATCTCTGCTTTGTTTTACTTTAGGATTTATTACTTGAGAGTATCAGACTTGTCTTTCTACTACTCATGCTAAAATACATGGCTAGGGTAATTTGCTCAATAAGAAACCAAAACCATGATAAAAACCATACTATGTAATTTATTAATGCTAGAGAACTTTCTCATGAGTCATTGCTTCATGTATGATTTCTGAAAGAATTAAAGAAGGATTCAACAATCAACCATGAATGCTTAAAATTTGCTGTGTTTTAAACATATATTCTAGAAATTGTTAAAAAAGGTGATGGGCTTCAGCAGAAGAAATGTAGTCTTCCTATTAGTTTATGTTCATAAAAATACAAGATAGGAAACATAAGAAGAGCATTTTCAAATCCATGTAGTACCAATAGAAGCACAACCTGTGATACAGTGTTCAGGAGAAATCACAAGGTCTCTTCTGGCCTTAGAAACACATGCCTAGACATCAAATGGCAGAATTTTCATTAGAAGAAATATGAAAGCCAGCAAAATAGTCACAAAACTGACAGCTGGTTGATTAACAGTTTGCATAAGCTTTTGGAAGTATTCACATAAGTGAATGATTTTTCGCACAAACCCTTGATAAATTTTGAACCAAAAAAAAAAAAGGTAAGTAAGAGGGGAAAGCATTTTATTTTTAGTAAAAAATGGAGTAAGATCTCTTGAAATACCTGTAATTTCTATTTACCGCATATGTTATTTTAGTTTTGTTGCAATAGAACATTATATCTGATGGCATGAAAATGTAGATATAGTGAATTGTATTAGTTTATATTGAGTATCATCTGAAACTTAAGTCTATAAAGTCATCTTGACTTATTTTCATACTAGTCAGAATATGTAGCAAGAGCAATTGTTTCCCTTTACTGTACTTGGTTTGAACTTTTTCCATGGCAGGCCGCACATTTATTTGGCTTTCAAAGGATGCATAAGCAAGATACATAGAAACCAGGGTCTCATTTTACCCCATTAAGTTTCCTTATGCCTTGGAGATTGTTGATTTAAGACTTGAAGTTGGTTCATAGGAGCCAACTTGTTAATAGTCTGAAATATGATTTACCATCTGACCCTGTCTTTCTCATAGCCTTACATGTCTTGGCTCCTATATTTTTTGTGATTCAAACCAGACAACGCTGAGTATGAACATTCAACTCAAAACTTCCTTAATTAACATAAAAGTAGTGGTCACATTGACCAATGCTGCTTTTCTGAGTGTTTTCAACATATTGAATTCATCTGACACATGTTTGCTCCAGTTTGAGGTTGGGGCAAATACAGTTCTTCATTATTCACTCTGTACTCTTGCTGAAGCAGAACTCTTCTAGTGCCATCTGTCAGTTTTCATTCCAGAGGATGACTGAGGCTATCTGTGGGAACTTTGGTTCGGGTACTTACAGAAAAAGGTAATAAGATAGAAGAAGATGGCACCCAGAGCAAATGAAGAAGGCCAGAGCTCTGATTTGAGGAGTGACATATCATTGATTGTAAGGAGTCAGGGAGTGGTAGAGAAAGGAGGGGAAGGAAGGCATCCAGAGGGGTGGGAGGGAGAGAGAGGGAGAGGGAGAGGGAGAGGGAGAGGGAGAGGAAGAGGAAGAGGTAGAGGGAGAGAGAGAGGATTTGGAGTGGGAAAGATGGGAAGTTCTCAACTTCTCTTTCATCATAAAATTTGAGAATATAAATGTTGAGCATCTATTATAGATAAGGAATTTTAGGAAAAAGCAATGTATGATACAACTTTTTTGCTCACTAATAATTGCAAACAATCAATCAGTAGAGATGAGCCTGGGTTCACCCCGCATGTCAGAAGACCCAAGTTAATGTTTCAGATTCCCCTCAAGATGTGATCTTAGGAAAGTTGTCCATTGGTCTGAAGTTCCATTTTGCTTTCTCCGGAGGTGATTAAGCGAAATTCTATGACTGTCTTCAAGTCTGATTTTCCTCCTATAATGGATAACATTCTTGGCAGAGTTTGCATGGCTGGGGATTTTCTATGTTGTCAGTGTAAACATTCTTTCTTAGGAATGTCCCTATTTATGAACACACCCATTAAATGTTCTCTAGTGTCATCTTCTCTTCACTTCCTTGACAATATTTATTATGATAAATAATAATTTGCTTATCAATTTTTTGAAAGCAAGGTCTATGCTTTTTTCTACATTCACCAATTGTTCATCCATGACTAGTGCAGTGTCTGACACATTGAAGTGACAGATGATTTAATAGTTGTATATAGAGGTAACAGATATTCTATAAGTAAGAGGCAGGTAGCACTAAGAAATCATTAAAAAGATAGGAGAGCTTATCTTTGAAATGCTAGTGGAGTTCCCTGAAATGAGAGGGAGACAATATTATTTGTGTAAAGAAGAGTCTGGGCAATGATCAAACCAGAATGCGCATAAGGTGAGGAGAAGCTCATGAAGAAATGTGGGAAAGACAGTGAGGTTGTAATAGACTAGCCAGGATAGGAAAAGGATCAAAAGGAGTTGGGACCTTATATGAGAGAAACTTGTGACTTATTGTTGATTACCAAGAGATGACTCAAGAAGAAAGTTAACTGAGGAAGGCAAACCCAACACCTTCCTTTTATAAGATAGTTCTTGTATCTGGTGGATAGGGGAAATAGGAAACTAAGTGTGATGTGGGATGCTTGGTATCCCATCATCAAACAGCCTATTCAAAGAGATTTTCTCCTTTGGGAACTTAAATCTACCTGCTAGCCTTGAGCCACTTCTGTTTTTTTTTTTTTTTTTCTTCCTGTGATTTAATTGGAGATGAGAGTCTCACAGACTTTCCTGCCAGGGCTGGCATCTTTACATGTAAGCTATCTTAAAGCCCTAGATGTGTTGTCTTGCTAACAGGTTTGTTCCCTGGTCTTACATTTTTCTGTGCTTACACTTCCTTATCATTCCATGGATTCCAATGACCTTCTACAAACAAGGCTGTCTTGACAACAAGACTTTTCTCAATATTCTGGTCTTTTCCTTTATGTAGGAGCCTAGCTTCCTTATTTAAGAACATGATTTCAAGGACTATATAAAAATGTAGTTTTTGAGGATTTCATAGGCACTGCTGTATGGTTATTTCATGAAATGCCTTTTGCAACCTGGGCAGACGGAAAGGTAAAGAATGCACCCTGTTTGCCATTACTGTCCGCATTCTCCATAGCTTAGATTATATGAATTTATAATCCAAACTACTATATTTTAGGGTGAAAGGGATATTTTTCATAAATAAGGTGGTAAATTGGGATATCCAGTGTATGTTCCCTATATATCCTAGTAGAATGTTGTCCTATTTTGTTAGTTTCTCACTGCTGCTCTGTGCCACTAATTTCCTGACTTAACAGACACATTTATTCTCTTATATTTCTGAAGTCTGAAGTGAACATGACAGGACTACACTGAGATGTGACTAAGATGTTTCCTTCTGGAGAACCCTTCTGTTTCCTTCCTTTCTTCAGTTCCAGAAGCTGCCCAAATTTCTAGGCTCAGAGCCCACCACCAAGTTCCTTTCCTTCCATTTTCTCATTGCTTTCTTTGTCATGTGATCCTCCTCTTTCGACACTCCTGATTACATTCCAGGCAAGCCAGATAGCCCAGGAAAATCCAGGATCATTGTTCCACTTTCAGGTCCTAAACTGAAACTCCACCTGCAAAGCCACCTTTTCCATACCAAGTGACAGTCTCAGATTGAACTTCATCTGCAAGGTCTGGCACAATCTCATCTTTGGTTTTTCCTTGCACCATTCACTCACTGTGGTATTTCTTCCCCCGGATTTTGAGATCTATTCTTTTCTTTACTCTGTCTGTGTGTATGTGCATGTTTACACATGCAAACACAGACACTCCACCACTACTACCACCCCTCTTTTCAGCTGTAAGGTCTCAGCTCAGAAGGCATCCATTCACTTTTATTCACTTTCCCGACTGTCCGATTAATTTCAGTACATTATGCCCTCCTATTGCAATCTGTATACCTCCTTAACATCTCATTGTCCAATGAGACTTATTTAACTTGTCTTTATTTATTTGTCCTTGTTTCTTACTATATCAAAAGCCCAGGGAAATGGTCTGTTTCATTCACCTTGGCTCCTAGCATAATACTTGATGTCTGGAGAAAGGTATTTACCAAGTATTTAATGATTACTGCCCTGTAAAGAGGACTCACATTTTGGTGGGAATTGTTTCAATCTCTGCTATTCACTTGACTTTAAGAGAAATGATACATTTATGATTTTTAAGAGACTAGAAACATCTTGTATCTCTTAAGATAGTGGAAAAAATTGACTATGTAGATTAATAAGAAACCTATCTCTTCTTAGGGACTTCTTATTGTCATAGTTCTGAACTCAAGAGTAGGAGGAAAGAATTCTGACCATAGTTAAGGGTTATCATAAAACAGGACTATTAAAAGGTTTGCATTTTTTTCTATGTGTTTTGATGGTTTTCAGTTATATAAACTTCACTAAGATCTGAGTTCATGAAGGAATCTAACAAATCTCATTGACCTTACTAGTTAAGGAGGTATGGGGCTCATCCTGTTTCTCTGACATAGTACATCTTCAAGGAAGGCTGGGTAGTTTTCTTTTTAGTAACTGTTGACCTTTATCTGCCACTAACTAGCTTTTTCTTTTGTTTGTTCACACACAGTGCTTTCTATTTTATTACAAAAATTCATTCCATCTCAGTGTTAAATATGTGTACTTTTGCTATGGTTGCCCAAACTGGGCATGTGCTAGTATTACATCTCTCCTTCTAGTAGACAGTTCTTTAAATGTAGAAAATTATTCATTTTCAGCTTCCAAGAGTCTCTAACAAGGTCTATTCTGCTTTCTGAACCTTTCTAGGTTGTAACAATGTGCGCCATATGGCCTCCTCAAGCACTCTTGCAATGCCCAATTTTTCTGCACTAGCTTTCTCTCTTGAATGTATGTACTCTTGTGATTTTGCATATGCTTCTTTTATGTAATGATCCAGATTCTTTGCTCTTCTGTTATATTCTTTCACCACTGCTTCAAGGTCTTTAGCTTAAATAAAAGATAACAATGTCATCTACATATTTGAGGTGTCTCTGGTCCTTGAGTCCTTCTCTTTATCTGTAGAAACCTTGAAAGTTTTCTCAAGGCAGGAGGTGAAGAGTCTTAGTGAGATACCACCTATTAATTCTGCACTACAAACTGACCTTTACCATCTAATTTTCGAGTTAAATGTGACTATCATTTGTGAAGATACGTTTAGGGCACTTACCCTGTGGATCTTCTCAGGCTTCCTTTTCAGGGTTCCCATCAAAGCATCAGTTTCCATTAAGACAAAATTCTTTTCAAGTCCCATAAAGTCTATTGTTTAGTCTGCTCTGCAGTGTGAAAGCAAATAAAAAATAATGCCCACTTTAACAACCCATACGTATTGGGTTTCATCAGTTGTTGTGCATTGTTTATTGTCTATTAAAAGATGTATCTCTAGTTGTTCTTCTGGATAATATTAATTCAATGATCAATTAAGGAGCGGCAATACAAAATGAGTAAATGTTGATTAATGAAATAGCCATTTTAAATTGATTGAGCCCAAACTGTCATCCAATTCAAAATGCAAGCAGGAGAAAACAGAAAATATGAAACAGAAGCTATGTATGCATCAGGACCAGTATATACACCCACAAAATGGGAATGTAACTTATGTTTAGGTAGACTACAAACACAGTCTCAAACATTTAAGTTTAGAGTTTTTCTCTGCATTAGGGAATATACTCAGAGATGCTTTTTGCCACAGCTTTCCCTTCTTCCGGCTTCTCTTCTTTCTCATCATTTTCCTTTATCCTTTATCTGTTTTCCTTCCTTCTTGAAGGTTGTTTGGCAAACAAGATTCTAAGACTAAAATATGTGTATGACTACTGTGGAGAGAATTTAAATTGCTGTAGAAAGATGCTTTGTTTGGTATTTATGGCTAACACTCCAGAGCAGCAGTTTAAAGTAACAAATATTTAGGATCTCTCAGTTTACAGGAGTGCCAACTCATTCATAGCCATGACCTCTCTTAGTCAGGAGTTCTTCTCATCAATCTCTCTGTATTTTAAGAAACAGTTGTGTAAGTTCCCAGTCTCATGGGAGAGAATGTCTATCTTCATATTCTCATTTTTCTCAACTGTCCTTAGGAAATTTACTAAATCTTTCTGTGCCTCAGTTTCTACACGTGAAGATGGTGTGTAAGTCTTCAGTGAGAGAATAAACTAAGAGTCATAAAGCTCAGAAGAATGTTTTCATACAGCATACATTTTCCAGTATTTTCCACTATTCATCTATTTCTTATTCTTTTATTTCCTCATGAAACCTTGCACTATTGCCTTTTACACTTATTTTATCTCCAGTAGAATATGTAAGCGCAATGACAGTGGAATCACTCCACCATCTCTATTTTCTATACTATGATTTCCTTAGAACTTAGACCGTGTCTGATTTGTTTTGATATCTGTAGGGAAGGACTAACAGACAATTACTTTTTAACTTGTGTTTTGGGCTTCTTGATAAGTATGAGTAGAAATGGTAACTTATTTTTTTTAAACTCTTAAAATGCTCGTGGAAGCCAGGTTTGGTGGTAATTACTGCACTTGGTAAGGTGAGTCAAGAGAAACATGGGTTCTAGTAGCTACCTACATAGTGTGATAACATTTTTAAAAAAGGAAAGGAAAGAAAAGCTAGGAGCCAAGTGTCTTCTAAAGATGCTAAGATGCTCAGCACCTTTGTTTTGGATTGATTTGAGTAAAATAGGCATCTTATTCCTTTGCCTCTGCCCTTTCATCTAGCCCTAATTTAATAAGTAGATTATCATAGTAAATCAAGTATTTCTGCCATATTTTTTTAAGCTAGCTGACATACTTTTTAGAACAAGGTAGGGGCCCAAAGAAATGAGCTGCCTTATTAAATATATGTATATATTTAATTTTAATTCCTAATTTGCATTTTCTACTTTCAGTGTCTCAAGGATTATTTTACCTTTCATTAACCAAAATACATAGTTATTGTTTTTTTAGCACTAGTGATAATGACTGAATATTAGTGAAAATAGCAATAAACTTTCCTCTAAACAGAAACAAAGAAAGTTGAGAAGGCAGAATATATTGGTATTTTCTACAACAGGACTTTTCAGAGTTTTTAAAAAATTCATGTAAAGCTATGCCAAGCCTACAGTAGGAGATTGAGAACCTCCACGGTCTGGTATATGATGCTGAGCTCGATTATTCACATAATAAGATAAAACTTGGGGAATTCAAAGATATAGCAAAGAAAAGAAGCTAAGTTTCTAACACTTTATCTTTGATGTTTTAAAAGGAAAAGAGAAAATGGCAGCTAAATAAACACTAAGCTCTACATTTTATTCTAAGTATACAAACTAAAGAGCATGGGTAGATGCTGCATGGAGAGATTGTTTAGGAGTTGAATTCATTATAATATTTTATAGTTCAGTTAGTGTTGTTTCAGAAGGGAGTTCCAAAGAAAATTCAAACAAGAGATATGCCTAGGTGTTCAAGAAAATGAAGAACCAATTTTAAAATAACTTATTTTAGTAAAATGTAAAGTATAAATTCTCATTTGGAGTCAGTTTCTACCAGCTGTCTTGTAAGTATTTATGATTATAGCATACAGCAAGCTAGAAATGAATAAAGCAGCACGATTCATTTTCTATAAGACAGCACAAAGATTATGGATTTCCA
This sequence comes from Perognathus longimembris pacificus, assembly GCF_023159225.1. NCBI lineage: Eukaryota > Metazoa > Chordata > Mammalia > Rodentia > Heteromyidae > Perognathus > Perognathus longimembris. Next base: position 31,493,730 of record NC_063164.1, on the reverse strand, counting down.
TTTGATGTTTGTATTAGAGACACATTTTACTTTGGATTATTGTGAACATGAACAGACTTACAGTTAATTTTTCAAAAAAATGTTGGTGATATGCAAAAGTAGAAAAAAAAACAACATGGTACCAATGATGCCTCATTTTTAGCACTGGGAAGACCACACTCAGAAGTGGCCTCAAGCAATCATTCAAGACCACTTCCTGTCTCTGCACTGAGAATCATGCTAAAGTGTTCAGATATCCTTGAGGCCATTGGTGTGCCTTTGAATACCAAAGCAGCAGAAGTAATAAGGATACTTAACACCCAACAACTGAGTATAGGTGTAAGAGATTTTGCTACATAAAATGTATAAACATTGTATTACTAACATAGGAAGCCAAGAAAAAGGCTGGAAGAGTAGGAAGGTAGAAGGAGAGCTTCCTCAATGATAAGTTAAGGTTAGATAGGAATAAGAAGTTCTAGGTTCAGCCTCAATGGCGCTATGCCTCGTGCCTCTGGGCTCTTCTCAGTTCTTCATGGCGTCTCTCTTCAACTCTTCATTAGCCTTGATCTGGTTTATTGACAATGTTTCTCTGGTCTTTCTTTATTGTCCTACCCTTGTGGCTCAGTCTCCTAACAGTGTTAAGAGTATTCGAGGATGCAAGTTTTGGGGGGATATGTGTCCACTTGCAGTCACAAGCTGTCTAGTAAAGACTCTTGATTCAATCTCTCTCTCTCTCTCTAAAAAAAAGAAGTTCTGGGATGCTATTATTGAATATAGGTCACAATAATGAATTGGATACCATAAAACTTAGAAATATTTTGAATGTTTGCTAAAGTGATGAAGTTTGAGAAGATAGATATATTCATCCTGAGTTAAACAGTATGTAATTTACACATTTGGTGAAACATTACTCTCGGCCCTACAAAGAAGTACAATATTTGATGTGTTTGTGTATCAGTTAAACTAGGAGGGAAAAATGTTAGTCCTGAAAAATAAAGATTAAAGCAGGTTAAGAGAAAGAAGAAAGAAAAAATAATCTTTAAGTGAAGTTCCTACAGTCTGGGCTTAGTCTGTAACAGCAAATGAAGAAAGTGTGTTTACCATCTTTTACTTGGCAAGTTCAAAGAGCTGTTCCTTTGTTCTGCCTCTCAGAGGCTTCCTTGTGATTCCACATTCGCATTTCTGGTCAAAACACATTCACAAGCTTTGTTCAAGAATCTCTGAGCCAAGCACAAGTTTTGCTCAGGGGTTTCTGAAGAATTAGGTGTGAAATTTATTCCCATAATATTAGGGAGAATAAAATACTTGTCCTTTAAACAGATGCTTTAGAGATGATTATGTTAGATGTTTCTAGCCCTGTGATAGGCCTTTCTCTACTTCCTGAGTTACTAAAGACTTCTATGTATCACGACATGGCTCCAGAAGAGCATCTGAAATGGCAAAATCTTGGATTTTGAAAAAATGAAATAGTTTTCATTCTTACAAGGGAATTTCAAGTTATCTGTGATACTTTAAATATAGGTAGTGTGTTGGTGACAAAAACAGAAGAGTTTTTTTTTTTATATATTTCATTATCTTTCAGTAGTTCTACAGAACAGTTACCATTGAGCAAAGAAGACTTTATTTTTTTAAATCTGTAGTGGTGGGGTGCATGTAATTTAGTAGAATGACTATTAGATAATCCAGTTTCATTTATTGGACTATTTTAAATGAAATATAATTGCAATAGTACTTATAATATAATATGGGTTCTTAACTTACTTCACTGTGTATTGTTTTACACTTGAAGTTAATATTTTGAGTGCAATAAACCAACATTTAGATTTTATGAAGTATTGCACAATTAGAAGTGATGATGTTTTTAAAAGAAAGTGTTGTACTCCATGATTATTTCTGGCCCTTGCTAGAAATAACTAAGAAATGATAGATATATTGACTGGAAAATTAATAGTCTAATTAACAAGGTAAGACCTTGTCTTTCCTGACAGCTGATGTCCATTTCTAGGCACTAGAAGTTTTCTTGGATGGCATTTGGCTTTTGGTTAAAAATCTAGAACTAGGACCTTGAAGAAACAATGGTTTCTCCGGGGCCCTGTTTCAGTTCTTATAAAAATGGTAAGTCATCCTTTAAAGTTTTCATGGTTTTTAAACACATTTCACCTATCAGGTATTTTAAGAGTTAGGTAGAGGGCAAACAATTTGTGAGACACTGATTTTTTTTTTTTCAGTCACCAAAGATTTTGCCCTAATGAGCACAGAGTCTAATAATGCACAGTTTTCCTTCTTGGAGGTCCTAACTTAATGTAGTCTCTTGGTTGCTTCCCAGAGGGGCCATGGCTCCTCACAGCTGTTCCTATTTTATTTTATTATTTAGTTCAACTTTATTTTATTAATTTAATTTTTAAATTAAATTAAATTTTTATTTGCACCCAAATACCCTTGCAAAGCACTAAAACAAACACAAAACCCTCACTTGTGATTATTTTTTCATCAGAATCTCAATTTATTTCTACACAGAATTGCTCTATTTCTGATTAATCCTGGGCATCCTAAGTCTTCCACCCCTGTGACTCAGGCAGGGTGATATTAGGGAGGAGTGTGTGCTTTGGAGCTAGCAGCTTGGTAGTTAACCACTCAGAGCTTAAGTGTTACAATCTGTAAGACAGAAATTTGTAACTTCTAAAGGAGCAGAGGTGAGTAATTTGGATGATAGATGAAAATTATCTAGCCCGAAGTTCAGTTCATCGTGGGCATATAATACGGGCATATTTTCCTTTCTTCTAAGACCTCTTGCAACTCAGTTTGCATCACTGTGATGTCTCTGCTTCCTGCCCTGTTCTCAGGAGACTTCATGCCTTTCTTCCAGGTAGCAATGCACATAGCATATAAAACATTTAGTACAATTAGACAAGCTGACACTAATGCCAAGACAAAGTGTCTGCTTTGAGGAAAATATGACTATTTTTATTTGACCTTAAAAAGATTTAGCATGGAGTACAAAAAGATTTTAAACTGAAAAAATAATATAAACAGAATTAGAAAGAACCAATTCACTCAAATATAATAACTGTTAATATTTTGGTAGTTTTCTTTCAGATCTAGTTTTTATGCCTAAATGTGTGTAAACCCATTTATAAGCATCTATTTATCTATCCATCTTTCTATCATCTATCTATCTAATAAGTATTGATTTCATATTGTTATTTTTATGACTTTCTAACATATTATAACCATTTCTTGTGTCATTAAGAATCTTTAGAGTTATTTTTTGTTTGAAAATATTGTATGACATGTCTGGCTCATTATTCATTCTCTTTCTAATTTAATTGATGCTAGTATTTTGTCTTATCTTAGTAATAGTGCATGAAGTATATTTTAGTTTAAATTATCATGCATTACTTTGATATCTTAGACTAAATAATAAAAGTAAAATTGTTGGGTCAGAAAGAATGGTCAATTTAGGTCTATAAAACACTGACCATTTCTCTCCAAGAGACAAAGACTGAATAATCTTATATCATTAGCAGAGTGTGAAGTGTCTAATTTCCTAAAATGCTTATGGACATAAGGTATTTTAGAGAAAAAATGCAATGGTGACAGCAACCGGAGGCGAAACTTTTAGGTGAAAAGCATGACATATTATTGTAGCTGGTATACAAAGAAGGTTTTGATTTCTATGTATTTTATGAATCCTCTTTGGAAAAGACGTTTAATTTTATTATAATTAGACACTTTTTATTGTGTCTAGATTTATTGGAGGCAATTGATATTGAGTTTTATTAAAGATTTTTTGAGCTTTAGTTAAGATATTTTTCTCTCCCTTTACTTAAAAAGATAAATGCTAATACTTTCTTGTAATTATGTCTATTTAAATGAGAGTGCAGTAGCCATAATCTAGTTCCTTAAGGGTCCTGAACAGTTGGGTTCTCATGAAATGGAGTTTTTAACTTATCAAATTTCAGCTTTATTCTCTGAATATTCAAATACATTTGTCAACTGATTTTAGAGGAGAAACTGAGACCGTAGAAGGATGATGATAAATCTGGAAATATAATTCTAATCTTTTCAAATCTAAAATGGTGACACAAAAAAGCAGAGGTCCAGGGGTTCTAAATCTGGGCCGTATGAGTATGGACCAAGGAGATGTGAAAAATTACCTGAGCCCTGGCCCTACTCTACCTGGCTAGGCAAAGAATGTAGGATACAACTGAGATAGAGGCATTTTTTTCCAGTTATTTCCAGGAGATTCTAATGGAGAATCACGTTGAAAACTCAATAAGGAAAATGTGAGTTAAGTCAGGTTCAAATCCAAAGTCTGACCCTTCTCAGCTGTGTTGTCTTAGACCAATCACCTAAAATGGTTAGGCCTCAGACAGGTAAAGAGAGAGTGAGGAGCAACTAAAGTCTAAGCTTTCTCCCTGTTCTATAATAAGCCAGTATTTCTATGATGTGCACAATGGCATCAGGACGACAGGTACATGCCGTTGTATTTGATAGAGCCTATAAGTGTGGTTTATATACAGAATATATCATTTGAAATTAAAATAGAGGAAGTTTTAAGTGATTTCACTGCAGGGTCCTTGTTAAAGGCCGGGTAGCGCTGCCAGTTCTTCTGTGAGAATTACAGATTAGCAAAGTGAGAATTGTAGCAGTTTGGCTGTAAAGATATTAAAAAGTCTAGTAAGTTTAAGTTATTTTCACTCCAGGAAAACTATAATCATTTGAAAGATCAAAGAACAAGAGTGAAATTTAAAAAAGGATGATGTATTCACAAAGTATCGTCTTGCTGCTAAGGAGGCATTGACGGTTTGTTGAGCTGAGTTTCATTGTACTAGTAGGCGAGTACCTTCCTATTGAAAACAACCTACAGTAGATGTAAGAAGTGCTTTAAACCTGTAAGATTAAAAAACAATTCCTGGAAAAATTTTGTCATTTCTGTTGTTGTAAGGAAATAATTTCATTGTATACTTAGAATAACATATCCCTTACAGAAATATCAGTGTATTTCTGGACACAAAGGCTAAAATGCCACTGATCAACTTCTCTGACCATCTCTCAAGATCTACTCAAATACAGTGCCTTCTTGATTCATCTTCTGCATAGGAATTCTAAAATTGAGTGTTGGTGTCTTACGCCTGTAATCCTAGCAATTCGGGATGTTGAGAGGCAGAGAAATCTGAAGCCAATCCAGATAGGAAAGTCCGAAAGACTTCATCTCCAAAATAACCAGCAGAAAGCTGGGTCAGAAGTGTGGTTTTGAGTGACAGAGTACCAGCTGAGGAAGCAAACCATGCGAGCATCAAGTACTGCATTCAAATTCTGGTACAGAAAAAAAAAAAAGAAATTCTAGAATTAAGAGTTTGCTGAACAAAGAACTCAAATAAACCAAACACAAACCACATTATACTGTAGTCTTTCAAAGTGGAACCTTAAAAAATACTTACAGTAAGAATGTGTCTGTCAGAATTTGTGTGGATGTGAATTTCTGTGCCTTATTATTGAATCTTTGTGGACTTGCATCATTATTAACTTTTCATGCCACAACTGTTCCTGTGTTGAGTCTAAGCCATGCACATGGTGAAGTTAGCATTAGTAGCACACAGACTTCTTATTCCAACTCTTAAACTAAAGGGGATACTTGTGAAGAAAGGAGCATGAAAGATGGAAGGACCCAGCTTTCTCATGAAATTTAAATTGTATATAAATTCCTAATTTTAAATGACTGCTTTTAGCTCCCCTGTTTTACCGGTATCTTTAAACTAGGGCAAGTAAACTAAAATTCATAATTTATAAGCAATCTGTGGGAAAAAATTAGTGAATTATTTACAACATTTTTGAGAAATGTGTTTGTATCTTATACAAAAAAATTAGCTACTCTGTTAATCACAGTGGTGCCACAATCTGCTGGAAATTAGGACTTGCAAAGTGAATTTAGGGAAAAAGTAGTCCTGTAACTCAATCTGTGATTCGAAACCCAAACTGATCCTGAATGGTCTATTTAAACAAGTGCCAATTATTGAATAATTCTCTGACCTAAACAGAAAGTTATTGTATATGGAAAGATTTTTTTCCTTGAGAGTGCTTTATTCCAGATGCCCTTTTAAATTGTTTTTAATTCTCTGTGGGAAGTAGATAACTAAACCTACAGAACGTAGTAATGACAGGGAGGAAGCAATCATGCTGGCCACTTCTAGTTAAGAATCATGGCAAAGGCGTCTGTTCTATATGAATTGCAGACTATAAGGACTTTGACAGTTCATAGACCAGACCTAATTTATTAAACTAAGTTTCTAATATAAACAGTAATTTGTTTCAGGCACTGACATTGCAGGTCTGGTTTATGTGAACCAAATATAAAGGACTGTATTTCCTTTTTGGAAAGTATGTGCCTTTAGAGCCCTGTAAGAAAATAATCTAATATGTCATAATAGTAAATATGATGAACACAGCCACCTTCCTGAGCCTGGGCTGATTCACACTCTGTGCTGTTTCACTTCTCCAGAAGTTATTTTCAAAGTATGGAGACATGTTTATAATCTTCAAAGTGCACCTGTGTATAACATCCCGAAGGGAAGAGAAAGGGTGAGACTAGTTGAATAGGCTTAGATTTTAATGCAAGGAGATACACATTAAATTGTTAGGAAAATATTCTCACTCTTTAATCAACTATCTGATTAGAAAAAATAAAGATACTGTTATTCTGTTCTTTTGTCTTTTACAATGTTTGATAGAAGAGGTCTTCATATTTATATTTTAAAGAAAACTGGACATTTGGAAAAGACTGGGCACTAAATATAGCTTTATTTGAAGAGTTTGGAAATTATGCTTCTACCAGACAAAATAATCTGGCCAGAATTTTCAAGTGGCTGCATTCTTTGTTGTTTAGAAAGCATTAACATATATTCTCAAATATACACATTGTCAATTACTGAATTAGTTATATGCTACACAGTTCTATGTAAGGTATAAAAAAAGTCTACAAATGATTTTTAATTTGAAATACTAGAATTATTTTGGTTATGTTTCAGTCTACTTCTATTGCATTTCAATATAATAAACTTATTTTACAATGAAGCTAAAACATAAAGGGCAATTTATCTTATAAACAAGAAGTAACATAGACCACAGGCACTTGATAGCTGCTTATTTCAAGTGTTTAATGATTAACTTCTTGGCTTTCTCCTTTAGTCCTTTCCCAGTATTACCCCAGAATATGACTGGATGAATGTGTGTGTGAGCTTTCCCTGCACATGAGAGAGGAAATTTTCCCTGAAACCTTAAACATATCAAATTATCCTCTTATGACTCATTGGTCAGCAGTTAGGCCATATTGCTATACCTACATTGACCCTGTAGGAGAATAGATCTACCCTGGGGGCTTAAACTAATGAACAATTCCTCTATTATGAAAGAAAAAGCTTTCAGATACCTAAAAAAAGTTGGCGTATATTTAGAAAGTAAGAAAGAATGGAGTATGACATTATATAGGCAAACAAGAGTTCTTTCAAAAAAAGAGTGAGGATAAGCAATAGCATTCGTTTAAGAGTAATACCTCAACAATAAATGTTAGGAATACAAGGGAAATGTATACAATGTAACAATGTTTACTGTATATATCTCAGAAGAATTACTTTAGTATTTTTTCCATAGCATACTTCATGTAAATGTCAATGAAAATATTTGGAGCCTGAAGTAAAATCTATAGAGGTATAACAATAGAAGGAGATGAAGATGTTTTCAATATTTTGGGTTAAATTGTCTATACTGGTTAGTTATACGCATAGTATAGTTTTCTCAAGACATTTTGGCTTACATAACTGAATTGGTGAGTTATTGACTATCGAGGCAATAAGTTGTTTTCATGTTTCTGAGAAGCATTCTGACTTCCTCCTGTTGGTATAGAGAAAACATGAATTGTCTGTAGAGGGAAAGGAATTGTTAGGGGAAAGAGAAGAGAAAGGAGAGAAAGGGGGGATGAAAGGAAGAGAAGAGGAATTTCAAAGGTGAAGGTAGTAATTTAACACAGAGGGAATCTGATGCTGGGTATGACTCATTTAATGTTCCTTCATCTTGCCATATTGAGTAGTAGATACTATTATCATTCCCTATAGACAATTACTTAAATATTTTTGTTACACTGTTTAGCTAGGCACAGTATAGTTTGAACTCAATATGATAAAAATGGTCTCTTAAAAAATATGATGCCTTCTTACCACATAGAATCCCCTCATTGTTAATATGTTTGCTGCCACATTTTAGGGTCTTAAATTAGGAGATTCTTTTTCAATACTTAAATGTTCAAGTCTTACTAGAATTACAAAAAGTAGTACTAACCCTAGGTACTTCAGTGTGTAGCCAAAAATTATATAATCCTAACCCTTGAAAACATTTTTAAGAAGAAATATTCAGAAAGGGGAAAAATGGAAGGAAAACTTGTCTTAATCAAGAACATACAAATGCAGACTGTATTTTATAATAAATAGTATCATGGAGAAAAATTGCTACTTCCTCCCCTAACTGCACGCAGAATATCACTTGTCTTTCTGTTAGATATATGAAAGTATCTCATCTGCTACTGTCTTGAACCTGACTTCAGGTGTGCTCTATGTAGTTCTTGAGGCTACAATGTGCTTAGTTGGGATTACTATTGCTGCTTGTCCACCATAACTTACTTTCATTCAACCATGGCTTTACCATTGTCTTTGAATTGAAAAACTTTGGCATAAGAACCTGAATATATAGAGGAAGGTGAATCTGGTGTTTCAATCCGTGAAGAAAGAACTCACATTTGGTGCAGAATCACCTCTGCACAACAAAAACTGAAAGTTTTCTGTGCTTATATATTGCAATGAAGTTGGTTAAAACTAAGGTAAATTCTATTATTTCACTATGGTTTTCTTGTTGGAATGCCTTTGAGTGTTTGCTTCCGTGTTACTTCTGGTTTTGGTGCAAAACTCTCAAAGAAATTTTGAAAGTTTGATATTTGTGTTGTGTGTTTCCTTTGAGAATTGTAAAAACAAAAGTAAGTTGATGTTTTAGCTTTAAAAAATCTAGTGTTTCAAGCTTAAATAAGACTTTGACATATACTTTACAATGAAAGTACTCATTTTTGTTTGGTATTTAAAAAATTCCGTAAGTTAGTTTTCATACATTGTCTTTCAGAATAGGTGGATGAACAGTAGCTGTATCTTTAAGCCTATGTGATTTTCCTCATGATGTATGATAGAAAATGAGAAACTCTCATTAGTTGTTGCTTGGAACATGGAATCCAATCAAACACAAAATGAATTTTTATTTGTGACAATTTAATTATAGGGCATATTCTTGGATATTAATTTTAATTGATTTTTAACTCTTTGATAGGATATGGGAAGCAGATCTAATGATAACAAAGTAGATTATCCAATCTAATGCTTGTCTTTAAAAAACTAATAGTGCATCAATGCTGTATCTTACCCATTAGGGTAGTATGTAAATTTCAAAATGTGGAGTTTGTTGTGATTTTGTAAGTGTGGCAAAATTGGTATAAAGTAACAAATCATTTATACCAGATTCTTGTATGTCTACAATCATTCAAGAAGTATCTTGGAGGGGCTGGGAATATAGCCTAGTGGCAAGAGAGTTTGCCTCATATACATGAAGTCCTGGGTTCGATTCCTCAGCACCACATATATAGAAAAGGCCAGAGATGGCACTGTGGCTCAAGTGGTAGAGTGCTAGCCTTGAGCAAAAAGAAGCCAGGGACAGTACTCAGGCCCTGAGTCCAAGGTCCAGGACTGGCAAAAAAAAAAAAAAGTATCTTGGTTATAATAAAATACATAAAGACTGTGGGATTTCCCTTTATCTTATGTTACAGAGACTGTGTACAAATTAGGGCTTACTGGGATACAGGAGTAGCATGCTATTTTCCTTTTAAAATTTTTTCCTTACAGTGGTTTTCTATACACTTATGTGATTTTATTAATTTTGTGAGCAATCTTACATAATTTCACCTACATGACTTATTCAAAGTGCAAAACGTTCCCTTTCCTAAACCATGCATAATCTTTGAACAAACTGTCTTTTTCTTAAACATGTCTCTCCACATTCTGCTTGAATCATTGAAACATGTAAAAGTATATGTTTCTGTTGGATATACTTTCAGGATTCAGTAGTTCATTTTCCTTTCTTTAATTCTGTACCAAATTAATCGTGTCATCCTTTTCCAAACTATTATTAGTGATTTAAAATTGTGAGAAGAATAGATGACACTGAACAGTGCTAATTTCACTTAAAATAAGGAAATGAATACAGTGAAAGATAGCTAGCTCTCAATACAGTGAAAGATAGGTAGCTCTCATTAGGAGAGAATATGGTTTCATTTGTGGGAGGTGGAGGAGATGGGGATAATCTCAAGCAGATGGATTCTAGACTTTTCTGAGCCCTACTCAGGTGCTTGACTGCCATGGTCTGTGCTGTAACTTCATCTTTGAAGTACAGAGCTCACCAACAGAGGCTTTGCACAGCTCAAAGATGTAGGTTAGCGATTGTTGGAAAGGGATGGATTGTTTGATATATTTGAATAGATTCCAGCAGTTGTGAATGTTCCATTCTGCTCTTGTGGAGGTTATTAAAATGTGTAATATGTGTTATGCATCTGTAATATGTTTGTAATATAACTTAAAATACCATTGTTTACAACAGAAATAGCAAAACTTGTAAAAGTACTCTTCTTAAACAGAACATATATGTATATGTTCTAGTCATTTACAGATAGTTTTATAGATAGTTCTGTAGATAGATAAATTTATCCATCTATTTATGTATCTATCTAATTGGTGTGCGTATGTGTGTGTGTGTGTGTGTGTGTGTGTGTGTGTATGTATGTGTGCTTTGAACACCTTGGGACTTTGAACTCAGGGCCTAGGCATCACCTTGTGCTTTATGCTCAGGACTAGCACTCTATTCTACCACTTGAGTCACAGCTTTATGTCTGGCTTTTTTGATAGCGAATTGATGATAAGAGTCTTAGAACTTCTGGGAGGAGGGAATGTGGGAGAAAAACTAGAGAGGGGATAACAAGTATGACAAGAAATGTACTCACTACCTTACATATGTAACTGTAATCCCTCTATACATCACCTTGACAATAAAATTAAATTAAATTAGAAACTTTTTTTGCCCAGGCTCAAACCATGATCCTCAGACTTCAGCCTCCCACATATGATTATAGGCATGAGCCACGGTTTCCTGGCACTGCTTCTATATTGTTAAACACTTTTTTCCTCAAGCCTGAAGACCTCAAAGGGTTGGATCAAGATTTTTCAGATTAAGAATGGATATGGAGCAAGAACTAGGAAATTGCAAGAATTGTAATCTATTAAAGCATGAAAATCACATGAACTATAATAGAAGTGTTTAAGAACAGGAAACCGTGTTTACTGGTATTGGAAGTAGGAAATTCAAAGGGAATACCAAATTTGAGAGACACAGGGTTAAAAAAAAAAAAGAGAAATAACTACAAAAGCAATACTTGCAAAACTGTTTGGTGTAAGTGAACTGAACACCTGGGGGGGGGGGCGGGGAGGGAAAGGGGAGGAGGGAGGGGGGCATGAGGGACAAGGTAACAAACAGTACAAGAAATGTATCCAATGCCTAACGTATGAAACTGTAACCTCTCTGTACATCAGTTTGATAATAAAAATTTGAAAAAAAAAAAAAGAACAGGAAATATATGTCAGACTGACCTATCACTTAGCACATGTTTGTAAATAAGACACATTTGAAAGTCATATGACCTCAACATTGCTAAATAAGCTATATAAACAGTTAATGGTAATTATTCAAAATTTCTAGTGTGACCATATGAGTATATTTTAATATATTTTATTTTATTTTTTATTATTTTTGAGTATTTTTTCATTTCAACATGTCATTTTGTCAGAACAATGCATCTTAATCAATGTCACTTCTTCCACTGTTCTTTTTGTGGCAATTTCTTTGAACTGTTTCCTTAGAACCATGGTCCTCAATAATTCAGAAAATAACCATTTATCATCGTGGGAAGGCAAACTTTAAATAAATGAACAAACAAGACTATGAATAGCTTGCAGAGAGTTGCTACCTTCTAAGAGTAAACCAATTTTCAGTTTTTGATACATCAACACAGAGTCTACATAACAGACATTATATATAGATGGTAGTCTCCTCCGGGGGAAGGCGAATGGCTGTCTTATAAAATTCTGAGATGAATGGTGGCTATTTTTACATATAAATAAAAAGAACTGTGTATTTCCTGAAATAATAGTAAAATGTTCTCCATGAAAATAGCTGCTTCATGGGTATAAAAATTACTAGCTGTGTGTTTTCAAACTGCTCCTGAGCTAAAAAAAAAACGAAGGGGGGGGAGATTCTAGAGCTTTGGAATAAAAGATGGTCTTCCTGCCTGTGCCAAATGCTCAGTATTGACCTTGGAAAAAGGCAAAGTCAAAGGGGATTAGGTTGCAGGTCAAGTGACTGCTCTGAAAGATCACCAATGGTGTCTCTAAGTCAGGGGGAAGGGAGGATACATCTCATTTGTGATTCTTCCTGGCACTTAGGGGAAAGGAATCTCCCCTTGCTTACTTGATCTGGAGACCTCTGCTCTAAAAATCCTAAGCCTAGATGCAAAGCTGGGGAATTTTGCATGCCAGACTTAAGTGCTTGAACTTGTAAATCTGAGGTACTTTTTCAGTCCTAAAACTTGGTTAAATTAGGCTGCAGCTATTTTGGGGGGAGGTGGGGCTGACTTTCTTGTTCCTGGAGCAAAGGTCAAATGCAAATATGCAATATTTGTTCCTTAATATACTATGGTTGATTTTGCATACTTAGCATCTTTTCTTCATTCTTTGTCTTTGCTTACAAATTGTTCTTTTCACATGTGCTTTTATATGCTTTTTATGTTAAGTACTTGACCCCTTGGCAAATATTTCATTAAAAATATATCTTTTGTGATTTTTGTAACAGCATTAGTGTGTACAATCTTGAAAATTATGAATATAATATGAATTTTTATTTTAAAGAAGGTATGAATGCTTATATGATAATTGGTAAGTTGGGCTATTCTAGAAAGTAGGTTATGTTTTCCTTTTCATAGAAAGCATACAACATTTAAATATATCCTCAATGAAGAGTAGAAAGTTAAGATTTTAAGAAATATGTTTAGCTAGAACTAGAGTGTTGATACTTTTTTCTCAGATATACCAGGAATAGCTAACTTTTTTAAAATCATGAAAATATTGAACACCTATTCTGTGGGAAATAATGTGTAGAGAATTAAACTAGGTGTAGTGGATGGTGAAAGACAGGGTGAAGAGGTATTAGGCATGGCCTGTAGAGAAACTTTCTCTCTTCTTTTACTTCATAACTCTCATCTATCTGAGATTTTGGTGGCAATTTTTAAGAGACAAATTAATGCTATAGAAATATAACATCATGAAACTGACTTTAAAAATAAGGCATCAAGTACACTTAACATAAGAAGCATATAAAGGCACATGTGAAAAGAACATTTTGTAAGCAAAGACAAAGAATGAAGAAAAAATACTTAGTGTGCAAAGTCTACCATAGTGGATCAAGGAATGAATATTGCATATTTGCGTTTGACCTTTGCTTGAAGTTATACATATATGTATATATATATATATATATATATACATATATGTGCACACACACATACGGAGAGACAGAGACGGAGAGACAGAGACACAGAGACAGAGAGAAAATCAAGAACAAACAGGAAATATGCTGCTTGCTTTGTTCTCAGAGGCCAGAGTTGCTTAACAGGTAGTTATTACAAAATTCACCTGTTAAAAAGCCATTTATTTATATTCACACAGAGATAGAATTTGAAGAAACATGTGACTTTCAAGCAGTTGCAAGGCTTATCTGGTGGTTTTGCCAAAATTTTGTTTTGATTTTTCATTGTTCATGTAAAAAAATCTCATGAGATACTTCAAGCATATTTTCTTACCATTAACCAGGCTGTATAAAAACGTCTAATTACTAGAAGTGAAACAGTCCTCTAAAAATAACTTGTAAACTTCGTGCCTGTTCATTTAGCCAGAAGAAAGCAACATTTTGTTGGTGAAGGTGAGAAATTTAGGAATATTTTGAAAACCACATGACTGACTCTCTCTGGTTTTACCAGAATTATCTGCATTATCTGTTTAGAGAGAAGGCTAACTATAAGCATGACTCCTTTTGCTGAAGAAGTGGTGTTCACTAAATCTTGAAAAACCATTTTTCTATGATTGTGATACCGTATGCATCGTCTGTACGGTGAAAACACAATGGTACATAAGCAGACATGTTTGAAATCACTTGGAGTCAGCTTTCAGTTATTTGGATGTTTTATTTAGATGTAGAAAGAATAATGAAGTGCTGAGTATGGTGAAACATGCCTATAATTCCAACAACTTAGGAGGCAAACCTTGGTCCAAGGCCTGCTAGAGAACCTATTTAAAAAACAAGCTAGAATGGCAAAAAGGGCTGGGGTGTGACTCAGAGGTAGAGCGCTTACCTGACAAGCACAATTTTCTGAATTCAATCCCTAGTGACACCAAAAAAAAAAAAAAAACAAAAAAAAACAACAACCAAAAAACACCAAACCCATCATATTAATACGTAGTACTTATTAAGTTTAAATACAGAGATAAATTGATGTGAGACACAGTATTCATTATTTCCCTTTTAAGTAGTAATTTCTTTTTTTAAAGTAGGCTTTTTAAAGTGTCTGTTAATTAAAAGGCATTTACTTGGTTGCTAATCCCTTAAAACAATAATTATACCTTATTCTAGCAGTAGGTGGGTAGGCTTGAGAATGTAATTTTCCCTGTTAACTTGTGTTCCCAAGCATCGATATAAAGGTTTAATAACCACGTTAAGTGGATTGAAAGTGACAAAGTAGGCTGTGGAATTTAAGCCCTTTAGGGGCATGGCAGTGATGGAAAGGCTATTATACCAGTGTTTCTGTTACAGTGAGGGTGTTTTAGAAGAAAGGAGGTAGATTCTTATGGAGTAGAGGCAGCCCCTCTGTTTAAACAAGACTGAATTCTAAGAAAAACGTCACAGTGGACAAGAGCTGCCCCTTGCTGAGGGCAGGGATGGGACTTCACATCCAGTCTGACTGAGGACACAGACTTCTCGGTTAAGTCCACTGGATGACTTGCTGTGTAGAGGAATTTCACCCTGACCTTCATCTGGGCTGTAGACCCAGTGCTCACATCAGGACATTTGTAAGGAGGAGTTGTAACAGGGAATTTGACCTGAAAGATGATTCCCTTTTATTTTTTTCTGTTTTCTAAATACGAAAAGTTACATTATTTCACTGAAGTGAGAAATTATATTGTTGTCATTATTCGTATTATATGTAAGACATTTAGGGGACTTTTCAAGGACTCTCATAGGATAAGACACTGGCTTTACCTTCAGCATGGAGGTAGAATGTGGGAAGTAATCTATAGCATTGGGCACACTATACTGTTGTTCACTTACTCATCCAGTCAACACTCCTGTGATTTATCTGCTAGTGTCTCCCTGGTCAAGCTTTCCAGACACTGTGAATATGGATGTCTTTTCTCCTCCCCTTCACTCCTTTCTCACCTTCCCTTCCCTCTTTCTCACCTTCCCTTCCCTCTTTCTCTTTACCTATCTCCCCTCCCGTCCCATGTCAGACAGAATGTGAAGTCCAACGATTATGTCATCCTATGTGAATGCTGTCGGTGATGTGCAACTCTTTCTTCACTGTGATATCCATCATAGAATTTAGCCTTGTTTGGTTTAAACAGAAGGCCTATCTTTCCTTCTTTCACCTCCCTCCCTCCCTCCCTTCCTCCATCCCTTCTTCCTTCTCCCCGTCTTGCATTTTCTAAAGTCTAAGTTAAATCAAGGCACATTCAATGTACATAGGGATTGCAGGGCTTCCTGGGACAGGGAGGGGCTATTTGGTGGGTGAGGAATCCCTTGCATTAAACCAAGAGAATGGAGAAATATTTGTCAAAAGATCCCTATGGTCAGGTCAGGGGAGCTGCCATTGCTCTGGAGAGACAAGCATATATGGGAGGGGAATAACGAGCAGCAACTCTAGAAAGGCAGCATGGGGCTATTTTGTTAAATACCATATTGAAAAATTTAGTAGATAAGCAGCAATTGAAGAACTTATAAGGTCATAAAATGTATAAGATGGGAGGTAATTATGACCAGAGTTAAGATAGATTAAAATGAGGAAATTGAGGGCAAAGTGGTCTCAGTGTATTGAGGCATTACTTGAGGTAAAGATACTTTCTGCCTGAATTTTTGTGGAAGCAAGTCGACAGAAATAAATATAAACAGTGAGAGGCTACAGTGAAACATCATCTAAACGATGATGTGAGGTCCCGAATTCCTTCAGTTACTGGTAATACTATGGGTTATTGCCCATTGTATGTTAGGTCAGTATTTTAACTTTCTTTTGACCCCTGTTGACCCTCTCTTTTAATTTAAGTGTTTGTATCTCCTCTATCACAGTTACTATCCATGTGGTTACATTCGTGAATAAGGAAATCCTTCTTCTTTGCAGTTTGGGCTACCAGCTGTCTCTATGTTTTGGAAATAGATTATATGTTACAGTTTCTACCAGCTGAAAAAGTAATTAACCCCTGTTATAAGTTACTCACTATTTTCTACCCCTCTACTCTATCAACTTTGCAATGGAAACTGTATCCTTTAGCTTATTCCGGTGGCATCAGGGAAAATGAGTGTGCATAAGAATTTTCCTGTGCCTGGGGAATGGTGAGCCAGGCTGTTGGATGGAGGAGTAGGATTGGCCTGAGAATACCAGAGTTCCCTCTGCTCTAGAGGCATTTTCTGAGTTCCAGAAGGAGCCAGAGGGTTTGGAGAAGACTTCTGTGCCCTGGAGGAAGTCATGCCTCTACTTTAGTTTTCCTTTTGTCCTTCTGTCTTTTGTGACTTGGTCCTTTCTCTGCCGTTTTTTTCTGCCCACTAGACTGATTTTCTTCCCCTTCTTTCTCATTTTCCTCCCCTTCCTTCTTTAGAATAGTGTTGGAGTGTAGCCACCTCACTTACCAAAAAGATGCTTCTTTTGGTCTACTTTTTTTGTGTGTCTGAATGCACCAAGATCTCTAGTACACATCAGTTGTAAATTCTAACCTAAAGGCAAGGATGTTAATATAGACTCCCAAGCTTAGTGTTATTGGGAGGTAGCTCTCTACCTCTACCTGTGAAGGAGTAAGGTCTCTGGAAAGAACTCTCCCAAAGACTCAAATTCTGTGGTTAAATCTATAAGTACATGTTTTTTTTTAAGCATATGTATTCAGCAGTGAGTTGTAGGTGTGAAAGATGAAGAGCACGCACGTGTCTTCTCTTGCCCACACTGGAGTTTCAATCAGAATATCACGAGTAGAAGATGGCACGCATGACACACTGAAAGTCACCAAATTAGGGTAGCAGAATTAACCTACACAAAGCTTCATTTCATTCTCCATGTTTTCATTATGGGTGGTGGACATTAATAAAGTTATGATGGTTGTTTTCCTGTGCTAAGTGGTAAGTTGGGCTCATCTTCCCAAGGCTGAGTCATCTTTGCTTTTGAAGTTATCTGCTTGGAAAAACTAAGAAAACTCTCTTTAACCCAGATTTGCTCACTCGATCAGATTTTGGTATCTGAGGACACTAATTCATGTAGGTTTAGATAGCTTTGTCTCCCTGAGTTTTTATTCTTCATTATAGTATCATCATGTTGCTTTTCCAAATTTAACTAAAAAGTAAAATCACAGCAGAACACATAGCTGGGCACCTGTAATCCCAGCCACTCAGGAGGCTGAGATCTGAAGATCGTGGTTCAATGCCAGCCCAGGCAGGAAAATCATGAGACTCATATCTCCAATTAATCACAGAAAATGTCAGAAGTGGTGCAGTGGCTCAAGTGGTAGAGTGCTAGCCTTGGGCAAAAAGGAGCTCAAAGTCAGTCCCCAGGCCCAATATTCAAGCCCCAGGCCTAGGGAAAAACAACAACAACCAAACCAAACAACTACAACAAAAAAGAGAGCACACATCTTTTTTGTGCTAGTGTTCTAATCAATTGTATTCAACAGGTCACATTCAACTGTATAGTTTTGTGATTGTGGTTAATCTCTTAGATGCATCTTTTTTAATTTGAAGACCACCAATGCATATTTAATGTTTTTAAATTTAGACTAATAATATGAGTTAGAATATTTTCTTTCCTAATGAAGTAATTTTGGTTTGTGTCTGTAAGAATAAACTCAGTATGGGATGTATAGAAATGATAACATAATATCATAAAATAAGCAAATTAATTGGATAATGATTATGTCATAGAATGGGCATAATGGAAGCCTCTACAGATTCACATTTCCTGAGCTGCTGAAAAGTAATCAACAGAGTGAAGAAACTGGAATGCAAATGTTCAATAGTCACAGGACATGAACCAGGTCCCTGAGTAAAGGCTTAGAACCTTAATTCCCAAGAGAACTAAATGTTCATATGAATTCATATACATCCAGAATGAAGATGTTCATTTATATGAGCATTCTTTCAAGGGCTTAAAACAACAACAACAACAACAACAACAAAAACCCTCAATATCTAAGTGGATGTAAGGAATAAGTATGTAGTCTATGAAGATGCTTTGTGTCTTTTGGTATGAAGAAGTAATACAAATTTCTGAGTTCACTTAGTTCTTTCATTTCTTGAAAAAAGGAGGTCTATTAATTAATGATTTTTTTTTCTGTTTTTCAGGCTAAGAATGATCATTTTCACAGTTACAAGAGGAAAAGAAAAAAATCTCTAATTCTTCCAATATATTATTGTATTTCATCTCTGCTCAGTATTTCAGAGGAAAATCTGTTTTCATAGGGACAATTTTCTCCCAAAGAAAAAAACTTAAGAAAAGTTGCAATATTAGGTGAGTAACCTTTTGGTTTTTATCAAATTCAGTTTCATGTACCATATAGATTTACAATTTTTAAATAAAGACAATTTTTGTACGAAATTGAGGAAAGACAATACCTTGCAGTCAGGATTTAACCAGTTTTAAATTTAAAGCATGCTGCTTTTCAGATGAAAGCATATCTACCTCTTATCATGCTGCTCTAGTTCCCAGGGTATCTTAGACCCTCTCCCCATCCATTAGGCAAAGACTGTTGAATGCTCCATTATAAAGAATGAACATTCTTAACAGCTTTCACTTAAATTACCATGACAGGTACTACAGTACAGTGTTGTTAATCTTTTCCTAAAAGCTTAATGTTGCTATTTAGTTGTTTACTAATAAATCAGAGAAAACATGTCCTGTCATTTTAACTTAGACATAGATGGATGAATCTTCTGTGTCTTTGCAGAAGAAGAAAAGGTCCTATAGGAAAAGAAATGATCATTTCCTTAAAAAAAAAAACAACCCACCATAAACACACGCATACACACACACCCTTAAGTAACATACCTAAAGAAGTTGGAATTAGAAGAAATCATACACTTTGAAATACTTTATAGACTTTTCAGTCTATAAAGCATTTATTACCTAACTGCATTTGTTTCTGAATTGGTTCCTGTTGCTTTAACACTTCCTTGAAAGCCAACCAGAATAGACTATCTCTTGGAACTGTTATAGCTAGTGACTTCCTTACTCCATTTCAGGTTCTTGTGACCATTTACTTTGGATGTTTGTTTGCTTTATATATGCTTTATATTTAACTTCTTGAATGTTTCTCCTGATAACTTTAAAAAAAAATCTTGCATGTTTGATGTGGTTAATTTGGCATGGGAGACTACTAGAAAATAAAATAGATTCACATTTAGATACAGACAATAAAATAGATTCACACTGAGAAACAGATTCTATTTTTTCACCTTCCAAGGCTTTGTGTTAGTAGATACTAAATAAATAATGAATAAATGAAGAAGAAGCAAACTGTAGGTTTGAGCTACAATTTTTTGCTACAAATTTGAAGATAAGGTGCCATTGAATATCTAAACTTGAGTCCTCAGTTATTAAAATTATTTCTTTGTTGTGGATGATGGCATAATTTTGTGCAACACAATTATTTTGTGTTATATACACAAAAACACAGGTGCACATGAATATAAAATTGAAAAACCAATTAAAAGAAGAAAACTCAACCAGAATTCTGTGTTCTATTTTCCATGTGAAGGACTCGAATCTTTGAAGCAATCATATGAGTTAAGGTTGATGAAGTTTTGGTATAATAATTATGTAATAAGCAAGTGTCTTCCCAAGTTATTAAGTTTTCAAAGTCATTTTCTATGTTTATTGAATTTCATAAAATGTTAATGTTGGTTATGAACTGTTCAAAACCTTCAGGGATTTCAGCATTGTTTTTATATTTAAGAATGTTTAAATGTTCTTGGGTACCAGTGGCTCAATGTCTGTATTCCTAGCTACAGAGGAAAGTGAGGATCTGAGGATCTCAGCTTTCTGTGATCTGCGGATCACAACTCAGAGCAGACTCAGTCAGGAAAGTCCCTGAGATTCTAATCTCCAATTAACCACCCAATAGCCAGAAATGAAGCTGCGGCTCAAATAGTAGAATACTATCCTTGAGCAGAAAAGCTAAGGAACCAGTTAGAGGCCCTGAGTTCAAGCCAGAGGACTAGAACATGTGTGTGTGCTCATGCGCGTGCATGCATACACACTCACAGTGAACAGTGTTGAGCAGAGTAAAAAACAAGAATTACATATGAATATCATTCTTTTCAAATGTCTAGCTTTCAGCTCTACCAATCCTTGGGTGAGCAAGGTCAAATGCAAGTGAGAGCTTGTCTCTCCCAAACTTGCTAAGGAGAATAGGGTGGGATTAGACTGTACTGACTAGTAAAGCCATTTTCCAGACCGCAAGGAATCCATTTCCTATGCTAATGAAGTGGTTTTACCTTCTGCAGTCTGATTAAAGTTATCCAAGGCTAGGAAGAGAGTTTGAAAGGAGGAGGAGTGGGTCATGCTACAAAAGGCCAATGGAAGGTAATTGGAAACTAAAAGTTATTGGTTGTGAATAGTAGGAAAAATCCAGGCCTAATTAGAATAATCTCAGAAATAGTTAGGAGGCCCATAGACCAAAGAACTCAGTTGATATCACCAAAGAAACACTATTTACAGATCAGGTGTGGTGGTTCACTTTAGTAATTCTGGCATTGGGATGTAGAGTCAGAAAGATGATGAGCTTGAGGCCAGCCTCTGCAAGATATGCTTGAGGCTGGCAAGACCCTGCCTCAGAAAACAAGAATTCCACCAAAAACCCAACTGAAACAAAACAAGTATTTCAACAGAAAGCCTTTTCATTTTCCCTTAATTAGGAACTCTATTACTTTTGATGACTTTTCTCTTGGTACTGTCGTTTTTCTTTTCACTATGGCCAGAAATTTCTCAAATATGTTTTAGTCTCTCACCTTCTTCTGCACTGATGTAACCAACTATTTGCTAGGACCTGAAGATTAATGTGATATATCCATTTATTTATTTAATCATCTCTTGCAAAAATGCTTTTTCCAGTGCTTTTCTTTATTCCAAAAAATAATGAACCTCTAAGATGCTGCCTGATAATTGATATGCTTTCCCTAATAAAGTAAATGACAAGTTGGTGTTGGCTGTGTTTACCTGAACACTCAAAGGCCTCTGTGATAGTTCTATCACCATAAACCATTCTTTGTCTTTTCTTCTCTTTCTTGCCACTTTTCACCCTTAAGCTTTAATACTTACCAATGACCAATCATTCTCCACTTTCTTTGGGATATTTCTCCAGCCTCAAGTGCCATCTTGCTGCCTGTGAAATGTTCTCCATTCCTCAGAATCCATTTCAAATATCTTTTCCGTCATTGTACTTATCTAATTCCTTTAGCTTAAAACCGTAATCTTTCCCTTGGCTTTAACTAGCCATGCCACAATTGTTCTGTTATTTATCATATATTTGCTGTTTTACTATTAAGTCATTGTTATCTATATATATTATCTCCTCCACATGACTATAAGCTAGGAGCCTATTGAACTCTAATACCTCAAATGTAAAGCTAATTAATAAGTCAAATGAATGAATGATAATAAATCCATGAATCCCCTTCCTTATGACTCAATTTTAGTATGGCTGACAAAAAAGGAAATTATTTTGTTTAAATTTTCATAATTGTATCCCAATGTTATAGTAAAATAGCAAATAAATAGAGAAACACATTGATAAGTACTGTCTAACTACATGAACATTATCTAAGATATTCTGCTCATCTCATAGTGTCAAAAACCCTCCTAAGTCTAGACCTTTGCATGATCTCTTATGATTTTCTGTTTATTTCATTACCAGATTTATTTTACTATAGAGTTTAATTTTGGATATTCTATTGTGAATCTTAAATTTTTTTAAATTTAATTTTGTTGTCAAGGTGATGTACAGAGGGGTTACAGTTACATACATAAAAAGTAGTGAGTACATTTCTTGTCATACTTGTTAACCCCCCATCATTTTTCTCCTATCTTTCCTCCCCTCCAGTCTCTCCCTCCTCCAGTTGTACAGTTAATTCCCAACATATTGCCTTGTGAATATTTCTGTTGGGTTAGGTCACCCTTTGTCTCACTATTTTGATGTTCCCCTTCCCTTCCCTAATTCAGATAAATATATATAGACTACCCAGAGTACCAAAATCAAATATAGTGACAACAGGGTCTAAACCATGAGGAAGAAAAACGAAGGAAAAAAGAAGTAATTTCACATAATACATTAAAACAACAAAGACAAACCACTTATTTCCATATCTTGGAGTTCATTTCACTTAGCATCATCTTATATGATCATGTGTACATAGCTATCGAGCTATTATTCTACCTTACCCCATTATCAAAAAAACTGATAACAACAGATGCTGGCAGGGGTGTAGCCCAAAGGGAACCCTACTGCACTGTTAGTGGGAGTGTAAACTTGTTCAACCACTCAGGAGAGCAGTGTGGAGGGTCCTCAAAAAACTAAACATAGAGCTCCACTATGACCCAGCAACCCCACTTCTGGGCACTTACCCAAAGTATCACAAACAAGACCATACTAAAGCTACCAGCATAGCCATGTTCGCTGCAGTATTATTTACCATAGCTAAATTATGGAACCAACCCAGATGCCCCTCAGTAGATGAATAGATCAAGGAAATGTGGTGTACATGCACAATGTAATTCTATGCTTCCATCAAAAAGAATGACATATCCCCATTCATAAGGAAACAAAAAGACTTGGAAAAAATCATATTAAGTGAAGTGAGCCAGACCCAAAGAAACATAGAGTCCAGGGTTTCCCATTACGAATTTTGTCCACACACTGTCCTTTATTGCTCAAGAGGGCCACAATGCATTCTGAGCTTTATTTAAAAAAAATATTGTTCTAAGTAAAATTTCACAATTACAAGATGAGGAAATTACATTTAGCACAACAGAGCACTTTGAACAAAGACAGATAAGGTGAAAAATTATTAGGGTCAAGTGAAAGTTAAAAGTTTTGTTTGCTTGCCAATGATAAAATATAGAAATTCTAAGCCCAGAACAATGAAAATTCCACATTAAAGAGCTAAGACTTGCAAGTGCCTGAGAGCTATAGAAGGTTTATCAATTAGGAACTGAATTAATGAAACCTCCATTTCCACATAAGGTACATGTTGGTAGTAAGAATGGCACATATGAAAAACCTCAGATAAAAAAAGAAATAAAACTGTACTGTGATGGTCTATTAAAGAAACAGTAAATTGGATGAGGGACTGGGTTTGAAAATGTGACAGAAGTAGGTGTGTAGTGTATTTGATCTTCAACTGTTGGTACGAATTTCTAATATTTCTCGTGGGAGGAGTCATGGCAATGATGGGGCAGCTAAGACAGGGACATAAGGGAAAAGAAAGCTAAGGAATAATGAATAAGTTTCTGGCCCATTTGATCTGAAGCATTGTTGACCTTGCTATGCAGAGAATTAGAAATTCAGATGGAATTGTTTAGTTAAGGGGCTATTAGAGTAGATTCTGAAGTCATAGTGTATATAGAACACACACAAGATGCTAGGTAGGAAAAGAAGTGGAACAAAAGATTCATATTAAAAACAGTGTAGGAAGAGGAATCACATGACGACTCAGAAGGAACAGAGAAACCATGTAAGAGCAAGAGCAGCATGCTCTTCTAAGTAAATGTGCAATGAACAAACCAGAGCACACCCACCTCAGGAGAACAGCTAAAAAAATTTAGGGTGGAAATGAGAAACATAATCATTTGATTTTGCAATGACCATTTGCACATGGTGGGAAATTATAAGCAAATGTTTCCCTTTGCAAGATGTGGCTAAGAGAAATTCTCCTCTTGCTCCTGCCTACAAATATCTCAGGATTAAGCCCTTAACTTTCACCATAACTTAAAATTTCTTGTTAAATATTCTCTTTCAGCTGTTTTAGTTTTGGACAAAATGACTACTTTCTTTTTGTTTAAACTCCAAAGTCATAGTCTCAAAAAACTATTAATGCTTTATTTGTGTCTCTTTAAATGATTGCCTCAAACCTTCCTTAGCTCATTTTGTCTCTTAGCCCATTCTACTTTCTATTTTGGACTGAAACATCATTTTTTGTACCTGCCACTTACTATAGAATTCTAGTAAAGTGTTTGCTTTAAAGTCAGCAGCATTGCAAGGCAAGTTTGCATTTGGTGTTCAAATAACATTCTTTTGACCTTTGCTTACATTATAATACCTTTCACAGGTTCTCTAAGTACATGTCAAGCATGGAAAATTGTTTGCAATGGATCCTGAAAATGAGTTTAGTCTTAATCAACTTAATAGCTGGTTTTAATGTGGCATGGTATAACCTAAATATGTACCTATAAAACCATCCAATTTAGAGATGGATTAGTCATTGAACTGGTCAAGTTAATAAAAACACAATTAAGGCTAATGTGGCCACATCTTATCCAGACCTTCCAAATATGGGTTCGTGAGTTATAAAAGAAAAGGATAAATGACTTTCAATTCCAGTTTTTGAAAAAACTCAGGCATTTGGAATAAATTATTCTTTCCTGTGGTGTGTTTGTGTGCATATACTTGTGCACACACCAATACAGATGTATGTGTGTATTTTATTAACTAGACTCTTGCATACAAGAGTACTTTCTGTGTATTAAAAATTTTCATTTTATCTGAGCATTATATTCACTTAGATGTATATGCCTTTCCTTTTTCATTTTAAAGTCCATTAAGAGGTAGGCCAGTGTCTCATTGTCTCTGTGATCTCTACCACATTCACCCTCAGGCTTTGACCCCCAAATATACTTGACAATGTGCTATTAAAATAACAAACATGGTCTCTGTGTTTGTACATGGGATGGAGATCTAGAGATCCAGTGGTTCCTTGGGGACATTATTGTGCTGTCTTTTTTTCTGGGTTATCTTTCACTTGCATCTAATATATTACAAATAGTATATTGCAAATAGTATGGAAATCCTGTGTGTGAAGCACTGTAAGAGGCATTGACACATCACAGGTGAGGTTCTAGTTATTCTAGGTCAGGGTAAGAGTGGGGTGAACATGTTTCCTTGGTATGGGGGTTGTTTGTGCATAGTGGGAGCTTGAACGGTCCTGAGGGAAGCACTGGAAACACATTGGAAGATGTCAATACACCAGCTAGCCTTAGTGGAGGCCTCATCTATAGCTCAAAAATAATTTGAACAATAAATATTTTGGCACCACATATATATTAGTTCCCAAGTATCTCTGCACATAAACTACAGTAAAGACGGGGATATTTACTTGCCTCACACCCATTCTTTGATTCTTAGCCATGAAACTTTGACTTTTAGTTGGGTATTTGGCCATCTGCTACAAAGACCTGTATTTATGTCTTTCCACATGTTGGTCTGACTAAGCAACACAATTCCAACCACTCAGATAAAAGTACAAGTAGCTTCCTAGTGTTTGTGAAGAACAAAGGGAACTATGTCAGCTACAAGGGCTCAGTCTTTGGCTTTTCTATTCTTTTCTGTTATTCTGCTTATAACTTTGATGTGATGGCTGAAGCTTCAAAAACCACCACCTGTAAGATGATCATGTGATCATCCATGCAGTAGAATGAGAAGTAGGAGTTTAGGTCCCCTACCTTTGTGGAAGACTGTGACTGCCAATCTGCTTTCTTATGCAAGAGAGAAAGAAGCCAACATTTCATATACATTACCCTTATTTTAGGATTTCATGTGTATGGGCCCAATTCTAGCACAAGGGTTATTTAAAGCACAAAAAGAACCCTCTTTGTGACATAGAAAAATATTATAGACATACTAGGTATACTGTTGGAGCACTAGCATATGCTTGAATTTCTTGGCAGTTAAACCAAGCTGAGCAAGGATGTTATCATTCCCACGATTGTTGACTCTGGCTAGAAAGAAAGTAATCACAATAAAGCTACCTTTGTTCTTGGGCTTCAGCAGGGTCTTGCCAGGACAGGACAGTGTCAGTTAGAATTCTGTATCAACACTGTGACATGGTAAGTTGCTGTCTTCATCAGAAGAGTAACTGCTTCTACTGTCTGACTGGTTGTGAATACTAAGTGATTAAATGAGGTGACATAAGAAGTAACATATGCTATTTCTATTCCCTCCTTTCCTTTCTCTAAGAACAAGAAATTGGAAAATTATGAAATAAGCCAGGCTGATTCAGATAATTAAAAGGAGCATAACTATTGACATCTTTTGCATCGTTTTTAGTATCTCATGTTAACATGTACTGTCAAAAATCAGAATTTTGAACCCTTAAGAAGGTTCAAATGCCAGGTGCTGATGTCTCATGTCTCTAATATCAACTACTCACTCGGGAGGCTGAAATCTGAGGATTGAGGATTGAAGCCAGTCCAGACAGGAAAGCCCATGAGATTTTTATCTCCAATTAACCACCAAAAAGCCAGAAGTGGAGTTGTAACTATAGTGGGAGAGTGCCAGCATTGAGTGAGAAAGCTAGGGCACAGTAAGCAGAACCTGCGTTCAAGCTCCAGTAATGGCACACACACACACACAAAACCCCAAAACAACAAACACAAAATATTGCTGCTTACTTATCTTCTCTGATGTACTATATTAAAAGCATGTTTTGAAAAATATTACTACATAGAGGAACCTATGATTCAATGTCAGTGCAAAGGTTCTTCTTCCTGGATTATCATGAATATGGATTATATTTTCTTCACTAGTTCCTCATGTGATTCCGTATGGAATTGTAAATGGTATAGTAGATTTATCACTATTTAGCTTTTAAGTAATATATATTATGTTCCTGTGAAATTTTAGTTCTTGTGATAATTCCAAGATTGTAATTCTAATATAAACAAAAGAAATGTCTTTTTAGAGGTATATCTTTTAGCTCACAGAAGTACATAATTTTCTTGAGATTTTAAATTCATATGTCAATGTATAACAGGTGGTAGTAGCAAAGATAACCATACTAAATTTATTTTCATCATATATTTAATATTTTGAAATTAATTAATTTTTATAAATAAGGAAAGTAGAACAGAGTCTGGTACTGATTTGAAAAATAGAAGATGATCTGAATAATTAACATATGGGTTTCAGAAGAGCTCTTCATTAATCATTAGCAACTGTTATAAATATTTTAGATTTTTATTAGAAATCTGATGCCAAATATTTTATAATTTGCATGTTAAGGAGAGAGTGGTGCTTAGGAAATGTTTCACCAAATCAATTCAGAGTCAGCTGGAATTACAGAACTGAACTTATAAACTAAAGTTTTTTCTACTTGATCCAGTATTGGTATAAATTGCCCCAGCTCAGCCTACACATCATTTCTAAAGTCTTGGTTTGATCTTTTTCTGCTCTAAGCTTTGTGTAAAACAGAGATGAACATGACCTATGACATGTGAATTATTTCCTTTTTTGAAAAAAATAACATGACCTATCTAAGTTAGAGTATGTTTACTTATTTCAATATTTTATTGTGAATCATAAGATGATCTAAAAAGTTATCAAGACCATCAGCAAGTAATTGTAGGGAAGGCCAGTTTTAATAGGGCTTTCATGATTGCTGGCTTCTTCCTTCTTCTCACACTTTACACAGTCCTCTTTCAGTCGCTGTGGTCAACCTAGATGATGGTGCTTTTAAATCTTTCCTGTGACTTACAGTGTGGTTCGTCTGGCCATAATTGTCCTTCTCCCACCTCTCACTCTACCTATCTTGCGATGCTCAAATCTCATGTTTCCTTAGTGGCAGCTCAGAGGCCCCTTCCTCTTCAAGACTTCCTGACTATCCAGCCCAGGTTAGAACTACTGCCCGAGTAATCCTAAAGGGGCCCAGGCTTTGTTACTGCCGGTAGAGAATGCCAGGCCAATGTTACTACTGGAACTGTTTTTTAAAATCCACCTAAGACTGTGTACAAGATCACATGCTGAAATCCTCTCCACAAGGTCATGGTAGGAGGAGAGAGGACTGCTGGAATGTGACTAGGTGTGCATGGATTGGTGCCTTTGTATATGAAGGCCAAGAGGCCTCTTTTGTTTATTCATCTTGGTAGGTTACATCTGTGTCTGCCACCATTGAACCCAAGAGCTCTCACCAGATACCACATCTCATAGGCACCTTTTCTCTTAAACTTTTCAGACTACACACTTATCAGAACCACATTTCTGTTCTTTTTAATTTACCCAATTGATGGTATTTTGTTACGTCAGAATGAATAGATTAGGACTCAAAGTAGACTTGCACCTACCAGGAGAGGATGCTGGTACATAGTAGGCAACCAATAACTAGAATGAATAAATGAAAATGAAAACTAAAGATGATTATCTGCACCTATGCATGTATAATATCAGCTCTAATCTCCTTTGTTTCCTGAGATTGAACTGGATTACAACATGGCCAATTCTATTACAAATACCTTAAAGAGTAAGTCCAGGTTATTGCTTGATTTTTACTTACAGTTTAGATGCCAACTGTGAAGATGACAAAATGACATTCACATAGCATTGTGCTTTGGCCAATCCACGTAGGTAGATTAAAATAAAAGTATATTAATAAAAAGACATTGTCATGGTTGAGGATAATCTTTCTACTTAAACTAATAAATATTAATTTAAATTGTTTTAAATGAATAGCAGTCATTTTAAGGAGCTTTAAATAGATAAGGTGGAAAGCAGAACAATGTACTGAGTTTAAGAATTTAATAAAAAAATCCCTCTTATCTCAGCATTAATTTCATTTTTATTTTGGATTTGTAGATGTCTAGTTGTCTTTAAACTTAAAGTTGCGGTCAACACAGGAGACTAAACATACCACAAAGAAATTGCTAGACTTTCACTTCAAAGTCTAGTGTGGCTTTTCTCTCCTTCTATATTTATCTTTCAACAGTAATAATAAAAATAAGTTGGAAGAGTCAAACCATGTAATCACTCCTCCTTGGCCCCATTTAAGCCACCCTATCATCCTGGCCTATGCCAGCCTGGAGTCAGTCTGTGCATATTTCCAGCTGCCAGGCCACCAGGTGGGATACTGAGGTGGCAAGGCCACCAATCGTGACAAATCGAATGGATCAGAATCTACACTTGGGAGCCTGGGCACATCTCAAGACTTGTGTTTGTTGAGGAATTAGGAGACAACTCTTTATTTTATTTGATTTTATTTCACGCTCATTTTGTACTTCTTCAGTCTGACTCTGCCTAGATTTATTTCCTCTGCATTTTCTGCTACTATTTATTTTGCCTTCCTAGTCCACACCCTCAGTGAGTGGTGGGCCACTACTACTCTAAGGAAATAATGAACACATGAAAGAAAAATAAAGGAGGGTGTAACAATGTTTTAGTTTGTTTCTCTTGTATTCCCTTCCTGTGGTTGTACCCTGCCCCCTACCAGTTGTACCCCTGCTACTAGTATATCTCATCCGAATACCCTGGATACTGTTTATACAGGTATTAGAAGTGGGGAAGGGAAAGGGAGTACCAAAATTGAGAGACAAAGGACAAAAAGACAAACCATTCCAAAAGCAATACTACAAAACCATTTGGTGTAAATCAGCTGCACAACTGGGGGTGGGGAGGGGGAGGGGGAGGGGGGGAATGAGGGAGGAGGTAACAAGTTGAACAAGAAATGACAAAGGATAAAAAGATAAATGACTACAAAAGCAATACTTGCTAAACTTTTTGGTGTAAACCAACTGAACAACTCATGGTGGGGGAGGGAAAGGGGGAGGGGGAGGGGGGAATGAGGGAGGAGGTAACAGTACAAGAAATGTACCCAATGCCTAATGTATGAAACTGTAACCTCTCTGTACATCACTTTGACAATAAATAAGAAAAAAAAGAGGTGTAAACTATAAGCCCTCTATATCATTTTTATAGTAACAATGAAACATTTTTAAAAGTTAAAAAAAGAAATGTACTCACTACCTTACATATGAATCTGTAACTCCTCTGTACCACACTTTGACAATAAAGAAAATAAGTTTAATTAAAAAAAAGAAAAGAAACATACTCACTACCTTATGTATGTAACTGAAACCCCTCTGTACATCACCTTGACAATAAAATTTTAAAAAAAGAAATAATGAACCAAGACAACTGCTGTACATGGCAATAACTACATCTAATAAGGTGTTGCATGCTTAGAAAGTGTTAAGAGAGTAGATATTGAGTATTTGCACCAGAAAAGTAAGTATGTGAGATAATACAAATGTTAATTAACTCAACTTTGCCATCCTACCATGTATACATATTTATGCTACAAATGTATATGCTTTTTTTGTCAATTACTTTTTTTTTAAGAAATAAAGATTAACTTGCTATCTACAGTCTGCAATAGATGATGCCCATAGTTGAGGAATTATAGAACAGTTTCAGTAAAAAGGAAATCTATCTAAATAAAGAAAGAATTTAGCTGATGCTGCCCTCTTTCCCCCACTAGATACCTCGTTTGTATGTTGCTCAGTAAAAAAGCCTCATGGATCAAGTCCTGTATTATAATACAGTAGGTAGAATACAGCAGATGCTGCTTCAGAGAACCTGGTTTAGGGCCCATTTTAAATGCTATTAGATTTTATTACTAGTGCATACTGCAGTCTTGTGTTATTAAAACAGGCTAGGAGAGAGGGGTTAAGGTATTCTCAAGGGCAGTCCCTGTATAGGAAGTGCTTCAGTGAAATAGGTTTCCCAGGTACAAGGTCAATAGCCTAGAAGGAAAGCCTTACCCTGCACTTGCTCATCTCTCTGATGGACCACTATTTATCCAGTTCTACTGTGATTTACCTCAGTCTAAGCTCTAAGGACAGCGTTCCTGTTCCACTGCATGAGAGAATCTCAGGTGAATGGTATGAGGGAGCTGACCTTTTCTGGTTGTAATATAACCAAGGTGCCCTCTGATTGCTCTGAAACTAGATCTCATTTATTAATGCATGGTGCATTATGTTTTAGGTATGTGGATGCTGACATTTAGTTGCTAACAGAGTGGTGGTAGAGGGAGAGAGTAATAAAAAGAGGAGGATAAAGAGGAGAAGAATAGGGGTAAAAGAGAGACTATAATGACAACAAAAACACAAAACAAGAGGTGTTTTGTATTTCCACATTTAAAACCCATATGGGCACATAATCCACCTGATTTTTGACAAAGGGGCACAAAACATACTTTGGAGTTAAAAAGTACATCTTCAATAAAAGGATCTGAAAAAACTGGATACTCACATGCAGAAGATTGCATTGCACCCTTATGCTAATATCAAGTCAAAGTGGATAAAAGGTCTTATATAAGACCTGAAACATTGAGACTACTACAGGAAAGAATCGAGAAATACTAGAGGAAACTGGT
Organism: Perognathus longimembris pacificus; assembly: GCF_023159225.1. Taxonomy (NCBI): domain Eukaryota; kingdom Metazoa; phylum Chordata; class Mammalia; order Rodentia; family Heteromyidae; genus Perognathus; species Perognathus longimembris. The sequence goes on along the minus strand of NC_063164.1, from coordinate 31,461,906 downwards.
GTAGACAGTGCTTTCCCAGTAGCTCAGCAAATAAGAACAAGGGTTGGCAAATGGAATACCATTAAATTAAAAAACAAAGGTGGTGGGCACTGACTTGTAGCTTGCCCGCCTCTTCTCCAGCCCTGGGGCCTCGCGTCTGCTAGCCCCGCCTGCCTTTACCGGGTCCAGAACCGGAAAGGTGGCAAAGGTGGCGAAGGAGGCTCTAACCAGCCCCGCCCCCATCTCAGATCATGAGTGCGCCAAGATGGCAGCGACTGACCAACCTAGGGGCGGTCCTGTGGGCTTGACGTCAGCCCTTAGGGGAAGTCCCATGACGTCACCCTTGATGGACAGCCTAACCAGCCTATCACAGTGCCTAGCTAGCTGCTCCAAATCCCGCCCCTTCCTGCCGCCATTATTGCTTTAAAAATGCAACCCCAGAATAAAGACCTGGGATGTTGCTTTGACTTCTCCTCGGAATCGCCTGCTTGTCCTGTGTCCTGCCTAAAACGTAAGGGGGGTATCATGGCGGCGGTTTTGTGGCTCTACCTCATCTCGGCTCTACCCCCTGGGATACGCTCCCTGCTCCTCCTGCCTGCGGGAGAAGTGCCTGGAGCCGAGTGTCCCCTTCACAAAGGAAATTGTTGAAGAGATAGATTGAAGAGGATAATCTTTGCCAGCTAAGATCTGACAATGGCTTAATGACCAGAATATACAGGAAACACACAAAACTAAACTTCCATAGAATCAACAATTCAATGAATAAATGAGTAAATTAATTCATCAGTTCCTGTAAGACACACCCATGACCATTAAATACATGAGGGTATAGCAACATCTCTGGCCATAAAGGAAATGGAAATCAAAACAACACTGAGATCTCATCTTACTCATGTCAGAATGATCCTCCTGAGGAACACAAACCACACCAAATGACGGAAAGGACTCAGGAAAAGATGAATCCGTAGGCATTGTGAGAGGGAATGTAAGCTAGTGCAACCACTGTGGAAGTCAGAAGTACCAGGCATTCTAGTGATACATTTCCACTCATGAAATTATCCAAAGGAATAATTCTGGATATCAGAAAAAATTTTCACAATGATGTTTGTGAGGGCATTATTCACAATAGCCATAGAATGGAAATTGCCTAAATGCCCAATTGGTGAATGGATCAAGAAAATGTGGTATATATACTAAATTGAGTATTATTCATCCATAAAGATGAAATTATGTTGTTTGCAAGGGAATTTTTATAAAGATTATCATGTTAAGTGAAGGCTCAGAAGGACAATGTTCACATTGTTTTCTTTCATGTGGATGCTAGAAAATATAAACATAGTAAATATAGAAAGAAACATATCTATCTATATATGCAACATACAATTGGATGGAAGTACTAGTGGGAGGGGTGAGGGAAAACAGTGAAGAATGATGAATATAGTCAAATAGAATAATGAAGTTTATTGAAATTGGTGTTGGAAGGGGAGAGTGATGGTGGATGGGTGGTAAGTCTGATCAAAGAATGCTGTGCCAGGCACTGATGACTTATGCCTGTAATCCTAGCTACTTAGAAAGTTAAGTTCTAAGGATAATGGCTCAAAGCTAACCTGGGCAGGAAAGTCCATGGGATTTATCTCCACATAACGATCAAAACGGCTGAAATTGGAGCTGTAAATCAAGTGATAGAGCACTAGTCTTGAGCAAAAATGTTCATACTAGCACCCACATACAAAAAAGGATGTTGTATGCATATATGGGTATGCCAGAATGAAACCCAGTTTAAAACAAATTGATGCTTGTAAAAATGTGGGAAACCAGAAAAACTAGAAACTCAATGATAGAAATACATGGTATAATGAAGGTGCTTACTGATTGCTCTGCTTTGAATTCTTCATACCAGAACTACTGGGTGTCATCTATTGATACATGCTATACAATTTATTTTAGCTATGCGATTTCACACATTTTAGTTGTGAAACATTCCCATAATGAGAAAAACTAGATAAGCACGTATTTAATATTTTTCAAAGTTGTTAAAAATTTAATTCTTCCCAAAGTGTACTTTTTTCCTCTGAAAGCATGAAAGCATTTTATTTTTTCCACAAATAAAATGCATAATTTGAGCAGATAGCTATTGAATAACAATAACTCCATACTGTTCCAGCAGCATGCATAGTTGACTTAAACCATTACTTTCTCTATTTTATTAGTAACTCTAATTCAGGGTCTGAGTCTAATGTTCTCTGCTACAGTGAAATTACCCCTTCCTTTTGTTCAAAACAAGAATTACAAAATTGTTACTAAAAACAATAGCAATGCACCACTATCCTTTGTTATTCAGTATAGTATTTCCCAACCCTCTTTCTTGCCTTTTCTCCTTAGGTCTTAGAGCCAGCTTGCCTCTGCTGCTCTACTGGGGATTGGAGGGCCCCCAGAAGCCTCTGGGTCTTCCAGTAGATCTTAACTTTGTTGGGAGAAGCTCACATGTGACAAATAAGACAGATATGCATTCCCATTGAAAAGTTTACCAGATGGGTGAGCTTGACAAATTAAGATCCATTTTCTTTATCTGATACCACTAAAGCTGGAAATTACAACTGTTTTAGAAGCATACATCATCACCACCAGGCATTTTTTCCTTAATGGACAGTCACTATGGTGTATTTACTATAAGGCTATTGCCAAGATCATGTGTTTGTGGTCTATAATGAGCAGGATACAGTAGCAAATTCCAGTGGGGACTATTATAGATAGGACCCTATTTTAATAAATAATGGAACCCTATTGTAAAAATAATACACTATTATAAAAATCTCTCTTAGACTGAGTTGTTAAGTAAACGACAGTGGAAGAGGTAATATATCTTTGAGTCATGAAACGTAGGGTAAGACACTGCCATATAGTGACACCCATTGGCTGCCTTATTCTGCCAGTGGCCAGTAGGAGCAACTGCTCTGGAAAATGCCACATAACCAAGCTTGTTATACAACTTCTTTTGATTCTGACTGGACATTTTTTGTCCCTAAGTGTGTAAGGGAAATACCAACTTGCCTTATAACCATGTTGCTCTCACCTACTATGTTCCAGTCCCAATTCTTATTTATCACTCAACTTTACACATGGTATCACCACCTCTCACTTCATCCACTTCCAGACTCTTCAGATTTATCTAAATATCCTCTTTTTATTGTTATTGTAAAGGTGAAGTACAGAGGAGTTGCAGTTACATAAGCCAGGTAATGACTAGATTTCTTTTTGAACACTCTCACCTCTTCCCTTGCTTTCTCTCAGTTTTTCCCTCCCAAGCCCACCCACAAGGTATATAGTTTATTTTCAACATAGTTCCTAGTGAATATTACTGATATATTTTTCAATCTTTCTCCCACCATTTCTGTGTTCCCCCTCCCCCAAATAGATAAACTTGCATATAAGACAAAAAGTAGAGACAACAAAAACAGCAACAAAGGAGAACAACAACAAAATGCCAAAATAACAAAAACTTGTTTCCATTTCTTGGAGATCATTTTGATAAATAGCATTTTACATGATCAATGCATGCAACAAGAGAAACAGAAAGCCCACAGAATAGGAAAAGATTTTTTTTACTAGCTATGTATCAGACTAGAGCCTCATATTTAAATTATACAACTACTCAATTAATTAATGTACTAAAGACTTAAAGAGAGACTTCTCAGAATAAGAAATAAGAATGGCCAATAGATACATGAACATCCCCTTTGATGTCCAGTGACCTCTTATATTTCCTCATCTTTTTCTCGGAATGCATCTCTATCCTGACTCCACTGAGTCAAGAATATTCTTTCTTCTGCACAAATATGTCCTGTGGACCAGAGTAAAGTAGCTACCCTCCTTCTTCTTGGTGGTTTTTGTTCACATTTTCCTGCCTTACTAGTGCACCATCCATGGACACTGTAGTCCAATAATGATACTGCACCCCTGTCACCTTCTCTCACAAATCGACCAACATTCTCACTATTTCCCCTTGCATACTAAATATCAATGTCATACTCTGATATATACCCATCTTGCTGGGTTATATAATCATGCAGGTGACAACTTCTTGCAAATGCTATTTCCTTAAGGCTCCTCAGTAAAAAGGAGGCCCAGTTTTGACCTCTGTTTCTTGACAGTCTTGTACCTTCCTTGCCCTTTCAGCTTCCATTTTTGCTCCATGGATTTAGCTTGCCTCTGTGTTCTGTCTTGCTCAATTTCTTATTCTCCAGGAATCCATCACCCACTTACATCTTATGTCAGCCCTGTCTTCACTTATGTCTTTTTCCATAACCCGATTTTAATGTCTGTCTAGATGTCCTTGATTCTTTTCCCATTACATTCATCCAGGCATATATCCACCCACTTGATTTCTGTGTGCATCATCTGACTACAAAGAAGGGAGGGGAGATCACACAGCTGCAATGACTAATTTTTACTCCAAGTTTATCACAATCATCAAACAGACATTCAATATGCTTTTCTTTCTGCAATTTCTGTAGACAATAAGATGCTTAGTTAGCCCTTTTCATCTCTGTGGAATAAAGTAAGCCAGCCTGAGTGCCCCACTTGCCTAACAGTACAATACAAAGTTTACACATGCATTATTCTATTTCAATCGAAGGAGAATTATTCACCTATCAGATGTACGTCCCACATGTCTTCAGAACATACTTTCCAAAATTTCTCTTCTTCAGTTACTACCAACTCCCCCTTCCATCAAATTTTTTTTTGGCATATGGAGTAAGTCATTCCTGCCACTATTAAAATGTTTTCTAGAATTTTTCTTCCTCTTAGCTACTTTTTCCTACAAATCCCAAGAAAAGCAGTGAAGACTTCTTTGATCTTTTTCATTTTCCGTGTAGCCAGCACATTATCTCTTTGGGAACAGATAAACTCAAATTTATAGATGAACTTTGTTCCTAAACTTTCTCTCTCTCTCCCTGTCCCTCTGTGGTGTGTGTGTGTGTGTGTGTGTGTGTGTGTGTGTGTGTGTGTGTATAATCTGTCATATTCTATCCCATTTATTTTTTAATTCAAAGTGGCTTTAGCTCCACCACTCAACTGAAGACTGATTTTAAGGTCATAGAAAATTTTGCATCGTCAAAATCTAGCAAAGCAGATCTATCTTCTTCTTACCTTTCAGTAGCCTTCAGCAGAACTGACCAGTCTCCTTTTCTTGAGATACCCTTTTTCGTTTCACTGACTGAAATTTGTGGGATCCCTGTCTCGTTCTTCTGGCTTTTCTTTCCAGTGTTATCTATCAGTTTTCCTCCAATTGACTAGTCAATTTCAGCGTTCTGTGGAGGTTTCAGTCTTCTCTCTTTATATCTTCTCGGGAAGCTTGTCCCTTTCATGACTTTAAATACCACCCATATGCCAACGCCTTCTAACTTTCTATCTGCAGCCTAGATTCTCCTTAACTCCAGACTCATTTATTTTTTCCACATGTACTTGTATACCTTATAGTCATATTCAACTAAATACATTCCAAATTAAACTCTTTATCTTCTTAACCCAGTTACTTTTCTGGTTCATCCCTCCACTAATCTTTCCCATTTGAGACAAAGGAATCATACTTGAGTTTTGGCTTTTGCTCATTTCCCTTTGCAAACCTTATTGATTATGTCTTCAAACTAGTCTCCCTGTATCTCTCCTTGTCTGTCTCTGTCTCCATGTCTCTCTACTTCTCCAGTACTGAGGTTTGAATTCAAAGCCTCACAGTTGGTTCTTTGCTTTACCACTTGAATCACACACCTCCAGCCTAACCTTTTGGTGATTATTTTGGAGATGAAGTCTTGTGGAAGTTTCTCTCTGGGCTAGCATTGAACCACCATCTTCCATAATTCAGCCTCCTGAGTAACTAGAATTGCAGTCACAAGCCATCGCTGCCAGCTCAAACTATGTTCTTGGACACATCTACTTCTTTCTGTGACTCGACCACCAAACCATACTCATTTCTAATGCTAACCCTGGGGACACAAAGCAATCACCTTTACTTTATGATTCTTTGTACTCCAGTTTTTGTTAGCCAGTCATCTTTGAAAATTGCTGATCAGTTTCTGTATGTTTGGGCTGTTTTGTTTTTATTTTTTTTATTTTGTTACAACCCTTTCATGTTTCCTTACTTCTCCTACCTTCAGATGTCGATCTCTGGCTTGAAAATGCTTCTGCTTGTTCAAAGTGCTTTACTCTAAGTTTTAATTTTGATACTTTTAATTTTTAATTAAATTTTTATTATCTTTAAGTAGTTGTATGAAAGGATTACCATTTAACAAATCAGTATGAGTATAGTGCATTATTATTTTTTATGGACTTTTATTTTTACTTTTAAAATTTTTATTATCAAGCTGATGTACAGAGAGGTTACAGTTTCATATGTTAGACATTGGATACATTTCTAATACTGTTTGTTACCTCTCCCTCATTCCCCCCTCCCTCTGCCTCTTTCCCTTCCCCCCATGAATTGTTCAGTTCATTTACACCAAACAGTTTTGCAAGTATTGCTTTTGTAGTTGTTTGTCTTATTTTACCCTGTGGCTCTTGATTTTGTTATTCCCTTTCAATATCCTAGTTCTAATACCAGTATACATGGTTTCCAATATACTCAGATAAGATACAGAGATAGTGTAGGTACAACCACAGGAAGGGGATACGAGAAGATCATCAATAATAGAAGCTACAATTACATATAGCACATTGAAAGTAGTTACAACAGTGATATAACAATTGCTTCCATAACATGGAGTTATTTTCACTTAGCATCATCTTATGTGTTCATAAGGGTATAGTTATTGGGCTCTTGTGATCCTCTGCTTTGACTTGCCTAAACCTGTGCTAATTATTCCCTATGAGGGAGACCATAAAGTCCATGTTTCTTTGGGTCTGGCTCACTTCACTTAGTATAATTTTTTCCAAGTCCTTCCATTTCCTTACAAATGGGGCAATGTCATTCTTTCTGATGGAGGCATAAAATTCCATTGTGTATATGTACCACATTTTCCTGATCCATTCGTCTACTGAGGGGCATCTGGGTTGGTTCCACATTTTAGCTATGACAAATTGTGCTGCGATGAACATTGTTGTGCTGGTGGCATTACTGTGATTTTGTTTGTGGTCTTTTGGACAGATACCCAAAAATGGGGCTGATGGGTCATAGGGGAGCTCTATGTTTAGCCTTCTGAGGAATCTCCATACTGCTTGCTAGAGTGGCTGAACCAGTTTACATTCCCACCAACAATGAAGTAGGGTTCCCTTTTGGCCACATCCCCTCCAACAATTGTTATTGTTAGGAGTAGGAGAAACACTGGGCGCCTTGGCACAGGACGGAACTTCCTTAACAGAGACCCAGAAAGACTACAAATCAAAGAAAGGTTGGACAAATGGGACTGCATCAAACTGCAGAGCTTCTGCAAAGGACATAGCTTGCAAGATAAACAGAAAGGCCACAGATTGGGAGAAGATCTTTACCTGCCATTCAACGGACAAAGGCCTCATATCTAAAATATATGCAGAACTAAAAAAATTACATTCCTCCAAAACAAAACCACAAAGAAACATTAGCCCTCTCATCAAGTGGGCTAAAGACTTACAAAGAGACTTCTCTGATGAGGAAATGAGAATGGCTAAGAGACATATGAAAAAGTGCTCTACATCACTGGTCATAAAAGAAATGCAAATCAAAACAACATTGAGATTCCATCTCACCCCAGTAAGAATGTCCTATATCAAGAAAACTATAGTGCATTTTTAAAACTTCCTGAATGTACTATGCTCTTTCTCATCCCAGGGTTTGTGTCTGTTTTTATCCTCACATACTGAATACCTAAGCTTTTCCTTGTCTTTCAAAACTGATATCTCATTCTGTAGTACCCAGTTTATACATCAACCCATTAGAAGAATTCTTCCTTGACTATATTAGACAACATGAATATACCCTGTCCAGCTTTACCACATTGTCCTGGCTTGTTTTCTTAAGGGAGTATGGTGGTTTACATGTATTTACTTTTCTTTTTAAAATTTATGTATTAGATTTGTCAAATTTTCTACTAACTTTAAGTTCCATGATTTCAGAGGACAACACCTCTTGCTCATGGTTGAGCCTCTTATGATTTGCATAGGTCTTCACATAAAGTAATTGCTAAATGAAGTCTGTGCTAAATTCCTTTTAAAGAAATGAGACTTTTCTTACATTTACTTTCCACCACCATGTTATACCACGTTCAGTAAAAATACTCCCTTAGAAAACATGTAAGCGCCAAAGAGATTCTGTGCATTTTTCTTTAGATAATGGTAATCCCTAATTATACTTTTTATAGAACAATACTCTATAATTATGTAATATCTTTTATTTTAGGATCTATAAACTAGTTAGAAATCATAAATAAAGAGCAAGCAGCTATGGTGATACTAGGCCATTAAAAGAATTTAACATAAAGACCTGAACTTGCTTTCTTAAAATTTCTGCTCTAAAATACATTAGGTTTCTGAGTCAAGACACCAACTTGAAAATTTTTACATTCAGAGAAATAGGAGTCAACAAAGGAAATCTTTATGATTATATACTCATATACATTAGATATTTTTGACAACCATACAAATGGAATAAAGCATCATTGTTATATGGAAAATATGTTTAAAAGAAAAGTAGTCAAATAATAATTATTCTTTTACCTGCCACTCACTGAGTACTTACTGCTACAGAAAAATTTCAGGTCTCTGAACTATGTGACATAGTCTCTATTTTATTGTAATGGAGAGAAAAGTGTATCGACAGGTGTTCATATCTGTCTAGTGTGGCAATTGCCATAAAAGATGAGTGTATAAACTGCTTTCTTACTTAAGAAAGAAAGCTATTAAATTTGCATGAAGAGAGCTATGAAATGCCCCACAAAGGATGACTGAGACTGCTATTTAAGGATGGTTGGATAGAGGTTGGCCAGGGAGAGAAGATGGAAGTGAATGAAGAGTTTGCTGAAAACTTGGTGGTAAGGTAGAGATGGAAAACTATATAACATGTTACAAGATGATCATTGGGTTATGAACAGAGATTTAGGAGGTAAGTAGCAAGAATGATATCCATCCATATTATAGCTGTATTGTTGTTTCTGAATAAATTTATGGTGCCTTGATATGCTTAATTAGTAACCAAGAAGGCTATAAATCACGAAACCTTCATTCTCCATTAAAATTTAGGTTACTATCATATTTTAAGAGTTCATAGACCCAACCATATTACTCCAAAACTCTTTTTATCAGACTGAACATTCCTTGCTATTTATCTTTTTTCATTATTTTTAAAAATTTTAATGTTGTTGGAAAGGTAATATACAGAGGAGATTTTAGTCATATAAGTCAGATAAAAGTACATTTCTTTTTGAACAATGTCATCCCTTCTCTTGCTTTCTTTTAGTTTTCTCTCCTGTTTCCACCCACAAGTTTTATAGTTCATTTCCACATGGTGTCTAGAGAGTATCACAGCTACCTTCTTTTCCGACATCAGTGTCCACCCTTGCCCTCCCAAAGACAGATAAATGAACAAATGAGACAAAAGCAACAGTAAACAAAAATAGCAACAAAGAAAAAACCCTTTTTGTTTCCATTCCTTGGCATTCATTTTGATAAATATTATTTTATATGATCAAATGTACATTGCTACTGTGCCTTTGTGTTCCTCTCCTAAGCATATCCTCCTTTGGTCTCACTCTGTGAATGCCTAGATATCTGTATAATTTATCATGTCCCAGTGTATATTTATTTATTTATTTATTTATTTTTGCTATCTAGTGTGTTTTGTTGTAGATTTATAGGCACATTCTAGTTACCCTAAATGAAGGAACCTATATTTCTTTGGGTCTGGGTTTCTTTACTTCATATTGTTTCCCCCCCCCCCCCCAAGTCTTCCCATTTCCTTACAAATGGTACAGTACTATTCTTCCACTCATCCAGTTTGGGCCACTGCTACACTTCTTTCTCTTGTCTTCTCATGGAAAAAATATTGTAGCCCTCTTGTGGGATCACAAAAGACTAACATTGACTGGTACATTAGTGTGGGGTGGCTAGTACACGATTAAAGCAACTGTACTTCTTTTTTACTTTTATTATTAGCAATACATTAACTGATCACTTAAAATAATAACATGATAAAACTAAAATTCAGTATTTAGCTACTTTAGGATCAGGGCCCTAAAACATTTTGATTTAAAAATGTTCATTTTTATTGTTACTGTAAAGGTGATGTACAGAGGGGTTACAGTTATATAAGTCAGATAATGAGTACATTTCTTTTTGAACAGTATCACCCCTTCCCTCATTTTCTGCCAGCTTTTCCCTCCTGACTCCCCTCTCCCACTAGTTATACAGTTCATTTTCAACATAGTGTCTAGTAAGTATCACTGCTGTATTTGTTCACTGCATTTTTCTTTAAGAATAGAGGTCATTAAGTCTAATCAAGCAGAGTGTTTTTTAAAAAATGCATTTCTGTCCTGAGAAGATTTTGTTCTTACATTTTAATCTATCAATTTCAAGATTGTTTAAAGATTACATGAAAAAAAATTGGCTCATTAGAGTTCCTGCCCATGACTTGTTCTCACATATGTAGAGTGGGTGGTCATGTGTTGCAGGATGGGAAGATTCCAGGAATGCCTTTGTGTTCACATTTTTTTCCCTAAACAGGAGTCATGGTGAGAGACAAGCCATATTAGAAATCTCTAAGCATTCAGTTATTACCCATAAACACCAATTTCTTTATCTCTATTTTATTCTAAGTTTTGTGGTGCAAATGGATTTCTGTCACATTCCAAAGACATTCTTAACTTCTTGTCTTGTTTGACTTCTGCCAAATGTGAGATTCCAAGAGCATCTTTTTCTCTTACATTTTTCTGTTCTCTAAGTAGTCTTGGATTCTCTAACCCTAATGCTTTGACGATATAAGCTAGGGATTGGAAAACAGAATTTTATTTAATGCCATTTTGAAAAGCATGTTGCTTCATGGAATCCTTCTGCTTGTCTGGTGTTTTAAAGACAGCACTTGTCTTGTTCCTTTTCTCCAAGGAGTCAGCTTCTCTTCTGTATGATAGGAGAGGATTTTTTTGGTCATTTTTCCTGGCTGTATGACATGATAAATGAGGATCTAAGGTAGAAGTTCTTTCCAATTCTAACCAATGCTTCTATTTCTATTCTAAGCTTCTTTTACTATTTCTTTAAATACTTGACTGCTCGCTTTCATAGTGTTCCCAGATTCTATAGGGCAGATTCATTTCTCGTTGCTGGTTTCTGGTATAATAGCATTTAAATGCCTTCTTGTTTTGTTTAAGTCATCAATCATGTTTCAAGGAGCCAGTGACTCCTAACTGTAATCATAGCTCCTCAGGAGATTGAGATCTGAAGATTGCAGTTAGTAGCCAGCCTGAAAGATAAATTCAAGACACTTATCTCTCCAACTAACCAGCAATAAATCTGAAAGTACCAGGCTTAAGTGAAAAAGCTAAGAAACTATGGCCTGACTCTGAGTTCAAGCCCCAGTACAAACAAACAAAACACAAACAAAAAAGCAACCATGTGATAATCTTCTTTATAATCTAGTTGATATTATCTGCTCTTGTTGCTTCTCTGATTCATTTGATTTTGTGAGAATGGCTGTTTTCAGAAGGATTTAAAGAGAAGACTAATAAAATGTCTGATTTTGAGTTGTCATGTTTGATAGGAATTATTTTTTCATTAATATTTTCCTAAAAAATAAATATGCTTCTAAAACTCCACTGTTTCATTCCTTGAATGACCTTGCCTTCACAATCTGGCCCCTATCTAACTATCTTCCAGGACTGTGCTGTGCCTCCTAGAGTCATTCATGCCCTCTCCTTATCCCTGGCATAACCTCCAGCAAAAATTATTTTGGAGACTGAGTCTCATGGATGTGTCTGCACAAATGGGCTTTCAATGGCAATCCTCTGGATCTTAGCCTCCTGAGTAGCTAGGATTGCAAATGTGAGCCATAGTACCTGGCTACATTATTTTTCTTTTCCTCATTCCTACATTTTTTCCCCCCATTTTTCTTGAACCTGGGTGAATTCTTGGTCTTAAATCTTTACTGCACTGTAATAATTTTACATCTCACTTTGGTCTAGGCCTCAGGGTGGATAGAATAGATGTTTTCTTATCTTCAGTTTGCTCTTTGTCATATGATTTGCTTTGACCAGTGGACATTAAAGCAAAATATGAACAGAGATTTGGGCTCTACTTAGAAAGTTCAGCTTGTCTTTTTGACAACAGTTGAAATAACTTGTATTTTTAATGCAAAATGTGTTCTTTCTTTTATGCTCCAGACAGTGACAATGAAAAAGAATATCTGAATTAATGAGGTATAGCTATAAAACACTATTATAGGGAGCTCTATGTTTAGCCTTTTGAGGAACCTCCACACTGCTTTCCAGAATGGTTGAACAAGTTTACACACCACCAACAGTGTAGTAGGGTTCCCTTTTGGCCACATCCCTGCCAGCAGCATTTGTTATTATTAGTTTTCTTGATAATGGCCATTGTTAATGGGTGAGGTGGAATCTCAGTGTTGTTTTGATTTGCATTTCTATTATGGCCAGTGATGTTGAACACTTCTTGATGTGTCTCTTGGCCATTCTCATTTCCTCTTCAGAGAAGTCTCTCTTTAAGCCTTTAGCCCACTTGTTAAGGGGGAAGTTGTTTCCAAGTTATAGAAATAAGTGCTGTATCATTGTTGCTGTTATTTTTGACGTACTAGGTAAAATTATGCCTTTTTCTTCCCTATGGTTTTAGCCCTGTTGTCACTGTATTTGATTTTGGTGCCCTTGGCATTGAATATACATTTATCTGAACTAGGGAAGGGAAAGGGAACATCAAAATTGTGAGTCAAAGGGTAAAAGTCAAACCAATGCAACAGCAATACTCACAAGACAATATACTGCAAAACCAGCTGTACATCTTGGTGGGGGGAGAAATTGGGGAGGAGGGAAGATGGGAGGAAGATGAGGGAGGAGGTAACAAGTTTGACAAGAAACATTCTCACTGCCTTACGTATGTAACTGCAACCACTCTGTATATTATCTTAACAATAAAAATAAAATAAATTAAAAACACTATAATATATAATATTTGACTATTCTTAAATAGAGATATGATAGCTAAACATCTAAACAAAGTCAGAAAAAGCAGTAACCTATGTTTTGTAGGAGTTACCAAATATTTCAGGATTTTCTGTGTATCATTTTATTATTGATTTTTAATTTAAGTCCATTGTAGTTAAAGAAGATAGCCTGAATAATTTGAATTAGTTAATTCACTAAGGATCTTTCTATGATCTAACTTGATCAATATTTCATTCACAGTTGGGAAGAATGTTTATTGTACTGCTGACAGGTAGAATGTTCTGTAGATGTCAATAAGGTCAAGTTCATTATGATGATATTTCTATCTCTACCTATTATTTAGAAGACAGTTTAATGCTTCAATTAAAAGCTCATTTAGACTATCTTCATTTCAGTTTTGCTTTCGGGAATTCAAAATTTTTATTTGGGTGTATGAATGGAGTTCTTATGATGTTTTGATGAAGTGACTTCTTTATGAGTATGAAATTAATTCCTTTATCTTTGGTAATATTTATGTATAAATACACTGTATCTGATACTAAGTGAAGACTCCAGCTTTCCACTGGACATTCATGTAGTATCTCTCTCATCATACTCTTATCATTGTAATTTTAAAGTATGTATTGGTAGGTCACACATGATTTAAAAAAATTACTGACCATCATTACCATTTAACGTAATTTTTTGCCTGTTCATATTTAAGATAATTATCTGGCTTGAGTTTATACTTCTATGATTTGTATTCTATTTGTCTCTAATCTTTCAGTTTCCTTTTTATCTGTTTTCTTTTGGAACACTTGAACACTTTTTATGTAATTTTATTTCCTGATGCATAAAAATAATTCTTGTCATTGCTTTGGGTTTTGTCGCATTTGATTTTAAAATCACAGTCTACCTGTAGGAGATCCCAAACTTCTTCACGTTTTATTTACACATTTTATAACTGCATGTTTTCATTTTCTTCATATATAACTGTTCCCACACGCCTTCTGGACATATCATAGTTTTTAAATTTATTATTGACTATGAGCAATTTCATTATGCCATGCTGCAATATAATTTTCCTTGGTCCTCTTGTGCTTAGGCATTGTTGAGTTTGAACTAGTGGAAAATTTCTGTCATTACATGTACAAATATAATTGTGATCACTTTTATCTGTCCTTTTTCTTAGGAATTTAATTAAATGCATTGTCCTTTACTTGTTGATAATCTTTTCTGAAATAATTTTTCTTTGGTTTTCATTTTTCATACCTTCTAAAGTGTCAACTTCATTGGTCTCTTCTGAATTTCCAAATCTGGTGCTTATCTCAGAGACCATGTATATCTTTTTGTAAACATGGCAATTTTTACCACTGTGATATTTGATTTGAGCCCGTTAGATATCTTCTCATAAAGTTTTGAATCTATTGAATATATTTATAATAACTGATTGGTTGTCCTTATTGGCTGATTCTAACATCTGTAATCTTGAATACCTTTTCATTACAGTTTGTTTTTTCCTTGCTTATTTCCTGGATTGAAATTTTTTTCCTGTCTATTATTGGATACCAGACACGACAGATTTTACATTGTTGACTGCTGGATGTTTTTATATCTCTTCAAATTTTCTTGAGCTTTCTTCCAGATGACACTTCATTTTATTTGAAAATGCGTTGGTTCTTTTGGGTATGGATTTTGCTTTGAACACTTACTTGTTAAACAGGACCTAGTAAGCACTCAAGTCTATGACCAAGTAAGATTATTAAGGCACGTTCCTTTACACTCTCCATCAAACGTTTATGACCAATGGCCTGTTAGGGATCGACATTCTCTCTGTTTTTATTGTAATCTCAGCACTGATTCTCATCCTTTCTTGTAGTTCTTTGCCTACACCTGGGGAGTTTCTCTGTACATAGTCTCTGGTTTATACTAAGCTGGATGCTAAAAGGATACACTCTTCAGATAAATCCATAGTTTATTTTGGGATGCTAGCTTATCGATAATTTTACTATATGTAGTTGACTTTACCTTATTTTTCAATATGTATATAATCATTTCATGATCTTAAAATAAGTTAACCCATTTCCAATTGGGAAACAGCAGAAGTTGAAAGCCTATAAATCATTTGCTAAATGTATCCTCTGTTTTCAGTGTAGTACAATGTTTTATTCTTTAATAGCAAAGATGGAAGTGATTGGTAAATGTCAGATAAATCTCAATCTCACATATTTAATGAAATATAGAAAATACCTTCAAGGGCAAATGATAATCCATAATATATTTGTAAAAATGTAATACTTTACATGGAAGAAATAAGCTTCTAAAAAACTTCAGCTACTTCCTAGACTAATATACTTGTTAATATTGACTAGATAACTTTACAAGATACAAATATTCAATAAATGTGACAAATAATTATCACCATAAATAAATTTGAAAAGGACGAGAAATGAGACTGTAATGAATGTCTTTGCTAAAAAAAAATACCCAATGCATCATGAATATCATCCTTTGGGTAAGTTCTGTGATGTAGGGCTGCTGAGACCTATCCTATGAATAATTTTCATTGTTCTTTGCAGTTTAAGAGAGAGTACAGGACATAACAATACATCATAATCTGTGCTTTGGGTGTATGTCTGTGATTTTATAATGGGTTGGGGAAGCAATGTGGCTTAGAGGTAAAAATAATCATCTCTGGAAACAGAACCTTGGGTTGAGTTCTATCATTTCCATTTTACTTACTAGCATTTATTGGCTATTATCACTAACTATTCATTTACTAGCTTTGACTAAGTTATATTTCTGTGTGCCTTATTTTATTCATCTGTAAAATAAAGATAGTAGTAATATCACTGACCTTATTGCTTGATTATTTTGAAAATAAATAATCTAATACATGGAAAGTACTTATGAAACTGCCAGGTACACTGTAAGTGCTACAGATGTTTATTAGATAGAAAGGTAGTTACTTCTTTTAGAAGAAATATTCAATAAATAAATTATGAAAATATAGTCTTCTGAGAAGAAAGTTATATATGCTGAGATCATTTCCCAAAAATAGAATAAGTGTTTACACAAAATAACTATTGTATTTCTGAGCAGCATTGTTTGCTAAGAATATCATTTGATTTTTAGAAAAGAACAGCTTAATTATCTTAAGTTTTCTTCCTTGACTTTTACTGGGCCTTCTTAGCTCTTTCATACCCTCGACTAGGGAATTGTGTTCTCAGCTCTTGTTTACATACTCATCTCCATCACTCTAATCTGAGCTCCTTGAATGCAGGCATCAAATTCAGTTTAACTTTTGGTCTACACTCTCTAATATACAAGACACCTGTGAGGTATTAAAGTCACCCTGGATAAGGCAAAATCTAGGCATCCTGAGCAGTGACTTTCCATAGGTAATATAGTGATTAATATTGACACTATTTAAAAGGTGTATTCTGTGTTTTAATATAGCTTTACATTTTCATTAAGAAAGGTAAAGTTTGACAAGTCATCTTAGGCAGTGACAGAATGGTGTGTCTTCAGTGGAGTAAATAGACCACACTGGAAATGCTACAGAATGGGGGGCTGTGGAAAGGCACTGTGTGTGTGTGTGTGTGTGTGTGTGTGTGTGTGTGTGTGTGTGTGTGTGTGTATGTGTGTGTGTGTGTATGTATGTTCTGAAGTGTTTACATTCAGAAGAGAATGTCTGACTTTCAAAAGTACTATTTCTAGATGTGCCTTGGAAGAGACTCCCCAATAGAAAAAAGGGGTCTGAATCTTGTGTGTTCTTTGACTTCCTGTCTAGGTTCCTTCCAGACTGGTTTTCAGATCATGCTACTCTTTCTCTAAGTATGTTTCGATTTGTAAGTGAAATCATAGTCTTTTAAAATTTTTTGGAGTTAAGATGAGTCATTGTATCCAGATGGCTTTACTAAATACTTAGATGAAAGCATGCCTCTAATCCCAGCAGTAAGGAGACACATACAGGAAGATGATTAGTTTGAGGCTAGTTGGGGCTATAGAGTGAGACCCTGGATCAAAAAACAAGGAAACAGAATAAAGCAAAATAAGACAAAACAAAACAAAAATTGCACACAAGAACAGTGTATAAGGATGGTAATTATTTTGTTTATAAACTATATTTTTCCTCTTTTTTCACATTGGCCCAGTTCCCATTCAATCAAGCATGAAACTAGGCATTGACCAGGGCTACTAGGAAGCCTTATTCTCTCTGTATCTGGCCCTAACACCTACCCTTACCCCATCTGTCTTCCTGGTTCAGGTTCTTCCTACCATATTGGCCTCTAGTCTGAGAGACAATGTCCTATCCACCAACCAATTTCAGAAGGTCTCTACCTTTATGTAGATACCTTATCTCTCAGCTAGGGGTTATGGATTTAGTTTTGCACAAGCTCAATAGGAGAATCAGGAATAATAAAACATCCTCAATGCAGAATTCCAGCACCAGAGTTGAGCAGATAACGAGTAATTATTCCTTCATAGCACACGTTGTGATTACATAAAGGAAAATATGCATTTGTTTTTATAATCTAAATGTTCATAATCCCAAAGAATTAGTTAATGCTTCTTTTCTACCTGGTATTTCTTCTGACTCTCTAATACTTTTAAGTAAAACATTCTACCTTTGTTGTACCAGATGTGTAGACAGAAAAGAGGGACTATTTCTCACTTTAAGTCCACACTAGGCCTGGCTGTGTCAGAGAAAATAGAATACAGAATAAGCCGGAGTCTACTTCCACCTGCTCAGGTAAGACCTTGGGAGATGATGGGAAAGCAATTTGTCTACACTCGTAATGACAGTGAAACAGAAGTATGTGCACAAGTTCTCTTGTGCAAGTAGTTGCATGAGCTACCTATCCCTAGCATTCCCCACCACTTGGTGTGGTGCAGGAGGTATAAAACTTTAAGATTTGGGTGGGACTAAGGTGTATCTTTCCTGAAGCACAGAGCATTTCCAGAATGCAAAGAAGGTATGCTCGTGGATTTGGATGTGTCTTCTAGTTGAGAATGGAAAGTTCCAAATAGTGGAGATTTTCTCAGCCTTTGGATCATTTTAAAACCACTACTTAGGGGGCTGGGGATATAGCCTAGTGGCAAGAGTGCCTGCCTCGGATACACGAGGCCCTAGGTTCGATTCCCCAGCACCACATATACAGAAAAAAAAAATAAAACCACTACTTGTTCTTTTTGATCATGTATGATTATGCTTATAGTAAGAAGCTAAGCCAGTCTCTCATGGCTCATGATGTCTGCTTACAAGGCAGGCTAAGATCTGAGGATTGCAGTTCAAAGCTAGCCTGAGCAGGAAAAGTCTATGAGATTTTTATATCCAGTTACAGACAAAAGCCAGTAAGTAGAGTTGTGACTCAAGTGGCAGAGTGCCAGCTTTGAGTGAAAAAGCCAAGCAAGAGCACGAGGCCCTAAGTTTAAGTCTTAGTAGTAGCATGTGTGAGCACATGCATGTGCATGCACACCCATGCATGCACACACACACATAAAATAAAAGAAGCTCAGGGATGGGAATATGGCCTAGTTATAGAGTGCTTGCCTCCTATACATGAAGCACTGGGTTCGATTCCTCAGCACCACATATATAGAAAAAGCCAGAAGTGGCGCTGTGGCTCAAGAGGTAGAGTAGCTAGCCTTGAGAAAAAAAAAAAGCCAGGGACAGTGCTCAGGCCCTGAGTCCAAGCCCAAGGACTGGCAATAAATAAATAAATAATAAATGAATAAATAAATATAAAAGAAGTTCAATGTAGAACACTTAAAAAAATTTTTAAAGGTATATTAGATACAGATGGCAATATATACATACATATATATGTATATAAATAAGTGGGAAGTAGACCTTTAGTTAAAATAGCTTTCTTCCTTTATAAATAATACCTATGTAGTCAGCCCAACATATAAATGCAGCATAATTAATTCTACTAAGCAAAATTTATGTTTCAAAATGTCTGGGAGAATTTCTCATTTATGATGTAACTCTAGCTATTTAAACTGAAATATTTTCCTTCAGGTGTTATGTTTACTCTCAGTTGTCATGTTCGTGTATTCTGATTGTAAAACTTAAATTATATTAAAATATTTCAAAGCCAAGCATTGTAGCTCAAGTCTCTAATCCTATCTGAGACGTGGAGATAGGAAGAGCATTTGTTTCAGGCAAGTTTGGATAAAAAGAAGCTCAGAAGTTCACAAGACTCTATATCAAGCAAAGGGTGGTAAAGTTGCCTGCGTCTGTCATTCTAGCTCCAGGGGAAACACAATGGCTGAATGTAGAGGTGTGCAACTCTCATCCCTAGGTACAAGGAAAACCATGATTGGAAGATCACAACTCAGGCCAATCCAGGTTTACTAGACAATGAACAAAGGAGATGGAGGTATGGATCAAGTGAAAGAGTATCTTTGTACCAAATATGAGGCCCTGAGTTTAATCCACAATACGTCAAAACAAACACATAAATAGGAGAGATGTTTCAAATGACTTATAAGACTTTTCTTCTGATTTATACTTTGCTTGTTCTTACATAGTAGTGGCCATGAGTCAGTGACACAAAAGATTCATACAAATAAAGCACTGAAGTGTTACTTTGCTAAGGAGTATAAATGATCCCAACATTATTGAAAATCTGAGATAATAGTTACAAAAATAGGTAATAGTATGAGTAATAAGAATCAGTATTTCCTATGTCACTTTTTAACAATGAGTTTCTATTACCAAACTTGTAACTCTACCAAAGGATTTCATATAAAAGTTTAATGGGATATTTTGAACTCTTTTTTTTTTCAAAATTTTTTTTTTTATCAAACTGATGTACAGAGAGGTTACAGTTTCGTACGTTAGGCACTGGATATATTACTTGTACTGTTTGTTACCTCGTCCCTCATATCCCCTTTCCCTTTCCCCCCATGAGGTGTTCAGTTCACTTGCACCAAACAGTTTTGCAAGTATTGTTTTTGTAGTTGTTTGTCTTTTTTTACCCTGTGTCTCTCAATTTTGGTATTCCCTTTCAATTTCCTAGGTCTAATACCAGTATACATGGTTTCCAATATACTCAGATATGATTACAGAGATAGTGTAGGTACAACCACAGGAAGGTGATACAAGAACATCATCAATAATAGAAGCTAGAGATACACATGGGACGTTGAAAGTAGTTACAACTGTGATATAACAACCGTTTCCATAACATGGAGTTCATTTCACTCAGCATCATCTTATGTGATCATAAGGGTATAGCTATTGGGCTCTTGTGATCTCCTGCTGTAACTTGCCTAAACCTGTACTAATTATTCCCAATAAGGGAGACCATAGAGTCCATGTTTCTTTGGGTCTGGCTCACTTCACTTAGTATAATTTTTTCCAAGTCCTTCCATTTCCTTACAAATGGGACAATGTCATTCTTTCTGATAGCAGCATAAAATTCCATTGTGTATGTATCACATTTTCCTGATCCATTCGTCTACTGAGGGGCATCTGGGTTGGTTCCAGATTCTCGCTATGACAAATTGTGCTGCGATGAACATTGTTGTGCTGGTTGCTTTACTGTGATTTTGTTTGTGGTTTTTTGGATAGATAGCCAAAAGTGGGGCTGCTGGGTCATAGGGGAGTTCTATAGTTAGCCTTCTGAGGAATCTCCATACTGCTTGCCAGAGTGGCTGAACCAGTTTACATTCCCACCAACAATGAAGTAGGGTTCCCTTTTGGCCACATCCCCTCCAACAATTGTTATTGTTAGTTTTCTTGATATATGACATTCTTACTGGGGTGAGATGGAATCTCAATGTTGTTTTGATTTGCATTTCTTTTATGGCCAGTGATGTAGAGCATTTTTTCATATGTCTCTTGGCCATTCTCATTTCTTCATCAGAGAAGTCTCTTTGTAAGTCTTTAGCCCACTTGATGAGGGGGCTATTGGTTCTTTGCGGTTTTGTTTTGGAGGAAGGTAATTTTTTTAGTTCTGCATATATTTTAGATATGAGCCCTTTGTCCATTGACTGGCCGGTAAGATCTTCTCCCAGTCTGTGGGCTTTCTGTTTATCTTGCAAGCTATGTCCTTTGCCATGCAGAAGCTCTGCAGTTTGATGCAGTCCCATTTGTCCAACCTTTCTTTGATTTTTAGCCTTTCTGGGTCTTTGTTCAGGAAGTTCCTGCCTGTGCCAAGGAGCCCAAGTGTTTCTCTTACTCCTTCCTTTAGTGTTTTCTGGGTGTCTGTTTTGATTTTGAGGTCTTTATTCCATTTGACATTGATTTTGGTGCAGGGTGATATATAAGGATCTAGTTTTAGTTTGTTGCATGTGTTGAACCAGCTTTGCCAGCACCATTTGTTAATGAGGCTATCCTTCTTCCAAACTATTGTTTTAGCTCCTTTTTCTTTTCTTTTTTTAATTTTTTATTTTTTAAAGTTTTTATTATAAAACTGATGTACATAGAGGTTACAGTTTCATACGTTAGGCATTGGATACATTTCTTGTACTGTTTGTTACCTTATCCCTCATACCTCCCTTCCTTCCCCCCCTTTCCCTTCCCCCCCCCCCCCCGGAGGTGTTCAGTTCACTTACACCAAACAGTTTTGCAAGTGTTGCTTTTGTAGTTGTTTGTCTTTTTTTACCCTGTGTCTCTCAATTTTGGTATTCCCTTTGAATTTCCTACTTCCAATACCAGTAAACACGGTTTCCAATATACTCAGATAAGATTACAGAGATAGTGTAGGTACAACCACAGGAAGGTGATACAAGAACATCATCAATAATAGAAACTACACATATACATAGGATGTTGAAAGTAGTTACAACTGTGATATAACAATTGTTTCCATAACATGGAGTTCATTTCACTTAGCATCATCTCATGTGTTCATAAGGGTATAGCTATTGGGCCTTGTGATGCTCTGCTGTGACTTGCCTAAACCTGTACTAATTATTCCCAATAAGGGAGGCCATAGAGTCCATGTTTCTTTGGGTCTGGCTCACTTCACTTAGTATAACTTTTTCCAAGTCCTTCCATTTCCTTACAAATGGAACAATGTCATTCTTTCTGATAGCAGCATAAAATTCCATTGTGTATATGTACCACATTTTCCTGATCCATTCGTCTACTGAGGGGCATCTGGGTTGGTTCCAGATTCTCACTATGACAAATTGTGCTGCGATGAACATTGTTGTGCTGGTGGCATTACTGTGATTTTGTTTGTGGTCTTTTGGATAGATAGCCAAAAGTGGGGCTGCTGGGTCATAGGGGAGTTCTATATTGAGCCTTCTGAGGAATCTCCATACTGCTTGCCAGAGTGGCTGAACCAGTTTATATTCCCAGCAACAATGAAGTAGGGTTCCCTTTTGGCCACATCCCCTCCAACAATTGTTATTATTAGTTTTCTTGATATATGACAATCTTTCTGGGGTGAGATGGAATCTCAATGTTGTTTTGATTTGCATTTCTTTTATGGCCAGTGATGTAGAGCATTTTTTCATATCTCTTGGCCATTCTCATTTCTTCATCAGAGAAGTCTCTTTGTAGGTCTTTAGCCCACTTGATGAGGGGGCTATTAGTTCTTTGCGATTTTGTTTTGGAACAAGGTATTTTTTTTAGTTTTGCATATATTTTAGAGATGAGGCCTTTGTCTGTTGAATGTCCGGTAAAGATCTTCTCCCAGTCTGTGGGCTTTCTGTTTATCTTGCGAGCTATGTCCTTTGCTGTGCAGAAGCTCTGCAGTTTGATGCAGTCCCATTTGTCCAACCTTTCTTTGATTTGTAGCCTTTCTGGGTCATTGTTAAGGAAGTTCCGTCCTGCGCCAAGGAGCCCAAGTGTTTCTCCTACTCCTTCCTTTAGTGTTTTCAGGGTGTCTGTTTTGATTTCGAGGTCTTTAATCCATTTGGAATTGATTTTGGTGCAGGGTGATATATAAGGATCTAGTTTTAGTTTGTTGCATGTGTTGAGCCCGTTTTGCCAGCACCACTTGTTAAAGAGGCTATCTTTCTTCCATACTATTGTTTTAGCTCCTTTATCAAAGATTAAGTAGGCGTAGTTCTGTGGGTTCATTTCTGGGTCTTCAATTCTGTTCCATTGGTCTTCTGGCCAGTTCCGGTGCCAATACCAATCTGTTTTTATTACTATAGCTTTATAATACAGCTTGAAATTGGGTATTGTAATTCCTCCAGCACTGTTCTTTCTGCTTAGGATTGTTTTTGCTATTCTAGGTCTTTTATTGTTGCATATGAATTTCTGGATTGCTTCCTCTATTTCATTAAAAAATAGTGTTGGGATATTAATAGGTATTGCATTGAATTTGTAGATAGCCTTTGGCAATATTGCCATTTTGATTATATTAATCCTCCCAATCCAGGAGCATGGGAGGCTCTTCCATTTCCTTAGTTCTGACTTAATTTCATTTTTCAAGCTTTTAAAGTTCTCATCAAAGAGGTCTTTCACTTCTTTGGTTAAGGTTATTCCTAGGTATTTTATGTTTTTTGGGGCTATTGCAAAAGGAGTTGCTTTCCTGATTTCCGCCTTCGTCTTTGGGTCGTAAGCATAGAGAAAGGCCGTTGATTTTTGAGGGTTTATTTTATATCCTGCAACTTTGCCAAAGTTTTGGATCAGCTCTAGTAGCTTGGGGGTAGAGTCTATGGGGTTCTTTAGGTATAGGATCATGCCATCTGCGAAGAGAGAAAGTTTAACTTCATCTTTTCCTATTTGGATCCCCTTTATATTTTCTTCTTACCTAATTGCTCTGGCTAGGAATTCTAGTACTATGTTGAAGAGCAGGGGAGAGAGTGGACATCCCAGCCTTGTTCCTGATTTTAAAGGGAATGGCTTTAGTTTTTCACCATTTAGAGTTATACTTGCTGTTGGTTTGTCATAAACTGCCTTGATTATATTCAGGAATGTTTCCTGGAATCCCAGTTTTTCCAGGGTTTTTAGCATAAATGGGTGCTGGATTTTATCGAACACTTTTTCCGCATCCAGAGATAAAACCATGTGGTTCTTTGCCTTTCTCCGGTTGATGTGGTGGATTACATTAATTGACTTGCATATATTAAACCAAATTGCATCCCTGGGATGAATCCAGTTTGATCGTGGTGTATGGTTTTTTTTGATGATCTGATGAAGTCAATTGGCCAGAATTTGTTGAGAATTTTTGCTTCTATGTGCATCAGGGAAATCGGTCTATAGTCCTCTTTCCGTGATGAGTCCCTGTCTGGTTTTGGGATGAGGGTTATACTGGATTCATAGAATGTGTCTGGTAGTGAACATTCTCTTTCAATTTCATTGAAGAGTTTGAGAAATATTGGTGTGAGTTCTGTTTTGAAGGCCTTGTAGAATTCTGCAGTGAATCCGTCTGGACCTATGCTTTTCTTGGATGGGAGATCATTTATTGCTGTTTCTATTTCAATACTGGATGTGGGTCTGTTTAGAAGGTTTAAATCTTCATGGTTGAGTTTGGGGATATGAATTTTTTCTAGGAAATCATCCATTTCTTCCAAGTTCTCGATTTTGTTGGCATAAAGGTTTGCAAAATAGTCCCTTATTATTTTTTGAAGTTCGGTTATTTCTATGGTGATATTACCTGTTTCATCTCTTATCTTGTTTATTTGAGTGTGCTGCCTTCGTTTTTTGGTCAGGTTTGCCAGGGGTCTGTCTATCTTGTTGATTTTTTCAAAGAACCAACTCTTTGTTTTGTTGATTCTTTTGATGTTTTTTTTTTTTGTCTCTAATTGATTTAATTCTGATTTGATTTTAATTATTTGCTTCCGTCTATTGACTTGGGGTTTGGCTTGTTGTTCTCTTTCGAGGAGATTAAGGTGCTTCCTTAAATTATTGAGTTGGTGTTTCTCCAGTTTGTTGGTGTATGCACTCAGAGATATAAATTTTCCTCTGAGTACTGCCTTTGCTGTGTCCCAAAGGAGCTGGTACTTTGTGTCCTCATCTTGGTTGAATTCCATAAACATTTGAATTTCCGTTTTAATTTCTTCAATGACCCTCTGATGGTTCAGCAGTGTGTTGTTTAGTCTCCATGAATTGTAGGATTTTTTGTGGTGTCTGTTTGAGTTGAGCTCTAATTTTATTCCATTGTGGTCTGAGAGAATGCAGGGAATGGTTTTGATACTTCTGAATTTGTACAGATTTTCTTTGTGCCCTAGGATGTGATCTATTTTGGAGAATGTTCCATGTGCTGCGGAGAAGAATGTGTATTCTGTTGTTGCTGGGTGGAATATTCTGTAGATATCGGTTAAGTCTAGTTGTTCTATGCAATTATTTAGTTCTGTGGTTTCTTTGTTCAGTTTTTGGCATGTTGATCTGTCCAGAGGTGATAGTGGAGTGTTAAAGTCCCCAACTATCAATGTGTTTGGGTCTATGAGTGTTTTTAGAGTCAGTAGAGTTTGTTTGATGAAGTAGGGTGCTCCTGCATTTGGTGTGTAGATATTTAGAATGGTTATATATTCCTGTAGGAGAGATCCATTTACTAGTATGTGGTAACCTTCTTTGTTTCTTCTTACCTTTTTTTAACTTGAAGTCAATTTTGTTTGATACTAGGATTGCAACTCCAGCCTGCTCATGGGGGCCATTTGCTTGATACATTTGATTCCAGCCTTTCACTTTTAGAAGATGTTTACTTTTGCTGGATAGATGTGTCTCTTGGAGGCAGCAGAAAGATGGATCTTGATTTTTGATCCAACTTATGAGCCTATGTCATTTGATTGGAGAATTAAGTCCATTAATGTTGTGAGTTAGGATTGAGAGATGATCGTTTGTTCCTTTCATTGTCACTATCTTGTTAAAAGCTGTGTCTTCCCATTTCTTGATCTGATGTTTACTATTTAGGGTTCATTTCTGTCTGTATTGGGATCTTGATTATTTTCCCTGTATAGTACATCTTTAAGGATTTTTTGCAAAGCTGGTTTGGTGGAGATATATTGTTTCAGTTTTTCCTTACTATGGAAGACTTTTATTTGACCTTCGGCTATGAATGAGTGTTTAGCTGGGTACACTATTCTTGGTTTGTAGTTATTTTTATTTAGTGTTAGGTATACTTCATTCCAGGCTCTCCTTGCTTTCATGGTCTCTGCTGAGAAGTCTGGGATAATTCTGATTGTTTTTTCTTTATATGTGATTGTTTTCTTCTCCCTAACAGCTTTAAGGATTCTTTCCTTGTACTCTACTTATCCTGTTTGATCACTATGTGTCGGTGGGATATCCTATTGTGGTCTGGTCCTTGTGGGGTTCTAAATGCTTTTTGTATCAGCATAGGCCTTTCCTTCTGGATATTTGGGAAGTTCTCAGCTAATATTCTGTTAAATAGGTTGCCTATCCCATTAACTTCTTTCTCCAAGTTTTCCTCAATACCTATTATTCTTAAATTGGGCTTCCTGATCGTGTCTGGAATCTCCTGTAGGGATCTGTTTTGTTGATTGGACTGGATTTGCATGTTTTTTTTTATCTTTCTTCATAAATTCTAGGGAATCTTCAGCTCCTGAAATTCGATCCTCTGCTTCAGTTAGTCGGGACTGTAGGCTAGCTACTTGATTTCTAATCTCTTTTCCTTCTGACTGGTCTTTCCTGATGATTTCCATGTCATTTTTTAGGTCCTGTATGGACTTCTTTATTTCATTAACTTCATTAATTTGGTTTTGTGTGTTGTCTCTCAAATCTTTAAGCTGGGTAGCTATCTTTTCATTTGACTGTTGAAGTTCATTTCTTTCTATTTGTGGATGCCATGAAATTCTCCATTAATTTTTGCTTTGCCTCCTCACACTCTAGAATAATTGACTGAAGAGATTCAAACTTTTCATTTATCATGTTTATCAATAGACTTTGTAGAGCATTTTGGGGGTTCTCTTCTATGTCTTTGGTTGGCTGCTCTGCTTCCTGCTTGTGAGTGGGAGATAAGACTTCATTGTTTTCCATCTTTCTTGTGTTCCTTCTGCCCATTTGGATTGGAAATGCGAGCCTACCAGCACCTGTGAGCACCGTTTAAGACCCAAAGCACACCTTACCAAGCACTGTTGTGTAAATCTTAAAAGTTCACAATTAAATACACATACCTTTTATACCTGTGTATAAAATTAGATTTGGTGTTCCTAAAGAATACAGTTTCAATATAACAACCATTTCTGAGCCCTGTATTCAGTAGTTACTTATTTACTGTTACAACCCTATGAGCAATTCTTCTTCTTATATTAAGTTGCTTTTGTACTGGCTTTCTCTTTGAACCCCTTTGTTTCACTCGAATTAAGCAGGGATACCCTCTATCCAATAACCAGGAGTCAATGGGATCTGGAGGACCTAGTAGTTAAGTCAGGAGGGTAAGTTATAGGTAATAAAGAAACTAGAGTAAAATGTATGGAGGGGGGGGTCATGATTTTGGTTTAGTTTCAGTGACGTGGAAATGTGGAAGAGAGTAGAATCAGTAGAAACAACAAGGTTAAAATGATAGATAGTGGAGAGTTAGCAGTAAAGAGTGGAAATATTATTCATGGGAAAGTAATTTTTAAATAGGGAGAGTACATAGAAATAAAGAGAGAATACTGGAAGACAGATGCACATAACTGAGAAAAGTTTAAAAAAATAAAAAGGAAAAACAAAACAAAACAAAAAACAGAAAAAGAAAAAAGAAAAAAAAGATCAACAACAATAACAACAACAACAACACACACAAAAAATGATAGAACCAGCAGGTGAAATTGGGAGACCACAACAAACCAATGATGTTTCAGAAATGAAAATATAAGAGAAATAAAAATAAAAATAAAAAAATGAAAGCTTAAAAAACTTTTGAGAGAAAACAAAAAAGTCTTCCTAGTTTGGATGGGCTTTCTACAGTCTCTGGTTTCCTTGCGATGGTCTGCAGTCTATTTTGCCACTTGGCTGGTTTCCTCTTTGTAACCATCATTACTGCTGAAACACATGTTACACAAACAGGTGGACCAACAACAAAGAATTGCCTGTATTTTTACTTTTTTCTTCTTTATTGCCAAAGTGAAGTACAGAGAGGTTACAGTTTCGTATGTAAGGCAAGTACATTTCTTATCCAACTTGTTACCTCCTCCCTCATTTTCCCCCATTTCCCCCTCCCCCAATTCCCTCCCCCCTATGAGCTAGCTGTACAGTTGGTTTACACCAATTGGTTTTTTAAGTATCGCTATTGCAAAAGTTTGTCTTTTTATCCTTTGTCTCTTGATTTTAGTATTCCCTTTCCCTTCCCTAGTATATGCAGTATCCGGGGTGCTAAGATCAGTTACAGTAATAGCCATGGACAAAACCACAGGAAGGGAATATGAGAGAAAAAAAGGTATGGTTTCACATGGCATGTTGAAAATAACTACAACAATGATATACCACTTATTTCCATAACTTGGAGTTCATTTCCCTTAGCATCATCTTACGTATACATATAGTCATAGCTGTTGAGCTATTGTGATCTTGTACTATGACTGTCCTAGAGGTGTACTAATTATTCCCTATGAGGGAAACCATAGAGTCCATGTTTCTTTGGGTCTGGCTCACTTCACTTAGTATGATTTTTTTCCAAGTCCTTCCATTTCCTTACAAATGGGGCAATGCCATTCTTTCTGATAGAGGCACAGAATTCCATGGTGTATATTTACCACATTTTCCTGATCTACTGTCTAATGAGGGGCATCTGGGTTGGGTCCATATTTTAGCAATGACAAATTGTGCTGCAATAAACATTATTGTGCTAGTGGCTTTAGTGTGTTCTGTTTGTAATCTTTAAGTAGATGTCCAAAAGTGGGACTGCTGGGTCATAGGGTACCTCTATGTTTAGCCTTCTGAGGAACCTCCATACAGCTTTATAGAGGGGTTGAGTAAGTTTACATTCCCACCAACAATGTAGTAGGGGTCCCTTGTGGCCATATCCCCTCCATCATTTGTTATTATTAGTTTTCCTGATAATGGGCATTCTTATTGGGGTGAGGTGGAATCTCAGTGTTGGTTTGATTTGCATTTCTTTTATGGACAGTGATGTAGAACACTTCTTCATGTGTCCTCTTGGTGATTCTCATTTCCTCTTCAGTCTCTTTTTAGGTCTTTAGCCTATTTGTTGAGGGGGGCATTGGTTCTTTGGATCTCAAGTTTTTCTTTCTTTTTCATCTTCTGAAGTAAATGAGTAACTCCCTAAAATCACAAAGCCCTTTCTGTTATTGACATTTTTCTTGTTGTTTGTTTTTTATCAAGCATGTGTTTTCCTGCTTTTCTTCTACTTTTGAAGACACGAGTTTAGGGGAGATCCTCTGATTTTACATTGCCGGTAACAGTTTGCTGCCTCACTTACAGAAGGTTTAACACTTATTAGCCCCATAGACCTCCTTCACTAGTAGTTGAATCTGAATGTGTAACTATTAGTTAGTTCCATGCTCTTTGTATCTCATAGCATTTTGCTCAGGTTGCTATTATAGCACTTGCCCAATTTCTGGACTCTCTGCCTTGTGACATTCTAGAAGAGAGGGTAAATCTGACCTAATGTTGTGTTTTGTCAACAATGCATTTCATGTACTGACCAGAGCCAATAGAAAGCAAAGGTTCCCTTGGGAACAGCCTCCACTCTGAACTGGCCTTTTCCAACTTGCACTCATATGAGCTATTTGATATGATATCCCCCACGTCACCCACCAAAGGTCTCTAGAGTATCTGACCAGCTTTTTACTTTTACCATTGGGGAGAAACTGAACAGGGTCTAGGACTTATTTCTCCCAGTACATTTAGAACTAAAGACATAGCAAGTACTCACTAAAGATTTCTTGCATAAGTGAGTTAACCTATCCATCAATAAATCCAGTCTTGTTTCCTTGGTTTTACTATCAATTAATATAATGAGTAGTTAAAATTCTGAAACATTTCTTTGTCCATAGAGAAGAATAAATGAGAATTCAATACATGTTTCCATCTCTATTAGCTCCATTCACCAACCAAATGAACTCACCATGTACAGACTGTTCCGCAGAAGGTGTTAATTCACAATGATTCAAATTAACATTAATATTTGCAGACATTGACTTTCATTTATCTTAGCTCATTTACTTTATCATAAAATAAAGCTGAGTTAAATATTATTATATGCAGAAGAAATTTAAAGTGATTCTGTATACAGTGAGCCTTATAAAGCATTAATCTTCATTACTGTTGAGACATTTGATAATTTTCTTAAGGACACACTACCTGAGTTACAAGATTCCTCAAGGAAGAAGACAAATGCATTTGTACATTTTACTCAAATAAGGGATTTCTTGTGATATGTTTAAGAATGGAGCTCAGGAAATACTGGAAATGTATGTATGGTAGACTGAATGATGGTCTACATTTTTCCACATCTCCTTGTAGCCCTGCCTTTGGTGTCATTCTCCCAGACTGATCTTAGACTTGTCTACATGAGACAGAAAAAATTGACATAAGTAGTGACTTCAAAAGTACCTGCGTAGCCAGGTATTATGACGCATGTTTGTAATCCTGGCACTTGAGAGACTTAGACTTGGAAGGATTCTGAGTTTAATTCCAATTAGGCTAAAGCTATAGATCAATAAAGTTCTAGCCAGCCTAATTATATAATAAGACACTCTCTCAAAGAAAAAAATGTGGGCTTTTGCATTTCTACTTATTCTCTTGAACTCTTGCTCGCTGGTTAGTAAGATGAAACAAAAGATCCGAGTTGTTTCAGGTGAGGTCATTTAAGATCTGCAAATCCCTGTCCACCACCAACTTGTTGGACATATAAATGAGTCTGCCCTAGTTAGCTAACCTCAGTTCTGACCAGTAGAATAGCTCAGCTGCTACTATTATTGATACAGTGATATATTTTCCTATTTAACTTAGCAGTTCATTTGGAAAAAATGAACAAATTTATAGTTTAAGCTTTTCATTCATGTCAAGTAAATGGGGAGCATAAGGAGTTACAAATGAAAAGTAAATTTTTTTTTAGAAGAAAGAAAACAGAAAAATGAGATAATTTTCTGAATTGGTACATTGTTACAGGAAAACTTAGAATCGAATTCTAAATTCAAATAGCTGGGTCATCTTAATCAAGTTATTTAATCTATCTTCCATTTCTTCATATATAAAATTGGAATATTAACCAAATGTTGATGACCATGAGTGGCATATAAAGAAATACATAGGTATACTCTGAAGAGTTGTGCTATGTAAAGAACAGTCAGTAGTGTTTCTGTTATTATACAGTGGGTGACATGTAAAACTGCTTTGTTAAATCGCAGAAAAAAAAGTTCAATACATAACCTAAAATTCAGATAAGTAAGGGAAAGAGAGGGTTGGGAGAGGTGGGGGAAAATGTTGAGAGAGTTACATTGACCAAGACACACTGTATCCATAAACGGCTTCAGTGAGTGGCAAGTCCTTTGTACAACTACTTAAAGTATTTTTAAAAAGGAATGACATTAAGTCATTGCTATTTGACCAAGTTCAAGCCACGGTGTAGGGTTTTAAGAGGAGTATTCTGGTCTGTTGTTGGCCAGACTTATTGTTGTCACAAGTGTCTCAGAGGAAAAAAAAAAAGTTAAAAGGAGGGAAGACTTATTTTGGGTCACAGTTCCACATGTTTCAGTCCATCATGGCTGAGGGTTGTGTGGTGGAACAGAGCAGTTCACATCACGATGGCTAGGAAGTAGATAAAGGGAGGAAAGAGGGGAAGGCAGGTAAGAGAAAGAGAAAGGGGGAGACAGGGAGAATGAGAGAGAAAGAGAAAGAGAGCATGTGAGAGGATGGGGGAGAGAAAAGAGAGAGGGGAGAATGAGAGAGACAGAGATGCTCATGGTAATGTGTTTTTATTCCATCCAGGCTCCCTAGCCTATTGGACAGGACTGTGTGCATGCAGGGAGAGGCTTGTCTGCTTAGTTAGTCCTCTCATAGACAGACCCAGAAGGGCTCCTTACTAATCACTAATTGTCTAATCATCTTTCAATCCCATTAAGTTGACAAGATCAACATCATAGGCCATAATGAACTGCTTGTTTCTTTCCTGGATATTTTTGAAGGCTGGCATCACATGGAAATTCATTAAAACAGAATGTCACTGGGAATAGCTAACTTGATTTCACACTATATGGATCCTTGTGGAGTTCAAGTTCATCTTTAGCAAACAGGGGCTTGGTGGATCAAAATCATGTTGTAGGACTTGCCCATTTTGTCTAAACCAATACCTTACCATCATGGACTAAAACTAAGTTACTGATCATATATCACAAAAACGATTAAGTAATGTTTGGTGTAACAGTCCTCTTCTCAATAGTTTACATGATAAGAAAAAATAGTAGTAGAGCTAAAATAGCATTTTAAGCAAAATTACCGTTTTATAGTTCAACAGTGGACTTAATGCATGTTGGAAATGGTTCCTGAGGACCTATTTTAGGGCAAATACTCTGGTACCTGCTGAGTACTCACAGACAAGAGCTCATTGCCATTTAGTGCCTATGGTGTAATGGAGCGATAAAGAGCCAAAGAGAGCAGTAGCTAGGAGAACAAAAAGGGCAGAAGGAGGGGAGCAGGGCAGGGGGGAATTCTGCTTTTTACAAACGTATTTCGTTCTTCAGAAGATGAGAGTCTTACTGATTATTAAGACATAAAATCCACATTTTTTGTGTTTCTGGTCAGTAGAACATAGAATAGCCTACAATCATATTTCATTAATTTTCTCTGAAAGTATAAGATGAAAGTTTTTTATTCCTGATCAAAATATTGTTTATCCCTAAACCATATCTAAATGTAAATTAGTGCTTCTTAAGTTATGATTTTTCAGCTCTAAACCTAGTATAAGCCGAATGAATCAAGGCAGATATCAACATACAACTTTGTTTCAGTTCTTCCTGTAATATTTTAATAATCTCAGCTTCTTTCCTATGTCCCTTAGTAGATCCTTCACACAATTGCTGGTTTTTTTTTTTCTTTTTGGAGGGTGGAGGAGAGGAAGCCAGTCATGGGGTTTGAACTCTGGGCCTGGACACTGTTTCTGAGCTCTTCAGCTCAAGGCTAGTTCTCTATCACTTTGAACCACAGTACTACTTCAGATTTTCTGGTGGTTAACAAAGACCCTGAAAGGCTACAAATCAAAGAAAGGTTGGACAAATGGGACTGCATCAAACTGCAGAGCTTCTGCACAGCAAAGGACATATCTCGCAAGATAAACAGAAAGCCCACAGACTGGGAGAAGATCTTTACCGGACATTCAACAGACAAAGGCCTCATCTCTAAAATATATGCAGAACTAAAAAAATTACTTTCCTCCAAAACAAAACTGCAAAGAACCAATAGCCCCCTCATCAAGTGGGCTAAAGACTTACAAAGAAACTTCTCTGATGAAGAAATGAGAATGGCCAATAGACATATGAAAAAATGCTCTACATCACTGGCCATAAAGGAAATGCAAATCAAAACAACATTGAGATTCCATCTCACCCCAGCAAGAATGTCATATATCAAGAAAACTAATAATAACAATTGTTGGAGGGGATGTGGCCAAAAGGGAACCCTACTTCATTGTTGCTGGGAATATAAACTGGTTCAGCCACTCTGGCAAGCAGTATGGAGATACCTCAGAAGGCTCAATATAGAACTCCCCTATGACCCAGCAGCCCCACTTTTGGGTATCTATCTAAAAGCCCACAAACAAAATCACAGTAATGCCACCAGCACAACAATGTTCATCGCAGTGCAATTTGTCATAGCGAGAATCTGGAACCAACCCAGATGCCCCTCAGTAGACGAATGGATCATGAAAATGTGGTACATATACACAATGGAATTTTATGCCTCTATCAGAAAGAATGACATTGTTCCATTTGTAAGGAAATGGAAGGACTTGGAAAAAGTTATACTAAGTGAAGTGAGCCAGACCCAAAGAAACATGGACTCTATGGCCTCCCTTATTGGGAATAATTAGTACAGGCAAGTCATAGCAGAGCATCACAAGGCCCAATAGCTATACCCTTATGAACACATGAGATGATGCTAAGTGAAATGAACTCCATGTTATGGAAACAATTGTTATATCACAGTTGTAACTACTTTCAACATCCTATGTGTATGTGTAGTTTCTATTATTGATGATGTTCTTGTATCACCTTCCTGTGGTTGTACCTACACTATCTCTGTAATCTTATCTGAGTATATTGGAAACCGTGTTTACTGGTATTGGAAGTAGGAAATTCAAAGGGAATACCAAATTTGAGAGACACGGGGTAAAAAAAGACAAACAACTACAAAAGCAATACTTGCAAAACTGTTTGGTGTAAGTGAACTGAACACCTCCGGGGGCGGGGGGGGGGGGGGAAGGGAAAGGAGGGGAGGGAGGGGGCATGAGGGACAAGCTAACAAACAGTACAAGAAATGTATGCAATGCCTAACGTATGAAACTGTAACCTCTCTGTACATCAGTTTGATAATAAAATTTTGAAAAAAAATAAAAAAATAAAAAAAATCTGAAAAAAAATAATGGAATGATTACAAATTCAAGATAAAAATTTGGAAGTCACAGGGTTTCCTTGGAAATATTTAAGGAGATCTTAACTTTTCATATCCCTTTCCCTTCAAAAAACAGTGCAGAAAACAAGGCTCTAGACTGAATTCTATAAGTCATGAAGCCTGATAGAAAGTTGGGTCTTTAGCCTCAGTAGATTTTATTTGTCAAAGTCAAGTCCCTAACAGAAAATACATGAGTACCAGGTGAAGTGAAAAATTGTTCCAGTTCCTTCTGTTAGTAACTGTCTTTAATTTAAGACCATGTAAAGTCATTGAATCTTGACACCTTTGAAAATCTCCCTTATAATTTCTTGGGAAATACATAGTAAAAAGAGTCAAATCCTAATGTTACTTGCCTAGTAATACACGCGTTAGGCTTGCTACAAGAAAAGATATACTGTACATGAAAGTGAGTAATATTTACTGAATGTAGAAAGAAAACTTTGTATGGAACTAAGGGAGAATAACATAAGGTGGGTTAATAGGGTGTACATAACAACTGATTATATGTCATTTTAATGTACCAAATGAAAATATTTACCTGACAATAAGGGTTTTGGAATCTCAGAAAAATGTAAATAAAATAAACACGAATAAAAAAAAAGAGTCTCACAGACTTTCCTGTCTGGGCTGTCTTTGAACTGCACTCCTAAGATGGCAGCCTCCTGAGTAGCGAGGACTATAGGCCTGAGCCACAGGTGCCCCAGCATGTTTGCTGTTTTTAAGACACTTTATAGTCAAGTTCTCATTCTTTAAATTAGGTAGTTATCAACAGCTTACCTCATTATCAATTCTATTACATTTTCTAGGTGCAAAACTCATGTAGCTGGGGGGACAGATAAAGGGGGTCAGCAATCAAGATGCTTATATTGATAAACTTCTTTGTCCAATAGCAATTCACTGTACAACTACTTAAAGATAATACAAACATGAAGGCACACTGGTGCTTCTTCTGTATCTCAGATCCTGGATACTCTGGAAATCAGGAGAAAATCAAATACTATAACAATATATTTTATTTATTTATTTTTATTCTTCTTTCTTTTTGCTCAAGGCTAGTGCTCTTTTGGGTGGTTTAATTGGAGTTAAGAGTCTCACAGACTTTCCTGTCCCACTTAGCTTTGAACTGTAATTCTCAGATCATAGCCTGCTGAGTAGCTAGTATGATAGGGATGAGTTGCTGGTCCCTGGCTCTGAGCTGATTTTGAATCTCAATTCTCTGATCTTGGCCTCCTGAGTTGCTAGGATTACAGGCATCATAGATTTTTATAAGAAGATTCCATTGATAAGGAAGCAGTTTATAGGTTTTTTGTTGTTATTTTTCCATTACTGGTGTTTGAACCTGGGGTTTTTTGCTTGCTTAGAAGGCATTCTACATGCCTTCAGCCCTAATTTATGGTTTTTGTATTTAAGAAGAGTTCATTTAGTAGCAATGAATATTTGAACAGTCTAAGTTAATCGCTTTATAGATTATCCCACTGACCTGTGTTTTCTTTTAGTTGGTTTATAGGCAGCTTACTCCTGTGTGGTTTTCTTCCTCTGCTACAGCCAAACTCGTTTAGGTGCTCTTCTCTGTATTTACTTTTCACTCCACTTCAGAGGGCCAGTTTGCCTGAATGCTTCATTTAATAAGTACTTGGGCATTCTTTGTATGAAAAGCAGTATACTGAACTAGGGTAAATCAAGGAAGTATGGGACCTGGGTCCTCACTTCTGAGGACTATTACTGAACAAGGAGACATGATGGTTCTACATGTATTCATTCTACATTGTTTGTGGGAAGAAATCTCACAGTCCAGTGGAATAATAAACAACTTATACATTCAGCTAACTTTTTTTTTGGCCAGTCCTGGAGCTTGAACTCAGGGCCTAAACACTGTCCCCGAGCTTCCTTTGCTCAAGCACTCTACCATTGAGCCACAGTATCACTTTAAGTTGTGTATGTAGTACTGAGGAATTGAATCTAGGACTTCATGCATGCTAGGCAAGCACTCTACCACCGAGCCATTTTCTCAGCTTCAACTTACTCTTATTAGACCTGTGGACCCAAAGACAAGTAAGGCAGCCCTTGACCTAAAGTGCTCACATTCTTGGGGAAGCTTCTGTAAAGCATACACAAAGGAACCTAGCCTACTGGTAGTGCTGCATGCAGTTTGTGAGAGGATACTGCCTGGTCTTTGACAGCTGATACACTTTTTATTTTATCCACAAATTAGCCCTTTGAGTGAGTTCATTTCTAGTTCCTTTGCTGTTTAGATCCCAGATTAAATTTTATCCTTCAGATAGAAGAAGCTATCGATCACCTTCAGCAACATCAGGTAATGTAACACAGTTCTTCCTATAGTTTTAGGCTGTTCAGGCTGCTATAACAAAATACCATGGATTGGGTAGCTTATAGACAACAGAGATTTATTTCTTACAGTTCTAGCTATTGGGGTGTCCAAACTCAAGAAAGATATAGTGTTTGACAGGGACTACTTGCTTGCTGTGCCCCATGTGGTAGAAGGGTGAGGCAACTCACTGGGTCTCTTTTTATTTGTTTGTTCATTCACTCATCCATTCATTCAGGCAGTCCTGGGTCTTGGGCTCAGGGCCAGAGCACTGTTTCTGGCTTCTTTTTGCTCACTAGCACTCTACCTCTTGAGCCACAGCGCCACTTCTGGCTTTTTCTGTTTATGTGGTGCTGAGGAATCAAACCCAGAGCTTTGTGAATGCTAGGCAAACGTTCTACCAATAAGGCTATAACAACATATTTTAATCAATATTCCTTACATTAAGAGTGTGACTTTCTCATGCATGAGTTGTTGAGTTTTGCATTTGTAGATTTAGCTTGATGAAGGCATACAAAGCCTTTCTAGCACCAGGATTCATTCTGGGCTGTTATTGTTTATTTGCTTTTTTCTTTCACAACTAACATTCCTTGAAAAGCTAAACATCCATGAATTTTAATGTAATTGTACAATGCATGTTTTTTAGAATCTGTGTCTGAACTATTTTGCTGAACGTGATATTTCTGAGATTGATGGATGTTTTTGTGTGTAATTATTTTCTTTCACCAGAGCCCTGGGTCCCACTGGCACATACCAGGTTCTATTTTCTGTTTGTAGGCATGCTATTTGTTCCTGGTTTAAATTATTTTAAATAAATCTGTTATACAACACCTTGTACTTGTAATTAGTGAGCATAGCATTTTGATAATAGATAGCATTTTAGATAATAGATTTGTTAAACCATAGACTATATATTAGTTTAGTTTTAGTAAATGCTGCTGCCCAAAGGTTGTCCAAAGGAGCTATACTTAGATATGAGCTTACCTAAAATGGACTAGAAAGAGTTTTAATTGATTGATATCTTTGCCAGTAATAATGCTATTAAACTAATTCAAAGATTTATGAAAACTTAGTCAATGGGTTTTGAATATTAGATTCTCTGTAAATTTTATTTTACTATTACACAATTTTCTATTAAAATTCCACAACTTTTCATTTTTTAATTTATACCTCTCCAAATGTTTATTTCTTGGCAGTCACATGAATCAGATATTTTACTTGTAGCATTTTTAGTGTATTTAAGTAGTTATACAAAGGTTCTGCCATTCAACAAGCAGTTGAATATAACATATCTTGATCAATGCCACTCATGTTATCATTCTATCTCATTCCTGCCAATCCCAACCCTTGCTTCAATTTTCTAAATTTTGTTTTTAAATATTTAAAATATAATATATCTATGATGTTTGTGTGTATTTGTCATCCTCTGATCTTGTTAGATTTTTGGTTTGGCATCCCTCCTTAATACTGAAAAACATTCAGTCTCATTTAAGTATTTCTTTTGATTGATTCTCTCATTTTTTATTTTCTTGCTAGGATTAGAGTTATAATGCCAGTGAATGTCAATATTAGATTAATTGATATGTTGATATTTTTCTACAGTTGTTTGATGCTGAAGATTTAAATTTTGTTATTTCTTCCTTTTACTAGCCCTTCATTCTGTTTTTGTTTGCTTCTGTTTAGATAATTTCTATTTAATTACCATCAAGCTATTATGAAGTGTACCAGGTCTTCCCTGATATATCAAGTCATGTGATGGACCTATAAAAGGCGTGTTTCTGAGGATGAGATTGCCATTTTAATTTCTAGTATTTGTGGCTGATAATTCTTATACTTTCTCTCTTCTAAAATTATTCATCTTGCATGTTGTCCACCTCTCCCATTAGACACTTGAACATATTAATTATAGCTATTTAAAAATTTCCATCTGGTAATTATACCATCTGTGACCATATCTGAGTCAGTTCTGGTAATTATTTGTATCTCAGGGGTGTGTTTTTCTTCCTTATCTTTTTGTATGCCTTGTAATTTTTTTGAAGTCATTGATCTTGAATAGGGAAGTCTGGAATTTTGTAGCTTTTATGCCTGGGAATGAGCATGTCTCTCCTCTTTTTTTTTTTTTTTTTTTGGCCAGTCCTGGGGCTTCGACTCAGGGCCTGAGCACTGTCCCTGGCTTCTTTTTGCTCAAGGCTAGCACTCTGCCACTTGAGCCACAGCGCCGCTTCTGGGCGTTTTGTGTATATGTGGTGCTGGGGAATTGAACCCAGGGCCTCGTGTATACGAGGCAAACACTCTTGCCACTAGGCCATATCCCCAGCCTGTCTCTCCTCTTAATAGAGGGGATTTAGACTAATGAAGAAGATCTCAGCTGGGTCTAAAGTTTGTTATAGCTCTGGTTACATTTAGGGCATCACCATTTCAGGTTTGCCAGAGGAAGATTAGTTTTTCCTTAGTAGGTGCTCCTGTATCATCTGCAAATATTCCTCTGAGGTGTGGTTCTGAGAAGTTTCCTTTCAGTATTCTTAATATTTTGCTATGCCACTCCCAGTCACATTTCAGTGTTATTTGCCACTTGATGCTGGTTAGTTTGTCAGTAGGGGGAAGTAGTGGGGCATTCTCTCTCATTTACTAAACTTACTCTGGTGCAGTGCTATGTATGTCTCAGGGTCCTTGTCGTCCCAAGCTCTCCCTGGAGGCTCTAGTCTCTCAGGAGTAGGATTTTTGTCCTTCCCTTGTTCAAATTGTAAATGTTTTTCACCAGTGTGTTGAGTGTCAATGTTTTTGCACTCCTTTGACTTTTAAAAGGCTTTGTTGCACAAAGGAGATGGAGCAGAGTCATTCAGACAGAGTTTGGTGAGGCTCCTGAAAATAGCTGATCTGTACCATGAGGAGCACTTTCTTAACACTGTCTATGGTTTTCTTTTTTGGTTTTCTGTGATTGTCCTTGAGTCACCAAACAAAACCCTTAAAGCAGAAATAAAATCATTTAACTTTTTCTATTCTCCTAGTAATTTTACATTCTCTTCATTATGTATTTGATCTTCCCTAGTTTCTTAACTGCCACAATTGAATTTGTACTGGTGTTTAGTTGCATTTGTTCTAACCAAACCTTTCTTTACATCTTATCACTCCTTAGAGATCCTTGTC
Organism: Perognathus longimembris pacificus; assembly: GCF_023159225.1. Lineage (NCBI taxonomy): Eukaryota > Metazoa > Chordata > Mammalia > Rodentia > Heteromyidae > Perognathus > Perognathus longimembris. The sequence goes on along the minus strand of NC_063164.1, from coordinate 31,421,855 downwards.
TTGTGTTAGATGTCAAGCTAGCCAGTTGTCTTGCACTTTCAGCTTTCAATAGTTTCAAGACTTGTGAATTTGTTTGGCTCTGTTGCCTTATATGGTTGAAAATTACATAGTTTCCTGCTCTCTGTGTCCCTGAGTGAAATGAAAATTAGATGTTAATAAAGAGTCATTGTAGGAATGAGAAGAACTTCACATTTTCTTACAAATTAACAAGAAAGGGGTTTATGGGACCTAGAAAAGGAAGAGATCCACAAGTAGATGAAGATGTGTTATATTTTGTTCCTAAAATACTTGCAAAGAGCTTACGCTCACACTCCAAACACTCAAGCTGAAGGTAGAGGAAAGTGCCAAATTCTTTGGAATAGATGAAATCCTTTCAAAGCAACAAGGGACTGATGTTCTCAATTCATATGTTTCAGAGTTATCATTAAGGTATCATGTCACAGCTTCAATTCCAAGCAGCATGTTTTTTTTTTTTTTTGTTCTTAGTGGTTCATAATAATAGTATATCTTATAATTAGTAGCATTCTTGGTACTGTTAGTGTGAGGTAGGACCTACAGTGGATGTAATAGTAGGTCACTTTCAGATTTGACATTGAGACTTACAAGCCTGGGAAGATTAAGTAAATATTTGTGGAAGGCTTCCATGTTAAGACTTTCTCATTTTGGTTTGACTTAAATTTACTTATGGGGCTACTAGTTGTTATATTAGAGAGCGAATGAAAGGGTTTGTATTGTCTTGGAATGTAGTTGAGGCATGTTTTTATTAATGAAAAATGGAAACTAAAAGATTATGGGGGTATATTCCGAGGGCTCTTGTCATTTCAGAAGTACAGCTTGACATGTGTGGTAGCTTAGGGAATAAAGCAGGGAAAGGTCTGAAAGGCAAGAGAATCAGGGGATAGACACAGGAAAGCACAAGCAATTTTGTGGCACCATATTCTCATTATCATCCGAGTCAGTCTTCACCTACTAGAATAAAAACATTTACATTTATGAGACTTAACACTTTACTGCATTTCCCAAAGTAAATCAAATTCTTTTAACCACCTTACCAGATGTATCCAGGAAGAATTCTTAGCAATTCGATCTTATTCTGGTTTGTTGAGGAAGCATCATATGTACTGTAGAATTCGATATCTAGTCTTCTTGAAGGTATGGCTGGCTCACGGTTGAGAAATAAAATGTTTGTTGATGGATAGAGTCCTTCAGAATTTTACCAAATCCTGCTATTTCTCCTATTTATATCTGAACATTACTCTAAAAAATCCCATAATAATCTTTAAGAGAAAAAAATGAAGCAAAATTAGTAGTTGTGTGGAAGAGAGACCCTGATCCTTCAAGAGACACTTGTCAGCTTTAATATATATTAGTTTGTTACATCCAATCATTGATTACCAATATGATGTAAGATTTGTACATGTTACATGTTAGGGAATAAAGTAAAATTGGGATCAGACAAACCCTTGATTTCCTTGAGTTTAGTTTTATCATTCATAAAATTTTCAAGGAAAAATATACGCCACATGCTCATGTATTTTTTTGTAATGTATTTCTTTGGTAGTATTTTAAATAACAGGGAGTACCAAAAAACTGATCGTTATGTAGGGATTTAACCTCAGCTAGCTATTTTATAACCAGTGCTTTATTCCAGCTCTATAATTAACATCTAAAATTAACATTTTTCAACATGACTTTAAACATTAGAGAATCGAAATAGATATAAATACTTAAAGTATTATTGCTTTGCACTTTTTAGGCCTTTCAAAACGGAACTAAGGCAGTCACTCTCCACATGAAGTATGGCAGAGTACATGACTTGGAACTGTTTTATAGTTTTTAAATATTTTTTATGCAATTGGGTCTAACTATTTCCATATGTTTATAAAGAGTAAAAGGAGGTAGCTTCAGAACAGTTAAAATGTTCTATGTTCCTTTGGAGTACTAGCTACAAAAGACATAGACCTTTTTATCCAGAAGTATATTAAGACATAGAAGTTATCTGCTTTTCTTAGTACTAACCTGAAGATGTTGTTTAATGCACCATAAACAAATCTTATGAATTTTTTACATGATTAAAATGGTCATAACTATCTAATGCTTCTTGCTGATTGAATCTGCCACTTCTGTTTACTAGGAAAATAAATAACACATGTTTGCTCTCTTTCTAAAAGGTTCCTATTTATTCTGTGGTCATTTCCCACTTATAATATTTCCAGCTTAATTTCATAAAACAGCTTTTATATGACTTGAAAAAAGGCCTTATTGTACATTGTCTTCAAATGTTTTGCCTTTGAGCTCTGGACTTTTATTCGAAGAAACATTCAACTATCCAATTTTTCTTTATTTTCTCTTCTTTTTATCTTAAATTTTTTTTTTAATTGAAGCTGGTATGAGTCAGAATTTAACAAGTAAAACAGCTGCCTGTCTTGCATGTGCAGGCAGAACAGGCAAAATTCAGCTGTTGGAGATTTTTTTCCCCTTCATTCTATTAGTAATGTTTGTGCCTAATTTGTAGTTGTCAAACAAAGAAATACAAGGCTTACAGACCATTTGACTTTCAGGAGGCTCATTAAGATGGACAAGCATGCAGAGAAAACAGTCTAGAAAGAAAACTTCCATTTAAACATTTCTTAAGACATAGATTCCATCAGTGATTCTATTAATTGTCTCTGTACGATGGCATGCCTAATTGTAAAGTTCAATGAACAGAGATATATCATACCTTCAACAGATGCATTTCTAACATGTCTTGAGCTCTATATCATATGCTTGGCAGACATTGAAATTCAGAGTCAAAGCTTATGTCTATGCCACCATCTTTGTCTCCAAATACAAGGCATTTTTGGCAAATGCTTTAAGCTTTATTTCACTTCTATAAGAAGTTTTCTTTTTACCTATGTTGGCTATCACTTCAAATGTCTAGATACTATAAAATGTTCTGTCTTGTATTTTAATAATTCCCGAGGTTGTCTAATTTCCTTCCATTTCTATCATATACACTTATATTCATCTCTCTATTCCTATTGTCTTATGTTTCTTTTGGTAATAGTTCTGCCAGTAGACAAAGATCCGGCAAAATGTTCTTTATATATGGGGCTAAAGCAACTAGTACAGTGTTCTGCTTCTTAGTAGATGACAGCCACACTCGATTTGGAGTGCATACACATGCATGCTCCAAAGCAGCTGCCCATGTGAGGAAAATAAACAACAATGGGCCCAGAATCTTCAGGAAATAAACCCCACTCCTTTTACCTTCTCTGTCAATTTCTAGACTATTGAGGCCACTTTTAAGCTAGGCAGATTGTAACCCTATTGCCCTAAGTGAGAATATTCTTAATATATAATTTTACAACCTTTTACTTGAAAATTACTTAAATTTCTGCCTGAGTAATTAGGTTTATTCCTGAAAAGGTAGACTTAATTTTATAAGATTCTCACAGAGCAGGGTATATGTAGGATTCTGGTGAATAGAGCAGGTATTGATCATATCACATTGAATATATATAATTTATCAAGGTAATATATATGTATGTATATATGTGCACATACATGTATATATATATATATACCTCTTTTGGTTATTGGAAAACCCCATGTTACACACAAGATATCTGAGGTTCTATCACATGAGTTATTGAATGATGCTGCTAAATTTCAAACACAGGTTTGTTTTACTTAAAAATACATTGCCTTGCTTAAAAATACATGCTATTCATTATATCAGAATGGATTTTTCTTCAATTTGGTTGTTGAGTTCTCATTTTTGGAAATGTAAACTTGGTTCAACTTCATTTGCATGAAGGAAGAGGCTGAGTTAGCCTTATTTGTAAGTGGAGTTGGCAGCTTAAAGTATATTCCACAATCAACCTAATCTGTAGCAACTGACTTTCACATTTCTAAATGGGACAAAAGAGGGCAATGCAAATTAACTGAGCTTGACTTATTCAGTAATTAGCAAGCTGCATATTGTACCCTCTGTGTACTTCATCTGTGTGTGAACTGATTCTAAGTGTTTCAGTCTTTTAGGAGTTATGTCCAAGAGTTTATGGGGGAAAAATCAACAGGACAAACATACAAATAGTGTTTGAGGTGGCCTGAAAATCTTTTCTCAAAAAGAGAGGAAGAATATTGAAGGCAAAATCAACAAAGTATGATTTCCTAATAAGCCCTGGTAAATGTTACACAACATTGCCTTGGATTATAGGTCAATATATTTTATTAACATTTTTAATTATTGCCTTAATCATGCTCATCTCTTTTATTATTCTCTTAGACATATTTTACCAACTCCCATACTTCCTGTGTCTGCCTTATTTCTCTTAACATTATGATCTCCAGTTCCATCAATTTTTCTTTTGCAAATAGCGTGCTATTCTTCTTCATTATGGTCAAATAACACTGCATTATGTATGTATACCATATTTTCTTTATCTCCTTATTTATGATGGGTACATAGGCTGATTCTATAATGTGGCAACTGTGAATAGTGCTGCAATAATAAACATGAGGTATTTATTGTATACCATCTTGGGTTTCTTTGGTTTATATCCAGAAGTGGTTTCTAGACCATATGATAGTTCTATTTTTAATTTTTTGGAGAAACTTTCATGCATATTTTCATAGCGGCAATACTATGAAATAATAGTTTAAATTCCTACCAACATCCTTGGCAGCATTTGTTATTATTATTATTTTTGTAGATGCCAACTATTCTGACTGGGTGAAATGGAATCTCACTGATATAAATTTGCATTTCTCTGTAGGCTAAAGATGTGGAACATTTTTTCACACATTTATTTTTTCCAAAGTGTCTTTGCAGTTGACCTGTCCATTTATTATTGGGTTATTTGATCATTTGGTGTTTAATTGTTTAAATTCTTTATATTTTCTGCATATTAATTCCATGGATACTTTTTTTTTTTTTGGCCAGTCCTGGGCCTTGGACTCAGGGCCTGAGCACTGTCCCTGGCTTCTTCCCGCTCAAGGCTAGCACTCTGCCACTTGAGCCACAGCGCCGCTTCTGGCCGTTTTCTGTATATGTGGTGCTGGGGAATCGAACCTAGGGCCTCGTGTATCCGAGGCAGGCACTCTTGCCACTAGGCTATATCCCCAGCCCCCCATGGATACTTTTTGCCTGTTACAATTGAATAGAAAACCTAGTTGATTTAAAAGTGAATGTAATCAACGTGATCATGCAGAATGATGTTGCTTTTGTACAGTTGATGAAAGTGTTGGATACATCTCTACAAGATCTAACCAGCTATTTTTATCTTCAGTCTTATTTTTTCTATTGTGCTCTATGTAAAGTATCCATTACTTTCTAAACAATTACTCTCCCACAAAGATTTGCTCCACACGTTCTTCCCTTCCCTTTCTCATTACTTTTGACTGTTTTCATTGAAACCTGTTCTTACTTCTTCCTGCCTGCACTTTCCCTACCACATATTGATCTACTCATTATGTAGATTTGAGTATGTGTCAACATAGTAACCTGTGAAGATGAGATTATCCAGAGAGAAGTAATTTTTTTTGCCATGTGTGATTGAAGGTTATAATTATTTAAAGACTTCAAAAGATTTAAAACTTGACTGATTTAAAAAAATTTTTTTTGCTAGTCATGGGGACTTGGATTCAGGGCCTGTGCACTGTCTCTTGCTTCTTTATGCTCAAGGCTAGCACTTTATCTCTTGAGCCACAGTACCATTTCTGGCTTTTTCTGTTCATGTGGTGCTGAGGAATCGAACTCAGGGCTTCATGCATGCAAGGTAAGCACTCTACTGCTAAGCCATATTCCTAGCTCTTGACTGATTCTTTCAAAATTAAATATTTTACAAAATTTTCCATTGAGAGATTAAAAAAAAAACACCACTTGATCTAACGTTGTTCTTCTCCAGTCATGATGGAATATTGCTTCTACAAGATGCATTGTTGCTTTGATAAAGATAAAACTAAGAGGTCTTGAGATAAATGAGTTGGGATAATGGGTTAATTCTTTTCTTAGTGTATCACAAGAGAATGGAAAAATCTCCTGAAGCTGCAGATTGTCTTGGGGTTAAAGAGTTTAGACATTCAAAGTACTGATGAGGTCAAGAGTGGTCGGCCATGTGATCAACTAAAGAAATCCATTAGAATAAACACTACTGCTCCCAAGAGTTTTTAGGGGTGTATTTGGAATTGGAGCTGCCTATGTAAGGCTTGGAGTATAGGCCTGGGGCAGTTGTGCTGGTATACTTGGCAGTGAAAATAGACAGTTGAACCTTCAGTGCTTCTGGGAGAGAGATGGGCCCCAGGAAACTGATACTATGGGAATTTAAAGTCTAACAGCAGTGTAAATAGAGATTAAAGGATAGATGGAGCCTATACATGAAAGAGGTGAAATGATCCCTTTTCTCAGTCTGAGGATATTTACTGGGTTTCTATGTGTTATGCACAAAAACTAAGACATACATTTTTTTCTAAGTTAAACAACCCCATTTATTATATATGCCAGAGTGTGAATTTTTAAAATTTTTATTACCTTTAAGGAGTTGTACAAAGTTGTAAACAAAGCAGTTTATTCTTACAATGCTTCTTGACCAATGTTACTCCCTTCAAAATTCTTATCCCTTTCAAATGAATTCTTTTTAAAAATTATCTTCAAGTATTTGTAAGCATATGAATATTTTTTACTTGACTAATACCAGTGATTATAAAAGTAAGAAGAAGTAATTTCTTTGGCATCTGTTTAACAGCTACAATATGCTGAGTATTTCAGAAATATTTCCTTGAATTACTGAATTTGATCCTTACAACAATCACTTATTTCCATAGAAGTAAATTAAGGAACTTATCCAGAGTAAGATAGCCTTGCATTTATAAAGTTTCTAAGGGAAAAACATTCTTGAATTATCAATGATTTGTTTATATGAGGCAGTTGAGATCATAAGGCAAGAGAAATGAAAAGGTGGTAGAAGTCAGGATATGGAAGGAACATTGAGAGCCATGAACAGACTAATTTGGTTATATGAGAACTTCTGTGTAACAGCAAATTGAAATATGTATCTGGAAAGGGAAGTTTAGCCTAAATTACAATGTGTATGCAGTTTTATGTATTTCCCTCTTGCTTTTCTGTAATCTCTCTCATTTTCAAGCTCCATTGAGAGGAAGATAATTTTAGTTTCCTATCATTTATTTCATAGTTATTTCATTGATAAAGATCAAAGATGAAAAGCAGATTTTAGTTTCACATTCTCTAGCTTGTAGTGATTTGGTTTCCTTAAAAGTTACCCAAGCTACACTATTTGGATCTAGTTCATAATTTGTGCCTAATATAGTCTACACCTCAGATATGTATGCACATATAGCCAACTCCAAGTAACTTAAAAGTAACAGGAAATTCAGGTTAACATTTGTCACAGTTTCCAATGGAAACAGCCTCTTCTATTTAACTTGTGATAAAATGAAAATGCTACACCTCATTTTCTCCCTCTTAGTGTAATGCCTCTTTCTTCAGTCCTAGCCAAAAATCTCACAAACTTGGACATTGCAGAGAACACACTCTTTCTGGCCTTTATTGTAAGACACTGAGGACTGTTTTCTGTAAAGGACTTAAAAATATGCATTTAAGAGATGATGAATGTTACTCAGTGGTAAATCTTTGTGTAGAAATGTGTTAAATTTTAGTCATTTTCTGTGGATTGTAGCATCAGCAACTGGCATGAGATGAATCAGACTGATGGTCCCAGCTCTTTGCAAAGCAGACAGCATGATATAATGGCACTGAAAAAAAATCTCCCCTGGCAACTTTTGTAGCCATGAAGTGCAAAAGAGGTGTTAGATATTACTATACTTGGAAAGAGCAGGAGTCCTCATTTCAACTATTGAAATTATTTGAAGCCCTTTAAAAAAAAATAAAAAAACATTTCCTTCAGTGAGAATAATGTGGAAACCATCGGCCTTTGATCGCCTGAGCAAGGCAGGCCTCTCCGTTTTCTGTGAGTTCCTGGAGCCCTTCAAGAGTCTAAGAAGTTTTTCTATAAAATTCTGTTTGAGCAATACATATCCATATATATTTTTTCTTTGTTCACATTCAACTTTGCCAAGTATCATTTCAAGAATTGAGTATTTAGCTTTTTTTTTTTTTTTTTTGGCAACTGCCATAATCTAGCTTGGAAGGTCACCTTCTGTGAAAGTTGAATGGATGCGATTCCTTCAAGAAAAAAATACCAAGATGGTTTATATATTCATAATTTTAAAGGAGATAATATAGTACAGAAACCATAAAGCATTTTCTGTAAGCAAGATGTTATAAAGGCTCTTAGAAATATGTTAATTTTAGAGTTTTAGGGATTAATTGACCACCAGGAACTTTCAGTCCATTCATGCAAACTGCAGATATCCAATGTGATAAATGCTAGCACAGAAGTGTTAACTTAGTTCTATTGAAATACAGAGCAGAAAGAGACTAATTCAGGCCAACTTCACATCATTGTCTCTTACCTGATTATATGAAGCTGTCAATAATTACAGAGGTAGGGAATCTGTTTTTAGCCACAGTTATGGCCTTCAACAGCCAACTACACCTTTTCCAGTTCTAAACAGGCTAAAGTCCCAGGAAACAAAATACATTAAATTTGTAGTTGGGACCATGGGCAGATGGCTCCTAAATCTGACACTAGGGAAACTAGCTTCAGGCCATACTTTTCCCTCCAGCACCAGTAAATACTCATGTGATTTTCCTCTTAGTTGGGCCAGCATGGAAGCTTAGAGGGAACTACTTAGATAACCAGTAAGAAGAATGAAGACTTTAGGCGTCTGGTTTGAGGCGGAGGTTTAGAAAACTGTGAGCCTGTTTTAAAGAAGTCACAAAGAATTGTCAAAGACAATGGTACACAAATTTAGTATTGTTTTCCAGAAATACATCTAATTACTGGAAGGAATACTGATACAGTCCTTGAAAGAAAAGTCTTTATACTTATTAGGAGTTAACAATGTATGTTACGAGAGTTTTGATCAACATATCTTTAAAGATGGGATTCTAACATTATTTTACTTGATGTACACAATGGGAAGATACTATTGTGTAGATGTATAGTATTATTAGGTTAGTTAATATCAGAAATATATTTAGTTCACCAACTCAGGCAGGGTACCTATACAAAACTATGAAGTTTTGTTTCCCTTTCTTCTCGAAATACAGCTAGACTTACCTAATCAATGGGTAAGGAAGCACCTTTGAGTTCTGACCCACTGAATGTGGGTAGAAGTCTATGCTTGATCCCTAAATGTGTCCCAGATAATTTCATCCTCTCTCTCTTCACTCATTTCCTCACTAGAGATAAAAGATTCAGAAGAGAACTATGACATTCTAAAGAATAGTAGCATAGGAAGGAATTTAGTTTAGGAGTAGATAGTTTAAAGTTACTCTGCCCGTGAAACTGTTATATAATAAGAAATAACAATGTTCATCGCAGCACAATTTGTCATAGCCAAAATATGGAACCAACCCAGATGCCCCTCAGTTGACGAATGGATCAGGAAAATGTGGTACATATACACAATGGAATTTTATGCCTCTAGCAGAAAGAATGACATTGCCCCATTCGTAAGGAAATGGAAGGACTTGGAAAAAATTATATTAAGTGAAGTGAGCCAGACCCAAAGAAACATGGACTCTATGGTCTCCCTCACAGGGAATAATTAGCACAGGTTTAGGCTAGTCACAGCAGAGGATCACAACAGCCCAATAGCCCTTATGAACGCATAAGATGGTGCTAAGTGAAATGAACTCCATGTTATGGAAACGACTGTTATATCACTGTTGTAATTACTTTCAATACGCCATGTGAAACCATAGCTTCTATTGTTGATGATCCTCTTGTATCTGCACTATCACCTACCTCATCTGAGTACAATGGATACTGTATATACTGGTATTAGAATTAGGGAAGTGAAAGAGAATATCAAAATCGAGAGGCAAAGGTTAAAAAGACAAACGCCTCCAAAAGCAATACTTGAAAACCATTTGGTGTAAACCAACTGAACAAATCATGGGGGGAGAGGGAAAGGGGGAGGAGGGAGGGAGCAATGAGGGAGGAGGTAACAAACAGTACAAGAAATGTACCCAAGGCCTAATGTATGAAACTGTAACACCTCTGTACATCACTTTGACAATAATTAAGAAAAAAAAAGAAAAAAATTTGAAAAAAGCAACAATAAGCTGGAATTCAAAGCTTTTATACAAAGAGCACACAATCTAGCTTTTAAAAATAAAACCAGCCTACCTTTATCGCCAAAAAAAAGCATGATCTTAACTGAGATTTGATATTTGTGTCATAATTTCTTTACCTCAATTCACAGACTGCTCAAAGAAGATATTGTCAACTTGCATGTAGGACCTCTTTGTCTTCCACCAAAACTGGGATTTTGAAGTATTTATTAGAGTACTTTACTTTGGAAAGCATCTGGCATATATAAAAGACTATTAATTGTTAAACTGAAATATGACTGAATACCTAAAATACCAGTATCACAGGACAGGTATTTTTTTTTATACTTTTTTTTTTTTGGCCAGTCCTGGGCCTTGGACTCAGGGCCTGAGCACTGTCCCTGGCTTCTTCCCGCTCAAGGCTAGCACTCTGCCACTTGAGCCACAGCACCGCTTCTGGCCGTTTTCTGTATATGTGGTGCTGGGGAATCGAACCTAGGGCCTCGTGTATCCGAGGCAGGCATCTTGCCACTAGGCTATATCCCCAGCCCCCAGGACAGGTATGTTTAAGTGGCTTGATATATAGCATCAGGGTGGAGTATAAGCAGAAATATGTTGAAATTATATATTATATAGTTAGCATAAATATAAAAAATAGAAGAAAGACTGTATGAAAGACAAGGAAAATGAGAATAAAGAGATTATAATCTCTTCATAACTGGCAGAAGGGCCTTTGCTGTTACCTGGAGATGAACCAATAGGAAATAGAATGCTGTTTCTCATACAGCCCCCCTCCTTTCAAGAAGCACAGATTTTCATGAAGCATTAATAAATTATTTAGCCTGGGCACTGTCCCTGAGCTTTTATGCTCAAGGATAGGGCTCTACCACTTTGAGCCACAGCTCCACTTTTGATTTTTTTCATGCTTGATTGAAGATAATAGTCTCATAGACTTTTCTGCCCCTGCAGGCTTTGAACTGCATTCCTCAAATCTCAGCCTCTTGAGTAGCTAGGATTATAGGCCTTATTTTTTTTGACTTTATGTTTTCCACTTATCCTCGGGAGATGAAGATGAACATTTTCTCTTCATAGTGAAGGACCTTTCTAGTGTACTTAAAGCAGAGTCTTGGCCTAAGTAGAAACTCTAATGACTAGATGAGAAGGGAACAAAATGTTGGTGTTCTTTTGAATATGTGCAATATGTGCAGGTTGGTTTTCTTTTTTTTGGTGGAAAATACTATATTCTATTTGTAACCAAAATTGTGGGATGTGACATTGAAATATTTTCTGACCTACAAGGTAAGATTAAATTCCAGTCTTATTGGCCATATATCTTCAGTTGGGATTCTTACCCTATCCCTCATTTTTCTCCCAATTTTCCTCCTCCCAACTCCTTTCCCCCCCAAGTTGTAAAGTTCATTTCCTACATACTGTCTTGTGAGTATTGCTGTTGCATTGTTTTGCCCTTTGACCTTTGTCTCGTCATTTTGTTGTTCCCCTTCATTTCCCCAAGTCAGACAGAGGAGTATACAGGACACAAGATAAACAAAATCAAATACAGTGACAACAGAGGATAAACCAAAGGGGGAAAAACTGAAAGAAAAAAAGAAATAACTTCACACAGTACATTAAAACCAACAACAAGAAAGAAAAAACCTGCAAAGTTACTGTAGATCACAATTTCCTTGTTCTTCATTCAGGAAGCAGTATGATCAGCCATATTATTACATGCCCAGCAAAATATTCAAGTGGAGAAAATGGTGAACAGTTATTTGTTTTTCTTTATGAAAATGCTGAGAACTTTAGTGAACTTTCTTAAATGTTCTCTGGCTGAAGATTATGCACACAGAGACATGCACATACACATTTGCGTAAAGTTGAACATTCAAAGGTGGTTTCATAACCACCTGCTCTAATTTCACCAGGGTGCTGGAGAGAACCTGCCTTGGGCTTTAGATCTTACCTCCCATTCTAATTAGAGACTAAACAGTGCAAACCACTTCTTTGTTAATGGTTGGCAGAAGAGAGGATACATGATAAACATTGAAAAAGTATAATTGAGTCTGTTTCTTGGGCATCTATTTATGACATTCCAGGGATTTCAAAATTACATGTTTGGTGACATCAAGGAAACAAAGCAAAGGCTTTATTTGTTTGATAGGAGCCTTTTAAACTTTGTATTAGCTTCTGAAGTTTGCTTTCACTTATGATTTTCAGGAAATACTGTTATCATGTTTGTTTGGTTTATATGGCAACATATATGCTACATATATACATATATGGCAACATATACACGTTACATATATGTCTAGGTATAAATAAATATATATGTATATAGATATATCTCCTTATATATTTGTACATGTGTGAGTGTGTGTGTGTGTTTGTATCATGTATGTTCTCTCCACAGATAATCCATATTGGTTTTCATTAGTGCTGCATTTATATGTCTCTCTTATGTGTTGAATGACTTTTACAAATATAAAGAATTAATTCTTTTGGGAGTACAGATAACCTTTTTTACTAGAGATTAAAATCCTGCCAGTTGTTATGAGATTGTAGTAGAGCAAGGATGGTTAAAGAAAATAGTAAAGCTTCAAACTGTAGAAGATCATTGATAGTATGTTGGAATTCATTGTGTTCTCACGGGTATTTATTAGTGAGGTATTACTTGCCTTTCCATCTACTCATAGGAAATCAGATTTGCATCTTATGTGGTACTTTGATTGTACTAAATGCAATTTTTCAATTTTTTTATCTGAAGGTTAGAATTTTATGTCCTCTTAAGAAAGTAAGGAACTATATCCTGGTATATACTAACCTGTTAACTGGTGCTATTTATGCTGAAAATGAGGCCATTCATATTTCTGAATGGAAAGACAAAATCTATTGATTGAGCTGTCTGTCTGTGTGTCTGTCTGTGTCTGTATCTCTCTCTCTCTCTCTCTCCCCCCTCCTGAGGAACTAGGATTACAGGCATGACCCTCTGGAGCCTAGCAAATTTTATCCTTTTAAAGTAGAATGTTACAAAGATGGCCAAGGAGATATTGACAGGCATGAGAAAAATTTGGTCTTCAAACTTAGCTATCATATTTCTTGAAACAAAAGGTTACAGTATAACTCTGTGGAAATTATGAAGATACTGGTATATACCCCAAATTAATTTTAAATAGTATTTTACTGGTGTACTAAGTATATGCATAATATGTTTGATTATTTAATATATAATATAATTAATATACTGTTCAATAATACACTGTATCTACTGGTCAGGACACACAATACAGAGTCTTACTAGAACTTTTAAATTACCCAATATTAATCAGGCTCTATGTTGGGTAGATTAATTGTAATAATAATAACTATATAGCGGTATTTATTACCTTTTTCTGGTAGCTTTTATTGCTATTCACATTTCCTCTCTATTAGCACATGTATTTTTAATTTACTCATCTAAAATAAACTTTAGGGAAGTCTTATATTTAAAGAAAAGTTGAAAAGATAGTGCACAGTCTCCACCTATCTAGCATTTACCTTCCCCTAGTATTGCTATCCTAAGTTGTTATATTTGTCACTCTTAGTGATATATTATTTGAATTTCTTTTCTTTTTTTTTTTTTTTTGGCCAGTCCTGGGCCTTTGGACTCAGGGCCTGAGCATCGTCCCTGGCTTCTTCCCGCTCAAGGCTAGCACTCTGCCACCTGAGCCACAGCGGGAATCCAATGGAGAGCTTCATGTGTAGGAGGCAAGCACTCTTGCCACTAGGCCATATTCCCAGACCGTGAATTTCTTTAGTTCTTATCTATCGCTTTTCTGTCCCTCGAACTTATCCATTAAATTTGCCATGTCTTCTTATGCTTTTCTTCTCTAGTGCCTCAGGCTTTCCTTGTATTTGATGACCTGTATTTGATCATCTGTAGAGAGTAGTGGGGAAATATTTAGTAGACTATCTTTCCACTAGAATTTGTCTGATATGTTTGCTCATGTGTAGATCAGGTTTATTGGTTTTGGAGAAAAATATAGAAATCCCATTTTAATCATATCATATTAAAAATATACATTATCAATATGATTCAATCAGTTTGAAAATTTAAATACATATTACCAGTGAGAAAAAAATTATTCACGAAGAACATAGTGTCTATACGCAGTCCCTTTTCCATGGTTTTACAGATCCCATTCATACCCAAAGTTAACTTCTCCTTCACTCACATCAATAGGTTGTTTCACATATTTGTAAAGCAGTTAGATTCTTTTTAAATAACTTCTATTTCATTCTGGGGCTTCTAATTAGTTACTTTAAAACTTTTCCCCATGAAGGTTCGATCTCTTGGTTGCAAAATCCTATGGATTTTTACACATGCCTAGTGATATGAATACACTATTACAACATCCTGCATAATAGTCACAGTTCTAAGAACACCCGCCGTCTCTGCCATTTTAATGGACTTCTTCACCTCCCCTTATAAATACCTGCAAACAATGATCTGCCCAGAGTTTTTATAGTTTTGATTTTTCCCCTCAATGTTATATAAATAGAATAATAAAGCATGTAAGATGGACTTTTTCACTTAGCTATATTTAGTTAAGTTTTGTTTGTATCTTGCATGCTATCTCATTCCTTTTTATGATAAACGACAGTGATAATAGATATATCCATTATTATTCCATTATATGAGTATACCACATTTTGTTAATCCATCAGCTCGAGTATTTGGGGGCAATACTGAGGTTTGAACTCAAGTTTCTCACTTGCTTACCAGACACTACCACTTAACCCTCTGCCAGTCCTTTTTTGACTGCCTTTCTTCTTTCCCTCCCTTCTTCCTTCCTTCCCTCCTTTTCTTCCTTCCTGCCAGTACTTGAGTTTGAACTCAGGGCCTCAAACTTGTTGGGCATTTTTGCTCATGGCAGGCACATTTCCAATTCCAGTACTTTGCTGGTTAATTTAAGAATCTCATGGATTTTTCTGCCCAGGCTGACTCTGAATCTTCACATTCAATCTCAGCCTCCTGAATAACCAGAATTATAGACATGAGCCACCAGTGCCCATCTGTGTTGGTTATTTTTCAGATGGGGACAGCCTGGACTATGATTTTTGCCTTTTGCTATTGATATGACAAGGATATGCTACTGCACCCACACATTGTACTTTCCCTGTAGCTTGAGAAAATAGGTGTGTTTTCATCCATCGGTTGAAGAAGGGTCTCATGAACTTCTATGCACTGGCTGAGGTCAAACTGCAATCTCCTGATCTCAACCTCCAAATTAGCAAGGATTAAAGGCTTAAGTCATTGTGCCTAGCCACAAGATTTATTTGTAATTTTGTCCATTTGAAATTTATTCTCTGAGCCTGATGTTGTTATTACAGTGTACATAGAAGAAGAATGACTTCATACTCCAGGTGCATAGAGTATTATGGGAGAAACAAGAATAATTATGATAGAAAAAATTAAATAATCTTTGGCAGTAGGTGAGAAGTAGACAGATGAGGTACATTCATTAAATGGAAACATAAAATGAGAGCAGCTAGGTAGGATCTTCAATGCTCTGGGAAGGCTTAATAATGAAGTATGACCTTAAAAATAAACTTAGGGAAATGTACATCAAAACATAGGGAGATATCACTCTGCTCCACTAGAGTGACTGAAGTTAAAAAGACTAGTAACACCAAATATTGGCAAGGATTTAGAGTTACTAGATGCTTATGTCTTGTTAGTAACACTGTAAAACAATACAGAAAGTATAGAAAATATATGAAATTATTCATAAAGCCAAACCTGTAACATATTTTGAGCTAGCATTTTTCTTTTACATATTTGCCAAATATAAATGAAACATATGTATACATATATACATGTACATATATATATGCTCTAAAACACTAGATTATATGACTTTAATACTTAATTCCAATGCATTCAGACACACACACAGCTAGAGGTTTAGCTCAGTGATGGGGTGCTTTCGTAGTGTGCACAGAACTCTGGCAGTGAGCCCCAGCATTGCAAGAATAAGAAGTATAATGCATAAAGTTGGGCTTGAAAGATGAGACAATTTTGTATTTTTCTGGAAATGAAAACTACTTTTTTAGAAGCAGCCATATAGAAAAATTACAATTTTGAAACAGAAGCCTAAGTGGCCAACTCAGCAGCTAGAATATTTACTAACTTGATGTGTATTTTCAGAAATAGGTACATGTACATTTTGATCGAATAATTGATGTCTGATAACTTGATATATATATATATCCCAGAACTATGATCATAAGTTACTTTATAGTATTTTGCCTCATACAATATATTTAATTCATTATTATTAACAAATTTTAGCAACATGATTTTAATGGCCTTGTTCTTTCATCCCTATTGGCAATTTAGCTTCTTTCTAGTTTTGTATTACTAAAAGCAATTCTTGGGTGAGCACCCACAGAACTTCATATTTTCAATCTGTTTTTAAAGCATTCCAAAGAAAAAATTTCAGGAAGTGTAGATACAGTTTCCTAATGGTGTACATTTTAAGATTTGTGATACTTATTATCAAATTTTCTCCTTAAGAAGTGTATAAATTCTATACCTTTGCCTGCAGTGCAATCTTTCCATTTCATAGAATTTGGATATGTGAAGAAATGAAGGGAGAATTTATTGATGTGAACATCAAAAGTCAGTGTTTCTGGGACAGAGTCCCTACTTGGTCCACCCTTGCCGTTGAAGAAGTGCCTTAGTGGGCTAAGGCTGTCATACTAAAAGCAAGACTAGATGGCTAAGCTGGAGAAATTTATAGTCTCACAGTCTGGAGATTAGAAATCCATGATCAAGGGGAAAAAATGTGTGGTTTTTCCTTGTTTTGTAGGCTCCTGAGTATAGCCCATTGAGAAAATGTTCAGTTGTGTCTCAACAACCTTCAATCATAGTTTCTTATGAGTGGTCCTTACCATTTAATAGGAAAAAGAAAAGTGAAAACCCTAGCCTATTTGTTCAAGGAAGAAAAGAAAGATGAATTTATAATATGAGTTCTACTGTACAGGTCAAAGCATGCTCCATGAGTTCCAACTGGGCATCAGAAGGTTCCCACAGACCCTCTATTGGTCATTTGCTGTTAGAATGGACCTAAATAAAAGAAATATAAAGTTGGGTCTAAAAGCATTTGGTGCAACACACAGGTGTCCAATGGATTAAAAAATAAGATAATTATTAAGTATTGAACTACATAAAAAAGTAAAATATGGCGATAAGTTATTTGTGACTACTCTGAAATGATCGGTGATATTTACTATTTCTCTTGCTTACACAATCAACTGAAAACATATTTAGGCCTCAGGGTGCAACCTGTGAATGGGGTGCTTGAGCATATGTTTCTGTAGAAAATTCCACTTGTTTCTCACTGAAGTCTTGAAACAAGTGTGAGTTTCAGGGGTTTTTTTTTTTGTTGTTGTTCTTCTTGGTGTAGTGCTTGAGGCCTGGGAACTATCTTCTTTTTTGCTCACAGCTGCCACTTGATCCACAGCTCCAGCTTCAGGATTTTTGTGCTGGTCAATTGGAGATAAGTGTCTCATAGACTTCGCTGCTCTGGGCTGGTGTTAAACCAATCCTCAAAACTGTCTCCTGAGTAGCTACAATTACAGGGGTGAGTCACGGGTGCCTGGTAGTAACATTACTTTTATAGTATGTACTGTTCACTCTGATCCCCAAATCTGGACAACATTTCCAAATTGGAAGTTTGTTTGGTGTCCTTATAGTCTAAAATAAAATTTAGGTTAAATTGTTTTCATGTTATTGGAGGAACTTCTAAACCCAGCACATAACAGGAAATTAGTGAAATTAGAGTGATCTCAAAATAGCCCAATTAAAATAAAGAATATAAAAATCTTTTATTAGAGTTACTTTTATGAAAGACAGATATCATGTGGAATTTTATTGAATCTAAAATATTTCAGTTATTGACAGGTTGATGCGCTTAATAACTTATGAAATAGTTGCCTGTTGCCTACAATATTAAATATTTTCTTATGTTACACAGTGCCATTTCTTCCTACTAACAAGAATAGTTGTTGTATTCTTTTGAACTTTGCTTTCAGGGATTAAAAAGACAATATTCCTAGCAGGTGTTTGTGGTTTACACCTATAGACCTCCCTACTTAGAAGGCTAAGTCCTGTGGATCACAGTTTGAAACCAACCTTGGCAGAAAAGTGCATAATTCTTTATCTCTAATTAACCAGCAAAGTGCTGGATTAGTAATGTGGTTCAAGTGGTGGGACATCAGTTATGAGTTAGAAAGCCCAAGCAATTGCTCTAGTATCTGAGTTCAAGCCTTAGTACTGGCACAAAAAAGAAAAAAAATAGCACATTTTCATAGAGAATTTTCTCCTCAGTACTGAGAAGGACTGGTCTTCTTTCTTAAACTAGTTAAGGTAAACTAAGGTTAAACTAGTAAATGAAACTTAGTTTTAGTGATTACATGGTCATTTTTTTCTATTCTGCTCCTATGCCCTTCAGTATTAACCAGAACATTTCAAAAGTCCATGTTTCCTCTAATTCTCAGAAGTATAAATTCTATGAGAAGATTAAAAAAAAACAAACCTCTTATATGTTTTCAACACTCCTGGAAATACTGTTCTGAATGTTTGTTACATTGAAGTGGGCTGTGGGTTAGTATCTTTGTCTATCTATCATACAAAATATAAAACACTTTAAGATTATCTAGAACTAAAGTAAGGCTTTTTGTTTGGAAAAGTATTGAATTACAGTGAGGACAATAATTTAATTACTTAATTTATTCTCTAATGTAATATAAATAAATTTTAATTGGTAACTAAAAGATTCTTGCATCTTATTATTTATAAAACTCATTCAACATGAAAAGCTGGACATCTAAGCTTCCTGTAAATGTTAAAGCACTCAAAGACCTTTGTTATGTCCACTTTTCATTTGAATTTAGAGGAAAGATGATTATTAAAACTAATATTTTTCTTAGGAAAATGAGCATAATAGTTATTACCATTTGATAGCTGGCTTCTACACATTCACACTTATGTGTACTTTCTGGGCAATTTCTCATAACACCATTTGGCATGCCACAATTAGCTTTGAAACTAGCTTGGAGTACATTGGTATAATATTATTTTAAAATTAATACATTATGCGATTGAGCAAAGTTTCAAAGAGCTATTTGAATTTTAGGGATAATTTACTTTTAAAACTACTAGAATTCAGGAGTTAAAAAGAATCATGTGTTTTATTTTAAGGGGAAAATATTTTTACAAATATTGCTGAAAGATGACATAAAATATTGAGAAGGAAACTGGATGAGGTTTACTTAGTAAATTTGTGGCCTAAAGGGTAAATTTTAAAGGCTTATTTTTCTAGAATAAAATTCTAATTAAAAGGAGCTACTGGGAAGATTTTCTGTTTCCTTTTCTACTTTGACTTGACAGAATTCTTCTGAGCATTTTTTAGGTATGATAAGACTCTTTGAAGGAGGTGTAACAGGAATGAGATGAACCCTCCTGTATTGAAAAAGCCCATTATATATATAATATATATATATATATATATAATATGGAAATGAAGTTAGATATTGGCAGTCAGGCAATGCAAGAGTAAATGCTGAAGTGACATGGTCCTAGCTGTAATTGTTTTAGCTTGGTTTATGACTTTGTCTTCCATCCAGGGAAGGGGAACTATAACATCCCAGTACTCTCTACAAAAGGAGGAGACAGTTGGTAGTGACCACAGTAGCTAGATATGAAGCAGAGTGCTGCAGAGGAGAGAGCAGTCCACAAAGACTGGGGTTAGAGTGCAATCTTCAGCTGAGCAGTGATCAGAGCATGCTTGTGAAGAATCTACAGGAAATCAGGAAAAATCCACCAGCAAAGGGTCAGCTCACCATCTTTGACCTGCAAATCTGGCTGGGAATCATTGGTGTCATTTTCTGAATGGACAGAATGCCTGAACAAAGGATTTGGAGTAGAGTCCTAAACTGGATACAGTCTCAGTTCTGGAGTCCTAGCCCAGATTGGCAAAATATACCCCAAAAGTCAAATCAAGCTTGAGGATTGTCTTTGCATCAAATTCTAGATAAGATTACATTATAAGTTATTAAAGGGTTGTAAAAGAAGAACTTCTGTAGTAGTTGCTCATGCCCATAATTGTACCTACTCAGAAGGCTGAGTTCTGAAGATTGTGGTTCAAAGTCAGCTGGGGCAGGAAAGTCTGTGAGAATCTTATCTCCAACACCTAAAGCCAAAAGTTAAGATGTGGCTCAAGTGGTAGAAGGCTAGCTTTGAGCACCAAAGCTCAGGGACAGCACCCATGCCTTGAGTTTAAGCCCCAGGACTGCAAACTACAAACAAAGAAATGAAGTAAGAAAGGAAAAAACAGGCAAGCAAAACAAGAATGTAAGAGGAAGTAGAAAAATTTAGATGAAAGAAGAGGAGGAAGGGCTGGGAATATAGTTTAGCGGTTGAGTGCTTGCCTAGCAGGCACGAAGCCCTGGGTTTGATTCCTTAGCACTACATAAACAGCAAAAAACAGAAGTGTTGCTGTTGCTCAAGTGGTAGAGTGCTAGCCTTGAGCAAAAAGAAGCCAGGGATAGTGCTCAGGCCCTGAGTTCAAACCACAGGAGGAGAATGACAATGATGATTAGTTGATACCATGATTTCAGTCATGAGATTGCCACATATGAGACCTTCTAAACCATATTTGGTGTATTTTCTAAGTTTATGTGATTGTAAGACAGCAATATATTATTAATACAAGAAAGAAACATTTCTTAACATTTTTATTTAAGACCAGTGTTACCCAGAAGCCAAAACCAGAGAAATAACTAAGTTAAAAAAATCTCTAGCGCAATATCCCTGGGAACATAAAGAACACTGAATTTATCCAATACTATTCAAACGGTCCTATGCATTAACCAAGTGGTGTTAATTCTACAATAGCCTGGGTAAGTATTTGAAGTTCAATCAGTACAATTTGCTATACTGATACCCTGGAAGAGAAAAACCATTGGAATCATTTCAACTGATAAATAAGAAACTGATAAAAAATAACAACTCAAAATACCTTTATAATTTACCCCAAATTTCATAAAACTAGAAACAGGGTGGAATTTTCTCAATCTGATCAATGATACTACAAAAATCTGCAAAAAAAATAACATTGCTATCACAGTGTATGTACTTAGATAGAATTCTTTCTGCTACTATTGGTGAAGAGTGTGCCCTCCCCTTAACTACCCAATATTATGGCAAGGGTCCTTGCTTGGTGGTAGTGATAAGGCAGGGAAAAGAAAAAAGAAAAAGGCACTCATGTGTTGATTGTCAACATTCTTAAATGAGCATGGGGATAGCAAGTATTTTTGTTTAATGAAACCCTAATTTGTTTCTAGTACAGATGAATGTAGTTTTCCTTGTTATTTTTGCATGTTAAACTTTCCTCTTATGCAATAGATAAAATAAAGAGGTAAATGAACTTCATCTTGGTACTTAGCCAACTCAACTATTTTCTTTATTCTTCTCTTACCAGTAAGGGGTATTTGAAAGGTTGATGTCAAATAATATCTACATTTTGTAAACTATTTCATCAAGCTGGTTAATATTGATCAAATAAACTATTTTCATATTCTTACATGGCAGTTAGCCTACTAATTTTTTTTTTTGGCTAGCTCTGGAGTATCCTAGTATATTCTTATAACAACTGCCAGGAAAATGTTTGGCCAGACCTCATTCAAGTAAGGAAAGGATATTCATGATTATGTGACATGTATATTTAGAATATAATATTTCAAGTTAGATTTGGCAAGAAAATAGTCATGCACTAAAACATGTGAGATATCTTGAGTACTTTTGGAAAAACCCTCAAAGGAAAATAATTTAAGAGTTACTCACATTTTTCTTAGCTCTGACTTCTCAATAAACTTTTGGTAGGACATTTGCATTATACTCAACTGGATTCTTTTCTATAGGAACTCTCCATAGTTATTCTTTTATTTCCAAGAAT
Organism: Perognathus longimembris pacificus; assembly: GCF_023159225.1. NCBI lineage: Eukaryota > Metazoa > Chordata > Mammalia > Rodentia > Heteromyidae > Perognathus > Perognathus longimembris. The sequence goes on along the minus strand of NC_063164.1, from coordinate 31,399,670 downwards.
TCTTTGTTCTCAAAGACCAGGTGACTTATATTTTCAAATGAATTCCTAACGTATAGTTTTCATGTATTGATTATCATGGGGACCTTTCTTCTGATTTTATAACAATAACATGAAGTATCTGATGGACAGCAATGCATGCAGAGGTACACCTATACTTAGAGAAGTATAATAAATATAATTTCTTATTTTCATTGACTACAGTTAGAAACCTCAACCACCAATTGTGCTGAGTCTTGCCCTGATATTTTCTCCAACCTAAATACATATAAGCTACATGCCTTGAGATTGACTGCAACATTTTGCTGCTTGGGATAATCTCTCTTATAAAATGTAAAGTAATTTATAGTATACTAACTGGAGATACATTTTTTAATTCAGCTACTCTGATTTTAATTGATGGCCTCCTTGCTCTTATAGTAGTGCATGTCAAAAACCAGTCCCAATTGGTCTTTGTTAATTAAAATGTACCAAAACTCATGGAGATTTTGAGAATAAGACCCTTCAAGTATTGGTGATTGGTCCGAATTTTAGAGCTTGTAAGTTTGATAGGGAGGGCTTGTCAGGCCTCTCAGGTAGGGGAATTGGAAGGTGAAATCACGCCCATTTACTTCTGTGTGTTGTATGTTTCTAGAGACAGGCTTTTAGTCCCAATAGCATTATTCAAAAAAAATATGCCTGGGGAGTCTGTTCTTCTATATATCCCTGCTAAATCAGCTTGGGAAACAGCTGGCTCAATTCCCCCTACTCAAGAGCTGGTGTTCAGGAGCAGGGAGGGAACTGTTTCCCCTGCAGCCCCTACTATTTCCATGCTAAGGTGTAGACCAGAAGGCTGACTTCCTAGTAGTGGTCCCACAGAGTGGGCTTTTCTAAAACTTTGCTAGAGAAAAATTAAATGGTTTGGTCAGAAAAACAGGAGTAGTAGAGAAAACCCAGTGCCTCTTTCATCTGCAAGAAACCTTTATTTAAGATACCCTGGCAAGAATGGTTCTTCTTTTAAAATGGAAGCATGGAGTACGTATAGAATTTGAGGTTTTATAACTTAAGAATAAACTCGCAATCCACATAACTTTCTTCAATCAATCTAAGCAAGCTCCCTTTCCTTAACCCTTTCCTTGTTTGGTAGGAATTTCAAACATAGTGATGTTAGACATAGATATGGGTTTCTTATTTTTCCTTTTAAATCCCCAGCCTAATGGAACCCTCTCTCTTATCCTCACATGGAATATCTTGAGAGTAGTTCTCACTTCACCTATATCAATGTCCAATGAGACATTGCATAACTTATTTCCTCATTGGTTCATTTTCTTTCTGTAAAATGAGTGAAAGAGAGTAAGATAGCCTCTATTTGCCATCTCTTTTAAGCTGAAATCAGTACATGCCAATCACAATGGTAGACCAATGAAGAATGACTTCAATCCTTATCTTTCTTAATAGCCATCTATAAATTAGAAGAATACACCTGCTTCTGTCTATTTCCCTCTTCTATCTATATATTTCCCACATTCACTTTTCTTTCATCTTTTCCTCCCCTTTTCCCCATTATTCAGTTTTAGTTAGAATTTGAACATGCTCAAGAATATCAAATTGCGTTTTAAACCATGGCTTCAAAAATTATACATAATGTTGCAGATGCGGTTTGGTCAATTCGGAGTCGCACTGACTTGTTGGCAGTTATATAATTCTCGTGATTTTTTTTTTTGTTGTTGAGCCTGAAATGAACCCAGCTCACTAAATCATTTTAACACATTGTTCCTTTTCAGCTCTGTCTCCCCTGCATTCTTCCCTTTTCATACAAACATTTCTTTTCTTTTCTTTTCGGCTTATGTGCAACTATTTTACTACCATAGCTAATTTCTATTTTAAGACTAGCACATAGTTTTGGTTACAAGTACAAATTCTGATTGTTGAACTGGTATTATAGCCCTGATTTTGATGCATTTAGCTTTGGACACGATGAAAATCATTTATGGACATGATGAAAATCAGTTATTGGTTCTTTAAATCCTGATTCTTTTATCTGAAAAGGATACACCATCCACTTAAGATTTTTATATAAGAGATGTGTAAAAGTTTCTTGATATTGCCTCTGGAATATAGTTAGTGGTCAATAAAGAGCAGTCATTGTTAATCCAGATCTCCAGCTATTCCAGCAAAGACACTGACAAAATAAACTACCCAAATTTCATTCAGACATGATACTATAAGAATATAATATATGCATGATATAATACAAATATAGATATAAATCCTAAAGGACCACACTGATGACTTCCTGCCAAGAAGTGACTAATCTTTTGTTTTTTATTCAGTATAGCTTGAGCAGTATGATTCAGCATTATTTTCTACTCTTCATCTTTTATCCACAAAAATAAAAGAAGTAAGGTTATCCAACCCAATTTATTCCCCTGGATGCTATTCTGGCTTCATGTGGCTACCTGTTTCCTCTCTAATATCTCACAGACAATATTTTTGTCACTTATTCTCAGATCTTGTCTAAGTTTACTCATATTGTACACTTTTCATTTCACCATTTGAGTCATTGGCACTTTATACCATCAATTTTGAAAGCTCACTGCTGGTAGTCAAGTGATTTTTTTATATCTTTTTAACACATTTATTTATTTTATTTGTTGCCATTGATTTCTTGCCACTGCATACTTATCCTCTTGGGCAGTTATTGAGGTCAGGAAATTTGCCTTTGAGAAAAATTAAGTAGTTCTCACCATATGTTCACTGATTTGGGTTTCAAATTTCTGTTACCTTTCATTGTTAACATTATTCAATCTAGTGATACTGCACCTAATAGTCACTTCCTTTCTTTCCCATTCCTGAATAACTGATTTGAGAAGCATGGAAAACTCTTACATAAAGCATTGTGAATTATCTAGGGTTTGTTGGTATTCCACTAACAGAAAACCGAATCTATAAGAGTGTTTAGAGAGAGACATCTGAATAGTCTAGAGACAGTATATCTGAGATATTGTTGGAGACAGACATCAAAACATTTCAGGATCTACTTTCTCCTTTCTTTTTTTTTTTTTTCTCAAATTTTTATTATCAAACTGACGTACAGAGAGGTTACAGTGTCATACGTTGGGCATTGGATACATTTCTTGTACTGTTTGTTGCCTTGTCCCTCATGCCCCCCTCCCTCCCCCCTTTCCCTCCCCCCCCCCAGTTGTTCAGTTCACTTACAGCAAACAGTTTTACAAGTATTGCTTTTGTAGTTATTTCTCTTTTTTTTACCCTGTGTCTCTCGAATTTGGTATTCCCTTTGAATTTCCTACTTCCAATACCAGTAAACACGGTTTCCAATATACTCAGATAAGATTACAGAGATAGTGTAGGTACAAACATAGGAAGGTGATACAAAACATCATCAATAATAGAAACTACACATACACATAGGACGTTGAAAGTAGTTATAACTGTGATATATCACTTGTTTCCATATCATGGAGTTCATTTCACTTAGCATCATCTTATGTGTTTCTAAGGGTATAGCTATTGGGCCTTGTGATGCTCTGCTATGGCTTGCCTAAACCAGTGCTAATTATTCCCAATAAGGGAGGCCATAGAGACCATGTTTCTTTGGGTCTGGCTCACTTCACTTAGTATAACTTTTTCCAAGTCCTTCCATTTCCTTACAAATGGAACAATGTCATTCTTTCTGATAGAGGCATAAAATTCCATTGTGTAAATGTACCACATTTTCCTGATCCATTCATCTATGGAGGGGCATCTGGGTTGGTTCCAGCTTCTCGCTATGACAAACTGTGCTGCGATGAACATTGTTGTGCTGGTGGCATTACTGTGATTTTGTTTGTGGTCTTTTGGATAGATACCCAACAGTGGGGCTGCTGGGTCATAGGGGAGTTCTATATTGAACCTTCTGAGGAATCTCCATACTGCTTGCCAGAGTGGCTGAACCAGTTTACATTCCCACCAACAATGAAGTAGGGTTCCCTTTTGGCCACATCCCCTCCAACAATTGTTATTATTAGTTTTCTTGATATATGACATTCTTGCTGGGGTGAGATGGAATCTCAATGTTGTTTTGATTTGCATTTCCTTTATGGCCAGTGATGTAGAGCATTTTTTCATATGTCTATTGGCCATTCTCATTTCCTCATCAGAGAAGTTTCTTTGTAAGTCTTTAGCCCACTTGATGAGGGGGCTATTTGTTCTTTGCAGTTTTGTTTTGGAAGAAGGTAATTTTTTTAGTTCTGCATATATTTTAGAGATGAGGCCTTTGTCTGTTGAATGTCCGGTAAAGATTTTCTCCCAGTCTGTGGGCTTTCTGTTTATCTTGAGAGCTATGTCCTTTGCCGTGCAGAAGCTCTGAAGTTTGATGCAGTCCCATTTGTCCAATCTTTCTTTGATTTGTAGCATTTCAGGGTCTTTGTTAAGGAAGTTCTGTCCTGTGCCAAGGAGCCCAAGTGTTTCTCCTACTCCTTCCTTTAGTGTCTTCAGGGTGCCTGTTTTGATTTCAAGGTCTTTAATCCATTTGGAATTGATTTTGGTGCAGGGTGATATATAAGGATCTAGTTTTAGTTTGTTGCATGTGTTGAGCCAGTTTTGCCAGCACCACTTGTTAAAGAGGCTATCTTTCTTCCATACTATTGTTTTAGCTCCTTTATCAAAGATTAAGTAGGCATAGTTCTGTGGGTTTAATTCTGGGTTTTCAATTCTGTTCCATTGGTCTTCAGGTCTGTTCCGGTGCCAATACCAAGCTGTTTTTATTACTATAGCTTTATAATACAGCTTGAAGTTGGGTATTGTAATTCCTCCAGCACTGTTCTTTCTGCTTAGGAGTGTTTTTGCTATTCTAGGTCTTTTATTATTCCATATGAATTTCTGGATTGCTTCCTCTATTTCATTAAAGAATGGTGTTGGGATATTAATGGGTATTGCATTGAATTTGTAGATAGCCTTTGGCAATATTGCCATTTTGATTATATTAATCCTCCCAATCCAGGAGCATGGGAGGTTTTTCCATTTTCTTAGTTCTGACTTAATTTCATTTTTCAAGCTTTTAAAGTTCTCTTCAAAGAGGTCTTTCACTTCTTTGGTTAAGGTTATTCCTAGGTATTTTATGTTTTTGGGGGCTATTGCAAAAGGAGTTGCTTTCCTGATTTCAGCCTCGGTCTTCGGGTTGTTAGCATAGAGAAAGGCCGTTGATTTTTGAAGGTTTATTTTATATCCTGCAACTTTGCCAAAGTTTTGTATCAGCTCTAGTAGCTTGGGGGTAGAGTCTATGGGATTCTTTAGGTATAAGATCATGTCATCTGCGAAGAGAGAAAGTTTAACTTCATCTTTTCCTATTTGGATCCCCTTTATATTCTCTTCTTGCCTAATTGCTCTGGCTAGGAATTCTAGTACTATGTTGAAGAGCAGGGGAGAGAGTGGACATCCCTGCCTTGTTCCTGATTTTAAAGGGAATGGCTTTAGTTTTTCACCATTTAGAGTTATACTTGCTGTTGGTTTGTCATAAACTGCCTTGATTATATTCAGGAATGTTCCCTGGAATCCCAGTTTTTCCAGGGCTTTTAGCATAAATGGGTGCTGGATTTTATCGAACGCTTTTTCCGCATCCAGCGATAAAACCATGTGGTTCTTTACCTTGCTCTGGTTGATGTGGTGGATTACATTAATTGACTTGCGTATATTAAACCAGCTTTGCATCCCTGGGATGAATCCAGTTTGATCGTGGTGTATGATTTTTTTGATGACCTGTTGAAGTCGATTGGCCAGAATTTTGTTGAGAATTTTTGCATCTATGTTCATCAGGGAGATTGGTCTGTAGTCCTCTTTCCGTGATGAGTCTCTGCCTGGTTTTGGGATGAGGGTTATACTGGCTTCATAAAATGAGTCTGGCAGTGAACGTTCTCTTTCAATTTCATTGAAGAGTTTGAGAAATATTGGAGTGAGTTCTGTTTTGAAGGCCTTGTAGAATTCTGCGGTGAATCCATCTGGACCTGGGCTTTTCTTGGATGGGAGATCATTTATTGCTGTTTCTATTTCAATACTGGATATGGGTCTGTTTAGAAGGTTTAAGTCTTCATAGTTGAGTTTGGGGGTATCAATTTTTTCTAGGAAATCATCCATTTCTTCCAAGTTCTCGAATTTGTTGGCATAAAGGTTTGCAAAATAGTCCCTTATTATTTTCTGAATTTCGGTTATTTCTGTGGTGATGCTACCTGTTTCATCTCTTATCTTGTTTATTTGAGTGTGCTGCCTTCGTTCTTTGGTCAGGTTTGCCAGGGGTCTGTCTATCTTGTTGAGTTTTTCAAAGAACCAACTCTTTGTTTTGTTGATTCTTTCGATGGTTTTTTTCGTCTCTAATTGATTTAATTCTGATTTGATTTTAATTATTTGCTTCCGTCTATTGACTTGGGGTTTGGCTTGCTGTTCTCTCTCCAGAAAATTAAGGTGCTTCCTTAAATTACTGAGTTGCTGTTTCTCCAGTTTGTTGATGTATGTACTCAGAGATATAAATTTTCCTCTGAGTACTGCCTTTGCTGTGTCCCAAATGAGCTGGTACTTTGTGCCCTCAACTTGGTTGACGTCCATAAACATTTGAATTTCTGTTTTAATTTCTTCAATGATCCACTGATGGTTCAGCAGTGTGTTCTTTAGTCTCCATGAATTGTGGGATTTTCTGTGGTGGCTGAATGAGTTGAGCTCTAATTTTATTCCATTGTGGTCTGAAAGAATGCAGGGAATGATTTTGATACTTCTGAATTTGTACAGCTTTTCTTTGTGCCCTAAGATGTGATCTATTTTGGAGAATGTTCCGTGTGCTGCCGAAAAGAATGTGTATTCTGTCCTTGCTGGGTGGAATATTCTGTAGATGTCGATTAAGTCTAGTTGGTCTATGCAATTGTTTAGTTCTGTGGTTTCTTTGTTCAGTTTTTGGCGTGTTGATCTGTCCAGAGGTGATAGTGGAGTGTTAAAGTCCCCCACTATCATTGTGTTTGGGTCTATGAATGTTTTTAGAGCCAGTAGTGTTTGTTTGATGAAGTTGGGTGCTCCTGCATTTGGCGTGTAGATATTTAGGATGGTTATTTCTTCCTGTTGGAGAGATCCTTTTACTAGTATGTAGTAACCTTCTTTGCCTCTTCTTACCTTTTTTAATTTGAAGTCAATTTTGTCTGATACTAGGATTGCAACTCCAGCCTGCTTATGGGGGCCATTTGCTTGATAGATTTGTTTCCAGCCTTTCACTTTTAGAAGATGTTTACTTTTGCTGGATAGATGTGTCTCTTGGAGGCAGCAGAAAGATGGATTTGATTTTTGATCCAACTTATGAGCCTATGTCGTTTGATTGGAGAATTAAGTCCATTAATGTTGACAGTTAGGATTGAGAGGTGATCGTTTGTTCCTTTCATTATCACTGTCTTGTTTAAAGCTGTGTCTTCCCATTTCTTGATCTAGTGTTTACTAATTAGGGTTCATTTCTCTGTCTGTGTTGGGATCCTGATTATTTTCCCTGTATAGTACATCTTTAAGGATTTTGTGTAAAGCTGGTTTGGTGGAGATATATTGTTTCAGTTTTTCCTTATTGTGGAAGACTTTTATTTGACCTTCGGCTATGAAGGAGAGTTTGGCGGGGTACAGAATTCTTGGTTGGTAGTTATTTTTATTTAGAGTTTGGTATACTTCATTCCAGGCTCTCCTTGCTTTCATGGTCTCTGCTGAGAAGTCTGGGGTAATTCTGATTGCTTTTCCTTTATATGTGATTGTTTTCTTTGCCCTAACAGCTTTGAGTATTTTTTCCTTGCACTCTGCTGAAGCTGTTTTGATCACAATGTGTCGGTGGGAAGTCCTATTCTGGTCTGGTCGATTTGGGGTTCTAAATGCTTCTTGTATCTGTATAGGCCTTTCCTTCTGGATATTTGGGAAGTTCTCAGCTAATATTCTGTTAAATAGGTTGCCTATCCCATTAACCTCTTTCTCCAAGTTTTCCTCAATACCTATTATCCTTAAATTGGGCTTCCTGATTGTGTCTTGAATCTCCTGTAGCGATCTGTTTTGTTGCTTGGACTGGATTTGTATTGATTTTTGATCTTTCTCCATAGAATCTAAGGAATCTTCAGCTCCTGAGATTCGATCCTCTGCTTCAGTTAGTCGTGACTGTAGGCTAACTACTTGATTTCGAATCTCTTTTCCTTCTGACTGGTCTTTCCTGATGTTTTCCATGTCATTTCTTAGGTCCTGTATGGACTTCTTTACTTCATTAACTTCATTACTTTGGTTTTGAGTGTTGTCTCTCAAATCTTTAAGTTGGGTAGCTATCTTTTCATTTGACTCTTGAAGCTCACTTATCTTTCTATTTGTGGATGCCATGAAATTCTCCATTAATTTTTGCTTTGCCTCCTCATGCTCTAACATAATTGACTGAAGAGATTCAAACTTTTCATTTATCATGTTTATCAGTAAACTTTGTAGAGCATTTTGGGGGTTTTCTTCTATGTTTTTGATTGACTGCTCTGCTTCCTGCTTGTTTTGGGTGGGGGATAAGACTTCATTATTTGCCATCTTTCTTGTGTTTCTTCTGCCCATTTGAATTGGGAATGCCAGTCTACCAGCACCTGTGAGCACTGTTTAAGACCCAAAGCAGCCCTTACCAAGCACTGTTGTGTAAATCTTACAATTTCACAATTATAAACAGATAACTTGTATACCTGTCTATAAAGTTAGATTTGGTGTTCCTAAAGAATACAATTTCAATATAACATCTGATCCTGGGCCCTGTATTCAGTAGTTACTTATTTACTGTTACAACCTTATACGCAATTCTTATTTTTATATTAAGTTCTATTAGGACTGGCTTTCTCTATGAACCCCTTTGATTCACTCGTATTAAGCTGGGATATCCTCTATCCAATAACCAGGAGTCAATGGAACCTGGAGGTCCAGGCAGTAAGTCCGGAGGGTAAGTTGGAGGTAGTAAAGAGAATAGAGTAAAGTGTATTGGTGGGGGGGGTGATTTTGGTTTACTTTCAGTGACGTGGAAATGTGGAGAAGAGTAGAATCAGTAGAAAGAACATTCATAAAATGACAGACACTGGAGAGTTAGCAGAAAAGGGTGTAGGTGTTATTTATAGGAAAGTAATTTTTATAGGAAGAGGACGCAACGAGAGAAATGAAGTAAAAAAACTGGAAGACAGATACACAAAACAGAGAAAAATTATTTAACACGGAAGTATAAGTAAATAAAAAGGAAAATAACAGAAAAGGAACAAACCTAGCAAATAAACAAACACAAAAAAAAACTTGATAAAACAAACCAGTAAAAATGGAAAACAAACAAACAAACAAAAAAACAAAAAAAAAACAGCCAATGATGTTTCAGGTGTGAAAAAATTAAAAAGAAAATTTAAAAGACAAGTTAAAAAAAAAATGTTTGAAAAGAAAAAGAAACCAGTCTCTCATTTCCCTGCAATGGACTGCAGTCTATTTTCCTGATTGGCTGGTTTGACTTGATTTCAGTTGGCAAGGGGTGGTTCTGTTCTGACTTTCTCCCCTGTTGGTGCAATCGTGGGTCTCTGAGGTTCGCACAGCTTGCAGGCAGGCCTTGGGCGTCCTCTGTCGATGGGGACGTGGGCAGTCACAGGAACTGTGGCTCCTCTGTCTGCTGTGGGGCCGCTGCCTTTGATGCCTGGACTTGACTAGACTGTGAACTCAGCAGAGCGTGGCGCCTCTAGCCTGTTTTGCTCCACTAAGAGTTGCTTGCCTGAGGGAGGCGGCCTCCTTGGCATAGGTAGCTATGGAATGCAGCTCCGTTTTGGGCTGGGAATTAGTTTCCTCTGTGACGGGACCGTTTAGCTGTCCCCGGAACTGTTTGTTCCTCCGTCTGTTGTTTCCGCGCCCCTGGTAGTTGCTCGCAGCTTTTGCTTTAAGTTTAGAAGTTCCGGCGGGCAGGGCGGGGCTTCTCTGGCTAGGCCCCGGACTCGCCTCCCACCAGGGCAGGGGGTGTTCTTCTGGGCGGAGCTGGTTCTCACTGATTCCGCCCCTCCTGCCCTTTTCAAAGATGGCTTTTTTGACTTTGCTTTCCCCAGGCCCGCTTCAGTTCCAGTCTGGTCTGACCCTATGCCAGTGGCAAAGATGGCGCTTTGCTCTGGCGGTGGGGACAGGGATCCCTTCCAGAAGCTGGACTGTGGGCACAAGCGAGAGTAATTTTTTTTTTTTTTTTTTTTGCGGGGTACTCACGCTGTCTCTGCGATGTCAGGTCCTCCGTGCTCGGCTGCCGGCTGGAGTATTTCTCGCTTTAGCTGCGCGGAGTGCTGGGGGCTGTGCCCGGCACTGTGCCGGAGCCGGCTCTGGCGCGGCGGCGGGACGCCGCCCAGAGCTCAAAACTGTGTTTTCAGACCAGCAAAGTCGATTTTTCCTTCCTGTAGAGAATCCCTGTACTGTTAGAACTTACTTTGGCTGTCTATCTCGGAGAAACAGTTTCTATGAGGTGAGAAAACTACGGTATCGGAGGGAGCTCTGCAGGGCACAGCCGCTCCTCCGCCGTCTTCTGTCTCTCTCTCTCCTTTCTTGTATGGATTCTTGGTTCCCATGTAACTTGCTCCATGTTTGGATATTTGTCTCTTGTGTATTCATATCTTTAGTAACTCCTGCATATAGGTATGGTCAAATCCACTAGAAATATGTACCTGATTTTCTGGCCATTTCCTTATTCCATTTGTTTTGCTGGGGTCACATGACCACCCCAAACAGGTCCTTATGACCAATAAAATGTAAGATGCTAGTCACAAAATTTGGATGTTTGCTACATTGTAGTACAGGTGATAAGGTTTATGGTATTCAATCTCAAAATATTTTGGCATTTGAGAAAGCAATTAAAGCAGTTAATCATTTTAACCTTCCCCTGCCTCTTCTCTCTGACCTTCCTCTGAAGTATGTTATAGGAAACTCATGAATCAATAGGTTCCCTCCTTAGATCCAGAGACATGGAATATCTTTATTCTTGATAAGAGCAAGGTCAACAACCAGATCTTACTAAGTCCTCCGCCTTCTCAGTTATTATCATTAGGTCAGAGATTATATGACCTTGAATTATGGCACAAGTAGGTTAAAGTGAAAGGCTGGAAAGATGGTGTTGTATATCTCTAGTTCAAACTAGAAAGCTATATTAACTTCAGAAAAATGTATTTCAGGGAATAATACACTAATGGTAAGAAATGTCATTTTGTAAAGGTTTCATGATTTGTCATGAGGACTCAGTGTTGGAGATACATATTCCTAACAACAGAATTTGAAAATAACCTGGAGCACAATGAGTACATTATTAAGTAGAATTAGGCAAATCTATGAACATTCTGGAAAGTTTAATAACCCGTTTCAACTATTGGTAAGATTCACAAAGTCAGAAAGCAGATAGGCGATTTGATCTGTACCATCAAGTAGCTTTGTCTATTTGACACAGAAAACATTCTACCTACTAACAACAGAATGCATACCATTTCCAAGTGCACAACAAATATTTAAACTGATCATGTTAAGGGAAACAAGAGGTTTTCTCTTTGTTGCTGTTTAACTTTTCTTTTCAATCTGTGTTATTTGTTCGTTTATCTGTCTTTGGGAGGTCAAGGGGGCACAGAAACAGTGGGATAAAGGGTGAACAAATGCAGCAATGTACTCTTTATCTGACTTATATATAACTGTAACTTCTCTGTACATCACCTTTAAATTACAATAAAAATGCATGAAAGGTAAAAAAAGCTGATCAGGTTCAAGGCCATAAAGCAAGTCCTATTAAGTTTAAACTTATTCATTCACATCACACCTGATTTTCAAAAGCAGCAGAATTAAATATCAGTAATGGAATATTCTCTAAAAATAGCAAATATTTGTAAATGAACAAACTTGTATTGAGACAAGTCATTCGTGGCAACATTATAAGGGAAAATAAGTACCTTTTTCTACTTTGTTAAATAAAAGCATGGCATAATGCAAAATGTATGGGATTCACTGAAGTAGCACTAGGACTAAAAATGGTAGCATGGGTTGCATATTGAAAAAATATGAAATACCTCAGATCAGTGACTTAGCTCTATCTTGAAGAAACAAACAAACAAAAGTGTAGAGTGAGCTAAACCCCATGTATGCCGGAGACAAATAATTAATAAATACTTAAGCTAAAAGTAATGAACCAGGAAACAAAAGCAAGTGAAAAATAATCAATGAAATTACAATTTGGCAGTGTAAGATTTTTATATAAGTAGTAAGATTAGTTTAACAAAATGAGAGAGGTGGGAAAACTCCAGGCTATGCACATTAAAAGAAAATAATGTTTATTATTGAATGCTGCACCACTAATTTGGAAACCTGGAGGGAATAAATATGATGAAAGCCATCAACTCCCAAAGCTCATTCAAAAAACAGCGAGTAATACAAAGTTTTCTATTTCTATTAATGAAATTCAATTTGTAGCTATAAAAATATCTGCAAAGACAACTCCATACCTATTTGGCTTCACTGGTAAATTCTGGAGGAAAGAATAATATGAAATTTACATAAATTCTTCCAGAAAATTGAAAAGAAAGTAATACTTTCTAACTTATTTTAAGAAGCTATCATTAGCCTTATAACAGAACTAGACAAAACATTAGAAGATCCACTAGCCAAATTTTTTCAAGACTTAGAGGCAAAATCCAATCTAAATAGAGGCAAAATTGCCTTAAATAGAGGTGAATCAGATTAAAAAAATACATAAGAATAATGCATATAGCCTACTTCAGGATTTCAAACTTAGTTTAATATTTGAAACTCAATAGATATAGTTGATTTTCTGCTGGGCATTGGTGGTTCATGCTAGTAATTCTATCAAGGGTGAGATCTAAGGATCACAGTTTGAAGCATGCCAGCAAAGAAAGTCCATGAGACTCTCCCAATTAATCAGCAAAAAGCCCAAATTGGAGGAGTAGCTCAAATGGTAGAGTGCTAGTCTTGAGTAAAAAACCAAGCAGAGTATAAGACCCTGAGTTCAAGTCACAGTACTGACAGAGTAGATAGATAGATAATAAAAGAATAAAGTCCACCCTTTAACTAAAAATATGTTTATTTTTGTAAACACAAGTTGAATATTTTGTTCATAATTATATTCTACTTTTTCAACTGTTTTTTCTTCTTTGAATTCACTAGATAATTTCAAGCCTTTCATCTTTGTCTATATTTGGTTTTCAGATGTACTTCTTCACTCCTTTACTTATTGCTTCTAAATAAATATTTTGTTGTTTAAATTTTTTTTTTTAGCCAGTCCTAGGCCTTGGACTCAGGGCCTGAGCACTGTCCCTGGCTTCTTTTTGCTCAAGGCTAGCACTCTGTCACTTGAGCCACAGCTCCACTTCTGGCCATTTTCTATATATGTGGTGCTCAGGAATCGAACCCAGGGCTTCATGTATAGGAGGCAAGCACTCTTGCCACTAGGCCATATCCCCAGCCCCTTTTGTTGTTTAATTCTTATCTTTCACTCTTTCACTTTCTTCTTATCTCCCTTATTTTAATATCCTATATTGGTGTTTTGTCTTTTAAATTATTATATACATATTTTGTTAAGGTTTTCTGTAATTCAATGTATGTACTTGTGAAATTATTTTGAATTTTAGGTTTCTTTCAGAAATAGGTTAATTTGTTTTGTAATCTTTTTTTCTTTAAATATCAACTCCCCAAAATACCCCTGTCAGAAGGACAGGGAATTGAACAGGGACAGGGAACTAAGGCACTTGTGTTAGGTTAAAAAATTACAGTTATGGGGCTGGGAAGGTGGCTTAGCGGTAGAGTGCTTGCCTAGCATTCATGAAGCCCTGGGATCGATTCCTCAGCACCACATAAACAGAAAAAGCCAGAAGTGGAGCTGTGGCTCAAGTGGCAGAGTGCTAGCCTTGAGCAAAAAGAAGCCAGTGGCAGACAGGGCTCAGGCCCTGAGTCCAAGCCCCAGGACTGGCAAAAAAAAAAAAAAGAAAGAAATTTACCCTAGTTAACTAAGTTATATATAATTAATCACTATAAATAATATTTTAATAATTTCAAATTAAAAGTGAATTCAAATAATTGAATAAGGTAATGGTAAAAACCCATGATGATGGAAATATCAAAATTTTAAATCAAGACAAAATTAGTAACAGTGCTGTGCCAAGCCGTACTGGAGCCCAAGGCAAAGGAAAAATCAGCAATGCTAACCCTGTGGTTATGTTTTAAATTCTAGTCATTCTGGTGACTATGCACTGGTATTTTATTGTGGTCTTGTGGTTTTACTTTGAATTTCTTTGGAAACTAATGGTATTGAACACCTTTCCTTGTACTTACTGACCAGTTGGATTTTGTTAAATGTTAGATTCCCCCTTTCTCCTACTTATTTTCCCTGTTGGGCTGTTCATCTTATTATTTAAATTATCCTGGGACAATATTCTTTTCTCATTTTATCACTTCACTTTACTCTATTACTGCTCTTAATAAAATAAAGTTTTAAAATTTTGGACAGTCATACCTTTCACGATTTTCCATTGGGACATGTTCTTTATGTAATTCAAGAGAACTTTTGACATCCTAAAGTTTTTACAATATTTTATTAGAATTTGTAAATTAATTTTAAATTTTAATAAATAGAAACTCAAAGAAAATGTCACAGATTTTCTGTCTGGGTTGGCATTGAAACTTGGTCCTAGGATCTCAGCCTCCTGAGTAGCTAGGATTACAGCCATGAGCCATAGGCACCTGGCCCCATGAAAATTGTTAACTGAATGTTTACCACATACTACGTGATACTTTAATACAAATATAAATTGTGTAATGTTGAAGTCCATTTAAACATGTCTATCTTTCATACATTGATCATTTTGTTTAGTAAAGCCATTCAAGTTTTTTTTAGGTTAAAAACAATACCTAGTAAATTAATGTTACCTATAGTTACTCCATGGTGCATATGACAAATATCTTACTTTAACTCAGTACCCATTCATCAGCTTTCTCTACTCTTTATTCCTCTGCCTGGCTTTCGTTAACTACAGTTGTGCTGTTGTCTTCACTATGATTTTTCAGATTCCACATGAATGACATCATACAGTGCCCATCCTTCTGTGCCTTGATCATTTCAGTAAACAGTGTGATCTCCACTTGCATCCATACCATCACAAATGGCCACATTTCATCCTTTCTATGGCTAAAAGGAGTATTTCATTGTCTATACATGCCAACCTTTCTTTCTCTGTTCATCCTGGATCTTTAGGAGGCTCTTATTTCTTTCTATTATGATAGTGTTTCCATTGTCCCAAGTGTAGATTTTTGTTTTTACACACTGATTTTATTTATTGTGCATATATATCTATATCTATATCTATCTATCTATCTATCTATCTATCTATCTATCTATCTATCTATCTACAGATTACTGGACTTTTGGATTGTACAGCAGTTCTACTTTTTTTAAGTTTTTACTGATGTACAGAGAGGTTACAGTTTCATACGTTAGGCATTGGATACATTTCTTGTACTGTTTGTTACCTTGTCCCTCATACCCCCCTTCCCCCCTCCCCCTTACCTTTTCCCCCCCTGAGGTGTTCAGTTCACTTACACAAACAGTTATGCAAGTATTGCTTTTGTAGTTGTTTCTCTTTTTTTACCCTGTGTCTCTCAATTTTGGTATTCCCTTTCAATTTCCTAGTTCTAATACCAGTATACACGATTTCCAATATACTCATAAGATTACAGAGATAGTGTAGATACAATCACAAGAAGGTGATACAAGAACATCATCAATAGTAGAAGCTACAGATACACATGGGATGTTGAAAGTAGTTACAACTGTGATATAACAATCATTTCCATAAAATGGAGTTCATTTCACTTAGCATCATCTTATGTGATCATAAGGGTATAGCTATTGGGCTCTTGTGATCCTCTGCTGTGACTTGCCTAAACCAGTGCTAATTATTCCTAATAAGGGAGACCATAGAGTCCTTGTTTCTTTGGGTCTGGCTCACTTCACTTAGTATAACTTTTTCCAAGTCCTTCCATTTCCTTACAAATGGGACAATGTCATTCTTTCTGATAGCAGCAAAAATTCCATTGTGTATATGTACCACATTTTCCTGATCCATTCGTCTACTGAGGGCATCTGGGTTGGTTCCAGATTCTCGCTATGACAAATTGCTCTGCAATGAACATTGTTGTGCTGGTGGCTTTACTGTGATTTTGTTTGTGGTTTTTCGGATAGATACACAAAAGTGGGGCTGCTGGGTCATAGGGGAGTTTTACATTTAGCCTTCTGAGGATTCTCCATACTGCTTGCCAGAGTGGCTGAACCAGTTTACATTCCCACCAACAATGAAGTAGGGTTCCCTTTTGGCCACATCCCCTCTAACAACTGTTATTGTTAGTTTTCTTGATATATGACATTCTTACTGGGATGAGATGGAATCTCAATGTTGTTTTGATTTAGCAGTTCTATTTTTAAAGGATGCCCTCAGGTTGACCTGGACCAAAATTCTCCTATTTACACCTCTCACATAGCTGGGATGACAGGCACACACCACTGCATCCAAGTACTACTGGTTTTTGCCTGAGCTGGCAAAATAATCATGAGCCACCAGACAGAGTTACTTTATTTTTATTTTTACTTTTTACAGTTCTTAGGTTTAAACTCAGAGCCTGTCACTTGTCAGACAGATGTTTTCCCACTTGACCCCCTACTTCTAGCTCTTTTTTGGTTTTTGATATACATACTGATTGCTAGAAACCTTTTTGCATACCACATTTGCTTTATCGCAAATGCTTTGTAATACATTGTGTTTCCACTTTGATATCAAGAAATTAAGCGTCCTTAATTTCTTCATTGATTTACTGGTTGGTCAGGAATAAAAAGGTTATTCGATTTTTATGTTTTTGTATACTTTCCCAAGTTCTTTTTTTTTTTTTTTGAAAGTGACAGGAAAGGAATATGCTTTCAAATAGATGGAGAATAAGCAGGTCATCTCTAAGGAAGGAAATGTCAATGAATTTTACTCTGAACTAGTTTTTATTTAAGTGTTAAAGGCTTGAGCCATTAAATCCCTTCTTCCCCCTTCACCTCCCCACAGTCACACCCTAGGACCAGCCCACAGGCAGAGAGGCACAGTCCCAAGATTGGGTTAGGGTATGGGCTTACATTTGACTTGTAGTATTTGGTTTACTGGCCTAGGTAGGCTACTTAGAGACCTATAGTTTCAGAAATTTGTCATTGACCAATCTTAGGCTGGAATAAAGTCCATCACTAAGTTTTAGGTAGGTGAGGTATGCAAAAACAAAAACAATATCCCATCTTGTGACATTTTATGATTTTGTTGGGTTTCACAGGCTGACTGAGATTTCATTCTAGTATTTTCTCTGAGAGACATTGGGATCTCATCCTCTGTTCCTTGATTTTTTTCTGGTTACTGATGTCTAACCTTATTGCACTGTGGTTAGAAAAGATATTTGATAAAATTTACATTTTAAAAAATTTGCTGTGACCTGTTTCCTGACATGCAAAATGTTCTAACTCTATTCCTTGTACATTTTTACTTGAATATTATTAACACTAAGTGAGTATGTTTCATTATTATTGCTATTTTATGCAGGAATGGTTATTTAGGTTTACCCATACATTTAACAATTTTTACTTTCGCACTCACCTTAGAATGCTATTCACTGTCAGTTGTTGAGGGTGATCTATCTCAGTTTTTGTATAAAATATCTTCACTATTAATCTCAGAATATTTTTCACAATACACCATTTTAGTTCAATAACTATTTCAGCATATGCAAAAATTTACTTTAATGTCATTTCTTTTCAGGATCAATTGTCAGTGTAATGTTTTCTTCATATATATACACACATATCATATATGCACACATATATATATATGTATATCTGGTTGCTATTTTTCTCTATTAATGTTGATTGCCTTTTTGTGAATCTGGGGGTTGACAGATTTCTTCAGTTTTTCTTACATCTTTTAAAAAATGGTTATTATAAAGGTGGTGTATAGAGGAGTTATGGTGCTTTGAGTCATGTAATGAGTACATTTCTTTTTGGACAATGTTTCCCTTTCCCTTGCTCTCTTCCAGTTTTTCCTTCTATTCCCACCTACAAGTTGTATAGTTCATTTTCAACAAGTGTCTAGTGAGTACCACTGTTGCATTTGTTCACACTTATCCCCTCCATTTCTTCAGTTTTTTAAAAGGAAAACTCCCACAGAGTTTTATCTCTGCAAATATTGCTCTGTCTTAAGCTTTTTCCTTTTCTTCATGGTCTCCAATTATTATATATAATATCACTTCTCATTGCATCCTGAATATTTCTGATTCTCTTAATTTTCCTGTCTTTGACAGCTCTTTCCATTTTCATACTCTTGCTATTAATTATTTCCTCCAAATTTTCCCTTCATTAATATATACACATACATGAGTACACATATTACACATAATATGTGAAAGCTGTTAACTGAGTTAATTTCATTCACTTTTCTAGAATTTCAAGTTTTTCCTTTTCAATCTTGATATGACAATGTGTGTGTGTGTGTGTGTGTGTGTGTGTGTGTTGGCCCTGGAAATTGAACTCAGAACCTGGGTGCTGTTCCTGAGCTCTTTTGCTCAAGGCTAGTGCTCTACCACTTGAGCCACAGCTGAACTTCTAGGGTTTTTAGTGCTTAGTTGGAGATAAGAATCTCATGGATTTTCCTGGCTTTGAATCTTCAGATCTCTTCAGATCTCAGATTCCTGAGTTGCGAGCATTTATAGATATTAACCACCATTGCCCAAATTGCTGATTATTTTTTATAGCTTTGAGATTTCTGTCAAAATTTTAAGATTGGATTTATCTACGTGAATGTAAATAAACATTATTGACTTACACTCTGGTTTTGATAACTGATCATTTCCCTAGCTGGAGGCCTTGTATAACTGCTTCTCTGCATGTGGCTTTGCTTGTATTTTTACTACATTCTTTACCCTCTGCTTTACTTTGCCAAATGAGGAAAAAATTCACTTGTCTTTGGTAATCCTTTATAATCTATTACTCCAATGCTCATTCCGTTCTAACTGTTACTGTTGACCACCATATATCTTCAGGTCCATGTAATTCTCCATATACCTATGTGTTTTTCCTCATTCTGTTCCTCCCAAGCTATTTCTGTCACCATCCCCCCACCCCTAACCTACGACCTACTCATCATCCAGAGTTTTCAGACTCTTTCTTTGTAAAGTCCAATGAAACAATTCAAATTCATATAATTCTCAGGTGCAAGCCAGAACTATTCCCATGGCAAGCCAGGGAAACCCAACGGAAGCAACACAGTTCAGAGGCCCTGTTGGATCTTTCAGGTTCTATTGGACCGAATGACTCCATATTGCTTGTGAGTCTTCACTCTTTTTTCCCTTTCCTTGTGATGACCCCTGGCAGCTGTGGGCTTGCTTACAGTTTCCCATAAGCAGCAAAAAGAAATTTTCTGTATAAAGAAATTTTCTACATAATTAGTACAAAAGCCAAACTTGGAATCTAATTGTTTTCACCTACATTTTTAGAAAAATGGAATCCAGTGTTTAGCCCAGTCCAGGTCACATGCTTCTTTGACACATTAACTGAGATGGTTCAAATTACTGTTCTGCAAAGAAAAATAAAGATGATTTTAGGGATGAATTCTCCTCAGAGGGGGGAAAAACATGTGATGCTATCTTTCTTTGCTGCGGGGCTTTTAGTGCACAAGTGTGTGTGCGTGAGTGTGTGTGTGTGTGTGTGTGTGCATGCACCAGTGCTGGGGCTTGAACTCAGAGCCTGAGCACTGTCCCTGGCGTCTTTTTGCTCAGGGCTAGCACTCCCCCACATGAGCCACAGTACCCCTTCTGACTTTTTTTATATGTGGTGTGCTGAGGAATCAAATCCAGGGCTTCATGTATATGAGGCGAGCCCTTTACCACTGGGCCATATTCCTATCCCAGCTGCGGGACTTTTGAAGTGATAAACAACCACCAGGAATATTACACTTGTGTTTTAGTCATTTAATTTTGCTTTTTTTTTATCTTAACAAATAAATTTGCCCTTGAATGATATACTGATGTCCTTTATAAGTCCTCTATCTCTCATAGTCATGATCATTTGGGGGAAGCTAGGTATTGAGTCCAGGGCTTTGCAGATGCTAAACATCGACTTATACTCCAGTCCCTATACCATCTTCTTAAAAATTGGATATTAAGGACTTTCTGTATATTTACTTCTCTTTTTTTCCGTGTTTGGACACATGCAAAAACTTTCTTACTTGTAGTTTTATTAGGATGCATACTTATTTTTGAGCCTAAAATTTTTGAATGGCAATGACTTGTCACTTTTTTTCTTTTTTTTTTTTTTGGCCAGTCCTGGGCCTTGGACTGGGCCTGAGCACTGTCCCTGGCTTCTTCCCGCTCAAGGCTAGCACTCTGCCACTTGAGCCACAGCGCCGCTTCTGGCCGTTTTCTGTATATGTGGTGCTGGGGAATTGAACCTAGGGCCTCGTGTATCCGAGGCAGGCACTCTTGCCACTAGGCTATATCCCCAGCCCGACTTGTCACTTTTGATCCATGGCAAAAGTATATTAAGCATGGGAGTGCATCCCATGTAGCTACTTCTTGATATTGCACTTCTGAATATCACATGCTGCTTTATCAAGATGACAGCCTTACAACTTGTGTTTTACAACAGCCATGTGAGGTAGATTGTGCAGGCATTGTATTCTCTGTTGTACAAATTTGCAAAATGAATCTCAAATCTGCTAAGTGACAGATTCAAGAGCACACTCTTCACTTCACATATTCTAAATGTATAGCAATTCAAATGCTTGAAATTAATTTTTTCTTCAATGAACAGTTATGCCTAAACATCAAAAGTCAGCTTTGTAATAAGAATTCCTGTTATATAAATAGAAAGTTGGTTTTCCATTACATTTCCTGCCCTCTGGCTCCTAATATCCATATTCAGAAACTGTGTAGGCTGTAGGGGAGTATATAATTAACAAATGGTATATTTCAGCATTTGACATACATTATTACCTTATCTCTCTTCCAGATTTTTTATATGACTATGTGTTGTAACAGATTTAAAATACTTCTGTATATTTCTACAGAATTCAACTAGCTCATGAGTATCTATATTTGCTCCTTGGGACAAAAGCAGTCATCTTTCCCACCCAAGATATCTCAGTCATAGTCTGTTTTAAATGTAATAAATTTAGAATTGAAACTCAGTCCAGTAGACTCTCTTACTTCTATTGACTTTCTTTTTCTCCCCACTGGAGACAAGGGGTATGGGACTGACTTTACTCATCCTTCCATACGAAGGAGTAGAGGAGGTTTAATTCTGAATGGGAACCTTGAATCTTTGGTGACCAGTCCCTTTTTCTATCTGATATGTGGGCCTGTTTTGCTGGTGTTCACAGCTGGTGTTCGGACCTATTGTTCACAGATCCTGCATTATAATCCTGGGCACAATGTAGACCATTCTTATTCACTTTCTTTCCACCTTAGCTGCCTCCTGCTTTTCCCAGATTTTCAAAACTCTGCATAGAGCAGAATTTCAGAGAAGAGGTCTTAGGACAGTTTGGAAATTCGTTGTTTCTCTTCTAGCCTCAAAAAAGGCGTCTGTGAGGATACCCTCTGGTTTGTGTGTGGAGAACCATTCCTCAGGTATTACATTGGATAGTGTCTGAGCGTTTACATGTTCCTAGGATATCCTCCATTTCATTTCTATGATACTTATCGTTCCTGGATCTTAAAAATTCAAAAAGGTTCAAAACAGCAATGCTTTGGAGTTCTTGCAGTATTTTTACAGAGAAGAGGTTAGTAAAATAAAAAAAAAACAACAAAGAAAGAAAAACTAAATTCCCACTCTCTCAGTATTGTTACAGCCAGAGCTAATAATTTCCCTTCTTTTGGAGTGAAAGGTATAGAGGAATTTAACTTACTGGCAAGAATACATTGAGGTTAAAAAATTGGAAACAGTTACAACTAGTGAGTTACTCTTCAAAACACCTAGATGATTTGTATTGTCTTCAGTGATTTTATTTTTCCCACGAATTCATTTGAATTTAGTGCCTTAAATGTGCTATAGATATTCCTGTTCTAAGATCCTAGTAGAATAGAATTAATGTTAGTAGACAGATGATTTGAACTATAGTAAGCAAAAGAATTATTTGAAGGATTCTAGGATATTTACTCACTTCTATTCTAAATTAGGCTTCAGTGTTTCATCTGGCAGGAAACAAAACCACTGAGTTTACCAACCTCATATGTCACAAATTGACCACTAATAATCTTCTCTAAGCAAGTAGGCAAGTGTGCACATATGTGCATGTGCATGCCTGTGCGCATGCTTACACAGAGGCTTACATTTAAGGCCTCATTCTTGCTTAGCTTTTATCACTGGGCAACACCTCCACTCTAGCTTTTTAAGTGCTTTATTGGAAACAGACTTTTGAGTCTTTTCTATCCAGATTGGCTTTCAAGTTCGATCCTCGGGTCCCAACCTCTTGAGTAGCTGGTATTACATGCATGAGCCATGATCTCCTTATCCCATTCTTAAAGAATCTTAGAATCACACACTAGTTGAGATCATCTTGGCCCAAGTCCTTGCTTCCAGGCCAATTAATACTGACAGTAAGTTATTATTACTGGTTCCACAAAAGCCATAATTGTTGCTGATTTCTCTAAAGCGAGGTGTCCTAGAATGGACATGGACAAATACTTGTACTGTGTCTCTTGTGTGTTAAACAATGATGAAAGCATAATAGATGCTTGTAATTATTTGCTGATGAATTGAAGATTTTTCTTATTAAAGAGAAATAAGAGACTGTGTGAGTCCATATGACTTTTCATTGAGTCACTCCATTTTACCACACAGATTCAAATTTGCTGGGTACTTTGTCGAAAACCTCTTTCTCTCTTGCTTTAATTCATAGAAACAATGACTGCAGTGATTACTGCTAGTTATTAAGGATTAATAATGCAGGTATGAATTAAACTATAACTTTTTAATTTGAAATATATTCAAAGTGATTTCCTTTTGTCCTGAAGATTTTGCAATTCCCAAGAAAATCCTTCGATTAAAAGTCCAAAGTATTATTTTGAGGATCATTTAAGTAAGTGAAGGCAACTATTTCATTGGTTTATATTATAAAAACATCTTTTGTGGTGTTTAACATCTTGATTTCCCACCACACACCCCAGTATTCATGTACATAATACTTCCTAAGAATCAGAGAGAAGAAACAAGACTATTTAAGTACTGTGCAATAATCTTCTTTGGGATCTATATTTAAAATTTACTTTATTTTTAACAGAGATATAAAATCATAAAATTATACATATTTAGGATGTACCATGTGATAGTTCACTATGTAAAAGTTATAATAGGCTAAATAAATCATGATGGAATATGCCATTTTACCTGGAGTCTGTACATTTAAAGGGTGTGGTTGTTAATTATTGTTGTAAGATTGTCATTGTTAATTCATTTGTATTAGGTTGACATTGTTTTTATTAGCAACCAGTTAAAGAGAGGGTTGGAGGGTTTTATTAATATACCCAGTTGAAATCAAGTAAGTCATTCTGGAACCCACATATATGCTATGGGAGAACCAAAATTGCCTATTAAAAAATTAAAGTACCTATATTTATTTTTCTATGAAAAATTAGGTGATAGAAAAATACTTAGTATGGGGCTTTAAATTTGCCAAGTTTTAATCTTCATTAGAAAGATCATTTTTATTGTAGTATTTAGTGTTGGTCTTAATAGATGGAGTGATTTAAAAGTAGTTTTCTAAAAAGAGTACAAATTTTCCTATTAGTGAATAATCTTTATGTTTTCAAATAGGACCACATAATAGATAACTAAGCTGCTTAAACTGATAAACTCTTTATCTTAGAGTTTTAAAAATTAGTGGAATTTACTGTGAAGTTACAAATTATCAGCCTCACTCGGGGTTAAAGTTGTACACATTAATCCCAAAACAAAATAATTGTTTCTTAGAATTCATATTAGAAGGTTGTAACTTCATGTTGAACATACTCCCTCATATGTATAATATCCATACATGTACAAATGTATATCTATAGTTTGTGAAAATTTTTTCTCAACATCTTTTACCAGAGTTATCAAGCACTATCAATTTTCCCTCAAACTCATAAATAGTGACAATTAGTTTTCAAATGTGGAGAATCAAGTGGATGCATGCTGAAATGGAGAATTTGTTAGAATTCGCAGTTGGAAGTTAAAATAAAGTAGCATTTCACTTTTCAAAGACTTTTTTTTGTTTTTAATTTAATTTTATTGTCAAGGTGATGTACAGAGGAGTTACAGTTACACATGTAAGGTAGTGGGTACATTTCTTGTCAAACTTGTTATCTCATCCCTTATTTTTCTCCCACCTTCCCAGTCTTCCCCTGCTCCCCCTTCCCACCTCCCCTCCCCCCATGAGGACAGGAGAACATGGCTAGGTTATCTCATCCTGCCCTGCTGGAGGGTTTGAGGCAGTGACTGCTCCAAGTTTGATATGTTGTCCATGCCTGCTGAAGCACGATACATAAACTATTTTCTTGGGAAAAAAAAATCTCAACAACTCAAAG
This sequence comes from Perognathus longimembris pacificus, assembly GCF_023159225.1. Classification (NCBI taxonomy): domain Eukaryota; kingdom Metazoa; phylum Chordata; class Mammalia; order Rodentia; family Heteromyidae; genus Perognathus; species Perognathus longimembris. Next base: position 31,375,052 of record NC_063164.1, on the reverse strand, counting down.
ACTATTTCTTATGATGAAGAGGTTGGATTTTTATTGAGACTAGCTTTTATTTAATCAGATTTGTGACTTGTTAAAACCTTTTAAAGTCCTATTTTCAGATACCCCTCTGATGATGACTAATGCTATATTCTAACCACATTTAATTGGAATTTTCACATAATATTAAACGGACTCATGGGATAGTAGTTACTTTGTTACAAGCAATTATCAGTGAAATTTCATGAATCTGCTAAGATATTTATGTAGTTTCCAATTATTGTTGGTCTGTAGAATATGTAAACCTAAAAATTACATAGGTGTCTATATTGTATTATCTTTGAATTAACCATTATGACATAATGGGAAAAGAAAACTTACCTTTTTATTGGACTTAGTCTACATTTCATTTCCTAATTCAGTGTATATTTCCATCAATATTCCCCTCCAAAAATTGAGTGTGATTGTTTTTCTGCACTTTATTTTAGTGAAATGCAAATTAGAAGTTTTCAAGCTAATCAATGCCACCAAAATAGTTCTTTTAAACAACCAGGACATGAACTCTTTAGCAAGATTCAGTCAGTTCTATTTATAGTTCCCCCAAGCTATGAACTATCTGTACACCCATGTTTCTGCATAATGACTTTTCAATGTGGTTTCAGTAATCATTCCAGAAGGCACAATCTCAAAATATCTATATGCATAAAGAATATATTTAAAATAAAGGCTAAATTGGCTGGCCATGCATTAAACCATTTGCCTGTGAAATCGTTTTGTGAAATATCTCCAAACAGGAGATGTTCCAGCTGAGTGTAGGACATAGCAAACATTTTTTTTTTTTTTTGCTTACCATATTGTGTCGCCATAACTTCTTTTGGAAACACTTTATCTTCCAAGTGTCCTCTTAAACACTTCTTGCTTCTTCCTCTAAGATGACAAGCCATTTTGAGAACTTGGATTTCATTTAGCCTACACAGGATTAGAAGAGATAGACTCACTCTCAAACTACTTGCCTTTAAATACTTAATAGCTGGAATGACAGTGCCTGGTGATTTTGTGAAGAAAGTATGTTAGCACCAGACTCTCCCAGTTTCTGAGCTGAGGGGCACAAAGAATGAACAATATGGACTTCTTTGGAAAAGGCTGGTCTTCTACGTTTCTGAATGAAAAGCTGTTCTCTTTTTCTAAGGTTTTGGAATGGAAGCCATTTTTAAAAGCCGTATTTCAAGTTTCAAGGCAAAAGTAATTTCATTTTGTTTGAGTGTTTCTGTAACCAACAACACACATGAATCCCTTCACATAAATGAATAATGTATTTTATAATTAACCTGGTCTTTTTTTTTAGAAGACAATATCAAAATAGGTACATTGTGTTACTGACTGCAAGCTCTCTATCTTAATGTGTGCCAAGTGAAACATCAGATCCAATTTATTCATATTTCAGACCTCCAGTAACTGACTTTTCATACATTATATCCTCCATTTAAATTTTTCTTCCTTTCTCCCATATAACGTTACCTTCTTAAATCACTGAAATCAAATCGGCAAAAAAAAACCAAAAAAATTGCCCTCAAGTACATTGCTATTTTTCTACACTTTAGGCAAAATGCTTTCTGGCATTCATCTCTGGCCAATGTTTACCAATAGAAAATATATTTAATTAATTTAATTAATTTTAATTGCTCCTCAAAGCAATTTTTATTTACTACCTTCTGTTGCTCATATGCCTGTAGAAAATAATGTAGTCTACAGCCCTGGTTGTTTTCTGAGGTCTGCTTTTATTTTAACTCTGGTCTTAGAGTGCTAGTCATCTCAATAGCAGAGGATTTGATGAAGACACAGAGCATGAGTGAGTACAGACATGATTTTTTGTTCAATAGTTTGTCATGCTAACATGAAATTATGAAAATAATATCTGTTCCTATCTCTGCTATCTGTAGGACACACATAGTTCTAAATGGTATATGGGGATAAAAATGTAAAGGTGTTGAAAAAATATGTCTTTTAGCTGTGGTGTATTTATAGTGCCTGAATGAAGTTACCTATCTTTTTAGATAGAGTGAGTTATACATACTGGATCCAATAAGTATACCTATTTTACTTATATAAGCACATGACATAATCGTTTAAACCAAACCGATTTCTAAGCACCACAGCTGTTACTAGTTATTTAGAAGTCTAATTTGAGCAGAATGTGTCACGCCAACTTTGCACACACGCGCTCACACAGGCAGTATTCACATTAAAACTTTCACCTCTATTAAATAGCAACAGTTCTTCAAAAATTCCAACACTCGACTCTTAACAACTAAATAAAATATGTGTCTTTGAGGAGTAATGTGCCTATTTTATTTTTATTCCTTGAGGCAAATCTTGCATTGAGTGGTGCAGTTTTGTTACCCTGCTGTCATTTTATTCAGCTCTCAAAGATACATGTGATGATGGCTGGGTTTAGTTATCCAACTTCACCGTTTCATTCCTCCTGAATTAAGGGTAACACTCTATGACTTTGTTTTCAATAGAGGTCACATAGATATAGCCATCAATTTTGAGATAGCATTTCTTCATGCAAGCAGAAGCTTTAATAGCCTTTACAAGGGGTTGTTCCTTGGAGACTAAATTCAAAATGGCACAAGCCATCTGTTGTGGTGGGTGTTTTAAGTTCCATTGTACAGCTTCTTTCTCTGGCTCTCTCATAGAGAGTGACAGCTTTATAATCCATTCTTAAATTTCAAGTTGACTAACTCATAAAAAATATAGCACATTTACAAACCTTTGTAGACAGGCACACTGTATGGCCAGAACCACTGGGGGGAAAAGCTAAATTTGCAGTTTGGAGTCAAACATTCTACTATTCTACATTTCTTTTTCCTGAGGAAGTTATCACTGATCTGGTCCTAAAGAACACTGTGGGATGGGAAAGCTGTAGGAGGACCCAGGACAGTGAATATTCCATGAACAACATGTCCAAACCTTGAGATTCTGTTTTCAGAAAGAATGTGTAGAATGCCTTTTCATTTAATAAGGAAAGGAAGAAGCTCTTTAATTCAATGATAGATATTTTTCAAACTTTCTAAGTAAAGGTATTGTAAAAGGAGATTTAAAAATTCTCTAATCCTATTGCACTACTATCCTTTGCAGAGGTAGAAGTAATAGTTTTATGCTCTTCTTTTTTTTAATGAAAAGACTGTAGATTTAGTGGGTGAAAACAGTTTCATTTATTCTATGGCTCTGTTATCAAGCTACTGACAACAAATCAAGTACTCAGTTAATATTAAGGAGGGATAATGGCAGGAGAGGCAGAGGAAGAAGGGATAAAGGCAGGCAGGCAGGAAGGGAAGAATGGAGGAAGGAAGGAAGGAAGGGAGGGAGGGAAGGGGGAGAGAAGAAGGAAGGAAGTAAAGAAACAAAGAAGGAAGGAAGGAAGGTGGGAAGGAAAAAGTAAGGATGGGAAGGAGAAGAGGAGGGAAACATTTATAGCACAAATTCCAAGCTCTTTAAAAAAGGCATTGAGCCTTACAGATGACCAACTGTAAACTAAAATGCTAAGAGGAATAAAAAATAAATTAAAAAATAAAATAAAAATAAAATCAAATCAAGTATACAAATTATGGAAATGTATTAAAAACTAAGCATTGATACTATACCAACATTTCTAGGTAGCACACATAATTGGCTTCTAGATCTGACATGCCTATTTTGAGACTAGAATTGATTTTTTTGTAAAACTTACAAGTGCAGCAGGTCTAATATTATATCTAAAATAGGTCTGTGGAAGAAATTGTGCATTACATAAAAATATGATTTCCCCCTTTTTGTAGAACTTTCAGGTAATGATGAAAGATTCACTAGTCATCGGTAGCTCTCAAACTTGACTCAAGGTAAAGAACTGTGGACATGAGCTGTTTAAATTTTCTAAACTGTTTTGTATTATTCAAATTAATTTATAGTGGTAAGATTTGAAGAATTACAGCAAAGTATGTTAAATCAGACTGTATGAACAGTGGCACACATTTGAATATATGGGTACTATGTCTACTATATATCTTGTGACATGTGCCTTAAATTTTTTTTTTCAACAGACAAGTCTGAGACCTAGAAACTACAGGTCATATAGTGGTATAGGATGTTTTAAGGGGGATTTTGGTAAACAGGGATGGAAAGACAGAGATCATCTGTTTTCATCTGGTTTAAGTTAGACTAGCTTTCAAGCTCCATCAACTGATATTAGTCTATTTACCTTTATTAAAATAATAAATTATTTTAATTAACTTATTTATTAAATTGATTAAATGAATAACTATTTAATGCCCAAAGTAGGATACTTTTTAGAGTCAAAGAGGGCATTACTGGCAATTTTCAGGAACAAGAGATTATTGTAGGCATGATCTAAGAATGTTAGAGAAGATTTGATAACTTTACCCTCCCATCTACTTATTCAAGAAATGTTTCTGAGGATGAATTATGGTCAACAGGATTCCAAGGAGCAGAATTAGAAAGTCCTTTCTCTGCAAGAGGACTCTGGAGATGGCAATAGTATAGAGAGTTTTAGTGAAATCATTGAATCTAGTGTCTTTGGATTTAAGACCAAAGGCATTTTAAGCCATACATAAAGACTTAATAACTCACTCAAGCTAGCCATGGTGGCACACACTGGTAATCAACGAGGAGGATAAGGCTGGAGGATCATGAGTTCGAAACCATCCTGGGCTATACCTTTTTCACCATCCAATCATGCTCCCAGACCTTTCTTGCCCTTTGCTTAAAAAAAAAAACTCACTCAAGGGAAGAGGAAGTAGTAGAATAGCCTTGATTTTTACCTCCAACAACGATACAATGTTTAATGCTGTATCATGTTTCACCTTAATGATTTCATCTGTGAGGTGAAAGTGCAGAAAAAATTGTACTCAGGGGTCACCACTGACCCCAGTACTTCTAAGAGCTAGGGTGAAAGATAACATTTTGGATGAGTTGTATAGAAGATATCTCTTTGAAATCCATTGGAAGGCAATTAATCTGGAGTATCCAATGACCCTGTTACACAGGGATTGCTTAATCCAAACATGTAGCTATTACTTAAAGGAAGATTCTCATTGGAATCTACTCCCCCACAGTTTCAACTAAAGTCTGGTGAACCCTATCTGACTTTTTGTTTCAGTGTACTTCCTCCTGTGTATGCTACTTATCTATCAAAATCTTCTCTCCTTGGTTTTCCTTCCTTTTTGTCTGGGAGTGATACTGTCCTACTGTAGATTACTTTTGCTATTACAGAGGTGGATCCATGCCACTACATTTTTTTTTTTTTTTTTGGCCAGTCCTGGGCCTTGGACTCAGGGCCTGAGCACCATCCCTGGCTTCTTCCTGCTCAAGGCCAGCACTCTGCCACCTGAGCTACAGCGCCCCTTCTGGCCGTTTTCCATATATGTGGTGCTGGGGAACCGAACCCAGGGCCTCATGTATAGGAGGCAAGCACTCTTGCCACTAGGCCATATCCCCAGCCCCCCATGCCACTACATTTTTGACAATGGAATATAATTTTATGAGGATCTAATTGAAAGAAAATTGCTTGTAAAGGAATGTTTAACTTTCTTCCTGTAGGCTAGGATACATGTCTCAGACAGCTTTAGCAGAGGACGGTGTCCCAGAGGATTTGAGGGTTAAGAGGAACTAAGCTGAGTGCTGAATGACCTCTTCTAGCTGAGCTCTGCCCCTAGCCAGCATTTCCTGTCTACTCTAGAGAGGCATCTGAGAGTGAAAAAATGCCATCTTTCTCAATATTCTATTTGGGATTCATCTGTTAGAGTCTTAGCCTGTAACCTGGCTAATGGTTTATAGAACCTCCCAGTGGGAGCAATGTAGTTGCCACAGCTACAGGGCCAGCACTAGCACTAAGCTTGGTGACTCTCCTGCTCTTCTTAGCAAGTGTGCCCAGGCAGCAGTCCTCATGAAAGCTCAGATCCTAAAGACATTCACTTAGCACATTTCAAAGCAGTGTAAGGTGGGCCCTGAATTTCAAAACAAAAAAAAAAAATAGCAATATCAAAACATCCAGGAATGACAAATCAGTAGGACTGAATAGAATTAAAGCAGTAAAATTAGCCAAGGATATACATGGAGCATAAAATAGACCTTAGTCACAGTGGGTAAGGGTTATCACTTGTACCTTGATGAGGAGAGGCCTGGGACTACAGTAAGCCTGACTTACTTGCAGGTTTATTACAAGTGATTTGTATAAAGTGTGGTCTAAATATAATAAATGTAAAAAAAATCAAGAGATATTTCAAAAATGAAAAACTTAAACTCTTGTGCCCACAGTTACATAGCTCAGTTGAGGAAGAGAAGCTTTTGTTCTGTCCTGTATTTGCACTTAAGTCATATGTGATTTGCTAAGTGGTCTTGTCTGTGCCTTTCCTTTTGTTCCTGTCATTTTCTGAAAATGTAGTTTTTTGGGTGGCCCTCAAAAAATTTACCTCCAAAAGCAAGGCCAAAGGTAATGTGCTTAATTTTGGTGATAAAGGGAAATTTTGAAATTTGCAGAAAAGCAGGTTATCTTGAGTGGAAGTTGGGTATCCTAATGGGAAAAATAGATCTAGCATCCATATACTGTGCTGCATCTGTATCTGCATCTATATACTGTACTATGCATCAGGGGTTTGCCGTTTTTCCTTAGTGGTGATCCCCTTGGAGCCATATACCTTTGGATACCTAATATCCTTAGCTGTCTGTCTGTCTGTCTGTCTATCTCTGGCTTAGCTTGCTCATTCCAACTAACTGAATTCTCAATTCTGTTTCTTTATTCCTTAAAGAATGCATAGATTCTAACACTGTAGTTCAGAGGTTTCCATCTGATTTGAGGGGCTTATATTAAAGATTTGACTGAAAAATGAATTATCTCGAGAGTCAGTAGGTGTTTTTAAATAGTGATCATTTTAAGAAACCTTTCAAGTTTTTGAAAATGTATTTTATATATTGAAGTTGGCATAGATACAAGTCACATCTTACTGATTAACCAAACAACAGAAGGACATATACAGATACTCCCACTGTCCTTTTTATGACCCAAGCACAACACTATGTATTGCATAGGGAAAGTAAATGAGGTACAATAGGACCTTGTTACTGGCCTGCAATGACTGGTTGGAGGGCTGGGAAATGCAGGATGCTTCTCATGGTAGGTTTTCCTTATCCTCACGCTCCTGGCCTCCCAATGGTTAATACCTAACAAGTTGTATTGGCTGAGTTCTTTCTTCCATTTGATAGCTCAACTGAAGCTTGATGTTTATGGTGGAAATTGTCTTGATTTCTTTAGATGAGATGAGCATCCAAGGAGTTTGGAAATGTGTTTTAATTAAGATTCTGCTAAATTTTACCAGACACCTACTTGGAAAACAAAGCAACTGAATAATTAACTCTGATGAGAGCAGATGCTGTTCTAATGACAACCTGTTACTGCTCAAGTGCATCATTAGTTGCTTTACTGTGCTCCTTTAATATGTCCAGAGCTCTCCTCTGTTAATGAATACATTGGTAGCTGTGTACTTAAAATAGTTTCTCATTCTGGACTGTTGTAAAAATATTTCTAGCATCTGCAGAAATATTCATTTAAATAATTTGGCCCCCACCCACCAACTCCCTCCCTTCATCTATCTGGTGTGTGCTGGAACCAAACCTTTTTTTTTTTTTTAGTTTTCCTTGTGGGATTATTTTAGCCATACATCAAGTGAAGCTTACAAATTGATGAGAATCTAATGATGCATTTATTTACAGATGTGCATTTCATTTCCCTGTTATGTTGTTGAGGGTAGATGAGTTTAGAAGCTCCACTCCCCTCTCCTCCCCCTCCAGTGTTAGGGGAGCAGCTATGCCTTTGACACAATAAAGAGAACTGGCTTCATATTTGATTTTATATATAATTGTCGAACTGGAATTGACACTAGTTCTCTTTAAGTGAATGATTTGCCTTTTGAAATAGCAAAATAGCAAATTATTTCTCCTTAGTGACACAATAGCACTATATGATGGCTGTGGGTGACAGCATGCATCATTTTTCTATGCAAAACACCAGCTTAAGTTTTAAAACTTATAGACAGCACAAAAATAACAACAGTGATTTTCAAAATAGGACAAAGGCAGAGGGAATCAAAGCATGTCAGTAATTTGTTTTATGAAATAGACTTTGGAATGTTTTTGTCCATTCATAAATGATTTCCAATGTGCTTTTACTCATTAAAAATTTGAGTTGATAGCCCCAAACACATTAATATAAATGGTGTAGCAGAAGCCATGCTTCTGTTTGTGTCTTCAGTTTGTCAGGGTGCTGGTTCAGAATCCCATGTCAAAGTATTCTCAGCAATGCTGTCGTCCCTTTCCTGAGGAACAGCAGGCAGTTCATGGCTAGTGCTAGGCAGGACCTGTAGTAGAGGCCTGCTGTTTCCCTTCTCTCCCATTAAGCAGAAACATGGTGCTTTCACATACCCCACTGCCATCTTTTCCTTCTGCGTTTTCCATTGTCATTTTTTTGCTACTAAGACTTTACTAGTGGGCACATGAATTATGTACAGTGTTCTCATCTTCCAAGTATTTGGAGATTTACAGAATGTCATCAAACGGGTAATAACTTCTGATCCTGTTTCCTGCAGGGGGCAATGTGTAAAAGTTATCTTATGAACACACACACACACACACATACACACACACACACAAATTCTCTTCTTGTTCACATGTGTCTCTGTTCACCTTGTCTGAGATTTAATTAGAATATTATTTAAGGTGATCTGCAAAAGAGAACTCTGGTTTTCTTCATTCATTCATTTTTGTATGAGTCAATGACAGTCTCTATATCTGTGCCTGGATGCATTATACAGATCCATAATCCTTTGGAACTTTATTTCTCCCACCCCCAGTTACAAATCTAGAAACTTGGGTTCTCGGTGCAGAATGCCATCATAGCTCAGAAAAAGCAGCAGCTTACTCATTGTCTAGGTTTACCGGGCTGAATAATCTGAGGAGATTCCCTGCTCTGCTCCTTGCTTTGCTTGCATTGTGGTCTCTGCAGAGAGAACTCCACAGACTGCTGCACCTGAAAGCAGGGGGCCAGGAATATGGCATTCAGACTCACAAGGTCTGGGATCAACTCTTAACCATGTAATCTTGCTCACAGCCTGTCTTCTCTCCAGGTCTCACTCTCCCTGTCTGCAAACCCTGTTGAATAGGGAGGGTCAGTATTTTAATTCATACATGTTATGATGAGCATAATGGGATATATACAGAAAGTGGCAGAAGTGTTCATAAGATGCTATTCAGAGGTCATTAATTTTTATTTTTATTGTTATAATTAAGTAGTTGTAGAAAGCAGTTACATTTCCATAAATCAGGTTACGTACAATGCTTCTTGACAATGCCACCCTTCCTTTGTTCTCCCCCATTTCCCCCTTCTCATCCCTAACCATGATTTACACAGCTCATTTTTTACATACTGTACATTGTATGCCATCATGCCTAGCTGTATTTTAGATCTAGTTTATACGTTTGAGAGAAAACATGTGCCAATTTTCTTTCCAGCTTTTCAAACAAAATGAGACTCACAGATGCATGAAGTGTGCTCTCTTTTACCTGGCTTCGTTTTTGCTCCATCCTATTTCAGACAGTTCTCGTTTTGGATTGTAAGAACGCTGGAAAGAATGGAGACTAAAGCCTTTCAAGTTGCAGGCAGTTCTCAGTCTCCTGACTGCTATGAGGAGTCAATGTGATCGCATGAAAAGTACCTAACAGGCACCTAGAAATAGAGACTCTTGTTAGAATGGAAATCTTTATGCTGAAATCCACATGGTAGGGGCTGGACCAACGGTGGTCCAGAGCCTCCCAATCATGCGCTATAGGAGCGGCTGGCTAACAGCTCAATAGTCGGCATAGCATGGTCACTCTAACCCTCTTTGTTAGTCAGGAATTCTGCCTAAGGCTGGATGTTCTGGGATCCTCTGATTCCAGGAAAAGCAGGAAGCAGAGGGCAGTCATAGCCTGGCACTCAGATGCCCAGGCTGTCCAATTAGACATTTGCTCTCACATAACTTTGGAGAAACAATCTGACTTTCGGAAACTTTTTAATTCTCTGAGAGATAATATGTGGACGATAATAGTATTTATTCCAACTGGCTCACAAAATTGAATATAAATATGGCTTATTCCCGGTCACACATTTCATATATCAAGTAGCATCAGCATCATGAATCATTGGGGCAGAAAAAGATGATTGCCTGTTTGCTACAATTATACTTGGAAGAAATGGTGAGAAATGCTAAAATGCTCACTTAAAACTGAACAAAGCAAGGGATGTAAAGTACGTTTAATAATGTGATTACAGTTTGTGAATAAGAGCTTAATAATTACAATGGAAATACTCTTTAGATATTATAAAATCAAAATGTTTGAATCTAATTTGGAGGAAAAAAGGATTCTAAATATAGGAAGACATGGTAGTTTATATTTGTCAATTGCATCTATTTACAACTAAAATACTCTTGTCTTTTTTTGTAAGAGACTGGGGTTCAAATGCTCATTGGCAGGTGCCCTACAACCCAAGCCAGGTCTCAAACCCCTAAAATTTTCTTTGGTATCAATCATATAAAATTTTAATTGTTTCTTTCTGCCTTTTTCACAAATGTATTAATATCTCAGAGAAAAGACTCTCAGAATAAATTTTAAAAAAATACTTACCAATAGTGTTATGGGAAAACAGGTATCTCTCCTGTGTTCTTATTTCAGTCAGAAGCTACAAAGAAGGTTCTGAAGGCTGATGGATGGAACTTCACAATTCAGAGTTGTGTTCTTCATGTCATTAAATGGAGTGTTTAATTGCAAATTAAATGAGTAGTCTCTTCTAATGTTAACAGTGAATGGAGAACAGGTGAATGGAGAGCAGGGCCATGCCATGGGTGTGTGGTGAATGTAGTAACAATGGTTCCTGGCTCAGGAAAATCTAGCACTTGGGGTTTAATGTGCTCCAATTGCCGTCTTGAAATCATTAATAACATCATTGAAGAATGTGTGTTTCATTAGAGAATCAGATGGAGGAATCCATATTCTAACTCCACTCTCTACTTAAGAGGATACGAAGACTGCAGAGGTGGGCTGTTCCATGCGATGCTGGGTCTGGGGCTATACAATTAGTATGCTTTATAGATCATCACTGGGGGACTCGTTCTATTCCTGATGTAGGTGCCAAATGTGTCCCCAAATAAATACTGTAATGCTGTGGTTCTCCATGGCTCTCCATCCACTATAGGTAAAGACATAGGCCCAGGGAAAGGGGAGATTGGCTTCCCAGGTCTGCATTTTCAGTTTGCACTGGGTCTGTGGAAGTTATGAAGCTGGTCAACTATTACTTTCTGAGAGAAGATCTAAAACCCTCCAAAGCATTCAGTTACAGTGCCGTAGTCATTTTGTAAATGAGTTGGAAAATAAGTGAATAATAACCTTAAGAATCTAATGTCTGCTACACATTCAAGCCTCCTTGGAATAAAAAGCCACACAGTGCTTCTTTGCAATTCCTATTTCCTGGTACAGCCACTTATTCTAACTTTGCATACATCGATAGATTTCATAATTAGGAATTGTACAGGACCATTATTTGTGTAAGAACTGCCATAAAAATAAACAACATAGCAATAAGAAAAAATAAGTGTGATTGCCTAAGTATTCACCCTTGGCCAGTAATGTCTGCCTTGAGGATGTAATCATGTACAGGGGTTAAAAGCAGGTATGCAAAAGTACTCATTACTTGATTTATGTAACTGTAACCCCTCTGTATCTTTACCTTAAAATTTAAAAATATACATTTAAAAACCAAAAGTACATATGCATATTCTTGCCCCAGAATTAGCATGGTGTGGGAAACTCATTTAATTCATGCACCTCACTGGAAAAGGAGAGTGGTTTCAAGTTTATGAAGTTTGAGGATATAAGATGTACAGTAAGTGCTAATGCCTTGCTCAGCACATAGTCAATACTTAATAGCAAAGTAATTATCACAGAAATATTAACTGCCACCACCTTCTTCACCTATATATATTTACTGAAGAGAAAATAATCAAGAGTAAGAAAAATAATCATAAGCTCAGGCTTTGGCTACTTTTTAATTGGTCTAGATCATGTATGCCTCTTTAGTATGATAACAATATATAAGCACAATTGGTGGTAATTCAATTGAAAATTGAGGGTGACTATACACAGTAACTTTTAAAGTACAGCTTATGTGGATTTGCAATAGATCAGAACTGCCAGAAACCTTCTGGATTTTCTAGATGGTGTATTAAGTTTATGGTAGAAATGGAGGGCAAGTGTCTTAGGATTGGTATTGTACCTTCTGAGCAGAGAGGAATTAAAACTCCCAGGTCAAGATCGTGACTGTGATCACTTCCCATTTCATCATTCAATGTGCACTTAGGATACAAAACATAAATAAACTATTTAAAAACTCTAAGCGTGACTTATAGCGGTTACATTTTTAGTCTATGGTTTATTTTTGCCAGAGACATAATTTACGTGATATGCTCCTTCGTTAAAAATGTAAATCTCTAGTCACTGCACCTTTTTTCTGAAGAGAAAACTATCATCTACTTTATAATACTCCATCTCTGTGCCATTTCCTAAAGTCCCTTATTAGTCAATGTGTGGAGAGCTTGGATGTTCAAAGTCTTTGATATGACAGCTAACACTTCTGCAACCCATGGTTCTTGTACACGTAGGGCGGCCTGGGAGGTCAGCCTATAGATTGGCTGCTGTGTTAGGGCAGCCTGTGGAGAGCAATGTGTAGTTAAGAACTCAGCAGCCTGATTCTCTTTTTGTTCCTTCCTCTTGCAGATCTACTTCAGGTCCAAGGCTACCATTACTTCAAAGGGAATATCTACACACACAAAGAATCCAGGAAAGGAAGAAAAGCCAGAATCATTATTATAAAGAGGATAAAATAAACATGTTGGCAATGCTTGTTTTCCTTTAAACTACCCAGTTGGAATTTTTTTTGGGGGGGGTCAGAGAAGGCCAGTTTGCAAAGCTACTATTGTCTTATTATCTGATCCCAATGTGAAAAGGATGAACTATATTTTCCATTGACTTAAGTTGAGTAGTAGTTGGACTGAAATGAACTATACTGGTTGCTGTCCTCCATACTTATCAACAAACTTTAAAAAACAAAGTTACCTATTATACCCCCTCATTTCCTATAGATGGTAGCTGCAGGAGGAAAAAAACAAAATGTGTATAGATACAGAAACTCAAAAAAGCCAGCCAGTCACTTGTTTTTATACAGAAACCAGCATACTGACATTTAATGATGCTGGGATACTGCCATAGTGTGAAATTTTGTATGCAGAACATTTCCAAGGGGATTGGGGAAGGAGGAAGCACCCTGTGGAATGCACTGGATGAGATTGTATATAAGACAGGTACCACAAAAGGTGGGTCACCTTTCCTCCTTACAAAATAGAGGAGGCCTTTAAATTTATGGGATGCACAGCTGAACGTTGTGCCTTTTATGGAGACCTCTTTGGGTCTGATTAATTAGTAATTGGGGCGAGAGCTATGCACTTCAGTGACTCTTGCTGCCTTGATTGTAAATCGCAATCTGGTGCAAAAACTCGGCAGGTCACATTGCTGTTTTTGCTGTACCCCAGTGACACCACTGATTAAATCTGTGTAAACAGTATCATTATGAAAATATTTTTGTTATAGGCATGAGGAATTAACACATTTTTATTTTGGATGAAAATTAAAATTATTTGTGGGAGCTGGGTATGTTTTCATCAATTGTCAGTCATCCCAACAGAGTGTGTAGAGAAGTAACTATTTTAATTTTCACAAAGGAAAAAAAAGAAAGCTCTCAGACAGAGGGCTTTTGAAACTCAGAATTATAATTATGTCATTCATAATACAGATAGTAACATTACAGACACGTATTATGTCACTTAATAGTCAGTTAAAAAAGTAAACAGAAATGTGGGAATTTGCCCACATATTCCCTTTACAATGGAGCACTTCTGAATGAGCAGACAGTTTTTATGGATTCATGTGTACATGCACATGCACACACACACACACACACACACACACACACTCCCTCAGATACTTCTCCATTTTATATTCTACATGTTTCCAGAGTTAACCTTAACAGAACTTTGTGCTAGCTGCCTATAGTCAGGAACACTAGGCACTCATGTATAGACAGATGACCTGGTCCAAGGGTGTTTATCCTGTGCTCACACACCAGGCCCAGATTTCAGTGAAGAGATAATGGCAGGCCATTAGGTCACCTTGAACATTTTATTCAAGCATGATCTTATACCAGATTCTGAAGCAAATAGACTATATATAAATAAATGTATATAACATTATACACACATATATTTATATATTAAATGTGTTTTAATATATTATATAAAATGTATTATACTTCATTGTCTCATCATCGTCGACACTTTTGAAATATTTTTTTAGGAGGTATATTAAGATTAAGCAAAGATATCATTTGCTAGAATGATAGACTACATAAATCATAGCCTTCCTTCTTTATTTTCTGAATGGCTCCTACTTAATTCTGAGTAGACATTAAAATTTTGTTTGATAATTCCAAACAAGGCCTGTTTTCTCCTCTGTTTGCTGAGACTGCTAAGTCATCCCAGTCAAATGGGAGGCTCTCTACTTGCTTCCTTTCACAGGGCACATATTGGGAAAGGTTTAAATGAACTTTTGTCAAATGTGCTTCTTGAGTTACTGAGACTTGAGTTGCTGTTCATCTACTGGCTGGCAGCAACAAAAAGAAAAAGTGACTTTTCTTTCTTTTGTAAGCCCACAAAAACCATTATTGAAATACTAAGGCACAAAAGAGAGAGCTATCAAATCAGCAAATTTGCCCTGTGCAAACTTTTAGAGTTAAACAAAGGATGGGCTGTATACATTTCAAACGACTGCTTTTGCATTATATAGGATGATAAAACAAAGACACAAAACTGTCTTTGAACAGAAGAGGAAGCATTTACCATTAAAGCTAGGCAGATGTCCCAGAGGCCTTTGCCAAGGTGGAATGTGCAGTGTACAAAGCAGACACCAAAGGACCACTCACGTTGGCCATTAGTAGATGGAATCATGGGACTGTATGTGGTTTCAAGGGGTACCACCCCTTGCCCGATAAATAAGTTTACTTAAGGTTCTTATATACCTTTGATAGAGGCTAGTCCAGAGAAATTTGGTATTCATTAATACCATTTGATTTGCCACTATACATTTGTTGCTTAGATAACAAATCAGCTGATTAGATAATTTAGGAGAATTTTTTACACAGAGCCTACTAAATCTGTCTTTCCAGAAATAAAAAGGGCAAAGATGTTTCAAAGGATTATCCCACAAAATATTTTTTAAAAGAAGGGGGTAGGAAAGAAGAATGATTATAAATATTTCATTTTATTTTTTTACTATTTACCGACAGTATAAAGCATGAAGCCAAAAGTCAGAAAAAAGAAACCAGGAAATATAAAAGGCATCCAAGCAGGAATGAAGATGAGGAAGATGCATGGGCAATTTATTCTTGAATATAAGAAAATTCAAAGTGATCACATTTTCTTATCAAATACTTTTTTTATGTAGTATAACACTGCTTTGTATGAAACATAACTTAAGCCACATCAATAAAATTTAATTCATTAGAGCCTTTTGGGAGGAACATTTTATAAAGTGTGAAGAATAACTATTGAGTAGTAGGTAATTAATTTTAACTAGCATATTGGTAAAATCAGAAATAATCCTGCTTTAGAAAAAATAAAGCCACTACTCTTTCCTAGTAAATATTTTCAGAGCAGTTTTCAGAACATAGCATGCAGAAAGACCAAGAAACACACACACACACACACACACACACACACACACACACAGAGAGAGAGAGAGAGAGAGAGAGCTAAATGCTAACAATCTATATATTTGTGTATTCTCCTCTTCAGAAAACAAAACAAAATAAAACTTCCCTTATAGCATAAAACCAGGAAAAGAAGTTCAATGTATTCCTGTTTATAAATGTCATTTTCTATTGTAAATGTAATATGCACTTATTTTATTCAAATGTTCACAAAAGGGAGCAAAATATAAAATAGTGAATACCTCATGGCTCCAACTTCCACAATTAACTCTTTTTTCCCTGAATTGCAAATAGTTATATTTGCCAAATCTATTTGAAATATTGAAATGCTATGTAGCATTTTTAGTTCTTTTCTCCATGGATAAATGAACTTCCTTCTAAAAGGGCCATATACTTTGTGTTCCCTCATTTCACAAAAGAAAATATAAGTGGTCAGAAAAAAGATAGATGTTTTAAATGAAAGTTCATTAATCTTGGAGTAAGAAATCAATAAATGTGTCACGATCACAGATGATAGAACAATGGTTAAAACTGAAGTCAAGTGTGGGAAAGAGATTGGTGGAGAGGAATGGGTGAGATTCTTGTTTATGTCTTCATTATGTTCCAGCTCTCAGTCACATCCTGCCCACACCTGCCCCTATGAGCAAGAAATTCAGTAGTCAACTCCCAAGACCAAATAAACACAAGAAGGTCAGAATCCAGTAAAATCAATTAGCGGGTATACTTATGAAACTTACAGACACATGCGTATTTATAGATGGCAGTAGAATACACAACAGATTAGTGGTTTAGAGTCAAAGACAAGGAAGGGAGTAGAACTTTTGTAGTGTGGCTATAAAAGTTTATACAAAGGATCCTGTGTGGTGAGTGGAATGTTCTGTTTTATGTATACATGTAGAACATATATGTATATATAAAATATGTATACACATATGTATGTATACAGAATGAGTGAAAGTGAGAGACACATAGGGACAGACAGAATGAATCCTGGTTTTGGTACTGCTCTGTGATTTCATATGATGTTACAACTGGTTATTGAATAAAAGATACATGATTTCTGTTTCAATTGCATCTGATTCCATAGTGATCTCCCTATAAAACAGACTATCAATTACTTTGTTTTTTTTTATAGAGAACTCTGAAACTAAGAACATAAACAGATCTTTGTACATATTTATAGATGCCTTGCCTAAATTAAATAAGAACCACATTTTTATTTTGGCCATGTGTGCTTGTGTGTGTGTGTGTGTGTGTGTATGCACACACATAAACATATACCACATGATACACACGTATGTATTTGACTTAGTGTTTCCTTTAAGCATTATTCCTGTATCATTCTTCAAAACATAGTAATAAAATAGTTGTTTCAGAAATGATGGTGGAGTATAATATTTAAAAAATAGGCATAGGGTGACTGGATGGAGTCACCACTGTCACTTATAAACAGTTTGAATGTGGACTAATTGTTTAATCACTATATCTCAATTTGTTTACTTCTTATAGTGACAAAAGCAGTTGCTATCTCAGCATTGCCAAATTAAGACAAATTAATTCATAGAAAACATTTAGAATAGAGCCTGATGCACAGTCCTACCTGTAGGTATCGCCTGTTATATGATGATAATGAAGAGTCTCCTAGGGCTGGGGATATAGCCTAGTGGCAAGAGTGCCTGCCTCGGATACACGAGGCCCTAGGTTCGATTCCCCAGCACCACATATACAGAAAACGGCCAGAAGCGGCGCTGTGGCTCAAGTGGCAGAGTGCTAGCCTTGAGCACAAAGAAGCCAGGGACAGTGCTCAGGCCCTGAGTCCAAGGCCCAGGACTGGCCAAAAAAAAAAAAAAAAAAAAAAAAAAAAAAAAAAAAAGAGTCTCCTATGCTTTTGCTCCCAACAATCTCATGAGGCCCCTCTCCCAGGTATGCAACATTATTAAGCTCACTGTACATGGATGTCAATGTTAAATGCTATGCACAAGGTCATAAAGCTTGTAATGTTTCAAAAGACTGTATCTATCATTGTTGATTCTGTTATAATTTTGTGAGTTGTGCAAGTGTGTTATTTTGTTTTAACAAAATAACATTGTGTTTTATTTAGGTATGCAAATATCTAATTTAGGTGTGCAAATTTCTTTTCCACAATAGAGATTTTTAAATGATACTACATATATAATTAATATCAGTATCAGGTTTTCTTCATAGTTTTAAACTATATGTGACCTTACTAGGCTGGGAAGGGCATATTCTCTTTATATTTTAACATTTGTTTTTTTTAATGCTGGACAAATCTAAGAATAAAGAGGTGTAGAAAAACAAAAGAGAGAGGAAGTCAACCCACAGTTCAACTTCAAAACTTCAGAAAAATTGAGGTTTTGATTTCAGTCCAAAAAAAGAGGAAGGCTCTGGTCAAATCTTATTTTATATAAAATGACTACCCTTGAAACTGGGGAGTAGAATTGTAGCAGGTTTTGGTTTTAACTACTCTTTAGGAAAAAAATGCTGAAACTAATCTTTTGGTAACTAGCTACTCACACAGTATTATTGTGGAAATGACCTCCATTTGGTAACCTGATCTTCATATCAAGTATGGAATATTTTGGTGTTGTATTGTCTTTGTGGGAGTGGAATGAGTGGTGTGTGTGTGTGTGTGTGTGTGTGTGTGTGTGTGTGTGTGTGTGTGTATTTGCTACATATCTGTTTGTGTAATAAATCAATGCTCAATTGAGATAATCAAATGTGAGATAGTTTAGCATGGTTATTGAGAGCACAGGCTTTGATACTAGACTTTTATTTAGTGTTTGGCTTTGTAATTTATGTGAATGGGAAAATAGTAACTGCAACTGTCTTTTTTGTGAGCAGTTGCTTAAACTCAGGGATTTCTTTCTCAGCTGGCACTTTACTACTTGAGCCAGACTTCCCATGTAGCATTTTGCTAGTTAATTGGAACTGGAATCTTGTGGCATTTTCTTCCTTGGCTAACTTTGAATCCAAATCTTCTAGGTGTCAGCCCTAACTGGGGTTACTTGTACAATGTTTATACAAGTCACTACAAATCATGGGCGCTCAGCATGTATCTACCTTCCAAAGTGGTTTTAGCAAGTAAAGAATAAATGCAAAGCACCCAGAAGATTATATAGTATACAGAAAGTGCTTAATAAATGTTAGCTGTGCTAACTTTGTAAGTAAATGTCAGGTGTGGGCTGAGTTTTGGCTCTCATTATTTCACAAATACAAAATGAAAACTCAGATATAAAAATTCTTGATATACGGGGTGCTGGTGTCTCACACTTGTAATCCTAACCACTCAGGAGACTGGGATTAGACCTGGGGATTGTCATTCAAAACCAATCCAGGCAGAAAAGTCTATGAGACTCTTATTTATTTCCAATTAAGTAAAAAAAAAACTGAAAGTGGAGCTGTGGCTCAAGTGATAGAGTGTTAGCCTCGAGCAAAAATGCTCAAGGACAAGACCTAGGCCCTGCAAGCCCCTGGCGCATGTGTGCACGCACACACATACACACACATCACAAAAATCAACTAAGTAGTTTGAAATTTAACAGAAAATGAATTTATTTTAATACAAACTATGAAATGGGCACTGAAAATTTTAACATCAAAAATATTTATTGACTCTACCTTTAAAACAATAAAAGGTATGTAGAGAAACTATATATGTGTATGTATGTACATATATATGCATATGTGTGGATGCATGTACACACATATACATATATATATATATTTACAAAACTTTAAAGCCTTCCCAGATATGACACTGTTTGATTGGCATCAAGATTATCACGGTAAATCCATCCACAATTTGCTGCTTTGGGGCCGGGCATATATTCATCAGAACAGATCTGCATTTTACTACCATCTGAAGAAATCGCTGTTCAGTGGCATCCAGTGGTGTTTAACATTTATGGCCTCAGAGAACCTAGCAAAAGAGAGAATTTGGATTGATTAGGTGATGCTGCCTGGAAAATGATAGAAGCATGTTTTAAATTATGTATTGCCTGTGGATCAGCAAAGATGACTGAGACAAGAGCACAAGCAAAACCAAGAAAGAAAAAAAAAAGATGGGAAAAGGAAGTCTAGTTAGAATATAACTAAAGAGAACAACTATAATAGAAGTGAAGGTAGATAAACATGGGAAGAAGATCCAGCTGATAGAATAACTAAGTCCTTCCTTATTCTACCAAATTGACTAGAGCTAATAGAGCATCAAGACTTTGTGATTCCCAATAAATTAGAAATATACCTAATTTCAAGCACTCAGAGAGAATATTTGCAAATTTTAATATTGGAAAAATCTGAATAAATTCTAACAACAGGATACATTGTCAAACCATAATAAAACAAAACTGAAAGTATGTAATTGATGTATAAAATACTCTGACTTAAATATTAAGTATCTAAGTATACATTTGTAGATGTATATGTACATATATAAACATGAATATGTATGAACATACATGTATATTTTAATAAAAATAAATCAGAGCTACAATTATAAATTATTTAGAAAAATAAAAAAATAATTTACAACACACTGTACTGAAGTAGTTGAAAATTACTACATAGGTTTGTAGCCCAAAAACTGTTGAGCAAGATCTTTACATTTTAGGATTTCATTACAAGATATTAAAACAAAGAAAAAAAATGAAATGAACTGAGCTCACTAGCAATGCTTGGGGGAAAAAAGCTAAAAAGCGAAAAATGGAAAACTGAAAACATTCCTAATTAACACGAGAAAGCTTTATGATTAAAAATAAGTAAAATTGATTTTAAGAACACGTTTAGCAAAGCTCAGTAAATAATTATTTAGCTAACATAAATACATTCACATAGTACTTATTTAAATTTATATCTTAACTAAATATATCAGTAAACATGGGGAATTCTAAGACAACTACAAGGAAACAGTCTTTTGTAAAAGTTGCTATGCTCAGTTTCTTGGAAATCTCTCTAAAAAAAACTTGAAAAATAAAATTTTTAGACCATTTCATAATTTTTATAAACTGCAAAAGATTCCCTAGTTATAATTTTAGAAGTAATGGTATCAGAAATGATATTTACAGAAAAAAGTGATAAAATATTTTATCAAAGAGGAAGAAAAATAAGAAAATTACAAATTATACTCACAAATATAATAGAAAGTGTTTGCAAATGGCCAGAGGTAAAATTGAGCTATTTATTCAAATACAAAAGAAAGAAAAGTCAAAAAGAAAGAAAACAGGGCTGGGGATATGGCCTAGTGGCAAGAGTGCTTGCCTCCTATACATGAAGCCCTGGGTTCGATTCCCCAGCACCACATATATAGAAAATGGCCAGAAATGGCGCTGTGGCTCAAATGGCAGAGTGCTAGCCTTGAGCAAAAAGAAGCCAGGGACAGTGGTCAGGCCCTGAGTCCAAGCCCCAGGACTGGCAAAAAAAAAAAAAAAAAAAAAAAGAAAGAAAACAAGCACAATGAACTTCATAGCTGCTGTGAATAAATTTGATAACATTGAATAGCATGCATGGTTTAGTTAGAAATACTTGTACTGTACTGAAAATATAGGCATACTATCTAACAAGGTAAGTTTTATACCAAGCCAGCAAAAAAGTCAAGTTGTTGTAACCCTAAATGTTGGTTTTGATGAGCTTAAGAACTTACCTTTGCAGGAAAAGATAGGCTTACACACCATCTAGTATAGTGCTAAACATGAATTAGCCAGTAAGATCAATTAAAATTTAAGTATCAACATGGAAGTGGAAGAATTATTTGGTGATACACTAACATTACCAAGAGAATCAAGATACAGCAGTTTTAATTGGCAACACTGCAAACAAAAAGTAAGTCATCAAATATAAACCAAATTTTGTAGCTAACCTATATGCCAATAATTTTCTTTAGAAAATGACATGGAAGCAGATATCACCAATAATTACAGAAAACTTAATTAAATGCCTGGGAACAAATTTATTTAGAAGCATTTTTCAAGTTCTATGCAGGAAATCAATTTAAGTTTCTAAAGAGTTTTCCAAAGGAATTTACGTGGATAGAAACATAACTTGCACCTAGCTATGAATTTTAATATTAGAAATATATAAAATGCTCTTGAATTTAACCAAAGATTTAATTTTTTCCTTATCAAAACTCAGAATTTATTTAAAAAGTTGAAAATAGAATGGGTATTTGTGGGATATATGTAGTGAAGAAAATTTGATGAGAGCCCCTAATTACAAAGAATTGTCTGGGAGGTCACAGGTGAATGCAAGCTTTCAGGTACTTCCTGATCCAGAAATGTGGTGTTTTAGAAGCATAGATTCACTTATGAGATTTTCTTTTTTCATCACCATTCCCTTAATATGGAATCCTCATGGACAACATGTGTCTGGTTTGCTCATTACATCTACTGTCTATCATGCCTTACTGACCATGGATCTACAATCAATATTTGTGGACACATAGAATGATGATTCAAAATTATTAAATTATAGCAACCAAAGCTGTCCGATGTCATCGTGATTGACAGTAAACCTGTTAATTAGAATTCCAAGTAAGAAATTTACAAACATATGTGCTTTAGAAACACTTAAAAATTAAGGGATTATTACAGTAGAGGATCACAAGAGCCTAATAGCTATGTCCTTATAAATGCATAAGACAATGCTAAGTGAAATGATCTCCATGTTATGGAAATGACTGTTATATCACTGTTGTAATTATGTTCAACATGCCATGTGAAACCATAGCTTCTATTGCTGAGGATCCTCTTGTATCCCCTTCCTGTGGTTGTACCCGCACTATCACTGTATCTTATCTGAGAACTTTGGACACCGTATATACTGGTATTAGAACTAGGGAAATGAAAGGGATTATCAAAAAAGAGAGACAAAGGATAAAAAGACAACTACAAAAGAAATACTTGCAAAACTGGTGTAAACCAACTGAACAACTCATGGGGGGAGAGGGAAAAGGGGAGGAGGGAGGGAGGAATGAGGGAGGAGGTAACAAACAGTAGAAGAAATGTACCCAAGGCCTAATATATGAAACTGTAACCACTCTGTACATCACTTTGACAATAAATAAGAGAAAAAAATTAAGGGATTATTGACAGCCATCTTGTAAAGTAGATTATCCAGTAAAACATACTGGGTAGCATAACCAGGTAGTAGGAAGTCATGTAAAGTAAAAACATCAGATATTACCACAATAAATTTCAAAGCACTTAATTTTATGTGTGAAGATAGAGTAAATTTTTTAGGTACTGAGATCTCTCTGAATAGAAAAACTACCTCTAAACTCAGTTTAAACTTACTTTGAATCTTATTGAGAAACCCTAAGTTGTACATAGGCTACTGAAGAAAACCTTATGGAAATGGATTGCTAGTTGAAAGGACTGGTGTGGTTAGAAACCTGCAGATTTGCTTCCTGAAAAACTAACAATTCATATAGCCAAGGGCAGGCAAGGAGCACCCATAACTCTCCTCTTCTAGAAATCATACCCATGTCGTTGGTTGGTTTAAGGTAGTTTCATATAATGATTTACCCTTCTCTTTAGATTGAGTGATGCTTGGTAGTTCTGTAATTCCAGTATTAAAACCACAAACAGTTCTCTCCCTTCCAATCCCCTTCTGATCAACAGCTTCTCTTGAGTTTCTCTATGCTCCCTTCATATATATTTCCAGTGTGTTACAAAGCTATTCACCTTCTTTCTCTGTTTTCCTTCTCCTCCTGTGAGTAGTCTCTTGATTCATGTGCTATGTTTAATTATGTAGATTATTATGTATCTGTACATAATGTTGGGGTCCATCTTCCCCCTTGATGGAAGGGGCACCTCCCCCAGCCCTGGGGAATGCGACCCTTCTACCCCCTCTGGATTGGAATCCAGAGGAACCGGTTGGGCAAACAGCCCCCCAACCTCCTAGCCAGCCTGGCGCCTACCAACCCCGCCCTGGTTCGGTGCGCTCGAGTGACGTTAGCCCTTGGGGGTCAGGTGATACCTTTCAGCCTATCGACATCCTGGCCAAACCCCTCCCTCGGAATCATCTCCCCTTGTCCTTCTCTTAATAAAGTCAGTTCGCTCTAAGAAGCCGGCCCCGTTGCATATGTTCGCCAGACTTCCAGCGTAAGGAGGCGATCACATATCTGCGGCAGATCCCATGCACGTCAGGTTGGAGCTGACCCCCGTTCCACTCTAACTTACCTGCAGGTAGGGTGATTAGGGGAGAGAGGGCAAGAAAGGAGGGTGGAAGGAAAGAAGGAAGAGTCCGAGCCGGGAGGGGCAAAAAAACCCCAACACATATGTGTATATGTATATATATATATGTCCATACATGTGTCTTCTTTTAGATCTAGCTTCCACATATGAGGATGAACGAGGCAGAATACTGTAGAAATAGACTGTGATTATGAAAAGAGACAGAAAGTTTACTGAGGATGCTATTGGGGAATATAGGGAGATGAGGATTGCAAGAAAAGGGGTGAGAATTATTGGAATACACTGAAAACATGAGTGGAAGTGAAGCAATGAAATTCCCCACCATATATATATATGTATGTATGTATATATGTTTTTTTTTGCCAGTCCTGGGCCTTGGACTTAGGGCCTGAGCACTGTCCCAGGCTTTCAGGCTTCTTTTTGATCAAGGCTAGCACTCTACCACTTGAGCCACAGCACCACTTCTGGCCGTTTTCTATATATGTGGTGCTAGGGAATCGAACCCTGGGCTTCATGTGTAAGAGGCAAGCACTCTTGCCACTAGGCCATATTCCCAGCCCCCTACCTTGTATATTAATATAAGCTAATATAAAGAAGTTCAAGTGATATGAATAAATTTCTTTTCAAATGACCAATATTTATTTTATAACCATATACAATTAGTTTAAATTCTGAAGGCATATACATGCCTTCAGAAGAAAAAAAATATACATATATAATGGAATACTATGCAACCAATAAAGTAGTTATTCAGTGATATGAAATATCATTTGCAATATACTGAAACATAATGTGATTTTATCTAAATGTAAATAAAACAATACATGAGTAAATTTGCATGTTAAAGCATGAGCAGATATATAATAAAATAATAAAAGCTGACTATGGTCAATAAGGTTTCAAAGTATTTAAATATAATTTTCTTTATTTCCATATTCATTTGTACTTCAAATGATTCTGTACTACTTGCTTCTCTAAGAGGTCAAAAGAATATGATTTACTTGATGCACTAAATTTATTTATTTTCCCTAATACCATAGAATTTGTTTTCATATATACTAAGCACCCAATAAATATTAAACACTTCAAGGAGAACCTAAATTTATAGGACTACTATGTTATGAATAAGTTGTGTACATCTTTTAAAAAAATTTGATATAGCTTTAAAGATATAAAATTTCATCTGTTAATCACTAATATCTGAAAGAGAGAATAAATTTTTATTTGTAGATTAAAATATGTGGTAATGGGGAATTAATATATTAGGTAACAATTCTTTATAAACTATATATCTACAATAATGGAAAAGTCATGATAGAAAAAATGGGTAAAATTCCCCTAATTTTGTTAACTCTAGTTACAAATGTTATTACTCTTGAACATAGATTTTAATCATAAAGTGTTTGGTCATCAGAAGAAAAATCACAACAAAATAATACAGTTAGAGATACAAATAAAAAACACAAAAATATTTCTCTAGGAACTTTTCATATCCTGAATATCCAGAGAATTTTTAATATTGTATTTTATACAGAGATAATAATACCTAATATCTCTTATAGCAATACAAAATATTTGTCATATAGATAAGCATTTTCTTGTCTCTGAATTATAAAACAATAGTAGCGAATATATTTGATAGAAATATAAGTTTCCTGGGCTTTTTGTATCACACATGTACTTTTCCAACCAAATGTTGCCAGGATTTGAATGGTTCTCAATTCCAATCTGAGCTTTCTGGTAAACAACAACAACAAAAACACCAACACAACAACAAACAAAGCCTGGGATATCTGGAATCATTTTTCTGGTAAAAGGAGGACTGAAAACCAAACTCCAGGTTACCAGGTCCTCAGGTTGGTATTCTACTATGGCCTTAGAAACTTGTTTCCTCTCCCCATAGAACCAATAGTCCCATCTCCACATGGGTTTATCACTTTTTCCCCTCAGTAAGGTCTTAAACATGAGGACTAAATAGTTGAACATGTATGTTCATTATGTGTATGCAGCACAACGATCTCTATCTATTAATAATGGCCAACCTTTATTGCACAAACATGTCAGACACCACACTCAGAGCTTTGTATGCATTGTCTCATTTAGTCCTCACATCCATTTGAGAAATGGGGATATTTTTCTCTTTATTTCACAGATTGGAATGTAAGGCAAGTGCCTGGATCACAGAGTTAGCAAGGATTGGCGCTGAGATGGAACCCAGCAGTTGAGGCCTGACAATTCTGCTATCTCTGATAACCATTTTTCTCCAATCTCCTGCCACCACCTTAGTTCAAGTCCTCATCACCTCTTACCAGAGTTCTGAGCCAGAGACAGTCTTCATAGGTGTACTGCCAAAATTTGAAATGCAAATCACTTTCACGAACATTATTTTTAGTTAGAAGCTATCTCTCTCTCTCTCTCTCTCTCTCTCTCTCTCTCTCTCTCTCTCTCTCTCTCTCTCGGTCCAGAGAATGTTCTTTCAAATTTATGAAAGTTTCACATTTTAAAAATGTCATGTTTTTTATGTTTTTGTTTAACTATAAGGGAAAGGGCAAAAAGATGAAAATTAACATCTACTGAGCCCTTAATATGTGCCAAGCAATATTACTTTGCTTTGGAATCCCCAAGACACCTCTATTAACCTGGATTGAGGTTGCTGGCTGTCTCTTCCTGGACTCTGGCTGTGTCAGATCATTGAGAAGGGTGTGTGGCATTGTCAACTAAAGGCCTTGACATGTTGGGACTATGGGGTCAGTGGATGACAGTTTATTATTTCTAGTTTTCTCACACTGAGCAAGTGACATGCTGAAAATCTTCAAGTTTTAAACTTACTGGTTATCTTTCCTGCAAATACTATACATGGAAATCTGAGAAGTAGTAACTAGTAGTAACACAGAAAAAAAAATGTTCTTTACATGGAAGTTCAAAACTTGATGAACTTTTCGCCCCCCCGGGAAAAAAAATGTTGTGGTTTGCTTTGCCCATGTCTTGTGACAAACCCAGTGTGCTTGTGTGTCCAGTTCCAGTGCTCCCCCTACTTACACTTCCCCAGAACATACGCACATTACCCACTGCTGATTACAACCTGCTGAGGGATGAGTGTTTGAGACTTGCTTTGGGAAGTTCCTAAATAATCCTTGGGTCTCAGGAACCATTGAACATTTCCAGAGTCAACAATTCCATCTTCCAACCACATTATTCATATTGTAACAGTGGCTTTGTCGGCCATAAATAGACACTTATCTGTTCTTGCCATGAACTCTTCCTTTGAAATTGCCAGTTTGGGGCAACTAAAATTAGATAGGTGAAGGGTAAACTGTAAACACAGATGGTGGGTGCAGGTGTTCCTGAGAACCCAGGCTCCTTCATTTAAATGTTGTGGATTTAGGACATGTTTTGGCACTTGCTCAGTAAGATGGCTATTTATCTAAGGATTGCATTTCAAACACTTTGTTTTATTTTCATTGGTCTCCATTGTGTACGGTGCATGAAATTAGGAAATAAAGAGCTTATTACATCATTTCCCCCGCACCCCCTTACTGGCAAACCTCCCTACGATGCTATTTAGAGATCTTAGGCTGGTGTTCTAAGCACAAAGTCTATGGGAATGTCTACCTTTTGCTGAATTACAGGACAGCACTAAATCTCTCATGCTCCACATTTTTTATGTGATTTCTTAAAAGCTCTTCTCTCTCTCATTCTGTCACCCTCTCCTCCCTCTCTCTGTAAACAATCACACAGGGAACAGTATTTTTCCTTTGATACTGTGATGTCGTTTTTACCCCATAGCACAGGATGTTCAGGATCCCACACCAGGCTTTTGCCAGTCACTACAGAATGGGGGCCAGGAGTTGAATGGAAAGGAGAGGCCAGGGAGTAAAGGATGTCAAACTAATTATTGATCAATTTACTGTGTCTATTTAGTGAGTCAGTCAGTCTCCAGATACTTTTGTAATCTTTAAAGAAGACAAATGTTCACAGTTTAAATCTCCCTAAATATCTAACAGATGAACAAGCATGCTTTGGTGTGTAAATGCTGCATAGATTCAGAACCATCAAAAAGCCCCTCAAAAATGCTTTTCCATCTGCTGCTTTTAACTACATATCGCACATCCTGGCAGTGCACTTCACAGTGGTGTGAAAGATAGGTTCAAAGCCAACCTGGCAAAATCTATTTATCTTTTTTCTTCCTCCCCCAAATGTGTTTCTTTGTGCAGTGAAACTAGCAAACATATCTAGGTGCCAGGGCTAAGAGGAAGGCACTTGTCAGGCCTTAATCACTCAGGAGAAAACCTGCTTCATATTATACCCTGAAACACTGATATGGCATTGCATCTTTTTACAAAGTGTGAGTTGAAGAAACTTTGGGTTCTGTTACTTCCACGTGAGTGAGGCTTCTTCAGTTTCAGGGTAACTATGTACAACCCTAACCAGCCCCATGGATGAAGTGAGCCCCCTGCAGGAAGCACACCTATCCTCTCAAGAGTTGTCCTTCAGTGTTTGTAGAAATAAGGACAGGCAACTCAGAAAACGGATTGCTGAGCAGAATTTCCTGTTCATATGCAAGATAGCTTTGGGGTTTGTCTTTCTTATGTCTCACTGGAGTGTGGTCTGTGTAAGCAATGTGATCCTCCATGTTGGGAGAACTTCCTGACCTGCTAATTAATAAAGCCTTTCTTGTTCGAGATGGTCCACGTCACTTCCATCAGATTGTGAATATACTTATCTCCAGTGGTGCAAAGTCTTCACACTTGGTAATATTTACAGCGAGCTTTCAAAGAATGGTGTATTGCTAGATTGTGTTTACATGTCACATAAATGATCTGTTTCTCTTTCTTCTACCTTCCACTGATGATTTTCTTGCTCCACAAGGGAGCAGATTTAGGATGTTTGAGTCATCATTTTCCAAAGGAATTGAGAATAAATGCAGAGGATCCAATATTAGTTATTATTATTAATTATCCCATAGTATTAGGAGAGTTTCCAAATTCAACTATAAATATTAAATTGATTTTAAATTATTTTTATTAATCTAATATTAATTTTTAATAATTAAATATGCATATGTAATTTTAAAATAAAAAATGGCAACAAAACAGGTTGTTGAGAAAGGAAACTGCTGAAGAGGGAAAGGGCACCATCCCAGTGACTATTGCCCTCCAGTCACCAGCAGTCTTGGCTGTGGCAGTTCTTGTCAGCAAGCTGGATTGAAGCAATTGATGGGAAAATGGTTAACACTTATGGGAACAGCCAGGTACATAAGTTTGAGAAGGGGATAGATATTTTATATGAAATTCTTGGCTATGTTATTCATTTTTCAAAGAAGTCTCTATGCTCAAAGAAATAGAAGGAGATTATATGTGTAGCATGTCTACCTGTGGAGAATAGATGAAATGGCTAGGTTCATAGAGCGCTCACTGCACCAACTGTATCCTTAATTTTATATCTTTTGGTGAAGACAGGGCAACAGAAATGATACGTAAATGGTGTATGTATGTGTTCTAGTATTTGTATATGTGAAAGTATGTGTGTGTTATTATGTGTGTGTGTGTGTGTGTGTGTGTGTGTGTGTGTCAGTTCTTGAAATCAAGATCTGGGCACTGTCCTTGAGCTTTTGTGCTCAAGGCTTGCACTCTACCACTTTGAGCCACTCCTCTACTGTCCATCTCACAGATTTTCCAGCTTACACTGACTGAACCTGGATCCTCAGACCTCAGCCTCTTGAACCACTAGGATTATAGATGTGAGCCATTTTCCTGGTTGCTGAATGTAATTTTTATTAATACCATTAAGTAGTTGTCCAAAGGAGTTGCCATTCAACAAAGCAACTTAGGAACACAATGCATCTTGACCAGTGTTACCCCTTTCATTGTTTTCCCGCTTCCCTCCCACCACCACCTCATCCTTCAATTTTCTTAATTTTGTATGACATGCTTTGCATTTTATAATTTCAGTCTTTCCCTCTTCCCCTTAAAAACCACTTACAGCTTTATGATGAGAGAGACAGCAGGAAAGGTCAGAAATTTTGACAAATAGGGTACAAGTTCTACTTAAGGGGGACAGCCACTCCTCAGCTCCAGCCAAGTTCTAGACCATGGGAACGTGAGCACACAGCTGCCAGCTCAATCACAGGCCTCTAAAGTAGTTTTGATCTCGATTTTAACCTGAGTCTCTTGGTTTTTAAATGTTGGCTCAATGTTATCAGATATTTTGCTAACTGGATGACATGCACATACAGGCTCAATTTAGCCTGATCAATGTGCTACTGCATTGTTAGTCTACTTTGAAACCTGTGTACCAACAGAACTATAAAAATCCCCCAAAATATTTAGTTTACTTACTATAAGATATAGAAAATTCTGCATAATAGTTTTGAATTGCAAACATGTAATGTAAGCCACTAAATAGTAATTGTTACTACTACTACTACTTCTGCAGTGGTGAATTCACAAAAATCAGTCCAGTGTTAAGGACTAATAATAACCAGGTGGGAAGAAGCTCTTGGTATTCTCAGAGCTCCTATCTAAGATTCACTGTGAAAATAGGAAGCTAAATTTTTCTTTGTACTTTGGAATGAAAACTGATTTGGGGAATTGAAAATGAGTTTGAGTCCTAGATCCTGTGTGTCTTCAGTCTAAGTTTTATTCCTCCCACTGAGACTTGGACAGTTATGGTAATAAAGGCGGAAGATGATTTAAAATGGTGGTAAAGATTAATGCCTGACGTTTAGTAGATGACTTTATGTGCATTAACTTTTCATAAGCCAAAATGTTCACAAAGTTTTATATGAGTGATTGAGTTATAGAACCTAGTAACATGTCAAAAACTTAGGGGAAGAATGGATGAGTATATTGCAAGGGGTGACATTAAGAGGCATTGTGTTTATAAAGTGCCTTGTTGAAAAGTGACTATTTGTACAGCTACTTTAAGTTAAAAAAAACAAAATGAAATAGAAGACTAAACGTTAATGTCACCCAAACTATTGTATGTCCATATTTAAGAAATAGTGATCAAGAATTAAATGAGGAAGTGGAGAGACTTCTCTCATAATACTGTCTATCAAGAAAATTGAGGGGATGGTTGGGGTTGAAAGAAATGGGAGAGACAATGATGGAAGAGGTGACAATAATCAAGATGCGTTGTACTCATAAACAGACATTTTAATATAATAAAATATAATAAATACAATAAAATATAATTTAACCCTCAGTGTTAGTTATCATTTTCATTACATGTAACAAGAAGCTCAAAGAAGCTAACAAGAAGGTGAAACAAACCTGTGCAGTGAAAAGCTGTATGTAAAGCACAATATTGCAGCTAGCTTAATCTCATTTTTCTTTCAATCTCACATTTTTTAGAAATAGAAATCATGTACATTTTCTAAAATCACTGCTGACTTGATTGGTATTGGTTTTTGTTTGGTATTCTAAGTATGTTGTCTTGCAACTTTAAGAGACCTAGAATTTTCACAGGAGTATTGTCTGGGTCATGTACTATTAAAAAAAGAAACTTGAAATACTCCACTGCAGAAAACAACCTTTCTAGAAGATTCTACCATACAATGACCAGATCTGTTATTTTGATGCTCATTTTACAACTATTACAAGAGGTCCTAAGAAGACTCTTCCATTCTGTCTAGACACCTTCTCCTAGACAATATCCTGGAAAATGAAGAATAAGCATAAAAATGAACATATTACATCAAACTGTACCACTGAGAGAAATGATAAGTTTAACAATTTCTCACGTGGGAGGTATATGGATGGTAATTATCTTTCCCTCCTACTTCACTTAGCTTTAAGAACCACTCTGTCTCTGTCGTGGTTGGGAGGGTCTTGCCATGCTTCACCACATACTTGAAGTTTATTTTAATTGGCTGGAAGTCTCCTTTGGCCTGGGTGGTGGTGGGGCAGTCTCAAGAAACTGGTGTTTTCCTAGGTGGGCAGGCTGAGTGCTACTCGTTGCTAGTACTCATGGGAAATTCATTCTTTCAAGGACCTAGTGCTGATCACCATATTCCAAAAAAAAAAAACTGCAAGATTAGATAAGTAATATGAAGTTTTGTTTCAAGGTCATGGCGCTACTTATAGAAAGTTATTTTTTCTTCATGGCAGGTTAGGTTTTTTTTCTCTCCTGTTGCATATTATAGTTTTCAGTTAACAGAAAACCAGCTGACATGGAAATCCTCTTGTGGTTTCTTTCTTTGGATGACAGACATAAGGAGATATAGAGATGTTAGTCATCAAGGAAGACCTTCACACCAACATCTTAACAGTTACTCTAAGAGAACAGTCCTTGAATGAAACCTGAGGATTTTCTAAATGTTGTATGTAGGAAAACAAGAGAAAGTTCACACAACCACTTAACACCTCTTCTTGAAAGCAAATGCTTGTAGGACTAGCATTCAAATCTTTAAGCAGGCTGGATGCTTTATACACACCACATCCATTATGTTAAATACTCTTGGTATATTTCATGTGAGCTCAGCTTCTAGTGAATGATGTATAATCACTATTTTCCTATAGTCCTATAGTTTATAGGACTATTTATTCTACAATCAGAAAAAAAGCATGTCTCCACAATTGTATTTATTTTTCTTGTTTTTGAGGGACAAATGATAATTGACAAATTAACTCTGGTAGTCCCTTTATTTTAAGGAAAAGACATATTTTCCTATAGGGACTTTTATAAGTGGTATTCATGAGTAGTGCCTTTGGAAGCTTAACCCCATTCTTAAGTTTTTCTTCATTCATTTACTTTCATACATACAAACATCTCTGGATATAAAATTCATGTTTAGTAGATAGGAGCTATTATAAGAAAGTCTAAAATTATAATAAATCAGACCCTAGCATAATACTAATCATACATTAAATGCTCAGTAAAAATGGTGACTACTAATATATTGGGTATTAGTAAAATATATGCTGATGTACCCCTCTTTGATGAAGATAACAATTAAGAAATGTAACATGCTTGGAAGTGTGATATTTCTGGCATTTGTTGCTATTATATGTTCAGTTCTTCATGTGCACATTTTTCTATCACCTCTTCACCATCTTTTGATGTTGAAATGGGATATTAAACTTCCTACTGCAGATTGTAGAACCATGATGATGACTCTATAAACTAATTCTCCCTAAATAGAGGTGGAATAATGTTTTTAGAATTGTGGTTATGTTTTTCTTCTTTAGTTTCCAAAAGCTCTGAATATATTGTGCTAATGGTTGACCTGTTTACATACACTGCTGAGAGTAGTTTTTTGTGGCTCTGCTCATCTTTCCTTAAAATGCAGATCCATAGACTGAACCAGAAATTATAATGGTTAGCTTTGAGGAACTGGGTTGTTCATTAATGCTCTTGAGTATGATTCTCTGAATCTGAATATAGTTTGCTGTTAGGTGAGGTATTATCTGTGTATTACACACTTGAAAACTGATTTTATTGCCGATTTCTCAGTCTCAAAGCCCCCCAAACATATCATATTTTCAAAGGTGGCATTTTCTTGTGAAATTGTACTTTTATTATACTGAATATGGTCACCTTAAAATTAGGTTTAAAAATTCCACAACTTTCTTCATACCTTGCTTTCTTTCTTTAATTAGGTAAAATCCCATCACTTTTATTTTGAGCTAGTAATGTCTCCCTTATCCAAAAATCAGTTGTAACTTTGCTTGCCAAACATAATCTGGAAGAATTCAATGTCCGTAGAACTCAATAGTAATGTAGCCTCAGATTTAATGTCTCAATTAAAACTTAATAAGCATGCATGAGATGTATTTGCAGTGTATATTGAGTAGTGGTAAAAAACACTTGTTTTGCCCACTTTTGCAAACTGGTAGATAGAACATATTTGTTTACTCGTAACATGATAATTCCTCGAGGTGTGAACACTGGGGTATGGAAGAGGTGAAGAGACAAGCGTTATAACAGGTATTCTGCAGAAGTGCCAAGAGATGCAGAATGTTGCAACACAAACAAAAGATGGTGAATTGAAAATGATCTGTCCAGGGGTTGAACTACAATTCTAAA
The DNA here is from genome assembly GCF_023159225.1 of Perognathus longimembris pacificus. NCBI lineage: Eukaryota > Metazoa > Chordata > Mammalia > Rodentia > Heteromyidae > Perognathus > Perognathus longimembris. The sequence goes on along the minus strand of NC_063164.1, from coordinate 31,340,936 downwards.
AATGGCAAATAATCACATTATGTTGCTTGATTCATAAATCTTTAGAAGAATTCAAGATGGCTCCAAGTTGGAAAAGCTGTAATATTGTAATATTGTAATATTTAAAAAGGATACCTCATTAATTCATTATCAATGATCAGTGTAGACAAGGGACAACCAGAAACAAACTATTTGTATTATGGCAGGAAGCAAAAGGTAATCTAAAATGTATGTTTTCCACAGTAGGTAAAATTATTACCGACTTCAATAGTGTGTCTCATACGGGCTTTGTTTTTATTGTACTTTTATAATAAGTTAAATTACAATTACTGTGTTAATATTTTGAAAATATCAAACCTAATACTTATATGTCTAGCTTTTAATGTAAAATGAATCATTTAAATTAATTATTATAATTTTAATTTTTCATTTAGAAAAAAATGTTATTTTCTACCCCAGCTATTACATATTCACATAGGTAGGATGGTGACACAAACACACATCTCTTAAGCCCTCTGGTCCTTCAATGCCTTCCACACCCAGTCAATTATAAGTTGCCCATTTGCTTTGCAAATGATTTCACTGTCCCCAACAATTTCTTAAGTTTTGCCTGATTTAATTCTTTGTTCCTTTTTGATGTACATAAGACATTTCATTTTTCAAGGAGAACATATGCCTACATATGCTTAGGAAAAAGGATAAAGTCTTACTATTAAATAGCATATTCAAAGAGAAAAATGATATCTCAATATGCTGGGAAAGTTACTGTGCACAAAATACCATAGTTGGCTTCTAATTAATTTGGATTAAATCAAAGTTTTTGAAAAGTCTAGGACTTCAAATTTTTTAAAAAAATATGTGCAATTAAGTAAAGCAAGCTCTTAATCTCATCAATCTAACACATATATATAATATATATTATATTACATATTCACAAACATTTCCATGCAAAAGTAAAGCCATCAACCTGTAGCTGAAACATCTAGGCAAGTTAATTTTTTTCTCCTTCTCTTTACCAGCTTGATTTGGTTCTTTGTAGACACTGCTAAGCCCGCTCATGCTCACATTGGTGCTTAACATGTCTTCTTAACATGTTTTGCTTAGTTGTTACTTATTTTGATATAACTTTTGTTTTATGAAAATCTTTAAGAAATTTATTGCTCAACACTATGAAAGCAACTCATTAAGTAAGAAATTTCTTGACAGCAACTAAAGAAAGCACTATGACAACAGCCAAGTCTTTTAGAAGATTTTACTGAGATGTATCAATCATCAGCATAATAATGGTGATGAAAATGTATTGTAACTTTTTGTCTTAAAAATGATGTGTTCATGGGCTCTTTAGATAGGCTGTAAGGTATAACTTAAAATTAAGAAAGTATTTGAGTCAGGCAGTAGTGACTCACATCTATAACCCCAGCTTCTCAGGAGGCTGAGTTCTGAGGATTCAGGTACGTCTTCAGGACTCCATCACCAATTCACCAGCCAAAAGCTGTGCTGGCAGCATGGATCAAGTGTTAGGATTCTAGTCATGCATACAAGCATAGTGAGAATGGTTTCTGAGTTCATCCCATTACCAGAAAATATTTGTAGTTAGAATAAAGGTAAAACCATTACTAATACAAACCTTTTGTTAATTCATGACCAGTTTCAAACTAAAACTTACCATAAACTATTTTAAATAAGTTATAATTTTTGAAGTAGTAAATACTTTGTTTTTACCTAAAAAGACAACAATCATTTTGTAACTTTTTTGTAATGTTTGAACTTAGAACTTTGCGCTTACTAGTCAAGCACTTTGCAACTAAACCATTCCTCCAGCCTCTTTTGCTCTGGCTGGCCTGAACATTGATCTTCTGTTCATATTTCCTGCCATAGATTATATGGCAGGTGTGCACTACCATGTCCAGTTTCTTTTCTGTTGAGAGGAGGTCTTATAAACTGGGCTGGGGATATGGCCTAGTGGCAAGAGAGCTTGCCTCGTATACATGAGGCCCTGGGTTCAATTCCCCAGCACCACATATACAGAAAACAGCCAGAAGTGGCGCTGTGGCTCAAGTGGCAGAGTGCTAGCCTTGAGCAAAAGGAAGCCAGGGACAGTGCTCAGGCCCTGAGTTCAAGGCCCAGGACTGGCCAAAAAAAATAAATAAACTTTTTTTGTCTAAGATGTCCTGGCACTGTAATAATCCTGCCAATCCCAGTCTCCCACATAGCTGAGATGACAGGCATGCACTATGCACCAGCTCTTTATTGAGATGGTATCTCATGAAGTGTGATCCTGGTTGACCTTGAATAGTCTTCTTGAACTCTGCATTCTGAATAGCTTGGACTACAGGTATGAAGTACTGGTCCCTAGTTTAACATCCACTGTGAAAAAATATATGGTAATAACTATTTGCTTTAAAAATTATTGTAAAGATGATATACATAGGGGTTACAGTTACATAAGTAAGGCAATGAGTACATTTCTTTTTAAACCTGTCATCCATCCCTCATTTCTTTCAGCTTTTCTCCTCCCATCACTGGTGAATTATTTCACCCTTTATGCCACACTTTCTGTGCTTCTTCTTCCCCTCCCCAAATCAGATAAACTTACATGTGAGACAAGGGAACAGAAATCAAAAACAGTGTCAAAAGGGGAAAAAAACCCACAAAAGTATAAAAAAAGAACTGTAAATAGTGAAAGAAAAAACTTATTTTCATCATTTTATATGTTAATATGCATATAGCTATTGAGCCCTCATTATCTTCTCCTACGACTATCCTCCATTGTTTTCACTGTTTGAATGTTTAGAGTCTTGTTTAGTTTAACATGTCCAAGTGTAATTATTTTGTCTTTTACCATCCATTGGGTATATTTGTAGATTTATGAACACATTCTAATTATTAGAAATGAAGGAAACCATACAACCTATGTTTCTTTGGGTCTGGCTTACGTTGCTTAATATAATTTTTTCCAAGTCTTTCCATTTCCTTCTGAGTGGGGCAATATCATTCCTTCTGATGGAAGCACAGGGTTCCATTGTGTGTGTGTGTGTGTGTGTGTGTGTGTGTGTGTGTGTGTGTATGATACATTTTTCTTGGTCCATTCCTCTCTCTCGAGGGGCATCTGGGTTGATTCTATCTTTGCTATGGTAAACAATGCTGTAGTGAACATGGTTGTTCTGGCAGCTTTAGTGTGGCCTTGTTTGTGGTCATTTGGATAAATGCCCAGGAGTGGGATGAGTCATAGAGAAACTCTGTTTAGTATTTTGAGAAACCTCCATACTGATTTCCAGAGTGGTTGAGTGAGTTTACACTCTCACCAATAGTGTAGTAGTGTTCCTTTTTGGCAACATTCCTGCAAGCATCTCTTATGGTTAGGTTTCTTGATAATGTCCATTCTAACTGGAGTGAGGTGAAATCTCAATATTGTCTTGATTTGCATGTCTTTTATGGCCAGAATTATCCAACATCTCTTCATGTGTCTAATGGTTATTTTTATTTCTTCTTCAGGGAAGTCTCTCTTAAGTCTTTAGCTCATTTATTAATTTGGTTGTTGTTTCTATAAGGATTTATTTAGGGGGGGTTAATTTTTTGAGCTCCAGGTAGATATTTTATATATAAGGCCCTTGTCTAATGCATAGCTAGTAAAGATCTTTCATTCTGTGGGCTTCCCATTTATCTTGCTAGCTATGTTCTTTGCCATGCAGAAACTGTTCAGTTTGAAGCAATCCCACTCATCTAGTCTTTCTTATATCTCATAATACCTATTTGCTTTTATCACAACTTTTTGTAATTTTTGTCTAATTTGGTAGTAGCAGAGTTTTAATGTAGGGCCTTACATTGGCTAGGCAGGAACCATATAACTTTAGCCACGGTAGAACTTTTTTATTTTAAGTATTTTTCAAATAGCATCTTGCATTTGTGCTCAGATAGGCTTGGACTGTGGTCCTCTCCATGCATGCTTCCTGCCTTATGAGGGCGAACACACCCATCCTTTTATTGATTGGGACAGGCTCTCAAGAATTTTCTATATTAGTTGTCCTCAAGCCATGGTTCTCCTTATCCTCACCTCTCAACTAGTTTTGAGTATAAGCATATGCCACTGAGCTTATGTTCTTTGGTTTCCCAAGAATATTACCCCTGATATCATTGTAAGAGATTTTAGTACCCTGGTTATTGTATATAATGTATTGGAATCAGGAAAGGGAATACCAAAATGGAGAGACAAAGGATTAAAAAGACAAACCAATGCAAGGACAATATGTTCAAAACTATATGTCAACCAACTGTACAACTTGGTGGGGAAATGGAGGGGGAGAGGTGGAAGAAAATGAGGGAGGAGGTAGCAAGTTGGATAAGAAATGTACTCACTGCCTTATGTATAAAACTGTAACCCTCCCTGTATATCACACTTACAATAAAGAAATGAACAAAGCAGCATATAAAAACTGAATAATAAAAAAGAATATACACCTTCACACAAATGTATTCACACAAAAGTACACTCATAGACTGACATGTACAACCTCACAAACATTCTCCAGTGGAAAGATCACACATACACATATTGGCATGCACTTTCATATTCATATGCAATTCTGATGGGCCAATCAAAATAAAGTCAAAGGAAATACTGACATGACTAGGTATAAACCTAGTGGTGATGACATGCTACTTAAGATGATATTATGTCTAAAATAGAGAGAAACTTTTAGGAGAAAAGGAAATATGAGCATGAGTGTAAGTGGGTTTAGTGTTTCAGAATTAAAAATGCTAGTATACAACTATAAATGTCTATGTAATATATATACATATATGTGCAATCTTGGAGAAAATTAAAAGCATAATATTCTTGGTAAGGACTCAGTAATATTAAAATGAAAGGGAATGTATCATGGAAGACACTTAAGCGATGTACTCATCTGATTTAAACAATTTCACATATTCTGATGGCTAGTTGGGTACTCTCAAGATGGTCATAGACTTCAATATAATTATTAAAGCTGCTATCATCTTAGAAAAAAGACATGGTGAATATATTGAACTTAGAACTTGACAATGATATCTTTAAAATGATATTAAATGCCCTTAAAAATAAAAAGTTAGTAATTACAAGAGTGATATAGCAGTCATTTCCATAACATGGAGTTCATTTCACTTAGCATCATCTTTTGTGTTCATAAGGGTATAGCTATTGGGCTCTTGGGATCCTCTTCTGTGACTAGCCTAAACCTTTGCTAATTATTCCCTATGAGGGAGACCAGAGAGTCCATGTTTCTTTGGGTCTGGCTCACTTCATTTAGCATAATTTTTTCCAAGTCCTTACAAATGGGGCAATGTCATTCTTTTTGATAGAGGCATAATTCCATTGTGTATATGTACCACATTTTCCTAATCCATTCGTCTACTGAGGGGCATCTGGGTTGGTTCTAAACTCTAGCTATGACAAATTGTGCTGCGATGAACATTGTTGTGCTGGTGGCTTTAGTGTGATCATGTTTGTGATCTTTTGGGTAGATACCCAAAAGTGAGGCTGCTGGGTCATAGGAGAGCTCTATGTTTAGCCTTCTGAGGAATCTCCATACTGCTTTCCAGAGTGGATGAACCAGTTTACATTCCCACCAACAATGAAGTAGGGTTCCCTTTTGGCCACATCCCCCCAACATTTGTCATTGTTAGTTTTCTTGATATATGACATTCTTACTGGGATGAGGTGGAATCTCAATGTTGTTTTGATTTGCATTTCTTTTATGGCCAGTGATGTAGAGCACTTTTTCATATGTTTCTTGGCCATTCTCATTTCCTCATTAGAGAAGTCTCTTTTTAAATCTTTAGCCCACTTTTTGATGGGGTTATTGGTTCTTTGCGGTTTTGTTTTGGAGGAATGTAATTTTTTTAGTTCTGCATATATTTTAGATAAGAGGCCTTTGTCCGTTGTATGGCTGGTAAAGATCTTTTCGTAATCTGTGGGCTTTCTGTTTATCTTGCGAACTACGTCCTTTGCCGTGCAGAAGCTCTGCAGTTTGATGCAGTCCCATTTGTCCATCCTTTCTTTGATTTGTCGCATTTCTGGGTCTTTGTTAAGGTAGTTCCGTCCTGTGCCAAGGAACCCAAGTGTTTCTCCTACTCCTTCCTTTAGTGTTTTCAGGGTATCTGTTTTAATTTTGAGGTCTTTGATCCATTTGGAATTCATTTTGGTTCAGGATGATATATAAGGATCTAGTTTTAGTTTGTTGCATGTGTTGAACCAGTTTTGCCAGCACCATTTGTTAAAGAGGATCACTGTTGTAATTACTTTCAACATGCGATGTGAAACCGTAGCTTCTATTATTGATAATCCTCTTGTATGCCCTTGCTGTGGTTGTGCCTTCACTATCTCTATATCTTATCTGAGTACATTGGAAACCATGTATACAGGTATTAGAACTAGGAAATTGTAAGGGAATACCAAAATTGAGAGACACAGGGTAACAAAGACAAATAATTACAAAAGCAATACTTGCAAAACTGTTTAGTGTAAATCTACTGAACAACTCATGGGGGGAAACGGAAAGGGGGAGAGGGGAGGTGGGAATGAGGGAGGAGTTATCAAACAGTACAAGAAATGTATTCAATGCCTAAAGTATGAAACTGTAACTGCTCTGTATATCAGTTTGACAATAAAAATAAATAAATAAAATAAATAAAAAGTTAGGCTTCATCATAATTAAAACATTTATATTTCAAAGGTCACTGCTAAGAAATTAAAAAGTCCGCCTCCAAATGGGAGTAGATATTTGTATAGCCTATGTACAATTACATATAATTTCTGATAACTCAATATTGAAAATACAAGTTAACAAATTACCAAATGAGAATTTTTCCAAATGAGACACAAAAATGGCAGTCAATACATGAAAATGCTCAATATCCCTAGTTATGAGGGAACTAAAACACTTTGATACCAGATTGTGTTTTTTAAGATGGCTTTAGTTAAAAGAATAACAATTTTTGGAAAGGTGTGGCTCAATTTGAACACTGATTACATGGCTGTGGTCATGACGTCGTGACTGGGGCAAATAGGAACTTCCTCAGGAAAGCTTAACATAGTTACCTCTAATGCACCAAGTCCACTTTCTGCATGTATCATCAATTAAAATGAAAACATGTCTGCACAAATACTGATGCAAAGTCATATTTATACATAGTGGCACATTCACAACAATTCAAAGGTGGAAACTACCCAAACGTCTAAAGATGGGCAAAAGGATAAACAAAAAATTTGGTATATACACAAATGGAATATTATTCATCCATTAAAAAGATAGAAGTACAAATGCATGCTATACCATAGGTGAACCTTAAAATTGTTATGATAAGTGAAAATCATAAAAGGCCATATACCATATGATCCTCTTTGGGTAAAATATTTTGAATAGGTGAGTCTATGTGAAAAGTAAACCAGTGTTCGTCTTGGGCTGGGAGAGAGAATTGGCTGATGATAGTAAAGTGAATAGGTTTCTCTTTTCGGTGAAAACAAACTTTCTAAAATCAATGGTGTTGGCAGTTGCACAATAATGCAAATGTATATGTAGACTTTCTAAACAGAGCTCATAATGTTTGTGTAAATGCCCTGAGAGCAGACATTTCAGCACAGTCTCTGCCTTAGCTACCCACAATGACGGTATGAGCTGTCCATGTTATGCGACCAACTAAATCCTGGAAATGGATTGAAAGAGCTCTGTCCAGCTATCACTCACGAGTGGACTCTGCTTCTACCACCAGCGCATGTGTTGGGGCAAGAGAGGCCTTGCTTGAACTACTCCTGTTGTGTGGGACAGGCATGCCTCTCTCCCACTGTGGCCTCAAGATTGAAGGCAACTTCTTGCGAGATCAGCAGGGTGGGCAGCTGACGAGCGTGAGAATATTGTGCATTTGTAAATATTTGAGCACATCTGCTTAGCTCCCTCCCAGGAAACCACTGGGAAAACCTGCCTTGCATTGTGCCATGCGACGCTGTTACCCCGCTCTAATTGTCAAATCTGTTGAGTGTTTTTCTCCTGCACACAAAAATTAAACAGCGCTCTCCTCATTCATGATTAATTCAGCTTCAGTGTTGCACTGTGTCACACTGCATTTTTTAAAGTAATTGTTAAATTCTACCTCATAATCAGAGCAGTTTTAATTAACTTTTTGTCAGTTAATCTTTTTTCCTCATACATTTTCCATATCTGGTGTGTATATGGCGAGTCTCTGCCCAGGGGTTTGCAGCCCCTTGGTATGAATTCTGAAACCCTGTTAATGGTGATGGGTGTATGCAGCCTATGGATGGGAGAAGGGAGGCAGCCTCCCAGGCTCCATTCTGCTTGGCTTTCCTGGCCCTTGTTGCTTTTGTCATTTGCATGAACTCTTCAGTTGCCCTCATTTATAACTCTCAAGTTCAGTTTCCTTTATTCTTGCTTTCCCTCCTAGCGTGTGGTGTGTGTATGTGGGGGGGGGGGTTGGCTATCTAAGAGAGAGATGACATATGATGGATATGGGAGATGATTGACAGAGAGAGGACAAGACCCAACTGGAGCACAAAGCAAGCCCATGACATAGCATTGGCCATGGCAAATGTATCCCTGGGTGATTGGTGCCCACAGGCCCAGCCTTTACTCAGACTATTCTTTGGTGGATCTTGGCAGTATTACCGAAGTCGAGGTTTCTAACATTTGAATGTTTTGGTTTTGTGCAGTTTATTCAACTCTGATCTTCTTGTCTTCATGCAAGTCTGTTCTTCTATGTCTCTTACTCTTCAAATTATATTTCTTCAGATGGATGTTCAATTCCACATTACATGATCAATCCTGTTTTCTCAGTGTTTAAAGGTAATAAGATTTAACTCATCCAAAAGGTATAAATGGTCCAATCTATCTAATAGTGCCCATTACTCCTTCTACTTTGGGTAAAAGTAGCTGCTTTGGAGGTATTTACGGAATTCATTGTACTATATCCCCAATCAGTTTCCTAGGATTAAAATGCTAATAACCTGGGTGTGGTGACCTGGGCCTGTATTTAGAGAAGTCAAAGGGCTGAGGCAGGAGGATTGCAAGTCAAGTTCAGCTGGGGCTACATAGTAGGACCTTGTCAAAAACACAAACAAATTAAAGACAAACAGCAACAAAATAAGAATTAAAAAGCAAACTATGCTTGAGGAAGTAGAACCTGACAATGTTTTATTTTAAAATCTGATGATCAATACTGAAAGAGTAAAATGAATATACCAGATGGCCGGGTGGGTAGTTATTTAACTAGAATTTGGCCGAACACACCTATACAAGAAAAAATAAATACTTTCACGTTTATGCATGTTTCTGCTGAGATCTCACCATATTGAATGTATCTGTTCTGTGTTTGGTTTCTCTTAAAGGACTGAACATTATTCAGAAAAGGCAACACTATTTTGATAAGAATTGTGCCACAGAGGGTCCCAATGATGCAGTACATTATGAAGTCCCTCCACGACTAGCTGTATTTTATAGGTAATACTTTTATCTCTGAGCGTTTATAAATGTGTTAGGACCAGAATCTGTGATCAAGTCTTGAATCTTTCATTTATAAGATAAAAGGATGGGTAACTGCAGGAGGATTTAGCAGCCTACTTTCCTAACCTAAGTAAGATGGGGAATAATGTGTTCATTATGTGGCTCTTCTGATGATGAAAAGAAATGATTTTTATTTGTTTTGTCTGTGAGTACTGGAGTTTGAACTCAGGGCCCAGGTGTTTTCCCTTAGCTTTATTGCTCAAGACTGGGACTCCAGGACTTGAGCCAAAGCTCCACTTCTGGCTTTTTGTTGTCAACTGGAGATAAAAGTCTCATGGACTTTACTGCCCAGGGTAATTTTGAACCATGCTCCTCAGATCTCATCCTCCTGACTAGCTAGGGTTATGTCATGAGCCTCTGGTGCCTGGCTGAAAATACATAGTTTCAACATACTTCATAATATGTAAATTCTCAATGAAACAATGATACATGATTACTGTATTTTTCTCTGTACCTGTAAGCATTTATATTACTGCATATGTTGTATTATGGTCCCAAGATCATAACATGTCCAGAAGGACATGTCTTCCTTTGATCTCCTGACTTAACTTGCTGTCCTTGTCTCTTACACAATGTCTATGTGATGTGAATATTTAAAAACTCTTTGCTAAATTGCAAGTTTTGTTTTTTTTTTGTCAGTCATCGTGTTTGAACTCAGGGCCTGAGCACTGTCCCTGGCTTCTTTTTGCTCAAGGCTATCACTCTGCTACTTGAGCCGCAGTGCCACTTGTGGCTTTTTCTACATGTGTGGTGCTGAGGAATCAAACCAGGGCTTCATGTATGCGAGGCAAGAACTTTACCACTAGGCCATACTCACAGCCCCTGCAAGTATTTTTTAGTTCAATTCATTCCACAATGTTTAGGGTATCCTATTGCTGAAAGAGAGATAAAGCATAGTCTCTGTTATTAAAGTACTCACAACTCAGCAAAGAATGTTCTTTATAGACATAATTCTAGAACTTCCTGTGGTTGTTTAGTTCATGGACCTGAGAAAAGCTTTACTAAGAAGCAAGCATGTAGCTGGACCTTGAATATGAAAGACTTTTATACAGATGAGCCTGAGGGAAGGTCCCTCAAGATCATCAGAGTAAGTTTGACTTAGGCAGAATCCTGATATAGATCCTGCCCAGGAAAGGATTCTAGTTGACCACAGAATGAGAGGCATTGGATGTTTATGGCTAATGTCACAGTCTTTTCCTGTCAGTTCATTTCTACATCTATGTGCTAAAATCTGTGATGTTTGTTACTTTCTCAATTTTTGTTGTGGTCAGTGCATAGATATTAGCCTTAACTCTGCCTCTAAGTGTTTCGAGAAATTAGTTCCCTGTGGGGCTGTCTCAGAATTCTCCTATATGCTCTTTGTATTCAAGTTTAAAGTAGAATGGCTTAGATCCAATTCTGATTTGGAATCCGGGGATGATGGGAGCATAGATGTCACAGCAACATGTCCAAATTTACATTATCTTTGAAATGTCATGAATATACTATTCAGAATTATTTCTACATGGGAATATTTTGATTCTACTTTCCAAATTTGTGAACCCTAATGTAAAATGTGCTGATCTATCAACCTTATTAATATGTAATTCCTTGGATCTATACCCTTCATAATAATTTCCAAGGTTGTAATTTCAAACATATATTAAAAGAGGCTACACAAAAGTAGCATCACTATTATATCAATACTCAAGATTATTTGAATTTCCAGAAATTCCCCATGGTGAGAAGAACATTTATCTCTTGCTGATAGAGACAGGGAAAATATGTTAAAGGCTTAGGATTCAAAATATTTAATTTCAAATGAATGTGGCTATGCCAAAAATATCAAATAATTTTGGAGTTGCCTTTGTAACCAAAAGTAAATGGCCAGCTAATTTTAGACTGTTAGATTTATACAGTAATTTGGCATAAACATTCTTTATATTTCATTAATATAAACACAGATAAAATAGAATCTACTGCTATTTATTGTTCTATCCTGTAAAGGCATTTATATTGTGGCCATTTAAAATCTATTTTTCAATGTTGGACAATTATGACCTTTCCTAATTTCAATATTCTTGGTTTATTGAAGAAGTCATTTTAATTATGTGTGACAAAAATAAATAGAGTTTTGCTAAGTTTATGGAAGACTTTGAATCATGGATATATGTGGTTTGATCACAAACTCAATAAAATTATTCGTTACTAAGTAATAATCCCCATGGGCATTCTTTCAGAATTGAAAGCCCATGATATTAAAATTTACTTTATAATTGGCCATTTCCAAACTAATATCAAATAGTAAGTTTTTAATTAGTGTGTATAAAGTTAAAATTTACTCATAGAAAATTAAACAGAAATTTTAAGTTCTCCTAATCCAAATCAATATGAAGCTGAGAAATTCAATGTCAGTCTCTTTTCTTTTAGAACAGATAATATCTTTTGTTTTCCATTATCATTCTATCTCATAGACCTTTGTAAATCTAAATTTGTAAAGAATGCTGAGAGAGAATATATATGAGTGTGAACATATTTACAAAACTATCTTTACAATAAGGTCTTTTAGAGTTGAGAAATTGGTTTAGAATCTGGGCTTTCTATACTCAAGTGGCTATATATGGGGCAATAAATAAATGGCATTTTTATTATAGCCTATATGTCTTAAATATCTGAATTCAACCTCTATTTATACAGAGGACCCCCAGAGTAGTTGAAAAGATGCCAGATTTTTTTTTAAAGTCTCTTTTTGTATTGATTTAAAGTGTGTGAGGCGTTACTATCTTCAAGTGTCAGCCAAGATTAGAACAAACAGCCAACAAAAGTAAAGCAGCTGTTGTAAGGCTAGAAATGGATTTTAGAATTCACAGTAAAGGAATAAATAAAAGGGTATGCTGCCTTAGCCTGTAGTTCACAGGAAGATACAGCTTGCGGAATTTTTATTGGCACTCTGCCATACTTATTTTCATTTATTTGCCTCAAAGCACCATTTCAAAAAGTGCAAAAGCATGTTGTTGATAAAGTAGATTGTTTATAGCTGAATTGAAAATTTTCAGAACAACACATATTGTAATCAACTGGGGGAGGGAGGGCCAGGAAGAAGGCAGCTGCAGCCCTTTTCAAACCTCTGTCAACATCACTATAAGAAGTGGGGAGATGTGTTATTTTGCCCTACAAAATTTAATAAGCACAATTTTATAAACTGTATTAAATGATGAGTATTACCACAAGCCAGGAAATCTACTGAGTCCTTATTTACTGAAGCGCCTTTCCAGCACATTGTTCCCATATTGCTGTCTCTTTTATAGTGTTGTGTTTTGTAATGGTCTCAGCTACTCAGGGGTGATTTCAGTGACAGTAAATCCTGAGCCTATGAGTCCCCATGTGTACCATAGTAATTTTAATACTTCTGCCGTTAAGTACTGTCGGGTATAAATTTCAGCACTAACTTTAGTTGCTTCATTGTATTATTTTCCTTATGGATGTTTTAGCCTAAGCACAGCCAATAACTATGAAATAGGAAAAACAAAAGTACTTAAACAAATGAATAGAAAAGGTTAAAAAATAGTTTACCTTTATTTATGTGATAAAATATTTATGGTTGGTCAAATTTATGTATTCCATTCAATATGCAACTATTATAAATCATTACAAATTTTTGAATGAAAATAATAAATTTCCTAAAGTGGATTCTCCATGCCACTAGGGATTCTGTGACTTGTTACTTGGTATTCTTGAGAAAGAAAAATAAAGGCATTCAGAGGTCAAACGTGTCTTAAAAGAAATGCTGAATTAACTTGTTGGATTAATTTTCTCACCTTATAGACTTTTATATCCAACCTCCAAGGTTAATCTCCAAGATAGGTTCTGTTTCCAACCTAAATGAACTTTTTTCCCTTTGTTTAAAATCTGTTCAGTGTGATGCATAGAACCATTGCTGTATAAAACACTAAGGAAGAGATATGGATTTAAAGGGTGCTAAACATTTACTCTGTTACTAAGTTTCTGCCTCTCAGTGCTGCATTAGGGAAGCCAAGTTTTACTAAATACTCGTTGACTAAATAAATACATTCTTGTAGGAAAGCTGTGTTGGTAATAAATGACAACCTACTGGTCATCATTGTCCTTTTCCTAAAGCCAATGGTTTGTATCAGCCTTGTGCTTTGTGCTTAAATATTTTTCTAGCCCATTCTTGTTGGTAGTAGATTCTTTAGCATTTGCCTGTCATCTAATCATCTCCATACTAAGATCTCTGAGAATTTTTTTTAGAATTTTTCTTAGAATTAAGACTTCTATCAATACTTTGACACATTTCAGTTTCACCACTGTTTGTCTTTTCTCATGTATGATTACTTGACTTCTGAGACACAGATTATTTTTTTCCATTTCATTATGTCATTATGTGATGCTTCCCTCATCATTTATGCAAATATTTTTTTTTCTCCTTTACTTCCAAGGACCCTATTCTTTTTTTAGTGACAATATACTTTCTATTTCCATTGATTTTTTTGTTTGTTGGTTGTAGGGCTCGAAATGAGGGCCATGGCCTTGTCCCTGAGCCTCTTTGTACTCAAAGCTAGTGCTATACCAATTGAGCCATAGCTCTACTACCAGATTTTTGAGTGATTCAATGGAGATAAGAGTCTCACATGGACTTTTCTGCCCTGGCCTGCTTTTGAACCATAGTCCTCGGATTTCAGCCTCTTGAGTAGTTAGGGTTACCAGTGTGAACCACTAGTGCCTGGCTTTTAAATTGATTTTTTTTTTTTTTTTTTGGCCAGTCCTGAGGCTTGGACTCAGGGCCTGAGCACTGTCCCTGGCTTCTTTTTGCTCAAGGCTAGTACTCTGCCACTTGAGCCACAGCGCCACTTCTGGCCATTTTCTGCATATGTGGTGCTGGGGAATTGAACCCAGGGCCTCATGTATACGAGACAAGCACTCTTGCCACTAGGCCATATCCCCAACCCCTTAAATTGATTTTTAAATTTATCTTTTCTTTATTCCTTTCCAGTGCTTTTCAATATACCTATCTTTAGTTAAATAATTGTTCTGTCTGTATCCATTTTTTCTAGCTCCCAGAGAGAATTTAGAACACTTTATTGCAGATAAACAGTGAAAAAAGTTTGTTGAAATTTTGGCCTACTTTACTACCTATATCACCTTTGACATCCTTATACTATACAAATAGTCATAATTTATCTCAAGTTCAAATTTAAATATAGATCTTCTGTTTTCAGTTGCTAAAGTCCTTTTTATATGTTTCTATAACCTAAGTTCTAGTTTGTTTGTTTGTTGTGTCCACAATAGGTAAGTTTATCTTTTAAAATTTCATTTTAGTAGTAATGATATTTGTCTGCTTAAAGGAATGCATTATTATGAATTATTAAAACTAACTTTAATGTAGGTATCTGATGTGCTTGAAGTAGAATGGAGAGTGTTTTAGGTCAATAAAGTAATGAGCTAGTCAAATACATAATTAATTCATTTCCAGACTTTTCAAGACTTTTCAGACTTTTCAAGAATGCTGTTTGTACCATACCACCGACTGTTGGTCATAATGGATCTCCAAATATGTGGCATGTCCAAAGCAATGGAATTTTTTTCTCGTTGAAAGTAAAACCTTGGGTAGAAAGTTGCATGTTTCAATACTCAGGTTGTTGTTTTTTTTTTTTTTTTGTTTTGTTTTTGGCCAGTCCTTGGACTCAGGGCTTGAGCACCATCCCTGGCTTCTTCCTGCTCAAGGCTAGCACTCTGCCACCTGAGCCACAGCGCCCCTTCTGGCCGTTTTCCATATACGTGGTGCTGGGGAATCGAACCAAGAGCTTCATGTGTAGGAGGCAAGCACTCTTGCCACTAGGCCATATTCCCAGCCCAGGTTGTTGGTTTTTTCCACACTATTTTATGTGGCCATAGTGGGTACCTTTTATCTTGGTCTTCCAGAAAAGGTGTAAAGCATGGAAGTTTCTAGTAGAGGCAGAAAAGGTGTAAAGCATGGAAGTTTCTAGTAGAGGCAATTTGAGAGTGATACACATTAAGTCTGCTCCCAGTACACTGGCTGGAATTCAGTGACACAACTGCAAAGGTGTCCAGAAAATGTCACCCTTAGGAGCTACTATTGACTCTCCACAGACAGTAAGTAAACTAAAGCATAGCTATGATACACACACACACACACACACACACACACACACACACACACACACACTTACATACATGACCTCTCAGGTAATGTTTGAAGGATATTTTATTTCCCCGAAATTCACAACTGAGCTTTTGTTTCATTTAAGCTTATTTGTGGATGTGGTTAAATAGTACAGGTGCCTCCAGGGGAAAAATAAAAGAAAACATTTTGACATTCAATTGACATTTTCCAAGACTCAAGGAATGAACAGATTACTCTACACTATGACTCAACAGGATAATTATTGGGATAGATACCCAAGGTGGTTTGGGAAAGACAAGGCAGTTTTCTCAGGAATGTGGGCAAACCATTCAACAAAGCAAAAATGAGGAAGCCTGCCAAGGGATGGAAGTGCCTCTCCAGCAGATGAATCAGAAGCCTCTGTTTGCAGATCTGTCAACGTAGCCTCTTTCCTAAATACTAATTGCTTAACAAACAAGATATTAAGATCTTTAAAATAAGTGTTTCTTTGTCATATATGTGTATTTATAAACATGGAAAGAAAATCTCTACATGCAAAATATTTAGAGTTAGATGCTGTTGTAGGTAATTAGTGAGAAAGGCTGTATGTTTGCTTATTCACCTGCTGGTAGAAGCAGATGGTAGTTTATTTCTGCCCATGTGACCTACAGATTCTTCAGGTTTACCACAAAACTATGACTATGGTAATATCATTGTTTCCCTACAGGTATGGTTATGATTCTGTTGTATATAAATAGTTTACTTTTCTGCTTTGCCTTATCAACCTTTAGGAAGGAAGTACGACTAGACAGGGTATGGATCTTGTCACATTAAAAAAAAAAAAAGAAGTTAAGGTGTTGTTCACAAGCATCCTTGCAAGTTTTCATAAAAGAAATGCTGTTACTTTCAATCTTCCCATAATGGGAACATGGTGGAGTTTGCATACTGCTTGTCTTTAACAAAAACAAAGTAAAAATAAAAATTGCAGTGCAGGGCATCATCCTACTGTCAACCCAGAACCACTGCCACCCATGCCCATGCTTTGTTGCATGTCTTCATTTTCTTTTGCAACAATCATTGTGTCCTTTGTATACTTTTAATGGTATCTTAAAATTAGACCCATCATATTCATTCTGTATTTTTGTATTTAAATAACAACATCAAATTCAAATAGGTTTAGTGTTTCTTTCCTTAAAAGTAACCTTCAAGGGGGGAGGGAATTGGGGAAGAAGGGAAGGAGGGAGAATATGAGGGAGGAGGTAACAGGTTTGATAAGAAGTGTACTCACTGTCTTACATATGAAACTTTGTACATCACTTTGGCAATAAATGAAAAAAAGTAACCTTCATCTAGTTGTAAAATGATGAACTAAAAGATAAAATGGAATCACAATCACAAAAGACACTTTAGATGGCATCTGTTTTAAGAATTATAGTGTCTTAATAAAACCGATAAGATAGAAATCCATACAGAAAATACTGGACTGGATTCATGAAATTGTTACTCAGTAGTTCTTTCTTATGGCCACACTTTTACGGGATGAGACAGAATCACATGAAAGCCACTAGCACTCAGAAGACTGCCTAGGTAATATTAGGGAATCATCTTAAAAAAATTATACCATGGATTTTTCTAGCTAATTTTCAGCATCAGGTCATTTGTTTCAAGCTTTGCCAAGGATCTGAGCAAGGTCTTTTAAGAGTTTATATGATGTGGCAGATAGGACTTGCAGGTTTTTATTTTTCTCCCAGTAAATTCTTCTTGATGCATAGAAATGTTATTATTTCTAAATTAGATATTTTAGGCATTTTATATGCCTTTAGTTTTTTTTTTAATACCTTGTATTGGTGGTTATGCTTTTTGGTTCCCTGACTTTCATCAAACTGAAGAGACTATAATCAGCTAAGAAAATGAATAAGTCAATATCTTTCAGCTGGATGCACTAAAGACCCAGCAAGTGATTCTCAGGCTCAGCTCTTTCCTCTCTTAAGATCACAGATACAACCACTCTTTAGATTTAGGTACTTCCTCTTAGATGGTAATATATCCTCTCCTCCCTTCCCCACCTCTGCAGCCTATTTTGTATGGTCAAAAAGCATTTGTGAAGAAAAAGAAAATTATTATCAGTAAACAGCAGTTCAGTTAACTATAAAGGCTTGACAATTCTAAGTCTCCTACTCCAGGCACCCTCCAGGGCCCCGCAGCCTGGACATCTGAAGTCAACACTGTGACACTGCCTCAGACTTACAGAACTGGCTTTGCATTCCAGCAAGACTCTCTAGGGTTTAATATACACATTGCATTGTAGGAAGTGCTGGGAAGCCGTGTGAATTGTGAATCTCAGTTCTCTAGATAAGAAATCAGAGGCTCAGCGAGGCTGGAGTGTGCAACTTGAGAATTTAAGCTCAGGTCTGTTTGAAGCTCATATTCACACATTGCCACCACACTTCACTGCATTCAGTACTTGTAGCCAGTTTTTGAAGACAAGTGAAAATTTGTCACCAACCCTTCCCCTCCCCCTCCCCTATTTTTACTAGCTTTTGACTAGTCTGGCAATATTCTCCAAAGGGACTAAGACAAATCCCAATGAGAGTGAAGTCATGCATCATTGAGGAGACCACGTTTGGGGGGAAGATCAATAGCATGGATTTTTGTGGCTTCGTGCTGTTCTATTTTTGAGGATATGGAGGATCTTATTTATTAGAGTGTGTTTGCTGACACTGTCAGTAAACATCTTTTCTTTGTTAATATTTAACCCACCAACTCTTTCAAGCTTCCATTTTTTCCAGCCTCACAGGCCCACATGCTTTTTAATCCACTAATAGCACCAAACTGTCTCCATGGTGCAATAAAAGTCTTTTATTTTATGACTTCCTTGAATTACTACCCTAACTTATAATTTGCCAGATTTGATTTTGCCTTCAAATCCCTTACTTCATTGTAGCCACATGAAAAATGTTATACCCTATGCATTTTCTTCCCCAAACCCTAATGCTTATTTTTAATATACTAATAGTTCTTGCCTGGAATAATTTAGTTTTGCTGCCATCCAGAATGTTTTATTTGCCATTCAGACAAACTTTTAGGAAGTTTCTCTATAAAATATTGGGAAATATTTGAAGTAACTTTAGTAATTCTTGAAATCTGGTACTTTCCTTGGATTATGTAAATTAAAAGAAATCCCAAAAGATGTGTGGAAAATTCAAGAAACTAAAAGAGAGGAAGTGTGAGAGAGTGAGAAGAGGGGGAGAAAGGGGAAGGGGGAGAAGGGAGGGTGGGTGAAGAAGGAGGAGAAAAGAGAGGGAGAGAAAGAGAAATTCAGTTGGTCACTTAGATATTTCTTAGTATTTTTAGAGAAAAACATAATCTGGATTTCTGAAAGTCAAGGCTGCTTTTTTTCCACCCATATTTTTTCTTATTTTTTTGTGTGTGAGTGACAGTCATAAATACTTTGATCTTATCTGGATTGAGTTGAAGATAATTTTCATTGTATTTGTTCAAGAGCTTGAAGGCAGGGACAGGTCTAGTTGATAGATTCCTGTATGAAGAAAGGAGAGATAAATTAGTAAATGTGAAAAGTAAGTATTCTTATATTGGTATCCTCTCTTTTTCTTTCTGTGTGTGTGTATGTGTGTGTGTGCCTGTGTATTTTTCTCTTCCCTCTTGCCTGGTCAAATATATAGACTTTTCCAGGCAAAGCAAAATAGCTGAGAAGATAGTGAATTGGTTTTAAGTTGTTTATTTCTCAAATTGGAAGTTTTGCACAGGATACTAAGCCAGAACTAAGCCAAGATAGACACAGATAAACCAAACACAAAAGCTTTCTGAAGTTCTAACTCAGAGGTTGTAGAGTATGCAAGGCAGTGAAACAGGGCATGATCAAAGACACTTCAGCATGTATAGTACAGCTGTTATGCTGTGGAAGGGAAAAAAGTATTGATAAAATGTTTGTGGAAAATGTTTGTAGCCTCCTACCTGGTTATATCAATCAGGAAGGGCAGAGGCATGTTGTCTCTTCTCCAACCCATTGGATCTGAAGTAGAAAAAGAACACATAGTGATGGGAATATGGCCTAGTGGCAAGAGTGCTTGCCTTGTATACATAAAGCCCTGGATTTGATTCCTCAGCACCACATATATAGAAAAAGCCAGGAGTGGCGCTTTGGCTCAAGTTGGCAAAGTGCTAGCCTTGAGCAAAAAAGAAGCCAGTGACAGTGCTCAGGCCCTGAGTCCAAGCCCCAAGACTGGCAAAAAAACAAACAAACAAGCACATAAAACACTGATTTGGGTGATTGGCCACTGGCATAATTTTACTGGGAATCTCCCTTCTCTCAGTTTATTTTACCACTGAAGAACTGATTGTTGGAAGTGGAACAGTGGCTCAAGTGGTAGAGGTGCTAGCCTTGAACAAAATTTAAAAAGCTACAGTCAGTGTCCAGGTCCTAAATTCAAACCTCAGACTGGTACACAGAACACAGAACACACACACACACACACACACACACACACACACACACACACACACACACAATGTTGAAACAATCTGCTTGTGCTACTTAGGAAGCTGAGATCTGAGGATTGGGGTTAAAAGCCAGACATGACATGAAAGTTCATGAAATTCTTATCTATAACCAGCAGAATGTTAGAAGTGAAGTTGTGGCTCATGTAATAGAATGCTAGGGCATTAAGTACAAGAACTCAGGGATAGTGCTTAGGCCCTGAATTCAAGTCCAAGAATGGACACATACATTAAAAAAAAAGAGAAAGAAATAGAAACGGCAATAAATGATCTCCCATCCAAGAAAAGCTCAGGTCCAGATGGATTCACTGCAGAATTCTACAAGGCCTTCAAAACAGAACTCACACCAATATTTCTCAAACTCTTCAATGAAATTGAAAGAGAATATTCACTACCAGACTCATTCTATGAAGCCAGTATAACCCTCATCCAAAAACCAGGCAGGGACTCATCACGGAAAGAGGATTACAGACCGATTTCTCAACAAAATTCTGGCCAATCGACTTCAACAGGTCATCAAAAAAATCATATACCACGAACAAACTGGATTCATCCCAGGGATGCAAAGTTGGTTTAATATATGCAAGTCAATTAATGTAATCCACCACATCAACTGGAGCAAGGTAAAGAACCACATGGTTTTATCTCTGGATGCAGAAAAAGTGTTCGATAAAATCCAGCACCCAATTATGCTAAAAGCCCCGGAAAAACTGGGATTCCAGGGAACATTCCTGAATATAATCAAGGCAGTTTATGACAAACCAACAGCAAGCATAACTCTAAATGGGGAAAAACTAAAGCCATTCTCTTTAAAATCAGGAACAAGGCAGGGATGTCCACTCTCTCCCCTGCTCTTCAACATAGTACTAGAATTCCAAGCGAGAGCAATTAGGCAAGCAGAAAATATAAAGGGGATCCAAATAGGAAAAGATGAAGTTAAACTTCCTCTCTTCGCAGATGACATGATCCTATACCTAAAGAATCCCATAGACTCTACCCCCAAGCTACTAGAGCTGATCCAAAACTTTGGCAAAGTTGCAGGATATAAAATAAACCTTCAAAAAGCAATGGCCTTTCTCTATGCTAATGACCCGAAGATGGAGGCTGAAATCAGGAAAGCAACTCCTTTTGCAATAGCTCCCAAAAACATAAAATACTTAGGCATAACCTTAACCAAAGAAGTGAAAGACCTCTTTGATGAGAACTTTAAAAGCTTGAAAAATGAAACTAAGTCAGAACTAAGGAAATGGAAAAACCTCCGATGCTCCTGGATTGAGAGGATTAATATAATCAAAATGGCAATATTGCCAAAGGCTATCTACAAATTCAATGCAATACCCATTAATATCCCAACACCATGTTTTAATGAAATAGAGGAAGCAATCCAGAAATTCATATGGAACAGTAAAAGACCTAGAATAGCAAAAACAATCCTAAGCAGAAAGAACAGTGCGGGAGGAATTACAATACCCAACTTCAAGCTGTATTATAAAGCTATAGTAATAAAAACAGCTTGGTATTGTCACCGGTACAGGCCTGAAGACCAATGGAACAGAATTGAAGACCAAGAAATGAACCCACAGAACTATGCCTACTTAATCTTTGATAAAGGAACTAAAACAATAGTATGGAAGAAAGATAGCCTCTTTAACAAATGTTGCTGGCAAAACTGGCTCAACACATGCAACAAACTAAAACTAGATCCTTAAATATCACCCTGCACCAAAATCAATTCCAAATGGATTAAAGAACTCAAAATCAAAACAGACACCCTGAAAACCCTAAAGGAAGGAGTAGGAGAAACACTTGGGCTCCTTGGCGCAGGACGGAACTTCCTTAACAATGACCCAGAAAGGCTACAAATCAAACTAAGGTTGGACAAATGGGACTGCATCAAACTGCAGAGCTTCTGCAGGGCAAATGATATAGCTCGCAAGATAAACAGAAAGCCCACAGACTGGGAGAAGATCTTTACCGGCCATTCAATGGACAAAGGCCTTATATCTGAAATATATGCAGAACTAAAAAAATTACATCCCTCCAAAACAAAACCGCAAAGAACCAATAGCCCCCTCATCAAGTGGGCTAAAGACTTACAAAGAGACTTCTCTGATGAGGAAATTAGAATGGCCAAGAGACATATGAAAAAGTGCTCTACATCACTGGCCATAAAAGAAATGCAAATCAAAACAACATTGAGATTCCATCTCACCCCAGTAAGAATGTCATATATCAAGAAAACTAACAATAACAATTGTTGGAGGGGATGTGGCCAAAAGGGAACCCTACTTCATTGTTGGTGGGAATGTAAATTGGTGCAGCCACTCTGGCAAGCAGTATGGAGATTCTTCAGAAGGCTAAATATAGAACTCCCCTATGACCCAGCAGCCCCACTTTTGGGTATCTATCCAAAAGACCACAAACAAAATCACAGTAATGCCACCAGCACAACAATGTTCATCGCAGCACAATTTGTCATAGCGAGAATCTGGAACCAACCCAGATGCCCCTCAGTAGACGAATGGATCATGAAAATGTGGTACATATACACAATAGAATTTTATGCCTCTATCAGAAAGAATGACATTGTCCCATTTGTAAGGAAATGGAAGGACTTGGAAAAAATTATACTAAGTGAAGTGAGCCAGACCCAAAGAAACATGGATTCTATGGTCTCCCCTATTGGGAAAAATTAGTACAGATTTAGGCAAGTCATAGCAGAGCATCACAAGGCCCAATAGCTATACTCTTATGAACACATAAGATGATGCTAAGTGAAATGAACTCCATGTTATGGAAACAATTGTTATATCAGAGTTGTAACTACTTTCAACGTCCCATGTGTATCTGTAGCTTCTATTATTGATGATGTTCTTGTATCACCTTCCTGTGGTTGTACCTACACTATCTCTGTAATCTTATCTGAGTATATTGGAAACCGTGTATACTTGTATTGGAACTAGGAAATTGAAAGGGAATACCAAAATTGAGAGACACAGGGTAAAAAAAGACAAACAACTACAAAAGCAATACTTGTAAAACTGTTTGGTGTAAGTGAACTGAACACTTCAGGGGGGAAAGGGAAAGGGGGAGGAGGGAGGGGAGTATGAGGGACAAGGTAACAAACAGTACAAGAAATGTATCCAATGCCTAACGTATGAAACTGTAACCTCTCTGTACATCAGTTTGATAATAAAATTTTGAAAAAAAAAAGAAAAAAAAAGAAATTTCCAACCAGAGAATTTCAGGTGAAAAATTATAACATTTTCCCCTATTGTAGTTGAACAGAGAAAATTATAGAGATAAAGTATTTCTTTGATACCAAATATTCACTGAGTAAAGACACATAAGAATTATTAAAAAAAAAGAAAACTAATCATGTAGCTTATACTTTCTGACATGTAGCAAACCAAGTAAATATGAACCATTTTATTGGAAATGGCAGTAATAATATTAGGATCAAAAATTTCTCAACATAAAATTGCTTCCAGTTACTGAGGAAAATATTAAGGTAGTCTTAAATAATTTCCTATCTATTCCTAATGAAGCACAACTATTGTTTGAAAAAGATTATAGTGACTAATGGGAAATGTTATAGGATATGGATATTATATTGTCACATCTACAACTTTACTTCAATTTTCTCTCCAAAGAAGTAAAATGAAACCTAGACCTTTTCTTCTACCAGATTGTTTCAGAAAGATATTTCTTTTGAAGAAGGAAAGGTTCTGCACTATCAAGAACTTGAGAGCAAGCAAAAAAAAGAGAGAGAGAGAGGGAAGGAAGAGAAGGACAGAGAAATACCTGACTTGATTGAAAAGTTAGAAGAAAGCTTTATGTATTTTCAGTGTAATAGGGGAAAATTATTGGAGTATAGTATCTGCTGAAGTTTTCATTGAGGTCTCTAAAGATCAGATGAAACATGACCAATGAACAATTCATTTGGTTGTCATGCCTCTATTTTTGTGTTCACTAAAACAGTTATTCATGTCCAGCTGCGGAGGCAGGCAAGTAACAAAATTAACTGAGAATCTACTACTTGTTAGTACTTGTCAGTATGACTGAGTACTTATCAATACTCTACTAGATCATTTGCATTGTCAAAGATAAGGTCACTGAACAGTGAAGGAGTTGGAGAAGACATCCAGGAAAAGGAAGGGCATTAGAGGCCAGTAGACAAGGGACACTCTCCCCTTATTTAATACATTAGATAAGAGGTTAGGGAGAAGTTAGTAATTGCAACATATTGAAAATATTAAAATTATGTAGACTCTGTCTTTAACCTACATCTTAGGGATTTAAGTCATGGAGTTGGGTAACACTGAGGGACCAAATCTCAGTTTACAAGTAAGTCAGCTGTAATTAACAGGTAAAGCTGAAACATCACACAGAAGCTCATGTTCATGAAACAGCCTGTTAAAGGCTACATCATTGATTTTCAAATTGTTACTTAAGGTGACTTTTGTCAGGGAGGAAGATCTTGAGGAACTGAGCAATTAAGGTTCAATTTTTCCTTGTTTGGGGGATGACCCTTCCTGAATGCTAGAATACAGATAATAACACCAAAATCTCAAATTTGATTGTACAGGAGGCAAAGATGTTTTCCTCAGGAATATTACAGGCTTCTTTGTGGCAGAAAAAATGTAATTAATCAAGGGTTTCTTCATGAATAAAACATCTCTGTGTAAAATGTTTTACTATGGAATCAACATCTTAAAAACCATAGCCCTATAAACAGTGAGTCCAGTGGTAATAATGAACATGTAATTTAGTGAGACTAACACAGCATTCATGTAGCTATGCCTTGCTTGAGCTCGCCAATGACAGGTAGGAAGGAATAACAAGACCACTTTTAGAGACTCAGCATTGAGGTGTCTAGATGCCTTTTTCTCCATGTTCTGCAGCAGTGTTCAAAAACCTCGCCATCCTCAAGTCTCACATTCACCTTCCTCTCTCGCTGTGAATTCTTTGACTAAGTAGCAAGAATATACAAAAGAAAAAAAATGAAGAAACTATAAAATGCTTCAATAGTCTTCAAAGCAAAGAAAAGCAGAAAGTTCAGTACAGAGACCTATCACAACATCTAAGAACTTTAATTCCTTGATGGGGGTCATGCAAGAAGAGAAGGCATAATACATAAATGACAATTCCAGCAAAGCATCAGGAACATATATCAAATTTTAATGAATGAAGATAAAATTTTCGTTAACAAGTCATCTTTATAAATGTAAAACTCTACCTTTTCAACCAATAATAATAATAAATAGTAGTAATAAAATGACTGTGGCAGGGCTGTGTATATGGCCTAATGGTAAAGTGCTCACCTCTATACATGAAACCCTGGGTTCAAGTCCTCAGCACCACATATGTAGAAAAAAGCTGGAATTGGTGCTGTGGCTCAAGAGGTAGAGTGCTAGCCTTGAGCAAAAAGAAACCAGGGACAGTGCTCAGGCTCTGAGTCCATGCCCCAGGACTGGCAACAAAAACAAAACAAATAAACAAATAAAATGACTGTGGCAGATCATAAAAGATTTAGCAGATTTCCATTGGACATGTCATGAGTTCCATTTTGCATCGACTTTGAAACTTAAAATACAACACACTGTCACTCATTATAGACTGTGATTATGCTCTTCTATCCCAAAACCCAATGATGGTTGCTCATCAAGGAGAAGTCCCTCTTGACTGACCACAGACTAAAAGTGCAGATACCTTCTTAATCCTGCCAAGTTTCTACTCTGTTATTCATTCTTCCCTCCACATTTCCTTTCTTAGGGAGCTGGAGTCTCTGAAATTTGACGAGTCTCTGAACCCATGGGTCACTCAGATCCTTGACTGGGTAATGTAGATACAAATGTTTGCCTGGAAGAGACACAGCTGATATCGAAACTCATCCCTCAATTTTTGCATCAATTTCTGTGTGATCACTTAGTCTTCCTGTGCAGCAGACATCACTCAATTGTGTATTTACAAGTGTCTAGTGAGTGAGTACATGCACTTATTCTGACTATAACGTCTTCTCCAGAGAAGGACTTAGCATCTGTGACCTCATTGGCTCCATAAGATGAATAGACATAGCCACTGATGTCAGTCCCTTTATCTAATTCTTGAGGTAGACCATGTTGGACTAGGGACATTTTGCTTTGATACTGAATACTGATGTTTGGTTGTCTACCTCCTATTGTTTGTGGTGCCCTATCTATTCAGAAAGCTTTGTTTCCCCATCATATACCATTTTGGTGAAAGGTTATTCCAGATTGTATAATCTCAGTATAATAGCCAAAATATCTGGGTCTTTTAAATTCTTATGCCCTTGGAAGGGCCTACTTCCCAGGCAGGGAGATACTGCAAATAGCCCCTCTGAAAATTCTCCAGGGATTTTTAGCTTTTTGGCAAGAGATACAAGAATTGGGAGGGAGCCTTCCTCTGGTGGAAGTGAGTCCTTCATTCCACAAGAGGTATCTTGACAAGATGATTTAAATTCCAGGACATTTGGTGCATTTTTCTCTTAAGGGACATGCAGAATTCTCTTGGTATTCAGTTTTCTAATCCATGTTATGACTGTTCAGAGTTTCTTCCCCCAAACCCATGGTAAGTTTCTTTTGATTCCATCTGCAAGGACTTGTACGGTGTGCTTAATTTATGGTATGCTTCTATTGTTATAATATGTCACTGGCCTTAAAGACAATGCCCCAAACACTTTGATGACCATCATTTAAAAACAACTCTTGTGGAAACAGGACTGTTTTCAGTATCAGAGCGGTACACCCGAGTGACAGGCAGACCATAACCTCTACTCTTTTTTGCTTAGTTAATATAGATTTTTTTGGATCTATGTTTTAGTTGGAAATAAGTGTGGAAGGATCAAATCTGTAAGTATTCCTAGTTGATCAAGTAGCCAGTCAAATAAGATTTTAAGGATTGAGACAATAACTAACAGTATGTAGGTTACTGTACTCCATGTCTGTTCACTGGTAACCAACACAATGCACTTTTGGTGACTTATGACTTGTGTTTTAAAAGGCATGCCTTAAAAAATAAAACTCTCTCTCCTTGTCTGTCTGTCTGTCTCTCTGTCCTGGGGCATGAATTCAGAATGCTGTCCCATAGCTTTTTCACTCAAGTTTGGCACTCTACCACTTGAGCCACACCTCCACTTCCTTGTGATGTTTCCTTATGTGTTAAATAAAACTACATTCTCTGCAGTAAGAATGTGCATTATCTTTTGAAGAAACATAAGTATTACAATTATCTTTATAAACTCTAAGTCACTTCAATAATTCAGAGGAGTATCTTCAATGCAACTTAATTATACCTTGCTCAAAGTCAAGCTGTCCAATTCTATTTAAAATGCAATTCTCTAAAAGTGCTAGTGTGAATTTCTTTAGAATGTTCCATTGATACGTTATGCTCCTATTGTGTATCATACTATATTAGGTCACAGTAATTACGAGGGTCATCCACCTGAGTAAAGGGTAGGTGGAAGATGAAGCCCCTTTTGAGGGTTTATATATTTCTCTCTGCATACAACAGTGATGTAGATTAACACTGAACTCAGGCCCTAGCCCTCCTGTTTTCAATATTTGTCTGGTATCTAGTCTCAGGTGTTTCTCCCCTACCCTCATATGTATATGCAAAAGTTGAATGCTGCTAACATTGTCCAGAAATTCAATGTGACACAGCCGGAGGTACTGCAATCTGGAACTCCTAACTTTTGTAAACTGGCAGGCAGAGTGGAATGTGCAAGGTCTCCAGCTAATGACTTCTCCATCTTCTCTGAGAGACGCTTCTGCTTTGCCATTCAGGGATAGGATATGTATTAGACAACCAACATCTGGTCTGAATATCTATTAGGACCATATGCTTTCCTTTGCAATATTATCATCTGAGAATAGATTAAGGGAAATCCAAACCAAATGGGGATTTCGGGAAATTTTCAAGGGTCACTTAATAAAGTAATTTTGGTTTTTGTCTTTACAAGGAACACAGCATACTCTAGAGACAATGTAAGGACCTAACAACAGCCTCACAGCAGAAATAACTCGAATGAATAATCATTATAATCATCACCATCTTCTTTATCAGTTTCAAATGGGAAATAGCAACAGTTAATTGTCACAGTTGCAAGTACATGCATTCTATGAGGATTGAACATGAAAGATGGGGCTCTGTGGAATTGCCTTCTCTCCTAAATGAAAACCAGTAGCGTTGGGTCTAGCTCTGCCCCTCCTCCCTCCAACTCCTAGATGATAACTTTCCTTGTGGTTTGGGGCTGACTCTCTTCTCCTGTGTGAGTTTGATGATTGATAGTTGTGGCCAGATAACAAACGTTAGATTGAATGAAAGCAAGCATTAACAAATGTTTGCTAAGATCAGTAAATTTCAATTTGTTTGGCATTGGTTTTACAATTAGAACCTAAGATACTTGGATTTGAGAACTTGTTTCACATCCACTTTCTATCAGCACCGTAGTCATTTTGTCTCTGTTTTAGCAGTGGCTTTCCTTACTTTTTCAGTAAATGAGATTTACATAGATCTTACAGTTAAAACAGTGAACACAGAAGTATTGAATTCAATTGTTACTTTATCCTAAGACTATATGTGTCAGGTAGTCTCAATTTTATTTAATTAAAAAATTAGTTCAGATATGTATTGGAACTTTTGTATATACTTGCTTGAAATTGGGACCTGGCTTCTATTTCTTAGCTTTTTATGCTTACAGCTGGTATCCACTTCTGGCTTTCTGGTGGTTAATTGGAGATAAGAGCCTCAAGGCGTTTCTGTCCTGGCTGACTTTGAACCATGATCGTCAGATCACAACCTTCAGAATACCCAGGATTATAGACATGAGCTACCAGTGCCCAAACTACTGAAACTTTTGGCACAATACAAGAATCAGCACAGGGAGAGGTGAAAAAATATTTGGTTGCATTTCTACCTTAAGTTTGCTGGTTGAAAACAGGGCTATTCATATTAAATAAGATAAAGTTTTGCAGCTACTGTGACTTTGCTTTTTTTTGAGATTTGATTAATTTTTATTTAAAATTTTTTTTCTTATTTGTTGTCAAAGTGATGTACAGAGAGGTCACAGTTTCATACCTTAGGCCTTGGATACATTTCTTGTACTGTTTGTTACCTCCTCACTCATTCCCCCTTCCCCCCTCCCCCTATCCTCTCCCACCATGAGTTGTTCAGTTGGTTTACACCAAATGGTTTTGCAAGTATTGCTTTTGGAGGTGTTTGTTTTTTATCCTTTGTCTCTTGATTTTGATATTCCCTTTCACTTTTTTAGTTCTAATACCAGTATATACAGTGTACAGTGTACTCAGATGAGATACAGTGATAGCACGTGTACAACCACAGAAAGGGGATACAGGAGGATCATCAACAATAGAAGCTACGGTTTCCCATGGCATGTTGAAAGTAATTACAACAGTGATATAACAATCATTTCCATAACATGGAGTTCATTTCACTTAGCCTCATCTTACGTGTTCAAAGGGCATAGCTATTAGTCTCTTGTGATCCTCTGCTTTGACTAGCCTAAACCTGTGCTAATTATTCCCTATGAGGGAGACCATAGAGTCCATATTTCTTTGGGTCTGTCTCACTTCACTTAGTATAATTTTTTCCAAGTCCTTCCATTTTCTTACGAATGGGGCAATTCTTTCTGATAGAGGCATAAAATTCCATTGTGTATATGTACCACATTTTCCTGATCCATTCGTCTACTGAGGGGCATCTGGGTTGGTTCCATGTTATAGCTATGACAAATTGTGCTGCGATTAACATTGTTGTGCTGGTGGCTTTAGTGTGTTCTTATTTGTGGTCTTTTGGGTAGATGCCCAAAAGTGAGGCTGCTGCGTCATAGGGGAGCTGTATGTTTAGCTTTCTGAGGAATCTCCATACAAATTTCCAGAGTGGCTGAACCAGTTTACGTTCCCACCAACAATGAAGTGGCAGTGCTAGCTTTGAGACTTGGTTTGGTCTGAGGCAGGACCCTGCTGATAAATATCCAGTAATGAATTATTTTAGCCATCTTGTACAATTTTAAATTAAGCACAAGCTACTGGCCATGTTCTACTTCTCTGTCTTCTTCCCCTTTCCTTTTCCTTCACCTGCTCTTTTTGTTAAATAACAAGATTCTCCTACAAATTTATTTTATAGTGATATTAACATTCACTTTACAAATAATATACTGGGAAAAGGGTGTGGCTCAAGTGGTTTAAGAACTTGACTAGCAAATGTGAGGCCCTGAATTCAAGACCTAGCCCTCAACAAAAACAAAAAATATATATATAAATAAATAACTTCTATTTGAGAAATTAAAGTATATTTCATCCATATAGAAAAGAAAAATGCATCTAGTCAATCATGCAGATGGATTTGATTAATATGGATAATAATCTACCAAGAAATTTTATACCCAATAGAAATAATCTCTGATTACTTGAAAACTGGTTAAATAGAGAATACATTTTGCAAACTATGGAGGGTTTTTAAATCAGTTATATTTGCTAGGACCAACTTTAAAATTTTTTAAATGGGATATAACATAATAATATGGAACAGAATCAAATTGAAATTAGTATGGTGGGTTGTAGGTAAGTGGTATTTATTTTAAACTTATGTTTCATAATGTTATCTTCACAAATGTACAAATATCAGCTTATAGTAAATCATAAAATTAAGTATATATCTTATTATAAAAATGTTTAAGTACTACTCTATCAGAAAGTTACTAATCTTTGCAACCCATTTTCAAAGTGATTGTAGGTTAGTAGCTGTCATTGAATGACCAAAACTTTTCTAAGTAGATTTATGAAAAGGTACACAGCACTCAAGGAGAATATGTATTAGACATAGACATAACAGTAAATTGAGTTTTATTTGTTTACATATGAATATGACAAAAGAGTTCCTCATCCATGAATATATGTACTTTAAGCCAAAATAAATCTTGTTCTATTTTTTAGCTTAAATCAAAGATGCTATAGTAAAGAATATATTCTATAAATGATAAAGCTAAGCTTTCCATGATACTAAGAATAGGCTTTATAACCCTTCATTTGTGGTATGTTCTGATTTCTATTTGTTTGGGGCTTTTTTTTTGTTTGTAAAATATCAGTAAGAGTTCTATTATTTTTGGAAAAAAAGAATAAGAAAAAATTCTATTAAATGTTTTGGTTCAAACTAAATGTAAATATCAAAATTGAAAAAAACACTATTAAAATCCTTATATACATACATAGTATATATGTCTGTTTATATGTATTTAAATATTCATATGATATATACATATTAAAATATATGTGTGTAATATACACCCATTTCCTGTATGTATATAGATGTGTCAGTTTTAGAAGTGGTGTAAAACTATATCTCTGAGTCAGTATAAGGCATTCAAAAGATTAAAATTATTCCATAAACAGGATTACAGAGGATTATGGATTGAGGATTATGGATATAAAAGGGCATCATAGCATTTTTCAATATATTACTTTCAACATCTGTGAGGCTAATTAGTCTAGCTTGTGATCCTCAAAATTTTTGTTATATTTGTGATATGTACTGCATAACTTGAATTGAAATGATATACACACTACTATATCTACTCCACTGTAAATAGCCTTCCTTGTCACACAGTGGTCTAACTGTTTAAATAAAGACTGTCCTAGAAATCGTACTCCATGTATAAATGAGTCAGATTTCACTTTGGGAAAACAGTGAGAGTGAAATATAAAAAAACTCAGGTTATTTTTATTCTATGAAAAATAGTGTACTTTTCCTTCATATTGGATGTCTGACAGAAAATATGCAGCTTTTAGCTTTACTATTAAAGTTAGTTACATGCTGCATTCTAGTTTGGAAATTCGTAAAAGTGACATTTATGGTAGTGTGTAACCATTAGAACTGCCTAGCGGTCTACAACAGCAAACAGTTTCACAGGAAAAGTCGCTTTTGCCTTGTCAGGCTGTGAATAAAATAACAATATGTATCTCATCAGTAAATTTCTAAATTAACCTGCATTAAAAAACAAACAAACATATGGAATTTGACTTTTTGGCAGGAAGACCATCTTGTGAGCTCTGGATATAGGGTATACCCGCCGTGAAAATGATGGGTGAGCCACTTACAAAGAAGATGAAAATGGATATCCAATGGGTGAAATTCTCCTTGGATTTAATGAAACTAAAGCTTACAATAAATATAGAGAAAATGAGAACTAGAATTCTTAGAGGAATTTAACGTTCTTGTCATGTTACCTATAGATTTTCCAATGTCCATTCTGTGGTCCTGCCCTCTATGGTTCAACGTGCAGGCTCTTGAGTTCTAGTAAGGGAGCCTCTTCCCACTATTAACCTCTATTCTCACTTTCCTCATCTGTACTGTTAGGATCATCTTGGATCTCCACAATGAACTGCTTTTTAATTCTACATTATAGTGATAAGAACAGAATCTTCTTCATGCCAGATGTTCAGTATCTTGACAGTAGTATGAATGTAACATTATATGGTCCAATTTGCCAAAACATTTTTGTCACCATTTTGTGAATAAATATTCATTCAATGCTCTAGATATTTAAGAGACAAATGAGAATGACTACAATATGGAAACATGTCAGTGCTCCATTGGAAATGAGCCTGATATATGGTTTCAAAATGCACAACTGAACCGTGACTCATCAATATTTGTAGTTAGCAATATCTGGATGCATGTTGACTGTCTCATCTGGGAAAGAGATACTGTTGGAGTTTAATAAATGTGGCCCAGAGAGTCTGCTAGATGTCCTACATGCACAGGACAGCCATACAACAAAGAATCATCTAGCCCTGATGTTAGCAGTGCAGAATTGAGGTACCCTGGCTGGGAGTTTCTGAGGGAAGAGAATTTTTTGGTTTGTTTCTCTGCAATATTGACTAGGCTTTTATATGGATTGAGAAGAGAGCTCACCAAATATCTTTTAAGAGAAGACATGAGAATACAATCTGCTCCAGGAACTAGATAAATATCCTTCAAGAGGTTATAAAACACTCTCCTCAACCTGTTGTATGCTCAATAGGAGAGCTGTCACTCTATCCATAAATATTCATCACTATGGAAACCTTCCCACATCCCTGTACTCTTATAACCCTAAATGGCAAGCACATATTTTATAAGCATGGTGAGAAAAAAAGGAAATAAAATCCTCTATTGGCACTCTATTGAATATTTGGTTATAGATCCTAGACCAATATTTTTCATCCTAGGTTGTTTGTTAAGATAAACTGAGGAATCAAATAATTCTGCAGTGGAGGTCCATTTACTTGATAATAATACATCAGATAGGAGAGTCCAGGCAATGCTATTTTTCAAAACTTCCAGATAATTATAAGATACAATAAAGGCTGAGAACTACTAGGGGTAGGTGTGGCCTGAAACCTTTGTATTTCTAGCCAAGGTCAATGTGAGAACTACTTCATGAGTTCAATGTTCTAAAAAAAAAATAAGGGAGAGGGTCTAGGTGTTACTTTGTTAACATCAAGATGAGCTAGGAATGATCCCAAAGGTTGCACAAATAATAGTTTAAAGGTTGTTAAACATCTGGGACAGAGGGTCTATTTCTTCTGTCTCCCGTGCATCCATGTGTCTTATGAGGCACAACGGTAGAAGAGTTTCTTGTTGCATTTCAAGGGTAATGCTAAGTCTGGACAAGAATGGAATCATAAGACATATAATGCAATAAGGAGGAAAATTTGAATTCGTCCCTGAAAGTTTCCAGGAGAGGGGGAAATGGTGTAAACAAGCCATCTGTGTTGTGATATGAAACACATTCCCCTGCGTGGCCCTTGTGGGGTGCCTGCATTATTTTCAAGAAAGGAGGGGAACTAGCAGTGGGACTAGTGATGGGCAGGAATCCTAATCAACTTGTGTTTTAAATATGCACAAAATCATTCCTGTAAGGAATTGAGTTGTTCAGAAGTCAGGCACTGGATGAATTAATAGAAATATGAGAATTAAATAAAATACTGTATTGGCAAAGCAAAGCCTTGATGCTGCTCTACATAAACACAAAAATGAATGGTTAAATTTAGCAACGAACAGATTCGAATGCAGTTTGTCCTTTTTCTATCTATAGTCTGAGTCCTTCTGATCACGTACTGTACATTTGATAGAAGCGTGTGGCTATGGCAAATGTCCCTCAGGAACAGATCCAAATCAGAAGTTCAGTTTCTTTCAAGCTCTTTAAAATGTTCTAGGGGCTCAAAGTGGATTAGGGACCCACCCCCCAAATTCTTACATCATCTTTTCAAACACTAGAAGGCACTGAAAGCAATCATGGAAATATAAGATAACAGAAATATAAGAAAAGTAAACATGTTCCTTTTATTGGAAACAAACATTTTATCTTGATTTTTTTTTTTTTTTTTTTTTTTTTTTTTTTTTTTTTTTTGCCAGTCCTGGGCCTTGGACTCAGGGCCTAAGCACTGTCCCTGGCTTCTTCCCGCTCAAGGCTAGCACTCTGCCACTTGAGCCACAGCACCGCTTCTGGCCATTTTCTGTATATGTGGTGCTGGGGAATCGAATTTAGGGCCTCGTGTATCCGAGGCAGGCACTCTTGCCACTAGGCTATATCCCCAGCCCTTATCTTGATTTTTAATAAGAGCCAATTGTTAATGAAGTTCTTTCTTTCTCTCTTTCTCTTTCTTTCTTTTCTTTCTTTCTCTCTCTTTTCTTTCTTTCTTTCTTCCTTCCTTTCTTCCTTCCTTCCTTCCTTTCTTTCTTTCTTTCTTTCTTTCTTTCTTTCTTTCTTTCTTTCTTTCTTTCTTTCTTTCTTTCTTTCTTTCTCTCTCTCTTTCTCTCTTTCTCTTTCTCTTTCTCTCTTTCTCTCTCTTTCTTTCTTTCTCTCTTTCTTTCTTTCTTCTCTCTCTCTTTCTTTCTTTCTTT
This sequence comes from Perognathus longimembris pacificus, assembly GCF_023159225.1. Taxonomy (NCBI): domain Eukaryota; kingdom Metazoa; phylum Chordata; class Mammalia; order Rodentia; family Heteromyidae; genus Perognathus; species Perognathus longimembris. The sequence goes on along the minus strand of NC_063164.1, from coordinate 31,305,839 downwards.
CTTTCTTTCTTTCTTTCTTTCTTTCTTTCTTTCTTTCTTTCTTTCTTTCTTTCTTTCTTTCTTTCTTTCTTTCTTTCTTTCTTTTCTTTCTTTCTTTCTTTCTGCCAGTCCTGAGCCTTGAACTCAGGGCCTGAGCACTGTTGTTGGCTTTGTTTTGCTCAAAGCTTGCACTCTACCATTTGAGCCACAGTGCCACTGCTGACTTTTTCTATGTATGTAGCGCTGAAGAATCGAACCCAGGGCTTCAAATGACAGAGGAGGTAACAAGTTGAGCAAGAAATGTACTCATTGCCTTACATATGAAACTGTAACCCCTCTGTACTTCACTTTGACAATAAAGGAAAAAAATAAATTTAAAAAAACTGCCCCATCTTCCACAGCTTTAATTCTTGCTTTTTATACATTTTTGAAAAAGACTTATTACTTTTTCTTTCTCTGTGGTATGTGGTGTTCTTTGGCCCTGGGGTTTTATAAGTGTGCAGTGAATCCCAATTTCAATTACTATTAACCAGGTAGCTGAGCCAGGAAGCTGAAATAACCTCATGGTCTGTCTTCAATAAAGGAGAAATAACAAAATATTCTTCTATAGCCAGTTGTGACGATTAGTTTTAATGATGCCAAAATTGTGGTGTACTTGTTAAATGGAATACTGTTCAGCACTAAAAAAGGATGCATTCAAACCATAAATAAAACCCATAAGTGCTATTACATAACACTATATTTTATTCTATTGATACTACACTCTGGAAATAGAGAGCTGTAGTGAGGGAAAGAGATCAGTGAATATCAGTGCTTCAAGGTAGCCTAGAGGTGGAACGTCAAGGGAGAATTTGGGGGGCTGACAACAATATACTTTATCATGACTGTGGCAGTAAACATGATTTCATACATTTGTCAGCTCACAGAAAAATGCAATGAAATGAAAGCAAATACAGCAAATTTATTTCATCTCACCAAACACCCTAAAGGCCTGAAAGTTTAAAAATAAAGATAAACTTTAAAGAAATTAATGCCACATAGAAGTGCCCAGCACAATTGTTACAACATATGCTTCTGTCCTCTCTTTCTCTGTCCCTGGTTTCACAGCTAAGTATTTTAAACACAGCTCTTCCCTGTAATTTCTTACTACCTATTTTCTCATGATTTACTTATCTTTCATGAAACATGAATGGCCCATTTATTGCCAGTCCACATTCTATGGAATTTCAAATAATCGTTTTTGTGTGTGCTGGTCCTGGGGCTTGAATTCTGGGTTGGGTGCTGTCCTTCAGCTAGTGTGCTCATGGTTAGTGCTCTACCACTTGAGCAACAGCTCCATTTCTGGTGTTTTAGTGGTTAATTGGAGATAAAAGTCTTTCAGACTTCCCTGTCTGGGCTGGCTTTGAACAGCAATCTTTAGATCTCAGCCATCATGAGCGCCTGACCTAAAAACCATTTTTTCCAGTGTCACCTTCAGGTTACCTTTTGTGTTCTAGACTGTGGGGACCCTAAATCTCTTCCTAAGACTTTGCGGGTCCCATTTCCTTTTCTACCCATAAAAACAGAAATCTCTCAGTCACAAAGCCATCTGCTTCTTTTTTGTTGTATCCAACCATACTTACCTTCCAACAATTTCAGCCAGGAAGGACTTTCCGTCTATTTCTCAAAAGCCCAGATCACATTACATTCTTCATCCCACCTTTCTGTGAGGTAGCCCTGGTTTCAAACATAGCCAGTGTTTTCTCCACTAACAAATGACGTATGGCATGTAGGTAGCTTTGTGGTATATATAGCTTACCTGGCATGAAGAGGCCCTGGATTTGTTAATTCATTATTTTATTAATGAATGTTTTATTTATTTGGTATAGTATGGGCTGGTAAATATCTTGCGTCTAGAATTTCTATTCTGTTCTAATATGCAGTCATTTTTGAGCAAATATCTCCACGTTATATATATATTTTTATTACTGATAGAGGAGATTTCCTGCATTACTTTTTCATTTCTTCGTGAGGCTGATTTTGTTTCTGTGATTTTTTTCTTAAAACTTGGATTCTGTGAGGTTTGTTATGAAGGTATATATGATTATATTACTTTTATAGATTAATTGGGGCAAATTGTATCTTGATGCTATTAAGTCTTTCCAGTAGCATTTTTGTTTCTATACATATTTATTTTTCTCTTCACCAGTAGTTTATGATTCATAAAAAAAATTCTATTGGCTTTTGGGTACATATCTTCACATTTAGTTGTTTATATTTAAGCTTCAGAATTGATGAGTGCAAAAATTCATCCAAACACATTATCTAGCAAATTAAGCCCTTTTTTGTCAACATAACACATTGTAATATTAAGTCATTTCATAATTTTAGACAGGAATTATCAGGAACTGAAAATCGATTATAAAGTGAAATAGGAAATGTTATAAAAATATATGTAGTTTCATGAAATTAAAAAAATAATGAGATGTGATTGTTTGAATCCACTGAAATCTGTTGTAAGTGAAGGTCTCAGAAATGTTAACAAATCAGTCTTAGAAGAAAATGTCAAAAAGCTTGATGATATTGCGTACATTTGAGAAAGAATGCTTGGGCAAGAAGGTCCTTTGAAAACACATAGAGACATTTTGGTGGGAGGACCTTTTTAAGAAAATCATGTAAATGTAATCTTATAATTTTGTTTCAGAAATTCTTTTTTAAAAAGTTTCTGGCATTTGATTCATCCTTATCTTATTCTAGAAATTATCTCCTAGTTTCAACTCCCAGTCACATTTTGTTAGATTAAAAATAAATATGTTTCACAAATTTCTTTTTATTTTTAGGTTAATTCCCAGTACTTTTTCTATTTTCTAAAATGATTTACTGTGAAAATGTGGTTCTTTTTTTCTGAATGAGTGTCTTATAAAGATCAGTTTCTGATTTCCTGAGGTAAGAAGACATTCTAGGACTTGAACTTTCTAATTCTGAACAATCCACTGAAGACTATGCTGAATCCTTTCTGCTCTTGGCCTATGTTTTAATATTGCTCAAAATATTAATTATTAGTATATATATATATTTTTTGAAATTGGAACAAGGCACTAAGAAAACAAACTAAATTACTTGCCAATCACAATAGAGCTTCACACTCTACAATTCTGAGTAGTACAAATATTCCTGTTAGTGAATGGGATTTCACTGGCTTTGTCAATGGAGAAGCTGCAACCTTTTGCACTACTTGAAAAGATCAAAAATATCCTTTTTATAGGAGAACATAAAATTATTTCTCTGTAGAAATCCATACAATGAAGGTTTGTGAAACAATAGTTCTTTAATAATTTATTTCTCATGATTGCCAGATTACTTAAATTCTTGTTTCTCTTTAATCATTTTGAGGCGTCTTATTTTAGTAAAAATTTGAGCTCTGCAGACATAGACTCTATTAACATTGACCAAAAAATGCATACCTACCCATAGTAAATTACTTAGTGGCAAATTTGTGTAATTATGCTTTGTCTATTGATATATGTCAATATTGTGTTTTCCGTGTGTGTGTGTGTGTGTGTGTGTGTGTGTGTGTGTGTACATTTTTTATTTGCTAGTCCTGGGGCTTAAACTCAGGGCCCGGACCCTGTCCCTGAGCTCCTTTTTTCTCAAGACTACTGCTCTACTACTTCAGCCACAGCTCCACTTCCAGCTTTTCTTGGTGATAAATTGAAGATAAGATTCTTATAACATTTTCTGATCTGGCTGGCTTCAAATTCTGATCCTCAGATCTCAGTCTACTGAACAGCTAAGATTACAGGTGTGATTCGCCAGTACCAGGCCAGAATTGTGTTTTCAGAGGGTCATCTAAGCTATTGAATGTATGATTTGCACAGTTTTTTTTGTTCTACATCATTCAGTAACATTAGAATTTTTTCAGAAATACTTTTGAGCATTTGTACTTAGATTTGTGTTAAACTTACAGTGATTTTTTTTCTCACTTTATTCTCCATCTTCAGTGCTCATGAAATTTTTTTAAGAATGCTATATTCTTTTGTTTAGGAGTTTGCAGTTATTTTGGAATAATTACTTATTTATTGTCAAAGTGATGTACAGAGTGGTTACAGTTTCATACGTAAGGCAATGGGTACATTTCTTGTACAATTTGTTATCTCCTCCTTCATTTCCTCCCTCCTCCTTTCCACCTCCCCCCATGAGTTTCTCAGTTGGTTTACACCAAACGGTTTTGTAAGTATTGCTTTTGGAGTCATTTGCCTTTTTATCCTTTGTTTCATAAAGAAATGGAAGGACTTGGAAAAAATTATACTAAATGAAGTGAGCCAGACCCAAATAAACATAAACTCTATGGTCTCCCTCATAGGGAATAATTAGTTAATTAGTACAGGTTTAGGCAAGCCACAGCAGAGGATCACAAGAGCCCAATAGCCATGCCCTTATGAACACATAAGATGATGTTATGTGAAATGATCTCCATGTTATGGAAATGACTGTTACATCACTGTTGTAATTATATTCAACATGCCATGTGAAACCATAGCTTTTTTGTTGATGATCCTTTTGTATTCCTGCCTGTGGTTGCACCCGTGCTATCACTGTATCTCATCTGAGTACCCTGGATACCTTATATACTGGTAGTAGAACTAGGGAAGGGAAAGGGAATATCAAAATCAAGAATGCTATATTCTTAAACTTAATTTTCCTTACCTCTGAGTCTACTGAAATTGATGTTTCAAATCAGAAGCCAAGAGAATTACATCGCCTAGGAATTTCTTACCTTGGATTATGTTCATTTTTTTCATCACAGATTAAATGTAGATTTACAATGCAGATTAAACATCAATTTATAATATACTTTCCTGTAGTCATTTTTCCCTCTCAATAATCTGTTTTCTTCCATATAGTTTTATGGAAGATTCTGAAAAGCATTCAATTGTGATTACTTTATAGGCAACCATGTTTTGTTTTGTATTCATTGTCATTTCTCTGAAGGCTAATACTGGTCGAGGTAATCTAGAGTTTATAAAAACAACACAACCACTACAGTATAAGAGTGAGGTGGCCACTCAGTTTCACTTGATTTGCTGAGTACTTCTATTTATTTAAAAATAGTGATAAGGGCAGGACACTTTTTCTACTGAAGCATGTGCTCTTGCTTCCATTTTCTCTTCCACAATAATTGGCCTCTGTGGGTCACCCTTTCTATTTTCCCTTTTCATCACCTAGAGCTTTACTTTGCTGTACCCTTGGGTCTGCCCCAGAGGCTGCTGAGAACTCTGGCAAGAAGGCAATGAGAACTGCCTATGTCTTATAGCCTAGAATAGTTCTAAATTCACAGGCTTCATGTGTAACTGTCAATCCTGTTCTCTGGTTCATTTCTCTTCCCTTGCCCCAGGGATGAACTTTTGCCATAGTGCAAACCATCCATTCAAGTTTTGAGCTGTGTACAGTAGCCTCGTTTACAACCTTTTTCATTCTATCATCTTTCTTACATGAAAGGGTTCACTTCATGCTCCAGGGTACAGTGGCCCTTTTGGTCCATCACACCTCCTTCTGTCTTCCTGTCTCATCGCAGACATCACGGGGCCTCATTTACACTCTCTGTGTTGGAGGTTACAGAATTTAGAGTGCTGCTCAGCTGTCTCTCCAGAGCTTCAGAATCTCATCTTCAGCTATTAGTCATTTTCACTCAAATATTTCACAGAAAATTCAAATTCAATCTATTACAAATTTAACTCATCATCCCCCCCACTTCCTTTTACCACTCATCTGATCTATATTTGTTCCCTCTCAGAATGGATGATATCACCACTACCGTGAGGGAAAATGTGTTTTACTTGTCCTTGATTCATCCACCTTCCCCATTGTGTGTTTTATACAATTACCAAATGATTCTGCACTCCAGTCCTGTCAACAAATCCCATCCCCATTTCCTTTTTCTTTAGGTACTGATTCCGCCTATTATTATTCCAATCCTGGCCCATTCCTGGTAACATGGTCATTTTGTTTCCATTTTAACCTGCCTCTAAGTAATTCTCCACCCTGTGGAAGAATGAGGGTTTGTGGTTCTCCTAAGCAAGCATCCCTGGCAGTGTATTGCCTTCAGCACAATGTCTTCCCTACTGAGTATTGCAGGCTTCTCATATTTTGGCCCATTTGTCATTACTGCTCCATCCCAGTCACTTCTACCCATTTCCTTCCTAACCATAGATAGGTTCTCTGCCCACCCTGCTGGAATTCACACTCTTGTCTCCATCCATTATCTTAAACATTTATTCTCTTCTGCCAGGTACCAAACTAATTTCATCTTAATCATTAGGTTTTTAATTGTTTTTTACTAATTAATTTGTTTATTGTCAAAGTGATGTACAGAAGGGTTTCAGTTCCATATATAAGGCAGTGAGTACATTTCTTACCAAACTTGTTACCTACTCTCTCATTTTTTCTTCCACCTTTCCTCCTCCCTTGTCCCCTCCCCCCCAGGTTGTACAGTTGGTTTACAGCATATAGTTTTGTAAGTATTGCTGTTGCATTGGTTTCCCTTTTATTCTTTGTCTCTCCATTTTGATGTTCCCCTTCATTAGTTTTTAACTGGGCTTCTCCTTATCCAGGAACTCATTTGAAATCTCTCCAATTAGAATTAAGTGCTTCCGGGCTGGGGATATGGCCTAGTGGCAAGAGAGCTTGCCTCATATACATGAGGCCCTGGGTTCAATTCCCCAGCACCACATATACAGAAAATGGCCAGAAGTGGTGCTGTGGCTCAAGTGGCAGAGTGCTAGCCTTGAGCAAAAGGAAGCCAGGGACAGTGCTCAGCCATGAGTTCAAGGTCCAGGACGGGCCAAAAAAAAAAAAAAAAAAGAATTAAGTGCTTCTTCTGTATGTTGTTCTCACAGTCTGTAGCTTCCCAATTATAAAGTTTGCTACAAGACATGACAAATGCCTATTTATTTGACCTTTATGAAGGTCATTATATATCCCAGAAACTATTACTGCCTGGAAAATGATGTTTATTTGTTGGGGTCAGCTGCACCTTTAAGGGGCCACAGCTGACCTCAGCCTGTCCCTCCCCTTCCTGTCTTTAACAGGAAGAGAAGGAAGTCAGACATCACTTGAGGGACAGCCCCTTGGGACCAATCAGGGGCCCCTCTCTTGTGCCGGCCTTTGGGGTATATCTGGGAGGCTCCTCATTTGAATAAACAGAAGCCCTAGAGGTTTCTCCAGGGGCCGCGCATCCGTGTCATTCTTGGCGGTTTTGGGGCACCCTGTGACCACATGCCACCGAGGCTACCTGTGGCCATTGCTCACGCGTGAGCGATAATGCACCACCCAGGAAGGGGCGGACAAGCCCCTTCCTCCCCCAAGCTAGGGGAAGTAGAGAGAGAGAGAGAGACATGAGGCTACCTGTGGCCATCGCTCCCACGTGGGAGCGATAGAGGACCACCCAGGAAGGGGCGGACAAGCCCCTTCCCCCCAAGCGACGGGAAGTCGAGAGAGAGAGCCCACATTTATTAACCTGACTACAAATTACTTCAATGTTTCACTGCTTCCCAAACATTGACACATTCTCCAAAACTTGTTAAAGAAATTCTGGTTTTCCTCTCCGCCCCACCCGGCCTTCTACAAGATGATTTCATACAGCCCATTCTTTTCTCTATTTGTAACTCTGTGAGTGAAATGAATCATAGCCAGACACATCGCAATTCAGAGCATTTAGCTGACCCTTTTTCTGGAAAGAGATCTGTTATATGCTGATCTTAGTACAACTCCAGAGTCTTGAGATCCTTTCTTGATTCTGATTTACCAAGATAGAACCCTGTCTACTCTTCTTACCTGGTACTCTGAAACACTGAGCCAATAGAATTTAAAAAAAAAAAATACAATTGCCCACCAGTGTGCTGGGAAGGCTCCTCCTCCTAATTACAGAACCTTATCTGTGTTGGCTGCAGGCCACACTAGGTGACCCACCACTACGCTATAACCAGGCTTAAAGAACTCTACTCTCAAAGTTGCTCTGCTGTCATAATCCATTCTCTCATCTCAGATCTGTCCTGATTTATCAGCAGAAATAGTGATGGCAACTGATGCTGAATTTTCTGAGGATGAGACTGCTGTGCATTGTTGAGAGATTACTAACCTATGACAGACAATAGGGACTTACTATGCAATTGGTTTGCTTCTCCTTACTATTATGTCTATCTCAGTTCAGACTTACTGAATGTTTTAAACTTATTCAACATGAGACCTCATTAAGCCCCCAATTCTTTTCAGTCAAGGAGTAAGGCAACTGACCAAGCTTTAGGAGGACCTCTACAGTCATGCACCCAATGTTATGAAGCAGGTAGATCTTATTCTATGTAAGTATCACAGAAGCATTCATTCTGCCATGCTGAAACACTATTCTGCATTGTTTTTGGACAAAATACATCATCAGAATGAATGGATGTTGCTGTTGATTCCCAAATTCCAAAAGGAATGGAATGGAGTATCATTTCTCAAAACTAAACTTGTTGCTCATTGCTTTCCTGTTTTGTATTTCTGAGCTCTGATGTTTACAGATGTTTTTATTGTCTAAATGAACAATTCTTCCTAAAGGGACATGTGTAAATATTCTGTTAAATTGACAATAAATTATTCTACTTAACTTTTTTGGGTTCATCATATCAGAAAAAATATAAAAGAGATATTCTGGTAACACATAAATAATAATAAGACAAATTATGCTTCTTTTGTACAGTCAGATCCATCATGAAATTTAATAGAATGGTAGATGAACAGGTGCTTTTAATGAATAAAATTTCAAGGAATCATGTCATTAAAACAGAATTCCAGACTGGCAATAGTGGCTCATGCCTATAATCCTAGCACTCAGGAGGCTAAGATCTGAGGACTGAGGTTCAAAGCCACCCCAGACAGAAAAGTCCCCATGAGACTCTTATTTCCAATTAACCCTTCAAAAACTAACAGTGCTGCTGTGGCTCAAGTAGTAGAGATCTTGCCTTGATCACAAAAAGGCTCAGGGACAGCACTCAGACCCTGAGTTTTCAAGCTCCACAATCAGTGAGAGAGAGAAAGAGACAGAGACAGAGACACACACAAACAGACACACATGCACACAGAGACACACACAGAGGAAAAGAGAGACAGAGAGACAGAGAGACAGAGTGACAGAAGCAGAGAGAGACAGACAGAGGGACAGAGAGAAAGACAGAGAGAATTCCAACCTGTTGAAAAGTAGGTTGAAAGGGGAAAATGTAATCATTAGGAAAGCTGTAAAAGCTTTTGCTGCCTCCATGATCAGCTACTGAGACAGTGTTATAGCTGACCAGTTCCTCCCTCCTTGCTATGCCTAGTATACATTTCAACTATTTCCCCTTCCTATTCTATTTTTTCCAACTACAGAATTTCAAGTGAATTAGTATTAGAGAATTCTATAAATTAATACAATAGGTACCAGAATATGCAAGATGTATTGAATAGACACTGTCCACTACACTCCCATATTTAAACTAGTGACATTATAAGATAACATTTTGCCTTGTATATTTAGAGGAGAGGTTGCATTTTTTAATTATATTTTTGGAATTGTAAATATTTAAATAAAATATGTGTTAATACTATAGCGACAAAGGGGGTACAGCATAGTGGGAATTGTCCACTTGCCAAACAAGAAATTAAGTACATTTCCTTTGTGTGAAAAGTTCCAGGGAAATAAAGAGCTGCATACCAATGTAGCCGATTAAGCCAAGAGTTTTTTTTTTTTTTTTTCTCTTTGGTTCCTGTGAGCTGGGGCATGAACATTTAACTTTAACTTGCTCAGATAGAATTTTGAATCTGCAGGTGATGATAAAAATGGCAGTGAAATCCTGGTGAGTGGTGGCATTTCCTGTTGTCTCATGTTGGGTTTACTGTTAGTATGTTCCTGCTATTGCTGCTCCTTTGCCTCTCCTGACCTTCCAATTTATTAGCTGACTCTGAAAGCCACCCAACCTACTTTCATTTAATTACATGTCATCCTCTTTGTTATTATTATCTTCAATTAATATGTAACATGTCCATTTATGTGTACAATGCTTCTTGATTAGAGTCACACCTTCCCTCATTCTCCTCTTCCTATCTATATCAAAATGCCTCCTACCTTAGGTGAAAAACATCAGCCTCTTCTTGCTTTCTCTCTCTTTCTATTTTAGATGATTACAAAAGGGATAATAATTCAGTGTCTTATCCTGAACTCTTTCCAAAGGCTACACTCTTTTTAAAGTCATTGTGAAAGCCAAGACAGGCTTCATTTTGGTGAAGAAATTGTGACTACAAACATGAAGTAAAATAAGACTCATTCATATGTGAGTCAAAATAGTGGTAAACACTTACAAACTTTGATACTCAAAAAATTATTGAGGCTGGGAATATGGCCAAGTGGTAGAGTACATGCCTTGTATACATGAAGCCCTGGGTTCGATTCCTCAGTACCACATATATAGAAAAAACCAGAAGTGGCACTGTGGCACAAGTGGTAGAGTGCTAGCCTTGAGCAAAAAGAAGCCAGGGACAGTGCTCAGGCCCTGAGTTCAAGCCCCAGGAATGGCAAACAAAATGATTGTTTATCCAAAATTAAAACCCGTAATTACACAATTAGACAATCCATTGCTCATAAATATACCAAATCATGAGGTATAATATTTCATAAACAACTTGATTTTTCCAAGTATATCATAACCTGTCTACTGTGCAACTATATAGTCAAATTTTTTATGGAAGAATAGTAAGGGACATTTTCTGTTTATAGTTTTATTTTTTCTGAGAAAGAAATCTATGAAAATCTGTAAGCTGAATTTTATAGATCATGCAAAAAAAAGCCCTCCTTATGAAATTTTAATAGCTATAATTAGCCATTTAGGAAACTTTCTTTCATCTCCCAACTCATTAGGAGAAATTTCAAAATGACAACTAAATATTTTTTTATCTCTTTGCCTTAAAATGTTCAGTTCCATCAGTTTCCTAATTGCTTATGGAATTTCATTTTGTTCCTTTTCTACCATCATGCAATGTACAATCACATTCTTAGTTCCAGAGAAAGGTTAAAAATTGATACCTTATAAACAAAAGTCATCCTGAATATTTCACACTTTTTAATCTTCTTCTTAATTATTTATAATACACTCTGCAGAATAAGATGTATATAAATGAAGTTTCACTAAATATTCAAAGGTTGGGAATATTTGGGCTCATTTGCCCATGCTTTTCAAAAATTTAAGCACAAGAAATACTTTTCATTACAATGAAAGGGCCGCAGAGCCCACAGGCTCTCTCTTATGGCTACTCTATGGTGAGTTGGTAAGTCTATGGGTCTTATCTGAACATATATTAATGCATATTTCAGTGGGGAGAGACTAGGTCAGGAAACTAGACACGATGGGAGTTTGGTGGAAAGTAGCCATGTTATCTGTAAAAGTGAAGAACTCAAGATTTGACCAAATAAGTAGCCTCAGCTTCAGAAACTCACAGCACATGATGTTTGATTCTGCCAAAGAAGTACAGATCTGGAAGCTGAGCAGAACATACATAAATATAATGAGACAATAGAAGTTTGGGGATTTTTATGGGGAAGGAAAATATGAAGTGTTAACTTTGAAAGAGGAAAATAAACAACAAACAGGATACGTGGAGAGTTTTTCATAACCTTGTATTTAAAAAAAATTCTTCAAGAGCTAAAAGGAAAAAGCTCATACAATCAGGAAGACATAGAAGTACATTTGAGCAGTGATTACAGGGAGGCTGTACAGACTGTCTAGAACAAGTAAGAGGAATAGAACAGAGGTATCTCATGGCTTGATGAAGCTGTTAAATGCTGAGAATAGCTCTGGAAAAGGCAGTACTGACACAATGAGAAGAGAAGATTGAGGACCAGGCAATAAGTCCTGGGGATATAAAGGGATGCTTCTCGGTACAAATTTCACTTTGAACAAGTACAAACCATGAATCAGACAAATTACATGCCCAGATTTTCAGAAATGTTGATCACAGAACCATTTTGCTACCCCTTGAGAAATAGCAGGGGATGAGAGAGAATCCAGAAGACTGAAAAACAGATAAAATGATGACAGTTTCCATGGAGAGAACCATAACAAAGCTTCAGCAATGACCATTATGTCAGATACCAATCCCTACCAGAAAATTTCAATAACTTACTATTCAAAATGTGTTTGGGAAAATTAAGAATTGGCTTAGGAATGAATAAGGATAAAAATGCCAGGATGATAAATTACAGTCTCCTCACTTTGTCAAACCACACTCCCTGGAGGTTACTGTAGAACGCACGGGGCATCCTCTGCTTTACATATCCAAGAAAATGCCAGGTAGGCAGGGATGAACTTCCCAACTAGCTTCTCTGTGCCTACCTGTTGAAACATTCCCAGTGGTCTCTGTAATCATGCAGTCTTATTTCTCTACCCCTACCAAAGCTTTATTTTCCTTCATAGCAGTTATCACTATGTTTCTGGCATTAGTGAGGTCACATGGACTAACTGGTGCCTGTCACCTTTATGTAGGCTTTGAATCTATTGGATCCTTCCAATCACACCCATGGAAACACTAGCACCATCTCAATTTTGCAGATGAGAAACTGCAGCATGAAAGTACTGCACTGACTTTGTCATGGGGGAGAGCAGAACTGTTGTGTTGGGACACAAGAAGCCAACCCATATAAGTGTATCTTTCTGCTATGCTACTACCATTTATCACCATCCTTGTGTTTCACCATTTCCTTTTCATGCCACCCCACAAAAATAGAAACCCTGTAATGGCAAGGTTGTGTACTTACTCTATTTACCTTATTTCTTAAAATTGGCTGTGGCATATAACAAGTAATAAATATTTTGAGAAATGAATACAATATAAATATTGAAGGAGCTAGGAAAGTAAAAAGGCTTCACGTTCAGGGCAAGACATTTATTTAGAATAAAGATCCCAGATGATCAGTCTTTGGATCCTCAGCACCAGGAAGATTGCCTAGTGTGCATAGTGAGGAAACCAAAGGAAGAAAAGACTGGAAAATAACCTGGAGATATGAGGTACTTGCCAGGTCTCAGATAAAATAGCTCAGCACCCACTAAAACCTAAGTGCAGAGGTTTGAATGAGAAAGTGTCCCATTGTTCTAAGGAAATAAAGAAAATGTCACCACCTTTATTTTTTTCAAATTTTTATTATCAAACTGATGCACAGAGAGGTTACAGTTTCATACATTAGGCATTGGATACATTACTTGTACTGTTTGTTACCTCGTCCTTCATACCCCCCTCCCTTCTCTCCCTTTCCCTTTCCCCCCATGAGGTGTTCAGTTCACTTAGACCAAACAGTTTTGCAAGTGTTGCTTTTGTAGTTGTTTGTCTTTTTATACCCTGTGTCTCTCAATTTTGGTATTCCCTTTCAATTTCCTAGCTATACCCTTATGAACACATAAGATGATGCTAAGTGAAATGAACTCCATGTTATGGAAACAATTGTTATATCACAGTTGTAACTACTTTCAATGTCCCATGTGTATCTGGAGCTTCTATTATTGATGATGTTCTTGTATCACCTTCTTGTGGTTGTACCTACACTATCTCTGTAATCTTATCTGAGTATATTGGAAACCATGTATACTGGTATTAGAACTAGGAAATTGAAAGGGAATGTCACCACGTTTTGAAGCCAAATGTTTAGTTTCTCAATCACAGATAAAACAGTCTGTCATCAAACAGGATAGAAACATCATAGTAAAATATTTTCTCAAGTATTACCCATCATTGGACCATTATGACAAGTGATATGAAGCCTACTGAGAGAGATAAGAAACATCTCAGTTATGAAAGGGCTGGAAACTCCACCAGGGAGGATTTTATAGTCAAAAGGTTATGAAGAAAAACAAAAAAGGAGTAACAAAGAAAAAGACAAGTGCATAAGCAGTAGTATCAAGTTTCATGTGCATAATGCCAAAGGGGTAAATTACTGCAGAAATGAATTGCAATCATATTGGTTGGTAAAATCCATTGCTGGAGACCTCTGTCTTTTGGTAGCATGAATCTGTGTCTGCCATGATGCCAATGAACTTTAGTCAATCAACAAAAGACAGGATTATCACTAAAATAAATGGGGGTAAGAAAACTATTAATAACTACATAGACAGTAGATACCAACACAATCTTTACCTAATGCTGATAGCATTTGAAAGAACATTCAGATTCCTAATCTATTGGGGAATATTAACATAATGTGGCTTTGAAAATTTTAAAAAGACCTCATAATTAATTTAATCACCATTTTGCATGGCATTCCCACTTGTAATCTGCATTTTTGCTTTAAAACTCTTACGATATAACTGTCATTCTGATCTAATGGCATGTGTCTTACTTAGGAAGAGAAGAAATTTCCAAATGTTGAGGCTACACTGAAATGAAGAATGAAACATGTGTCTGTCAGTGCAATTTCACCATGGTAGACTAATTGCAGAGGCCTGTGGGTATGGATTGATGTTGCTGAGTAGTCAGCCTTTACTGCCATCGCTTTCAGGGCAATTTGCATAGCATGGCTCATAGTGTTTTATGATTTTTCTTTTAAAAATAATTCTACTTGTTAGTCACTAAATCTGTTTAACTCTTTCAGTGCTGACAAGCATATAGGGCATGTCTGTAGAACAAGTGCACATATCTCATTTGGCAAGTGCTGAGGAAAATTGGAAAGGAGTTTGCAAAGGATATCCAGGAAACAACCATGGTTGCTTCCTCTGGGAAGATTACGTTTTACAGAACAAATCGGTGATGGTTACTGTTAAGTGTCAACTTGACTGAATTATAGGATACCCAGTTAGTTGGTTAAAGAATCATTTGTAGGTGTACTTAGAAAGGGCATTTATGAAATTTTCTCAAGTATTTTCATTACTGGTTCTATGTCTACAATAATAAAATAACTTTAGAATTTAAAAGATCAAAACAAAAGAAGGGCATTTCTAGAAGAACCTGGTATTGGAAACATAGACTGAGTAAACCAGGTGACTTTAATCAATTTGTGGTGCTCACAGTCCATTCTGTGGAAGGCCTGGATGGAATATAAAGGTGGAGAAAGGTTCACTTTCCTTCTCTATTTGAGCTGTAACATCTGTCATTCCCATTTTCCAACATCAAGGCCACTGGTTCTCAGGTCTTTAGATTCAAACTAGGGCTTACTCCATTGGCTCTCCTGGCTCTTGCATCTTCATGTTGGTAGTGGAACTTACTCTACTGAGTTTCCTTGACCTTCTAGTTTTCAGTTGGAAAATTATGGAACATCTTAGCCTCCACAATTATATGAGCCAATTCCTCAAAGAGCATCTCTGTATGTTCATATAAGTCCTGTAGGTTCTGACTAATAAAAAGATCCCAAGGCAGAAATCAATCCAGGGGATGTATTGAGAAACGATCACAAGATTACTACCTATAGAAGAGAAGACAGGGAAAACAGAGGGAGCAGCTGGGCTACACAGAAACCACATGGAAGCCTGAAGGTGGGATGGTATGTCAGAGTCAATCCACGTTGAAGAGAGAGTAACTGGACCAGTAATTGGGTACAGAATGACCTATCAAAGAGGGATGAACTTGTGTAATGTACTTAGCAGAAGCAATCCCTGAAACTGGCCAAGGGAAGGCATTGTCCGCCAAAGACATTTCCAGTCGCTGAGGGTTTCCTATATTTTGTTTCTGAAGGAAGACCTGGATATGACATCATAGTGTTCTCCATGGCCAGCACATTTCTCCCCATGGCAGCGCTACAGTCAGTAATCATCATGAGTAACTTTACTTTGTGAAGTTTTTCTATGGTATATATTCCTTAATAGTCTGTTCTCCTTTGTCTAATAATTTAACATTAATCATCCCAATAAATTCTGCAATTATAAGCAGCGGAAGGCAGGGGTTTTTGAAATTTTAGACATTTCTTTTATAGCTAGGAGAAAGAGGTCAGCTGATTAGACTACTATAAGCTTATGCATAAATATATGTGTATATATTGATTTTTCACTATCATTCAAATTTAAGTCCTGAAGCTTAGTTTTAAATGATTTTTTTTGTATTGGAGATATATGATGTTTCTCAAATCTGGTCACATTTTCTTAGTTCAAATGCTCATTTCTCTGATTTAACTAAAGAGAAGATAGTAAAACATGGGACATTACTTCTTTACAATTTTTGGAACTTCTTATTTGTAAGTCAATAAAATTACTCTATAGGAAATTTCTGAAGAAAATAGAAGTTTATAAATGTCCCATCACTCATAGAGACATTGAACCTATGGTCAGGCATGGTACACAAATTGAATTTTCTCATCTCATGGAATATTTGCCTTCAAGTCAAGGGGAAAGATCTAAAGCTGCACTGTCAATGACTGTTAGAACATCACTCAGATTTAAACACAAACAAAGGGTAATCTGGCCTGGCACAGTCTGGCCACTGCAGCAGTGTATCTGAAGGTTATGTTTTATGTTTATTAGCTCCATCCAGATGGCGTTTTATGTCCTTAATAACTTTGTCCCTGACTAAGCCATGAACCTACCATTCAAAAAGCACAGTAGAAAATGTCTATCAGCATAAAAAGTTATTTTATAATCAGAAACATTGCTTAAAACACTCTCCTACAACATTTTTATAAATTTTTTCAAATTTTTATTATCAAACTGATGTACAGAGAGGTTACAGGTGTTTTTTTTTTGTTGTTTTTTTTTGCCAGTCCTGGGCCTTGGACTCAGGGCCTGAGCACTGTCTCTGGCTTCTTTTCGCTCAAGGCTAGCACTCTGCCACTTGAGCCACAGCGCCACTTCTGGCCATTTTCTATATATGTGGTGCTGGGGAATCGAACCCAGGGCTTCATGTATACAAGGCAAGCACTCTTGCCACTAGGCCATATTCCCAGCCCCGAGGTTATAGTTTCATACATTAGGCATTGGATACATTACTTGTACTGTTTGTTACCTCGTCCCTCATTCCCCCTGCCTCCTCCCCCTTTCCCTTTCCCCCCATGAGGTGTTGAGTTCACTTAGACAAAACAGTTTTGCAAGTATTGCTTTTGTAGTTGTTTGTCTTTTTTTACCCTGTGTCTCTCAATTTTGGTATTCCCTTTCAATTTCCTAGTTCTAATACCAGTATACATGGTTTCCAATATACTCAGATAAGATTACAGAGATAGTGTAGATACAACCACAGGAATAATAGCTTTCCTTGAGGAGATTAAAATTTGAAAGCAGAATTTAGTCAACAGCATAACTGACCACAAGAAAAAAGTAACCCTACTCATGAAGTCCCCAAAGAGAAGCATTAAACCCAATGTGTGGGCTGATCTAGACATCTGAAGTGAAAGAATGAAGAGAAATGAGGATCACAGTAAATTCACTGGAACTCAGACATTTCTTTTTCTGTCTTTCAGTTTGTAACACTGGAATATTAATCCACACTAAATACTAAATTTTATGGGCATATAAAAATAAATATGCGTCAACACTATTTGATCTTCTACAACAGCAGTTATTAGGCATATGAAATATTGACATAAAATGAACTTGTCTTAAGGGCATTCCAGGGGCTCATGAATTCAGGTTCAGTTTGCACAAGCTATCTTTGTTTAGCAATATTAATACCCTTTCAAATAAGAGAAATCAAACTCATTCAAAATGTTGAAGGATCTGAGATCAGACGAGATCGGGCACATTCAGGGTGGTGTGGCCATAGACGAACATAAAACCTTTTTTTTTTTTTGCCAGTCCTGGGGCTTGGACTCAGGGCCTGAGCACTGTCCCTGGCTTCTTTTTACTCAAGGCTAGCACTCTGCCACTTGAGCCACAGCGCCACTTCTGGCCATTTTCTGTATATGTGGTGCTGGGGAATTGAACCCAGGGCCTCATGTATAGGAGGCAAGCACTCTTGCCACTAGGCCACAAACAAAATCACAGTAAAGCCACCAGCACAACAATGTTCATCGCAGCGCAATTTGTCATAACTAGAATATGGAACCAACCCAGATGCCCCTCAGTAGACGAATGGATCAGGAAAATGTGGTACATATACACAATGGAATTTTATGCCTCTATCAGAAAGAATGACATTGCCCCATTTGTAAGGAAATGGAAGGACTTGGAAAAAATTATACTAAGTGAAGTGAGCCAGACCCAAAGAAACATGGACTCTATGGTCTCCCTTATTGGGAATAATTAGTACAGGTCTAGGCAAGTCACAGCAAAGGATCACAAGAGCCCAATAGCTATACCCTTATGAACACATAAGATGATGCTAAGTGAAATGAACTCCATGTTATGGAAACAATTGTTATATCACTGTTGTGGATCTGAATTTTCTTCAGAGATCCAAACATTTATACTCAGTATACAATTGTGTGCTTTACTAAAATAAAGCACCTTTCTGATTAAAGTCTTGTCAATAACTTCCTAATAAAAAGTGAAGACACTATTTTTAACCTAGCAGAGTAAAATAGTTCTGCATAACAAATTTCTCAGACTCTTATCTGGAATTGAAATGTAGACAAAATGTTAGCAAAAATAGTGTCATTAATGTCAATTTAATTTTAATTAAAATATTTAATGTAATTAATAATAAATACTATTTAGTTTTAACTTTCAAATAACATTCTTGGGGCTGGGAATATAGCCTAGTGGCAAGAGTACTTGCCTTGTATACACAAAGCCCTGGGTTCGATTCCCCAGCACCACATATATAGAAAGCGGCCAGAAGTAGTGCTGTGGCTCAAGTGGTAGAGTGCTATCCCTGAGCAAAAAGAAGCCAGGGACAGTGCTCAGGCCCTGAGTCCAAGCCCCAGAACTGGCTTTCTCTGCTGTCCTCCCTTCGTCCCTCTCCCTCTTTCTTCCTTTTTTCCTCTTAACTTTCTTCTTTCTAACCTTCGATCGCCTTTTTCCTTTATTCCCTTTTCCTCCTTTATTCTTTCTTCCTTTTCCCTTCCCTCCCTTAAATCCTTCTATCCATCCTGATTTCAATTTTGGATTAAACATTTAGTACTATGGAAATCCTATGTAGGTCTATGATTGTTTAAAATTGTTAGCTTTCACATTTTTCTAAAAGCATTTATAAACACACACACACACACACACACACACACACACACACACTTATTACAATATCTATACCATGCTGGGCACTATCTCTGTTTTTCTGCACTGTGCTTCAAGTTTATTTGAACATTGGAAAGCTCTTTCTGTATTATCAGCTTCCATCAAACGACTGCAAAACCTAGTTAATTATTATGATGACAATAGAAGCTAATCTCCACATTATTCAAACATATACATTTGTAATTGTAAAGTAATCATTATTCTATAATTGTCAGGACATTTGAAAACATTGCCTAGACCCTCGAACACAAAATCAAGAAAATCTGAAGGGCTACGCCATTCTTAGACTAGCAAACACTTACAAATGTGACTGTCAATACTCATGAGATGTGATTTGCATGTGTGTTTTCCTTTTTACATTTAATTATCTTTAAGTAGTTGTACAAATGAGTTACCCTTTGTGAATATCAATTCTCATCAGGATGTGATTTTGTGTGTATGTGTGTGTGTTGTCTTTTTAAAAATGGATTCATTTTAAGTAGTTGTGTAAAGGGTTTACCACTTAACGAAGCACTTTATGAACATAGTGCATCTTTATCAATGTCACCCCTTTCCGCACGCTCACCCATCTCTCCCAACCCACCCCTTTCCATACTTTTCTTAATTTTGTAAGGTGTACATTGGATTATTTACTTCGTTCTTCCCCTTTTCTTCTCTCCATTTGTTCATCCCTTTCTCCTTGATCCCACCCTACCCCTTTCAATAAGCCATTTTCTGGTGCTTATTTTGTTTAACTGCCTTTATAACGAATGACATTAATTTTTAAAAGATGTTAAATTCTACGTGAGAAGCTATTAGAAGTTAAAATATGACAATATAGTCAATATTTAAGTTTAAAATTTCCTTTATTAGCAATTGTTAGGGGAAAAATCACCATATGTTTTCATTTCCTTCCCCATTGATTAATAACCTCATTTATTACATGCTTGTTGGCTGATGTTTAAGAACTTGTTGGTAGTTCAGGAAAGTTTGGGAAAAGGTTTAGGAAGCTAAACAACTAGAAAACCTTTATTGAGAGTGATATAAAATAAATACCAACCCCCTTTCTTTTTTTCTTTTTTTTTTTTTTTTTTTTTTTGGCCAGTCCTGGGCCTGAGCACTGTCCCTGGCTTCCTTTTGCTCAAGGCTAGCACTCTGCCACTTGAGCCACAGGGCCACTTCTGGCCGTTTTCTGTATATGTGTGGTGCTGGGGAATCGAACCCAGGGCCTCATGTATACAAGGCAAGCTCTTTTGCCACTAGGCCATATCCCCAGCCCCCAACCCCCTTTCTTTAAGTGAACAATGGAGGAAGCAGAAAGATGGTAGAGGAGAAAGCACATGTGATGTCACACAAAGCTCTGGGATTTAGCCAACCCACTTGCTCCTCTGTGCCTCACCTTTCCACTTACATTAGGACAATGATACCCACTGGTCATGAGGGCTGGTAAATATTAAAGAAGATATAGTCTGTTAGACACCTGCTCAATACATGGCACTGAATAAAAGCACAACAAATGTTAGTGTTTTCTTTTACCTTTGAATAGATATGGTCTTCCTCCATACAGCCTCTGGTGGAAATGGCAAAGATAAGTCATATCAACTCTAAAAGCACATTTAGAGAATGAAATATGTCATGAAATACAAGAAAGTATATAGGATGTAGGAAAGCATCGGCTGAATAGTTGAGCCACATTTGTAAAAATAAAATAATAAAAGTAAAAATGTCACATTAATATCAACAAAATAACATAAAGAAAATTATAATGGTCTTAAACTTATAGGGACAGTGTGTGGATTGGATTGGAGGTATCAAAATGATAATTTGTATCATATGCCAGCCTTCAACCAAGCAACTTTTCCTTGTGCTTGTGGTTAAGAAAAACATTAACAACACAAACACACACACACACATACACACACACACACACACACACAATGATGGGATGTGAGCTAAGCATGAAGTAGCTGCAGAACTGTTGGTTAGCTTGGATGATACAAACCCCTAAGGGGAAGAAACAAGCTGAGAGCAGGCAAAGCTTTCTTTCTGATATGGTTTCTTCTGCCTGAAGTAATTGGAAAGGTGCTCCCATCACCGTCTGCATCATAAGTGACAGTAAAATGGCAACATATTTAAACCAATATTTAACTTCTTACACAGAGGAATTAAAACTCCACTGGACTTAACTTGGAATGTTGATTATTTTCTGAATGACAATGAAAGAGAGAGAGAGAGACAGAAACAGAGACAGAGACAGAGACAGGGACAGAGACAGAGACAGAGATAGGTGGTTCTTAGAAAGGGGTATAAACAAAAGCAAAAATAAAAGGATAGATTCCTCAAGAAAGGATTAAATGCAAACTGTGTCAGCATCAAAACAGACTTGAACTCTAGTACCTGATTTGAGCCAATGTGCATTGCAGAACTCCTCATGATTGAGGCAAAGGGACAGAAACTCCTACTTCTCTTGCAAAAAGACCAATGGGAGTAGAGGTGGCAGCAGCTCCTCTGTGTAGTGGAAAACACCTACCATCTATATGGTCCTTCAACAGTTGGGGAATGTAAAAAAACACCACCCGCTGTAGGACTAGATAAGTGGCCTTTGTCTTTTGCTTTTTAAGTACCTTTAGCTAAAAGGGATGGGGAAAAAGAAGACAAAGTTTAGTGTCTTGATGAAATGAAGTCCACTGTGGTTCTAAGTGTGGAATGACCTGATGTGTCATTGCCCTGTGTTTCCAAATACTCTGTTGGCCATTTTGTTTTCATTTCACTTCAATCTAGTATGAAAGCAACTCTGTAGGAAAGGCTTCCCTTTCCCAAAAAGCCCTGGTTTCAGGCAATTGTTCTCAGGTGGAATAAGAACCATGCAGTTTTTGGCCATTTGTTATTGTTAGTTTTCTTGTTATAGGACATTCTTACTGGGGTGAGATGGAATCTCAATGTTGTTTTGATCTGCATTTCTTTTATAGCCAGTGATGTAGAGCACTTTTTCATACATCTCTTGGCCATTCTCATTTCCTCATCAGAGAAGTCTCTTTTTTAAGTCTTTACCCCACTTGTTGAGGGGGCTATTGGTTCTTTGCAGTTTTGTTTTGGAGGAATGTAATTTTTTTAGTTCTGCATATATTTCAGATATAAGGCCTTTGTCCGTTGTATGGCCGGTAAAGATCTTTTCCCAATTTGTGGGCTTTCGTTTTATCTTGTGAGCTATGTCCTTTGCCCTGCAGAAGCTCTGCAGTTTGATGCAGTCCCATTTGTCCATCCTTTCTTTGATTTGTAGCATTTCTACTTCATTGTTGGTGGGAATGTAAGCTGGTTCAGCCACTCTGGAAAGCAGTATGGAGATTCCTCAGAAGGCTAAACACAGAGCTCCTTTATGACCCAGCAGCCCCACTTTTGGGCATTTACCCAAAAGACCACAAACAAGAACACACTAAAGCCACCAGCACAACAATGTTCATCGCAGCACAATTTGTCATGCCCTCAGTAGATGAATGGATCAGAAAAATGTGGTACATATACCCAATGGAATTTTATGCCTCTATCGGAAAGAATGACATTGCCCCATTCGTAATGAAATGGAAGGACTTGGAAAAACTTATACTAAGTGAAGTAAGCCAGACCCAAAGAAACATGGACTCTATGGTCTCCCTCATAGAGAATAATTAGCACAGGTTTAGACAAGTCACCGCAGAGGATCACAAGAACCCAATAGCTGTACCCTTATGAACACATAAGATGATGCTAAGTGAAATGAACTCCATGTTATGGAAATGATTGTTATATCACTGTTGTAACTACTTTCAATGTGCTATGTGTAACCATAGCTTCTATTATTGATCATCTTCTTGTTATCCCCTACCTGTGGTTTATACCTGCACATCTCTGTATCTTATCTGAGAACATTGGAAACCGTGTATACTGGTATTAGAACTAGGAAACTGAAAGGGAATACTAAAATCGAGAAACACAGTGTAAAAAAGACAAATGACTACAAGAGCAATACTTCCAAAACTGGTGTAAATGAACTGAACAACTCTTGCTGGGAGGAAAGGGAAAGCGGGAGGGAGGAATGAGGAAGGAGGTAAAAAACAGTAAAAGAAGTGTATGCAAGCCTACATCAGTTTGAAAATAAAAAAAAAAAAAAACATGCAGTTGTTTCCCATGGCAATGCAGTATATTATATTTTTAAAAAACCAAATTTTTGTCATTGTCTACTTTTCTGTTAAAACAAGATGTGTATAATCATTACTCAGTATGTCCACTGAATTATAGAATTATAGTTTATTTTGGATTTTTTTAAAATATGAAGATCATAAAAAAATCTGCTCAAGCCATGGCCAAGTAAACTAACTGTATGGTTTTTCTTAATAAGAGGGAACTAAAATTGAACCTGGAATCATCTTGCACAATAAATGCTGTTCTCTTGAAGGCTGCTATACAAAAAATTATGAGTTCTTGGGGACTTTCTACTGATAATCAGCACAAATATCTAGGAAATAAATGTCTTTCATTTTCTACAAAATACTCATTTGTTCATGCTAAAACAAAGTATATTTCTACATAGGCCATTTGGTATTGCTAGTGGAATAAAAAAGCCATTTCAGGACTTTCATCTGGAATATCATTTATAAATTGATTGAGATTGCCAGCAATGCTTGCGTTTTTGTTTTGAAGAAAGACACTCTGAACAAGAAATTATAATTTTTAAGAGGTGGGCATATTATTATTATTTTATAATTATATCAGTATATTACTTACATAATGATATAAGATCTATGGACACATAGCATTATATAAGATATAGTAGTCTTGCGCATTTGGCATGGTATATAGCAGATGATATAATATGGTATATGTTATTAAGGATAATTTATCATCTACTTAGTGTCATATAACATTACAATTGGAATATTCAAAAATGTGTGTTATAAAACTAATATATGACAATAATGTATCTCTGCAATACCTTTAGAAAAACAGTATAAAATATTCTTTAAATGGTATCTCTTCCCAAAGAATGAGAAATGTATATAAACTCATGGTAATATTAGTATTTTGTATTAGTACTTAGTTATACATATAGAAATTTGTATTTGATATTTTGGAATGTCCGGATCTCTTCATTTTGTGATATACATCTATAATGACAGAACTCTTACACCATTCTTTTATTTTTCATGTAAACTACCAAAAAGGTAAGTGACCTAAACGTATCGATCGTGTCAGGATCACTTTACTTTTCTACCTTTTGCTGCAGCTTAGGAAGGTATTGAAGTCTCACACCAGGTTCCTACCCTACAAATATGTCTCCTTTACTTTTAAAAATAATGAAGTAACGGTGACAGAAATGCTGATGCTTGAATTATTTGCCATCTCACGTTAGCACAGCTTTATGTTTGTTTCTTATGAATGTGAAATACATCCGGTACTAAGATGCAGCACACCGCATCCAGCAAGAGAATAAGGTAGGACTTAGCTGAACAATTTCATAGATTCCAAGTCTTGTTGCTATGAGTCATAGAATCCCCAGTCATGGGATTAAAAACATGTATACCTTAATTAGTCTATACAGAACAGCACCCGCCCCCCAAAAGATGGTTTGTGACATAAAGGCACCAGAAAGTTCATCTGCATCTCAGCTCTGTGGAGCTTGCGATGTGGCATGTCACAGAGTTTCTTTTAGCTTGTGTGATTGCTCGCTCCACATGCTGCCATTTACAGTACATGGTATACAGTAAATCTATTTTTTGTCAAGATGGGCTGGGTTTTCACAGCTCTGCACATGACATCTAGTCACTCTTCTTGGCTCTTAATGCTTAACATGGTGGAGTCTTGATTTTTGGCTGATTGCCTCCAATATGTTCAATTTTGGATGATTTTTAAAGTAGGTTTGTGAAATGAGGCCCTAGACATGTGAAAATGTATAGGTTTCTTTAAAGGGCTTTGTTAGGAACCAGTCTGCTTCATAAGCATCATTTTGAAATTATAATATTATCTCCAGCATTTCTGACATGACTTCAGTGGGCACTGGGGAAAATTCAGATGGCAAATCAAAGGAGGAGACTGAAGGAAAGAAGGGAATCAAACTGGATAGAGGCATACCTTGCATTTTTCTGTTTATTTCTTGGCACAGATTTTGTTTATTTATTTGTTTATCTGGAATGTGTCCTATTTTTCCAATTAAAAAAAGTTCAATTATAAGACTATAATATTTGCAATGTGATTGTAATTTTAAAAATTGCCTCTGTCATTCATATTTTTATAACATATACAGCTCCTAAATGCAAACTTTAGCCACTTGCAGTGAATCTTCCCTTAACTTTACTTTAGCAAACTCATTTCTAAATGTTTTGGCTATTTCTGCATAGATACTGTTTTTAATTCTCACCTTCCATCTCTGTTACCTCCTTTAAGCACAGGACTATTTTTTCCATGCAAATTTTTCTATCTATATGTTATTGATGTAGTTTGGGGCTCTTTTAACTGTCCAGGATAACATTTCAAGAGACTCCTCAACGGTAACCTTCCAGAACTTACTTGACAGTGCTGGGGGTGGGGGGTGGGGTTGGAAATGAATCATCGGTATTCATCCTACCATGACATTAAACTAAAGTAACCAATAATTTAGTCAAAAATGAAATACAAGAGGAAGTAAATCTAAATATAACAAGTTTGACTTTTTCATTGTTTTAAAATATTTGAAACTATCACACATAAAAATAGTCTGGAAAACAACAGAGAATAGACATGTGGGAAATACAGAATTTAGTACTCAAATCTTTTCATCTTGTTTTTTTATTTTTTCTAATTCATATTTGAATATTGGTAGTTTATATAAATGTAGTTTATATTTTCATTAAAAATTATTATTAAGCAGTTGTTCAAAGAAGTTACAATTCTGTAAGTCAGTTAATGAGTACAATGCATCTTGATCAATGTCACCTTTTTTTTTTTTATTTTGATAATCCTGGAACTTGAAGTCCTAGGAAATGTTCCTGAGCTGCTTTTTGCTCAAGGCTAGTACTCTACCACTTGAGCCAAAGTTCCACTTCCACCTTTTTCTGTTTGTATGGAGCTGAGGAATCGAACCCAGGGCTTCATGCATAATAGGCAAGCACCCTACTACTAAGCCACATTCCCAGCCCCTGATGGATGTCACCTTTCCCATCATTCTCCCTCATTTCCCCCCTCCCATCCCTTCCTTCTCTCAAGTTATGTAGTTCTATTTTAACATAATGTACAAGTTAGCTTGTACTTTTTTGCTATAGCACTCTCTATAGATTTTATAGAGGGCAAAATACTTGAAGACTCATCACAAAGTGTGTGTAAGTGTGTGTATGTGCATATGCATGTGCATGGGTGTCAGTTGGAATTAGTATTTTAATTTTGAAGCCATTAGATGCCTCACCAGTAGTAAGAGAAAATAAGACAGCACCCAAGTGAATAGAGAACTGGTGGGAGCACAGAGGTTCTGTTCCTGCCCTTAATTTCCTGGAAAAATTCACTAATCACTCACCTGAGCATTTAAAGAGTTAGACAAAATGGTCTTTGAAGTTTTTGCTCACTCTAAATACTATAAGAAAGTCAAAGTTTCATCCAGGAACTCTCTGGACAGTGTATGGACACAGTCTTCAGCAGAGTGGCAGTCAATAGATGTGCTCAGGATTTTCAAAAAGTAGTAAGATAACAAATAAGATGATGAACCTTGCCTGTGAGCTCTCAGTTTAAATAATGAGTCTACAAGGGCTGTGAAATCCTCATCCAAGGTTACACAAAATTTCAAAATGCCAAACTCAGGCAAAATTACTTGTGCATCACACACACACACACACACACACACAAATACACAAACACATATACTTTGTCATGACACATCAAACATTTTGCCTGCCAGAAAATCTGTAGAGAGTGCTATAGGCAAAAGTACAAGCTGACTTGGAGATTTCATTAAAAATCTGTGAAACTCACAAAATCTTCAGACCAATACATTTGTCAATCACTCAGTAATTGAGAAGTAGGAACTGTGGTTGTGGGATATTATATATGCAGCCATTCAATTAGTCAAGTTCTCCGAGTCCAAGAAGAATAGAGAATGAGACAAGTGAAAATGCTCCTTCTTGGATCATCTGGATAATTAATTTAGGCTTCTAATTTGCAGAGCTATTCTAGTAATCACAGCAATAAACATTTTTGTGTGTTTACCAAATATGTGCCAGGCACCATGCTTAGTGTTTCACATATATTTTCACCTAAGAAGTACGCACTAAGTTTTAGGTCCATTTTGTAGAGGCTTCATTATATTTTTATTGAGAAAGTACTATGTTCAGGATTTCTACTGGGCACTGAATTAATGATGTTAACCAAATAACCTCAGACGGACTCTGGTCAGTACTGTTCTATTTGATCCCTCCAATGCCAAATCATGAAGATAAGTCAGTGCCCAGGTTCCTGAACTGGTCAGTATTGGGTCGCTATAGTGTTGTTCTGAATGCATGAAGGCTAGTGATTGTTAAGTGAATTGCGAACAACATACCACATAGTGAAATTATTCCTGAAATATGAAAGTTAGAATCAAGCATGAGATTAAATATAAATATGGAGAGGTGATGTTTTCAGGTAAGGTGGCAGGAAACACAGAAATGCGGGTATGTTTAGTATAACTACAAGAGTATGTCTCATGAAAGAACTAAAGGTGATTTGAGAATCATTCCCAAAGAATGTTACTTCCTGTCTTCATTTCTCTGAAGCTTGGTACTTTAAAGTATAATTTCCATTGAGTCTCTATGTGTGAGAAGCCTTTCTTCTCACTTCTCAAATCCAGTCTTCTATCGATGAAGCCAAGAGCTTCAGGTCTTGGTGTGAACATAGAATAGAGTTCCAAAAGGTGAAGAAAATAGAGTCCTGGATAAGGCAAAA
Source organism: Perognathus longimembris pacificus (assembly GCF_023159225.1). Classification (NCBI taxonomy): domain Eukaryota; kingdom Metazoa; phylum Chordata; class Mammalia; order Rodentia; family Heteromyidae; genus Perognathus; species Perognathus longimembris. The sequence goes on along the minus strand of NC_063164.1, from coordinate 31,277,838 downwards.
CCTAATAATAGGAAATCAATGGCGGGAATTGACACACCTGTAGGTGTGTACAAAGAAATTCAAGTGATGGAAACTTCATACATGCTAATGGTTGGATTGATCATGAGACAATGTGTCAAAAGTTATCAAAATGCACATATAAAATGTCAAATTTCATACTATGTACCTTGTATTCCAATAAAAGCTGGCTATACACTTGCAACTTAAAAATACTTAACATAATTTTAATTCATTACAAACTACGTATAAATACATAGCATTTATGTTTACACAAACATAATTATGAAAAATTTAAATAACAGGTAAAATATGTAGGTGTATCTCATTGCATTATATGATGATGCTAAGAATAATGTATACTTTAAAATAGCTAGAAGGGAAAAGATTTTTAATACTCTCACTACAAATACGTAAGGGGTGATAAATATGTTGATACATAGGTTTTATTATTATATAATGTATGTATGAAAGATAGCATGTTAAAATATGTAGGTGTGTATATATAAACTTACCTTAAAATACTTATAATTTAAAATTTTTACATGCATGCATGTCATATTTTGAAAAAGTGAACAACATGATTATAATTAAAGAGGACTTTGAAATAAATCATGCAAACAATAAGTCTAAATTAAATCATCCTAGAGAGTAACTAGAACATACTTAAAGTTTTCTGTTCTGAGTACTAAAATCATTTAAGACAGATTTACTGGACTGATTTCCCAAACTGAAGAGTCATATGTCCTAATAATGAGTTGTTGAAATATTTACACATAATTAAGAAAAAGCAAAATGGACCAACTGCAGCATAATTAAAAACTTTGGTAAAAGCTTTGAAAGGGAAACACCTGAATGCTAGGAGTGACTTATGCATGCTTATATGTGCATGCTTATCATTAATGTCTGTGTACTTAGTTTATAATAGGTTCTGTTAACAAAATTGCAGTTATATAGCAAAGCTTTAGAAATAATCAACTTAGTTTTCCTGTGGAAACTTCAGGGCATTTTGAAACCTGCCTAGTGTTGATTTTTCCATAAAGATACTGCTTAGATTATTTTCTAAGTTAGATCTAAATCTGTTTGTTTTACTTTTTAAGTGAATATCTCTAGCCCACCTGCAAAAATGCACTGCTGCTAGTATGGGTACATCAATCAGGAAGATTTCTCCTCAGTAAATGTTTCTTTTTAGAAAAAAAACATAAAGCATTACCTATATCTTGGAAGTGTTTTCATGTTTTCCATAATGTGCTAATAATGATCACACACTTGCCTGGAAAAATGGTTATAACATGGATGCTGGCTCATTAGACAGTGGCTATTACCGTAGAAGGGCACAAGTGCCAATGTCTCATAAAAGGGTTATATACTGTGAAACAGAACAAGGTACTACTGTGTCATTTTACAAAGAAAAACATTATAGGGTAAAACCCTGACATGTTCAGTTAAAAATAATCCTTCAAAAGGCCAAAGTTAACACTTAAAACCATTTTTTATCTAGAAATTGGCAAAAGATTTATCTAAAATGTTTATATTTTTGCCACCCCATAAATCAAAATTAGTTTTCCATTAAAAAAATTGGATCAGAGATGATAATCTTCTTGCCAATTTTTAGCTAAATGCAAATGGAAACATCTGAGATTTTAAACTGAAAACTGAAGTTTATAGATACAGTAAAACTACTGCTTGTGAGTGTTATATTGTGAGATTGGAATAGCATATGAGGTTATGAATTAATAGTGATTTCAGATACATACAGTCTTTAATTTCCTTTTATTAAACCTATAAACACAAAACTAAAGCCTACTGTGGTTATTAATGTGTCTGCCTTATTACATTATTTCTACTTTTTACTGTGAATGGAATGATTAAGTTGTACTTACTTTCCCAGTCTCATGCTAAACTCTTTTATGATTCTTAGACAAGGCCAAATACTTATTATCTCCCTGTGGCATCATATTCCCTTTGTAGGAGAATTTTTTTTTTAAAATTAAACAATTAACTGGCATATTGACTATGATCAAAGGCAATTATTCACTTTACATATACATGGTATAATAATTAGTACACATTAACATTTCTAACATCAGCCATGTTATAATCAGATAACTAGAATGTGCACATTTTATAGTGGAAAGTTTGTATACAGCAGTTATAGTGCTATTTGATTAGCACTTGTATCCTTTATAAATCCATAACATGTGAAAATAACTCCATGTGCTCTTATTTACCATTTCATTAACAGGACCTATAGTATGCCCAGTATCACTATTGACATGAATAAAATATAATTATCATAAAGTAGTTTCTGTAAGATTTATACTGTGACCACTGAATCATTAAATACTATACCAACACATTAGTTTCTCTACCTGGTTTAAATGCCTTTAATTTTCCAAACCAGAAAGTTATATCCTGTTCTTCAGAGTGGGTAAGGCAGCTTAGCTTCTCCTCTTCTTTCTTTGATTATCTTTCCTCAGTCCATGAATGTCAGGAGTAGTTGCATGGTATTGGAATAGCTGAGGGCTTACTCTTATAGGGAAAGTCTAACAAGTTCTTCAAGAGGGAACACAGCTCCATATTCCCCCAAAACTTTCAAGATACCAAGGCCCCAATGGAACTTGAGGAAGATAGTGCATTTAACAAGAAATCATCTCAAATTTCAACACATTTTAAGTGAAATAACATCAGATCACAGCCTGATTAAGAATCACTAAGGTTTATGGAAGGTATGAAGTATATTCAGATTATAGCTGGTCTTCCAGCTTTAAAGAGCTGGTTTCAGGATTCAAGTAACATCCTTTCCCTGAAAACCATTAACTCATCAGATGCAGCGGTGTATTTACATGACAGGGTGTGCCAGGCTGAGGATGTATGAAATAGATCACTAGGTACGAGTGTTTTAATGGCCAACCCATATTTTATGAGGTGGAAAGTCAATGAACACAGAAGAGATTATTGGCAGTGGTGCAACAATAGTAAGATTCTCTTCTCTCTCTACCCCAGGGACAGAATCGTCACCCTAACATGGAAACCAAAATACAACTTTACCTTGGGCAGATAATGACAAAGCCTCTCCCCAACCCGCTCCCCCACAAATACACATCTTTCTCCCTATAAAAAGATATATATGTATATATATTTATTTATATAGGTACTTATATACATATGTGTGTATATACGTATATGCATATATATATGTATACATACCTCTTTAAATCTTAAGGGAGAAGCCAGGTGGTTAAGGACTAATCCATTTTAAAAGGACTGGTGGTATCTGGCCAGCTCCCCTTGTCACACAGTTCTGAGTGACTAGGGGAACTGGCTGCCAAATATGTTTAAAAACTCATTTGAAATGAAAAGACTCAGAAATAAACAAAAAAAATGAGAGGAGAGGAAAAAAAAGAAGGCATTTTTACATTTTTTTGCTTTATTTTAAAAATAAGAAGTAAAATAGTTCTTTGATTTTTAAAAATGACAAAAGTTGTGCTCAGGTAGGCTGATAACATGTTTAGCTCTAAAGGGATTTTTTTTCTTTTCTTTTTCCTTTGTTTCTTTTCTGTTCTTTTTATGTGTATGTATATGTGTGTGTTTGTGTAAGCGCGTGTGCGTGTATGTCAGTGCTAGGGCTTGAATTCAAGGCCTAGGAACTGACCATTCGGTTTTTTGCCCAAGGCTAACACTGTACCATTTGAGCCACAGTTCTATTTCTGGCTTTTTTATGGCTAATTGTAGTCTCTTGGACTTTGGGAATTTTATTTCTCTTGATCTACAGACTTGAAATCAGCAGGAGATTGATATGATTTTTAGCAATAGTACTATAAAACTGACTTCTTGTACATTAAGATATTCACCCAGTTGTCTGTAAAAGCAATGGTTGTCATTATTGTGTATATGGTACACTAATCTATCAATAAATCAATGCATTTAGATGTATAAATACATAATTTATGTTTATCTTATAAGCATCTATTAAATTACAAATGTGCCACAGCAAAATCGTCCAACTATTCAAAATTTAAAAAATAAAACACATTAGTTTTGCATTAAAAACATACTTTTAAAAACCCTGTGGTCACTGTATATGATTTTGGTACATTCGATATTGTATATATGCTTATCTGAACTAGGGAAGGGAAAGAAAAATGAGGGAGGGTATAACAAATAAGACAAGAAATGTACTCACTATCTTATTATGTAACTGTACCCTCTCTGTACATCACCTTGTCAATAAAATTTAATTTAATTTAAAAAATAAAATAAAAACTACCCCCTCTTTTCCAGTAATTTAACCATGTAGAGTGAAAGAGCTTACTCTCAAGCCCACAAAAAGGAATTCTTTTTGAAGACAAGTTGGAAATATTTAAAAATGGATGGCAGTCTGAGTTTTTCAGCAAGGCAGAAGAAATGTTAATCCTGTAGAATCTACTTGAGTATCCACTATAGCATAAGCGAAGGGAGACAAAGGCATGGATTGAGGGCAAGAGTGTTACTAGATCCTTCAATGCATAGGACAAAAATCTGTCATGGCCGATTTGGACTATGGCACTTCTTTAAGAAAGAAAGAAAGAAAGAAAGAAAGAAAGAAAGAAAGAAAGAAAGAAAGAAAGAAAGAAAGAAAGAAAGAAAGAAAGAAAGAAAGAAAGAAAGAACATACTCTGCAATTACCAATCTGCTTGGGCATGTACATACAGGGAGCTGACAAATGATAAAGGAAATTGGAAAGGTTGAGAGGATGAAGTCAATAATAGATTTATCTCCAGACATTTAGCACTTGAAGTGCATCTGTTATGCAATATGTAGACATATTTTACAGCAAATTTGGAGATACTGTGAGCCCACTGGGCAGGGACAATATCTAATTTTATATTCTATATAATTTGGAGCATAACTTTGGTGCTTAATCAGGAGGAAAAGAGACCCCCTTGTACTTGCGATGGGAAAAACGTATTGGGAGAACCCAGGAACATGGTGAGCTAAAGCACCAATGCTACAGCAGTGCAGGACTACTATGCAGGACATAGCCTGGGACCAAAATTGTACATTCTACTCAGCAAGTTCATTTGACTTTTAATAGTCAAGATTTATATTTTTCCCCAAATAAAAAAATTAGTGTCAATTTTGTTCTAAAATGTAAAGATTCTGAAATAAATTTGAAATAATAAGTTAATCACATCATTGGTAAAAGTTTCTTTTCAGTTTAAACAGTATTTCTCTCGTCCCCCAAAGAATTTTATTTTATGAAAACATCAAATGCTACTAAATCATAGTCATAAATTTTAATAATTACAGTGTGCAAGAAAATACAGCCTCATAATATGCATGCAAAAATCCCAATTATGCCTATATATTTATATAAGTGCAATACACAAATTGGTTACATTGAGAAATTGCATTTTACTATCGCTACTTCTTCTCTTGCACCTCTCTACTTTTGGTCTTTACTACTGAAGACAAGAAAGCACACCCATGTTAATGATTAATTTTGTGTAAATTTATTTGGGATACTTAAAAACCATATAAAATAGAAACAGTAATTATTTAAAATATTCTTGCATTACAGCTTACTTAGGAACTAGAAATAATACACTTACGTCCTATTGTTACTTGTTCTATGGTATAGGATGCTAAGGTAGCCAATAGAGCTAATTTTTTAAGCTCAAAGTTGTTAAGTTTTCTTTACTGAAACATGCAGTTGTTTGACTTTTACCTATGTCCATATGCACTCGATTTTGTAATTACTGTGCGAATTTCTACAAACCTTTATTTTAGCTTTCAATTGAAGACAGTTTGATGCTTCAGTGTTGGAGGGAGTTATTTGACCAGTATGAATAGAGCTGGTAGAAAAAAATTCTTTGCTGTAAGGAAATTTAATGCTTTCACTGTGGTGTCAGTTGCTTTTTCTTAGGTGAGTGGACATCATTCTGTCTCCAAATCACAGGATTCTGTCCTGTCTTCTGTCTCACAAGTACAGTTTTCACGGCACTTTACATCATAATGAACTTACATTACATGGTGGACAGCCTCAACACGGCACCTGAATAGACATAGTCTACTGTCTTAATACTTCTCATACTGCTTCATGTAACATGTCGTTCTTACCAGAATCTGGCGCATACATTTATAAGGATACCAAGCTTGTTCTACTTGTTTTTTTTATGTGTATGTGTATGTTTTTATACAGTTTGTATAAATTCATTTACTTCCTCTTCCTCTGAAGAAAATCAAATGAGCAATATCTAATTGCACTTACAGTAATAAAAAGCTTGATTTTAACATCTGTGAATTATATTCTGAATAAAATTAGATTTTGTTTCAATTTTAAATTTTAAAGTAGATCTCATATTCTAACCAAGTCCATGTATTTGTTAAATAAAGCATTCTCCTAAGGTTAAGCTTTGTTTTATTTACTTAAATTAATGTGTGTGTGTGTGTGTGTGTGTGTGTGTGTGTGTGTGTGTTAGATTCTCTTATCATCTCAGCAAAGCTTAATCTATCATCCAGGAAGAATACAGAAAAGAGGAAGCATACCTTCTCCCTCTTCTCTTCATATTTGGGAATTCCGTTAGAGAATATCATGCTATTCAAACTAGCTATGTTACTGGACCGTTGTCTGAAAGAGGAGATGGAAAGCATTGTTTGAATGTTTTATTTTCTATTGGACTCAAGGGCAGTCTTTTCTGAAATGTAAGATTCATGAGGACAATTTTACTATGGCTTAACTGTGTTTTATTTCCACTTTCCTTCCTCCTGTGGATCAAAGAAACCTTAGGACTCAACTGTAAACTCTAACGACTCTGATTAAGTCCTTCTAATCAAGAAAAATACTAGTTCCTAAAAATCCCCAGTAAATCAAGCTTTGAAAGCAAATGCAAAAAAATAAAAAAAAGAAGAATATCACAGTCAGGTGGTCAAATGTATCATACAAAAAGTACAATATTCAATAAAACTCTTCTTCCCATCTTTTAAGACAGAGCCCTCTAATCTTTCTTTTAGAAAAGTATATATGATTTCATATGATTTAAGAGACTAGACACCAAGAAATATGCAGTTAACTAAGAAAGATAAAAGCATTTAATTGCAGATTACATTCTAGCTCCATCTTGCAGCTGTATACTATTACTTTTAAATAAAACATGAAAGAATAGAGCCAAGCACCACTTTCTGAAAGAAATATTGAAAAGAATAGAAGTACAATAAGCTGAGACTTTAGTGTGTCTGACATAAAATAAAAATGCACTACTGTGATTTGGAGAATAGATGAAAGATTATTATGTGCTCCTGTATGCCTGGAAAGCTCTGTCCAGATCTATTTTCTGTGATAGGTCCCTGCTGTCTTGTGTGTGCCTTCTCATGTGAACATGAAGAATTCTGAACTAGATACTTTGAAACACCAAGAGGGAATGAATTTGGAATTATTTTATCAACAAAATTTCAGGCAGAAAAAGAAGCAACGTAAATTCTTATCTTGGAATAATGTGAAGTAGATAAGGAAGAATGAGCCAAAATAGTCACTTCCAGCCTTTTTCATTGATGAATTTAAGGTTACAAGATAAAAATCTTCTTTTAGAGTTTCAAAGTGGAAAAGTATGAACGTGTGTATATTTTTTCTGTATGTATCTCATATTAGTGTCTGCAAAATTATTTTAACTGTTACTCCTTTTAAGAGGGACTCTACTCCTTCTATGACTAAATAAAGGTTTGCAGGAATTTTCTCTAACCTTTAGAAAAATGCCATAGCAGATTATATTACAGCATTTTATTCTCCTATATACAATGTGAAGTTCACTTATGTTCTCTAATGAGTGAAGGCCCTATTTCACTAATGTTTTCCATATCACATTACCAACTGGGTCTCCATCTTTATCCTTGTAGTCTGGAAATCATTGGGCAGACCAATTTATTGTCTAGAGTTAAATGAAAAACAATTCTAAGAAGTTGCAATGGAGGTAAACAAGGATGTAAAGAGTGATCTAAATTTAGCATTTTTAAAAAGTGATTAGTTTCATTTTCTCCTTTTAATGTGAATTGGACTATGTGAGCATTTCACAGTTGCTTTTTTAATTTCAGTATCAAGGAAGCTTCTATCTTTGCTACTGTAGTCTCCAATATTCTGTGCTACTATTTTTTATACTTATAGTTCCTTTTCTTCTCCCAAGAAATTACTATCAGCACTCCATTCCTTCTCTTCTGTGTATTTCCTTTACTCCTTTCCTTTGTTAAGAAACTCTCTTTGATTCTTTGGATTCTGAATCAGAGAAAGAGGGCCTCCAGGGTGTGTGACTTTCTCAATCTCAGATGCACTAAGTGGTACAGCTTGCGCTCCTCAGCAGATGCGGTCACATCTTTGTACATTTTTTTTTTTTTTTGCAAAACTTAGAGGAAAAAAAAGATCAAAATAGGGAACTTTTAGAAAGATGAAAATATTGTACCTGTTAAATAAAAATATATAAGAGATGTTTGTTCTTTCTAGAATAGCAAAGTTATTCCAGTGTAGGGTTTTTTCCCCCCCACAGCTTCTGTGGGCAAACAATAAAATGAAAATTAGTATTCCTTCTTTCAGTATTTATATTTTCCAACAACAGCAAACTCCTGTGTCTTGGGCTGAAAATAAGTAGGTATATTGAGGAAAATATGGGAAGAGTAAGTGATACAAAATTCTAAGTTTTTGATTTTTGTATTAAAAATTCTTTAAAAATTGGTTACTTTTCAAGTAAAGTCCTCCTCTTTTACTTCTTTTCTTCTTTCTCAACATCTTCCTAGGGGGTAACATTGTTCAAAAAGAAATGTAATCATTACCTTACTTATGTGACTGTAACTTCTCTGTTCATCACCTTTACAATAAAATTTAAATTGAAAAAAAATCACTCTTTAATGAAAAGCAAACAATGACAAAAGCATATAGTCAGAATTTGATGGGATAGCAATCTTTGTAATCACTCGCATGCTCAAATATGCATAAAATGGTATTAATATATACATCACACAATTATACAACTTTCTCAGCCAAAAGAGGATTGTATAATTAGGAAAGGAGCTGTAGAAAAAAAGTTGGCCTCAAGAGTCCAAGACAGTTGCCAGCAGGGGGCGATTATTATACCAAAGCTTCATTCTAAACAATTACAACTGCCTTAAAAAACACACAAAACAAACAAAGAAACCTTCATTATTAAGTGGCAAATCTTTTGTATAACTACTTAAAGATAATTAAAAAAAATAAAATATTGAGGAAACAAAACTTGACCAGTTATCAGTTAAATGTAACACACTCACAATAGTACCTTAAACTTCATGCAGGATAATTCTGATTGTGGGTTCTCTTTCAACTTCAAAAAGAAAGCCACTGTGGTAGGCATGAAAGAAGGCAGAGTAAAATTTAAATTGAAGTTACTAGATTTTCTGATAGTTTATATGACAAATTGCAAGAATAAAATGGCCCTTTAGTAACTGTTTTATAATCCCTCTAAAAAATGAATTTATTTTTGTTTTGTTTTACTCTATTTTCCTTTAGGGGTAGCAGGGAGTGAATACCTATTGCCACTGGCTTTCAAAGTCATTAATCTTTAAAAGATCTTTTTCTTCTCCTTGCCAAGAGGCATTTTACTGAGATATTTTGGATGTAATCCTAAACATCCTGCATTGTAGTTTTGTATACATTTTACTCTCATCTAAATATATCAGACTACACAAAGTGGGATGATACATTTACTAGCATGAAATGCAACATAATGCAAGCTTTAGTACCTGCGATACAGCAAGTGAGTAGCTTTCAGTTATATTACCCATCGTAAACTTTTTTAACCTGTGGCTCATTTTCAAAATAATAAACGTAACTATTCCATAAAAATATCTCAACACAGAAGAGCCAGGAAAGTGAAGGACATGAACAGATGGCACATCAATCTTCTGCATTTATACAATTTGTTTTTTAATGCAAATAGTGTGGTTGCCTGCTCATGCCTTGGGTATTTGTTCCAAAGACGAGCACATTTTCTTATCTTTCTGGATCAATGTGACATTTGCAGTTATCATAAAGCAGGAGCCCATTTAATGATGCTAATGTTTCCTTAATGTAAAAATAAAATCACCTTCTTTATAAAAGCAAACAGATTAAAAGTCCCAGAGAGACAATTGAAATATGTGACATTTGCTGTTTCTGGTAACTAGATGGCTTGATTGTACACAGGTTAAAAAAATATTAAAAGCATTGTTTATGCTCATTAATCAGCACATTAATTATGAATTCTAGATTTTCCTTATGAGAGTAAATAAGAATATATTTGTATAATAAAGCAAACAAGTTAAAGATGTTTCAAGAATTATTGCAGTTAAATGTTAAATGAATAAGTATCTCAACTTTTCTGAGAGTTGGAATGTTTTTACTCTTTGGAGATACTTAAAAAGAAATAATAGTATTTCTGAGATACAGTATGTTTCAGAAAAACAATGCTTCACCTAGTAAATAGTTAAAAATTATACTACTGATTTTTTTTAATTCATAGAAAGGCTCCAAATTATCCCTTCCTCCTTCCTATGTTTCACCTCTCCTGGAGAAGAGTTATTTATAGAGAAAAGTGGTGTTTCTATGGCTTTGTCAGTCCTATTGGTTGAACTTACTTGGCTATTTCATGGGGAGCCAGCTCTGGGAAGCTACTTCCTTGCGTTGTGTATTGTTGTATCTGTTTTCGATGTTTCATACACATGCCCAGAGGCCTTCTGGCAGCAGAAACATTTTTCAAAGCCAATTTGAGAAAGCAAATCCTCTTGCTAAGACAACTGGCTGTTGTCTACAGCTTTTTCTACTAGAAATGAGTTATGGTCACTAACTACTTTCAAGGATCCAAAGAGTTGACATTTTATGAGAGAAAAATTTGAACACTCTCAAGTTGGCTTCCAGTCTAAAATGGGTTAAATTATGAAATGCAGGGCACAAGAATTTTATGTGAGTAACTTAAGCTTCTCTGTTATAGGTTTCCAAAGAGCTTCTGGAGATAAAACTCAAAGATATTACCTACCTCCACCATCGTAGAAATGTTGTCTAAAACAGGTGGAGAGAGATTTTAGGTATTTGTCATATTTAATTCTCCTAATTTTTGGTGGAATCATAACGAACCATTCATTGGTGGGTGAGGACATATTGGTAGATGTTATCTGTTATTCTTGGCACACATAGCAAGCATAAAGTGATAGAATAAGGTTAATTTAGACCTGACAAAATAGGATCTTTATTGCAGCATCAAAGTATTTTTCAGGCTTAAATCTATGTCCCCAGGATTAATATAAACGCATCTTAATTTAAAATTGTACTTTGAAAAAAAGAAATGAACACACTCAAGGGGACTTCAACCTAAGGGAGATTGCATCCGTTCAACTCTTTCAATTACCTATCTACTAACAATTATTTAATATTTGTCAAGAGCCACTAAAACTTAATGATAGGCCTGAAGGAAGAAACAATCAATATAATAGGCATAATCTCTCTCATCAATGATCTTGTAGTTTCCCGAGAACATGTATTAGTAATTATAATATTAAATAATAATCACAATAGAAGAGATATAATGTTTGTTTTATTTTTTTTACATATAATGTAATATATAAAATAATATGCTATCATAATATAATATATAAAATAACAATATATTATATATGTTTATAGAATATATAGAAACATACAGAGCAGAGGGCATGGGGATATATGCAGTCTAGAAACCACAGAGGAAGAAAAGTGCTTCAGGGGAGGAAATGGTTAACTAGAAAAGCTCTGGGATATGAGGGGAAAATGGGTTGAAAGTAGTTGGGAAGACCCAGTCATAATGAGAAATAGAGATGGGCAGTAAGAATGGAGGGCTCCTAAGGCCCAAACAGTAGAGGATCATGAGATGAGAAGTTTTTCGAGGATATTATAAAAGTACAGACAGAAGAAATGGAAAATTGATCACCAGGACTTTTCTGGAAGGATCTGAGTTAAAGGAGAGTCTATGTGACACTTGCCCAGTCCACAGCAGAAGTTTAGGAAGTATTTACTTTCAGGAGCTATGTAATGGCTAAGAGACTTGCATGTTTTGCATAATTGGTTAAAGTCATCTTCACTTTCACTTACTTAGAAACCTCTTTCCAATCTCATTCCAATATGATGTTGTTAATGAGATCTAAAATACATTAGGATATGATAAATTATACCGGATTCTAGATATTCACACACGCTGAGACCAAAAGAAGATACTCTTGGGAGAGAATTGCAAAGGCGCAATGCCTACTTGCCTCTTCATAGTTATATAAAGTAATGTATATTGAAACGAACTCCAAGATATGCAAATAAGATATCGCTCTTTTTTTAGTGGTTTTCCTAAAATTTCTATTTTTTAATGAATCTGTCTTCTTTTCATTATGTATAGTGCATTCACACGTATATCTTCAGGAGGGTGGTGGGAGTGTACAAGGGTGCGAAAGTGCAGCAGCAGAGCCCTGGCTGCCCTGGACTCTGATGAACTGTGCAACTTGTGGGCGGAGATAGGAGGGAGGGACTGGGAGAGAGTGTGGGAACAGAAGATATTGTACAAGCAGAAATGCACTCAGTACCTAACACATGCTATTGTAATCCCTCTGTACATCTACTGCTATAATAATAATAAAGTAAATTAATTATAAGTAAATTATAAGAAAAAGCTACCATGCAAAAAATGTTTCAATATGACTTTAGGTAACACTTTAAGATCTTATGTTCAGGACAACTAAAAACAAACAAACAAAAAACCAATGATGTTGTTATGTTGTTAATTGAGATCAGAGAATGCTTTAGTCTTTATGTTAGTTTCTCTTCACTGAAGTGCTAAGTTTCCATAAATTTGGTGACTTCAATCAACAGAAATATGTTCTCTAACAAGTCTGAAGGCCAGAAAAATAAGTATAATTGTAGGACCAAGAAATAACAGGACCAAAAAAACACAGGCTGACAGGGCTGCACTTGCTTCAGAACTCCTGAGAGAGAACTCAGTCCTGGCTTCTTCTAGCATCTGTTGGCTGCTGACATTTTCAGGTTCTAGTGGTGCATTGTCACAGTCTATGCCTGTCTTTACATCGTCTTACTCTGTATGGATCTGTCTAATCTTGTCTTTTTTAGCCTCTGTCTTATAAGACCACTGGTGATGACATTAAGATTCCATCCTTATATCCAGTGTACTATTCCCAACTCATAATCCTTAGTGTAGTCACATGTCCACAGACATTGCCATATAAGGTAGCATAGACAGATTCCAAAGATCAAGACCTAATAACTTTGGGGTGGGGGAGGATCATTGTTCAGCCTACAGACTTTACTGACAAGTACTTTACAATTTCAGTATTGAGGGAAAAGTTAGAATACTCTACATGCTTCTATTCTAGGATTAAAGTATTGAAACTATGGTGTAGAATGTATCCGGCAGCTTTGGCTAAGATACCCTTATTGAGCACTGGTAATTCTGTGGTCTAAGCACCATTTGGTGGTCAAAAGACTCCCTAGGAACCAATCATCACAAAGATGCTTTGAATAATTTAAGGCTTACTTGCAGTGCTAACAAGGGTTGAGAGAAACTTGGGGACAAAGCCAACACCATTTCATAGGTCCCATAGGGATTGAGTCTGAAGGCATTTTCCTCCCTGTTCTTTGAAAGGGACTAACTTAAGGCAGATCCTTTCAGAGCTCCATTAAGGTAGGTTAAAATTTCCATAGTTTATGATTCTAAAGTATATGGTTCATTTGAACCATATGCCAAGTTCTGAGAATGAGCTTTAAAACATATACATAATATATATAGTGTTTTGCGCATACACTATATACATTTATATATACACATATATGCCATGTATACACCAACTACTGCCTTTGGGTATAATGTTATACATATTGTATACATGCACACACACACACACACACACACATATACATGCACACACATACATCTATCTGCTTTGTGCCAGGCACTGATCTAAGTTTCTGTTAACGATCAGTTGGCCCCCTGGGGAAGTTTCATAGCAGAAATTAAAAAATAATTTCAGCTAGTTCTAGGTGTACTTTGGTCCAATATTATATCATGCCCACATTACATCATTAATATCAGAATAAATCTATCCCAGGATATAGTGGAAAGGAATTGAAATATTTTGCAGGTACTTTAAATATGCCTCTGTTCTCACCACTCACTGTAATATTATTATTATCCCACTTCAAAAATAATAACTCAAGAAGTCCAATACATGTTATGAAGTCATTTTGAAGACCAACAACTAAAGTAAAGAAGCTCCCGTGTAGAGTTCAGATCTTTCTGGCTAGCATGTTTGCTTTACTTCCTCATATCAATCCTAGTGCCTGAACTAATGAGAACTACTGCCTTCAGTTTTGTGATTATGCCACACCATTTGATTAATCTTTGATAGGGGCCATGTCAAGACAAGTAGGTAAACATATCACAAACATGCCATTTTACAACCACATTTGAGGAGTTACATAATTTTGTTATGATCCAAAAGAGACCAAAAATCAATTTAGGAAAGTTTATCTAAATGAAAATAACACAAAACCATAAGCAGAAAAAATGGTGTCCACCTTTTCAGCTTCATCAGAGAGAATTGTCCTTACCAAAATATCCTTAGAGACATTGTCAGTTACAATTACCTTTCTAAGTTGGTTTACTTTAGATAAGAGGTAAGGATTTCTGCCTTTTTTGTTTCTTCTAAGTTTAATTGTATGGCTTACTAATGTTAGCAGTTTTTTTCTGATTTCTATGGCCTTTCCATGAGTGAGCTCAACTACAAATAGTAAAATTTCTTATTAAGTCATGGCAGAGTAAGCATTGTGAGCTTGCCAAGGGCATGGCTACTGTTTCCTCTTCTCCAACAATCCTTGGCTTTCTGAGGATGTCATACAATTTCTTCCTACAGTGAAGGACAGACTCAGGCTGTTACTTCCCCCGCCCCCCTTGAGAAATCTTGGTTGAGAGCACCAACAGTGATACAACTTGGTTCATTTTGTCATTTTTTATACTCCCTTGAATTACTACATAAATATTAATAGCTAAACACATTGCAAACAGGTGGAGCTCATTCTGTCTCTGGAGCGCTGCCACCGTTATGTGATATCTCAGATGGGTAACGAGCTTTTCCATGTGGGGAGGGCGGTCTGTCATTCCATTGCCAACCCCATTGGACACACCCTTGGCTTGGAGTTCTTTATTTCCTGTGATATCTCTATGACAGCCTTCTTGGTCTTTTAACAGTTCATTCAGCTGAGTGGGAAGGAGTAACACATTCCATTTAAGAACCACATTCACTTTACTCTGTAGCTGCTTACTTTTCCTCAGGCAGTGGCTGTAAACGTAGAAGAGAGGCCCCAGTATTTAAAGGTGCATCTCATCTAGTCATGGAATATTTGTTTGCCACACATCCAAATTTGGTTGTGCTTGGTGAAGTTTGAAAGTGGAAGAAGTAACAAAAATTTGGCTGATAGATCGTATTATGAGAAAGTCAGCCCCTTGCCACCTTATTTGTAAAGGCAAAGTGTGTGATGCACTCAAGGTGAGGACCTACTATTACAGTTCATCAACATATACCTGGATCATTATATCCTAAGTTTTAGGTAAGCAGGAATAACATTTGACTTCATTTTATACAGTGATTTTATTTATATATAATCACCTTTTGTGCAACAAATATATTTCAAAATAAAACTCTGAAATCTGTCTGACTTTCATTTTACTAGCTATCAAGCTTGAGTCAGTCAATGGCTCATGTATATTCAGCTATTTTTTGCCCTAGGGAGTAAGCCCTGTCAGCATTATTATTGAGCATGTTGGATGTATGTGATTCTATTTTTTGGGGAGGTGTCATTTGTGCTAGTCCTGGGGCTTAAATTCAGGGCCTGAACACTGTCTCTGAACTTTTTTGTTCAAGGCTTGCATTCTACCACTTGAGGCACACCTCCACTTCTGACTTTTTGGTGATTAGTTGGAGATAAGAGTTTCATGGACTTTCATTTCTAGGCTGGCTTCAAACCACCATCTCCAAATCTCATCCTCTTGAGTAACTAGGATTACAGATGTGAGTCATTGACACTGTCTCTTTGTGATTCTTTAATGCTAGGAAATGTTTGCAGCCCAAATTACTACTTTATCATAGACCCACTAATGAATTTTTGTATGAAATTTATAAGCTTTATTTGTAAGCCCAAATGACTCTTTGTTCAAATCTTATACATTAAAGATGTTTCTAATTTAACCTTTCAATTAAATAGAATTTTAATTTGATGATTTCATGGAACAGTTTTGATTAAGTCTAAATCATGAATCAAAATTGTATTTCTGTCATCAACTTTTGGTCAATTGCTTTACCTTAATGAAAATTAAACAATTAGGTAAAATCACACCTTTAATTTTTTTTAGGGTTAAGGTCAATAAATATCTTCTTTGACATTGACACTTTCAGTGCCCATTTTATAGTTTGCATGAAAATATATTTATTTTCTGTTAAATATAAAACAATTTAGATGGATTTTGTGATCTTTTTGATATCTCTAGTTTAAAAAAAAATGTTTTACCAGTGCTGGGGTTTGAACTCAGTGACGGGGTAATGTCCCTGAGCTTTTTTGCTTAAGGCTAACACTCTAATACTTGAGCCACAGCTCCACTTCTAGCTTTTTTGGTGCTTAATTAAAGATAAGAAGTCTCAGAGGCTTTCTTGCCTGGGCTGACTTTGAACCTCAATCCTCAGATCTCAGCCTCCTGAGTAGCTGGGATTATAGGCCTGAGCCACTGGCACGTGGCTCCTGCTCTGGTTTTTGATTAGACTGATTGCCTCGTTATATTTTCTCCCGATGCACTGCCGTTAGCACTGAGACTGTCTTCAGAGGGCTTTTCCTACATTCTACAGTTGGAAAGCAGCCACAGCATTCAGGCTTTTCTGCAGGAATCTTTGACAACTTACTCTAGGACTGGGTATACTGAAATGATTCAGACCAAGCTAGAGATGCACAGAGAGACAAAAAACAACCAGTTACAAGAGAAAGGAGACATAGCTTCACTTGTCATCAAACTTCATACAGGCAGACAGCTTTGTTACAGGGAAGTTGAGGAATATTAACATAATTTAGACACAACATTAAACCAAGTCTCTTGCTCAGATGATCTTATAGACTTCACATATCACATACATCCAGATATTCCTTTATTTCCTTATGCCTCTTAAAGATTGAATTTGATACTTACATTCAAGAACTTGAGTTGAAATAATTAGACGTGAACTTAACAATGTTGTGATAACAGAAATATCATTAAAGGAAATAGACAATTTTCATCTATGGACTGTTTCTTCTAATGTGAGAGAAAAGGAAACTAGTATAGGAGAATGGCTGTGAGTATTTTAAATTTAATTCCAAGGCTTTCCAATTCAGACATTAAAATATTAAACACAATTTACATAAGTTATAAGAATAAATTATCCCAACTCAACAGACGCAACAATCACTTGTGAAGATTGTGTGTGTGTGTGTGTGTGTGTGTGTGTGTGTGTGTGTGTGTTTTCCATTGTGGGGCTTGAACTCAAGGCCTGGGTATTGTCCCTGAGACTCTCTATACTCAAGACTAATGTTCTACTACTTGTGCCACGCATCACTTTAAGTTTTTGAGTGGTTAATTGAAGATAAGAGTCTCATGGGGACTTTTCTGCCCAGGCTGGCTTTGAACTGCAATCCTCAGATCTCAGCCTCCTGAGTAGCTAGGATTATAGGTGTGAGCCACCGGCACCCAATAGTTTTTTTTTTTATTTTTGAAGAAAAGTTTTATACTTATATTTAATCATGGGGTCATAGAATATTGTGGTAATATAATTGTTGTTTTGAAAATTCTAGTTCAGGACAAATCATAAAAAGATGGAAACTGCCAAGCCATTGCTGAATGAATACATGTTCATATTATCATGATGAGTATGTGTAAAGTGTTATATTCAATGAATATCTCATTTAATTTTTTCAGAGTTGGTGAATTTTGTTTTCTATTTAGTAAGATTGATAATACAATGTAAATATTTCCAATGTTAATCATTAAGAAACAGGACTTGGAAAAAATTATACTAAGTGAAGTGAGCCAGATCCAAAGAAACATGGACTCTATGGTCTCCCTCATAGGGAATAATTAGCACAGGTTTAGGCTAGTCACAGCAGAGGATCACAAGAGCCCGACAGCTATGCCCTTATGAATACATAAGATGATGCTAAGTGAAATGAACTCAATATTATGGAAATGACTGTTATTTCACTGTTGTAATTACTTTCAACATGCCATTTGAAACTGTAGCTTCGTTTCTTGATGATCCTCTTGTATCCCCTTCCTGTGGTTGTACCTGCACTATCACTCTATCTTATCTGTGTACATTGGAAACTGTATATAGAGGTATTAGAACTAGGAAAGTGAAAGGGAATACCAAAATCGAGAGACACAGGATAAAAAGACAAATTACTACAAAATCAATACTTGCAAAAATGTTTGGTGTAAACCAACTGAACAACTCATGGGAGAAGAGGGAAAGGAGGAGGGGGAGGGGGGAATGAGGGAGGAGGTGACAAACAGTACAAGAAATGTATCCAATGCCTGACATATGAAACTGTAACTTCTCTGTACATCACTTTGACAATAAATAAAAAAAATAAATTGACTTATAACACTAAAAAGAAGAAACCCTAAACAGTATGATTGTGACCATCACATTAGTTAAGTAATTAGCTAATTCTTCTAACTTGACAACTGATTCTTAAACACATGGCCCCTCCTCTGCAAAAAATCAAAGACTTTGATTTTGGAAGAGATCACAGATCATTTGTAATGAGAACCTGTATATAGTCTCATGCAGACTATGGCACAGCCCAAATGGGATTGAGCCAATATACACTTACTGATCACTTAGTTCTCTCATCTTTATAGAGACCCTGCTACACTTTGGGACACTAATTAGACAATGAATTTAAACCCCAAACCCAAATTCCATGTAAGAGGTTCTGAGAACTGAGGAAGCACCCCTTTCTCATCACTCTCCCCTGACCTAGGCACCCTGAAGTCATGATGCAGCATCCTTAGACATGTGACTTTTTGATAGCTTCAGAGTAAATCTGAGCATCCATCTATCAGAAGGTAGGGTATACCAGAGAGCTACATGCACAGATATGATCAGAAGCTCATCCACTCTCATTTTGCAGCTTCTTTCACAAGGCTCCATTTCAGATCCCCATACATGTATTCCTGACTTCATGAAGTTGTATGCCATTCTTTTTGAGTGACAGCACAAAGGCATTAATATTCTCATCTGTTTAAAATTTTTTGCCAGTACCAAAGTTTAAACTCAGGGCCCAAGATTTGTTTAGCTGGCTTGCTTTGCTGGCTCTACCACTTGAATCACCCCCCTAGCCCTGTTCTTTGCTGGTTACTTGGGAGATGGAATCTTCTGGATTTTTCTGCCTAGCTTGGCTTCAAATGAGTATCTTCTAGATATCAATATCTTGAATAGCTAAAATTACAGACATCAGCCACTGGCACCTTGCTTAATATTCTCTTTCTGACTGAATTATTTGGCAAGGATGAGTGTACAAGTCCAAAGCTGCAATCATGCATACAATGCCTTTACTAAAGTCATTTTGTCTTATTGTAATTTTCTATGAAGAAACTTTTAGAGCCACATTTTTTCCTTAGCAATATCCATCCTACAGAATTTGTCATTCAGCAAAAATTTACTCAAGGTTTACAATGATCCAGGAACTCTTCTGGGATCTGATAATTGTTTGTATATTAACAAGAGAGAGGAGAGCAATGGGAACAATGGGAAGGAGAACAAAAAGAGCAAACAATGACATCTTGATAAATTACAAAATGCTCTTTCCAAATCGGTAGCCACTGCCCTCTCCACCACCATAACACATTATTTTGTATATCTAGGAAATGTCTGCATGGTTGCTAGAAATATTCACAGTATTTCCATGCCTTGGCAGGCCCTTTTGAAGATAATAAACCCCCAAACACAAGAGGGATGTTAAGCACTCTGCAAGAGAGATCTTATAAAGAGATGTCACTTGGGGAGCTTATAAAACATTGGCCAAATCTGCTTCACTGAATTTTAACAGCATTAATAAAGCGTTAGAGTTCCTCAAATATTTCATCAGACTTTCAAAAGCTTTATATGTTTCTTTATTCTCATGAATACTATGAAATCTGTTTACTCCCCAGCACAAGTTGAACAAAATTTAAGAACTGCATGTCTTACTTAATGGATGCCTGTGGTCTCATGAAGCAAAGGTACAATAGAGAACTGGTCCATTAATTAGAAGACTCAGTATATTGTTGATTAGTTGATATATATGAATAATTCACCTATGAGGCCTTGGTTTTCATTTCTCTACTATGATGAAGATATTGGTTGTAGCCAGATGTAACTGTGCTAAGATTTTTCAGACTATCTCTCATAATTGTGTGAATTTGGCCAAAGTACTTAAACTCTTGATGTTTAGCTTATCTATTGATGAGATTATTTCAAGTGTCCATAGCACATAAGTATTGCAATTATTCACCACAACGGATTGTTTAATATCTCTTAAGGATTAAAATTCTGTTTCTCAGTATCTTAGTTATCACTGTTTTATTTTCTTCATAAGCTGAAAGTGGTTGATATATCATATCTTTCTCTTCTGCACAATTATCTTTCTTATATTGATCCCAGGGAGTACCTTCTAAATAAAAATGGGACATGGTCAGGAAATTTGAAGTAAATGCTGGGTGGAGAAACACTGTGTAATAAGATCAACAACTCTGTAGACTTAAGGACTCAGGGCAAATATGAGGTAGTCATCCATTGCTCAAAAGAATGTTTCATGGAAGATTCATCACCTATATCCACCTCAGTAAGTGCTGGAATAAGTGAGAGAAAGAAGACATAATCTGAGTCTTTATGGGTGAAAATCACCCTTAGTATCTTTGCTTACCTAAAAATGGGACAGACTATCCCCAGACCATCAATTCAGGGAGCACTACTTTAAATAGTGATAGATTTCAGACTTGACACAAGCCTTACAAAAATAAATAAATTTGCTATTGCAGAAAATTTGTCCTATATCTGAACCCAAACCTGTCTTTTTATATAACTTTTGCTTCACATTAAATTATTCACATCACTTTCCTAAAGTACCCAGTCCATTGACTGTTGGTTGTGATATCAATGATGACTTTTTACTTCCTGAATCCAGTAAGAAATCTTTGTCCTTATGTGTCACATCTGGTTTTCAGTATTTAATTGGTGTGGTTATGACCTTTTAACTTTGTTACAATTGACTTCTTTAACCTCGAAACATTTTCTTTCTTTGATTTTTACAAATACACTTGAGAAATCCACACTTCAAAAACAATATCCAAACATTTGGGCTGCTTTTTTCTTGGATTCTTTCAATTGCTCCTCTTTCCTTGACCCTGAAATACAGAAGAACACAGTTCTTAGCTCTTTCCTCTTTTCTGTGGGCAAACTCAACTCATTTCAGCCAAGGTTCAGAGACAGAATGATGCCTCATTGCCGTAACTCTCCATTCTATATAGTGAATTAATTTCATGCCTATGCACTGGCAGACACACTTCATACTTGAGAGTATTGAAATGATCACTCTTACCATTTTCTGTTAACAGAACTGGTTCCCTGAAGGAATCTGGGTTGAGGAAGTCAATGATCCTAATCCTTTGTGGTCTCTACCAGAAAACAGTCATGTTTCTGACAGCTTATTAGCCATAACCTGGATTTACCAGAGCCCTTCAAACCCATCTCTTCAGTGTCTCAACTAATAATATTCAAGCTGCCAGTCACCTGCTCAAAGATCATGAAGAATTCCTGTATCACTAAAACTGGCAGGGGTTATTTACTAAAATCTCTTGCCTTGTTTTCCTTTTTTTTCTGACCTAGTGGCCAAGTTTAACCCACTGAATTCAGATAAGGTGCCCATTACTTGAATTTCTCCTTTGTAGAATTATCGACTACCACCAACAGCATCAATCCATCCCTCAAAAGCTGTGAAATTATTTCTTTTGAATGGAAATTAAACTCTGCTCAACAGACTGAATCTTGATGTGAATGGCCCTTTTCACTGACATGCATACAAGGATTAAAAAAAATTCCAACCAAAGTTACTTTTTCAGCCTCCGGATATACTGCATTTTCTTCCTGTTGACTAGTTAAAAGTCTATGAAGATCTAGCACATGTTTTCTTTGAGGTTTTTTTTGCTAAATGCCATTTTTTCCTTATCTACCTAGTGAATTTTATCTTCTTTAGTCAAGTAAAATTCGCTGGTCTCATAAATTCATATATGTGAATTAATGAGAAATATATGTATATATACATGTATGTATAATGTATACACATATACATACATAAATATATGTATATATACATGTATGTATAATGTATACACATATACATACATAAATATATGTGTATATATGTATATACATAATTTCCTTTTGCTTATACTGGGCTCTTGTTTGATTTTCTTGTTTCTGGCTGGTGCTCTATCACTTGAGCCAATCCTCCATTTCTGTCTCTTTGTAATTAATTGGAGATATGGGTCTCTTATATTTGTCTGCCTGGGCTGGCTCTGAACAGTGATCCTTAAATCTCAGCCTCCTGAGTATCTTGGACTATAGAAGTGAACCACTGGTGCCCAGCTTCATTAAAACTCCTTTTTTTTCCCTATTAACACTCTTTTTATCACACATTGAATAGCATCTAGTAAAGTCTAAAGCATAATACTTAATAACTGCTAAAGTCATATTATTACTGTTAATGGTATGATGCTGATATACTTTGAGTGACACTATAAATGTAGGTTTATTCCAACTCTAACATTGTATAGCTCTATGATTTACTCGCCTCCTCTATGTATTTAGAAACCTCTAGTAGTAATTTTGCTTCTGGGTTAATATAATGCCACTATGTTAGTATTTCTACATTTCTAACTGACTAAGCCTGATTTTCTGGAATTAATTCATATTGCAACCCAGCTGAGATACAACCTCACACTGACATTTCAAGAAATGTATCTTCTTAGATCACTGGCACTCCAGTTGGATTCTTCATATATTTTGTGCTCAGTACAAAGCATATTTTATAGAATTTAAACATGAAATCACATTCTACTATTTCCCTCACCTACTCCTGGATCTGTTTTAATCCAAGTCACTTAAGTTCCCACCAAAAAGGCTGGAAAAGAAAATTCCTAATTGTCTGAGCAAAAGGAACCTTTGAATTTCTCTCTCCATATCATGGTGCTCTCTGTACTTTTACTTCCCCTTTTCTCTCTCCCTCTCTGCTGACATTAGCATAAAAATGTGCTACCCTAACTAAGCAGTCTGTTAACTGATAAGCTATCAAAAATCATCTGTTATTTTTATAGCTCAAAGGCAGATGCCATTTCAAGAACCAGAGTTGAATGGAAAGGATTTGTTAATGCATTTAGATTCATCATTGTAAACTTGAGGTATTTTAAAATGGAATGATTGGAAGCTTGAAATATTATCCCATGAGCAATCAAGCTTTAGAATTGTACTAGCCTTAAATTCTGGTTTGCATAAAATCGTTTTGTATCATATTTTATCATAAAGAAACTTGGTTGTTGTCTAATGCTTATACCAAAAACATTTCCTACATTAAACCGAGACCAATATAATTTTCAAAGAAAGCTTAGATGAGATCATCCTCTGCTATTCCAGCAGGGGCCTCCTTTGCCATAAGATACTTTTCTAAGGGTCCTTGAAGCAGCCAGCATAAGTTTCTGAAGCAATTATTTTCTCAGGTTGCAATTCCTAATGATTTGGGGCCCAATAAGGTGGCACAGAGGTTAGAAATGGGTCTGTTCCAACTCTCAGGCCTGGATTAGTTGAATTAGAGATAAACTGATGTAAAAGAACTATTGAAAACAAAAAAATAAATAAATCCTGAGGACTCATGTTGCCAAGATGTTTCAGTGTTATAGACTGCTTAAATATCAGAGAAACTAGTCACTCACTTAAACAGAACAGAAAGGAAGCCTCAAATATTAGGCAGAAAGATGGGCACACAAATATCAAGGCAGTAAGCATGATAGTGAATCAAAATGTACATAGTATTCTGTTTATATATTTTATATTATAAGCTCATCCAATATGGCCTGACAGGTTAAAATTTTAACTCTACAGAACAATCTCACCAGTTCTGAAATTCCAGCTATAGTTAGAGTAAGAAAAATATTGTTTTTTCACAAATGAACACCAATATGCTACAACAGTAATCTGAATAAATATATAGGAGTGTGTATGTTAGAATATTTTATTTTTTTTAAAATTAGTGCGGGTACTAGGGCTTGAACTCAGGGCCTGGTCACTGTCTCTTAGCTGTTTCACTCAAGGCTGGTTTTTCTAGCCACACCTTCACTTCTTTTTGTTGTTGTTGTTGTTGATTAGATACAAAAGTCTTGTGGACTTTCTTTTTTTTTTTCTTTGTTAAAAAAATTTATTGTCAAGAAATGTACACACTGCCCTACTATGTAACTGCACCCTCTTTGCACAACACCTTGTAAAAAAATTTATGTCCAATTAATAAAAAAAAATAATAAAAAAAAAGTATAAAAAAAAAAAATTTATTGTCATAGTAGTGTACAGAGGGGTTGCAGTTTCATACATAAGGCAGTGAGTACATTTTTTTCAAATTTTTATTATCAAACTGGTGTACAGAGAGGTTACAGTTCCATACGTTAGGCATTGGATACATTTCTTGTACTGTTTGTTGTGGACTTTCTTTTCCAGGTATGATTTGAATGGCTGTCCTTAGATCTTAGTTTCCTGAGTAGCTAGGATTAGACCATGAGCCATTGACCCTTGGTTTAGATTCTCTTGATATTAAATAATTATTTTAATTTACACAAGTATTAAGTGAGTAATTTTGTTATAAAATTTAATACAAAAATATTGAGTAGCGGGGCTGGGGATATGGCCTAGTGGCAAGAGCGCTTGCCTCGTATACTTGAAGCCCTGGGTTCGATTCCCCAGTACCACATATACAGAAAATGGCCAGAAGTGGTGCTGTGACTCAAGTGGCAGAGTGCTAGTCTTGAGTAAAAAGAAGCCAGGGACAGTGCTCAGGCCCTGAGTCCAAGGCCCAGGACTGGCAAAAAAAAAAAAAATAAAAAAAAAATATATATATATATATAGAGAGAGAGAGAGAGTAGGAATATTTAATTCCCATTTCCTATATGGGAAGCAGGAAAGGTTTCTTTTCCTCCCTAAATTATCTTTGTTTTACTAAAATAAACCTTTACTAAAACTTAATTATATGTGTGTGTGTATATATATATATATACATATATATATATACATAGAGAGAGAGAGTAAAAGGATACTCTTAGTCTTTACACATCATTATATACTCAGTATATGTGTTCGATATATCTTTTGGTACTGTTATCATTCCTGCATATGTGTATGTATGTACATCCAAAATATACTCATAACTTTTTAGGAATTTAAAGCTAATTTTGTACAAACTATTGGATATGAATTAACTATCAGATGTAGTGCAACTTTAAGCCCCAAATTAGGTGAAGTTTCTATTAGGAAAATTTAGTTTTTGTTACAAGTTGACAATGGAGTGATCTTCTTAAACTTGGTAGTTGGTATCTTCTAGAAAACAACAATGAAGTGAGAAGAACAGAAGCTTGTTTCTTATTCTGCTTCTAAAGAATAATGGAATCCTGCACTCATTTATCAAACATTTATTGAACACAAATGGAAGCTATGTTTATTGTAGCATATGGACAACATGGATGTGAAATATGATTGCAAATTGGTACTTTTGTGACTAATGAGGCTTTAAAAACTCAGTATTGAAAATCATTATGATATTTACATGGGCATTTGTTGATTCTGTATTTTAAAAGTAATACCTTGGTTTTTTTTTTAACACAATGATGAGTAAAAAAAGTAGTTTAAAAAATATCTAAGCTGTAGGAGGAGAGAAACAGACCTGATTTTTCCTTTCCCTTCTCTAGTGTTTATTTCTGTTCCTGTTTCTAAGTTTTTTATTTTCTTGAGGACACTTTTCTATTTTAGTCTGGTAGAAACCTCAAACAAAATGGTTTTCCTTGAAAAAATAAAAAAAAAGCCAAGGGAATTAGTTGGTGTCATCAAGATGATAAAACACCAAGACTCAGATTCTTTCCCCAAATGGAGTCACTGTAATACTCCGGTCTATGTAGTACACCAGTCAGTTTCTTTTGTGAGCCAACTATTGAACTCCTAAAAGGCTTCTCCACCCCCAGCAAGGAAGAAACCTGATCCAGCGAGTTTGGCAAGAAGACTCACCATATTGACTCTCCATAATCCCTCCTACTGTCTCAAAGATGTGCATCAGTGATAGAATTCAGCTCCAGCTTCTTCCCAGAAAGGAATAAATGAAGACACAGGACCTTTTGTGGACTTCCAAAGACCTGCTTTCTCTGTTGGCTGCGTCTAACTGCTAACAGGAAAAAGCGCCGGTTGGTCGCTGCTGGGAACAGTGGGAAGAGCTGAAATTTGGCATATTTGCCAATCTGTCTGTTAACATAGCATGGAAGAACTGGGAGAAAATTCCAACTCCCATTTTTTTTTCAATGAGGAAGGAAAACAATCCACCCATCCATCCCTTCATCATTCTGGCTTTTCTGGGAGCTATCTAAGGGACTGGTTTCCATTTGGGCTGTTGTGAAACACTTCTAGAACCTAGAATGCTCCAGGTGCTTGGAAGCCAGTAGGAACTCAAGAACTAAGTTGCTCCCATTTCAGATAACCTGTTCTACTCCATAGGAAGGAAAGGGAAGAGTGTTTCTTGTACTGATGTTCTGGCTTTTCAGAAAACTTCCCAAATGAATGGAATTCTCTCTTGCCCACTCCAGAACACTAACAAATGAGAACCCAACTCCTACAAATGAGAACAAAAGAGAATTAGATGACTTCTGGAAGTTCTAGAGAGTCAGCAGTGCTACAGATGTGTGAGGACACAAAATATCACATGCTCTCAAAGAGGCAACTGGAAACCCCCTCTAATCTAGGATGTGTGTGCATAAACCAAGACAGAGCATACACAGGAAAGATGTAAAGAATTTCCAGAATTTTCAGCTGGGATGATTAGCGGAGGCTATTCTCTGTGCAAAGACAGTGTGTGTTAAACAGGGAAGAAATGGCTCCTTATCCAAATATGCAAACTCCAGCACAGAGTTACAAGGCCAAGAAGAAGTAGGGAATATGGTCCAATCAGAGGATCAAAAATAACAAGAAATTGATACCCAAAAATCCAGATGAGCTAGCCATGTCTCAAGCCTGGAATCCTAGCTATTGTGGAGGCAAAAATCAGGAGATCACAGTTTGAGGCCAGACCAGGCATAAAAATTCTCTAGGTTCCATCACAACCAATGACTGTCGTCCCCAGCAATACAGGGTAGTGAAAGTGGGAAGTTTGAATCCCAGGCATTAATTGAGACAATAACTCAAAAGTAACCAGTACAACAGGGACTAGAATAGTGGCTCAAGTGGTAGAGAGCCTGTCCAGAAAATCTGATGGCCTTGGCTCAATCTCTAGTATTGGACAAGGAAAAAAAGAGGCAAATGAGTTTCCTGACACAGAATTCAATTCAACTAATAGGATAACATTCCAAGAAAAGGATGCATATCAAAATGATACCAACAAATGTATAGGGACTACTAAAATACTACCTGGATCCTGTGGCTTACACCTGTAATCCCAGCTACTCAGGAGACTGAGATCTGAAGATTCTGGTTTGAAGCCATCTTAGGCAAAAAAAAGTCCTTGAAACTCTTATCTACTATGAACCAGCAAAAAACTGGTAGTGGAGATGTTGCTCAAGTGAGTGAAAAAGCTAAAAGACATTTCCAGACCCTTATTTCAAGCCCTGATATACTGGCACACATACACACACACAATCACACACACATTCACACATACACACACACATACACACATACTGTGGAGAAGGCAGGAGAGAGAGACAGAGAGACAGACAGTTTAAGGCAATGAATAAAATCTCTTTACAGGTGACATAGTCTTATTTATGGAAAAACCCAAAAATTACACACACACACACACACACACACACACACACACACAATTAGAGCAACTAGTAGGCAAATTTTGGGGGTGAGATTTAGTTCAGTGGAATAGTTCTTGCCTAGCAAGTATGAACATCTGGGTTCAATACTCGATATCATACCAAAAAAAAAAAAGAATAGACAAATTTTGAAAGATGGCATGATATAATAAACCAACATATATAGAGTGAAGTTGTTCGATTCTATCTACTAATGAACAATCTGAAAAGGAAATTAGGTATTCAATTCCATTTGCAATGGCATTAAAACAAAAAAAACCTTTAAAATAAAAATCCACATTGGTAATTGATTTTTGCACTAAAAATTCCGCAGACTGTTGCTGAATTGAAAGGACACTATAACACACAGAAAAATCAATCAGTATTTATTAATTAGAAACTTAACATTGTTAGCATGCCAATACTACTCCAAGAAAACTGTATATTTAACCCAATCTAGCGAAAGCCCAATGAAATATTTTGTGGCAATAGAAAAATCAACTCTAAAGATCTATATGGAAGAACAGAGGGTTTCAAATAGCTTAAGCAGTCTTAAAGAAGAACAAAACTGAATATCTCACATTTACTGACTGCAGTGCATATAATAAAGCAACCATAACCATAACTAATGTAGTTCTAGCATAGGAAAAGGCCACTGAGACAGAAAAAGCCTCTAAATAAACCAAGGCATGTATGGTGGTTGAATGATATTTGATAAAGGTGCCAACAGTACACAATGGGAAAATGATAATATCTTCAATGTGTGATGTAGGGAAAACAGGGCATCCACATGCAACTGGATGAAATTGGAAGAAACTGAACCCTTATGTAACATCATATCACAGACAGGACTTAAACAGACATGAATACAAAGATGTGAATGCAAACGGTCAGTAAGTATATAAACAGCTGATCAATATCACTAATCATCAGAGAAATGCAAACCAAAACATAATGAAATATCATCTGATAGCAGTTAGTTTGGCCTTACTGATGGGGGAAACAATGGGTAAAGGAAATAACAAGAATTGGGATAATAAAGTCTTTTTGTAAAATGTGGTAGGAATACAAAATGATGCAACTGCTCTTGAAGACAGTAAGGAACTTCCTTAACAAACTAAAATTATAATGAACATATGGTCCAAGCACTCCATTTCTGCCTTTTACTTCTTGATAGAATACACAACTATTTCAATAGATATCATCACTCCAGTGTTTACTGTATCATTATTCACAGTAGCCAAGATATGGAACCAACTCAAATATCCATCAATGGGTAAAAGTTAAAAGAAAATGTACCCGATCCATACAATGGAATATTACTCAGTCTTGAAAAGCCAGTCCTGTCATTTGCTTCACTGAAAAGCTCTAGAGGTCTGCTGTATACATGTAGTAAGCCACACTACACTGTACACTTAAAATTGTATGAAGAAGGTAGAGTTTGCATAATGCATATTTGGCACCTTTTAAAAAAACAAACAAACAAGAAAATCAAATTCTTATGCTGATTGGTTGCTTCAGTATCTGTCTTTTGTAACTATAGGAGAGCTGTGGGATTTTAGTAGTTCCTTGATTAGTGATTGGCTAACAACCTATTGAGCCAATCTAGCCTGTTATCTATTTTTTATAGTAATTCTTTATTGGAATGCATCTATGTCCATTCATTTACATATCATCTATGGCCATGTATGAGTTACAGTTTCAGAACTGTGTAGGTGTAACAGAATCCATGTGGACAATAAAATCTAAACATTTTCTGCCTCCTTATAGAAAAAGTTAACCCTGCTCTTCTAAGTGAGAATATCTGTAAAGAACCTTGTTTAGTTCCATTTAAAGCCTGTATCTGTGAGCCATGCTGATGGCAGTGTTCCAGGTAATAATATGGAAACATAAACTCTGTAATTCTTTGAGTACATAAAATTAATATAAAGACTTGCAGTACTTTTTTTTTTTTTTGCAACCCCTGGGGTTTGAACTCAGCCCTGAGGCTTGAACTCCGGGTCTGGGCTCTGTCCCTGAGCCTCCCTGTGCTCAAGGCTAGCTCTCTACTTGTTGAGCCACAGTGTCACTTGTGGCTTTGTCTGAGTAATTTATTGGTGATAAGAGACTCACAGACTTTCCTGCCCAGTGTGGCTTTTAAACATGATCCTCAGATCTCAGCCAACTGAGCAGCTAGGATTGCAAGCATGATCTGCTGGTGCCTGGCTTAACAGGAAGTTTAAATCTACATTAGACTTCTATCTCATTTATCCCAGTAGACAGGAATAAAGAGACACAAAGGAATAAATTTCAAGTCATTCTTGCAAATAGAAGGCACTGCAAACCAGAAACCCCTTTACTATTTCTTTCAAGCCAATGGGGTTCACTTACCAGATCTCTCTAGCTGGGCTCTGATAATATCAGTGGGGTTCACAGATGCATTTGCAAGAATGGAAGGGTTAGCGAGAAGCTGGGTAGTCTGGGTTGACACCAGCTTGAATGAATTAAGTTTGTTTCAAATACCTCTCTCATCCCTTTATCCCAGCAGCCTGGACATACTATCTTGGTGGTGGTGGCAGACCTTTATTTCCATCCACTTTGCTAATGTCCACTGACTGAAGTAAAGCATAGGCCCAAACCCGCAGTTTGTGTGGGCATTGGGCCAGTGGGAGTGGGAGGCATGAAAAACTAGAGCATTAGCACCTTCAGCTCACCTAAGACATGGATGCGTACAAAAATCAGAGTATTTTCATACCTGTCACATCCTAAATAATTATTTACTGATTAATATTCCTCACGAGTTAGATGAAAGTAAACATTTTAGGTAAAAGAAATCTTAAACCCTTTAAATTCGTGAATCATAAGTACACACCTAATGTTTCTCATATCGTCATTGATACATCAGATTATTTTGTACACATAAAAAGTGAACTCAGAAACCTCACAGAAGCTACTTTTGATTGGTATGAAATTGAAATCATTTCCATTCTGTTATAGGCTGCCATTTCCCATAAAACTGATATAATGTCTATAAAATAAGGGAGACTGTTTATCAGTGAATGAGCTTAAATAAATTAATGTTGAGACTATTTTTCTTAAGTTGCAGATAATGACAAAATAAAGAGACAGGTGCTAAATCACTTTAGTAGTCCAGGATCTGCTGACTCAGAGCATAGAAGCCCATTTCAGTACTAGCAGAGCATGAACTAGCTCCGTGCATCTACATAATCCTTAATTTTGCTGTTTTGTAACTCTTCTTCCAGGACCCACTAACATCAAGATGCTGGATGAACAACTTGACTTCAAGATTTGATGTGAAGAACTCAGCCTGCAAGAACTCTGCACGTGGCCAATTTATTCTTAAAGAAAGAGCAATGGGGTTTCTTGAGCACCTACTTTGTGCCAGAAGTGATTATCAGGCTGCAAATCATGCCATTGATGATAGCTAAGACCTTCTGATGGTTTTCTGGGTGCCATTAAGTTAAAAAAAAACTTTATTGGGAACTTTTGAAATGAGACACACCTTAGGATTCATGTTTTTAAGAGGCTAAAATGGCAATAGAATGCTTCTAGAGGGTCAGCGGGTCTACCAAACTGTAATGTTTGGATTCTGACTTCAAACACACACACACTCTCTCTCTCTCTCTCTCTCTCTCTCTCTCTCTCTCTCTCTCTCTCTCTCTCTCTCTCTCTATTTTTTTAAAAGAAAACCTGGAATTTCATTGCTAAGACAAGCAAGCCAGAAGCAGCTGAGGCTTTTGAGGCAGCCAAGTTAAATATTGCATCTCTTTTTAAGAAGTTAATCCCTCTGGGTCTTCAACCTTTGTTCTTTGCTCCCAAAGGCAGCAACATATGATGTGTATCTTGCCAAAAATAGTTAAAAGTCATCTAGTCTCTCTGGGCTGAGTAGGCCCAGCCACTGTGACCTTTTCCACTAGACCAACTCCTGTTAAGTTAACCTCTGACTTTACCCTTCTTAATGGCGATAGTCCTGCGCACTGTAATTTCCCTCCCACTGGGTGCTCCCAGGCAAATATTTACTAGTGAGGTTTCACAATTTATTTTTCAAACAAAGTGGCAGGGACCACCCCATTGCTACCACATCCTCATTTTGCAGTAGAAACCATCATTCCTGAGACATAATTTTACCAGAATAAATGTGTGTTAGGGTCTTTTGACAGGAGATGGAGGCTTGACTTCCTATCAAAACCAACCGAGGCCCTTGTCAGCTTTGAGATGGATATAAACAAGAAATACAAGCCTGTAATTGGTGATGGAAATCAGATAAGGCCTCCTTAAATACAACCATTGATACAAAAAAGTGAACTCAAATTACCTTTGATTAAGTCACTTAAGAAAATAAAGCTGGGGAGGGTTTAAAAGAAAAGATGCTGAACACTGCTGTGAGTAGGATCTGATAGCCTTTTGGGCTCTCAAAAACAAGTTGGAGAAAATTAAGGTCAGAACCTCAAGCTCATGAAATGAAACAGAACTCAGGACACAGCTTCCACATTTCTTAGTCCCCAACAACAACAGGAGTCCACTGGTTCTTCCTGGTCAAGCTGCAGCATGGCTTTCTGTGCAACAGAAATCAAAATGTCTAGGTAGTAAGTATTAGCTATATAACTGCTGTGAGCTGTGAAGTTCAGCCCAGCCCTCAAACAACCCCTACCTAACCATTATCCAATATTAATCTTTACTTCTGATAAGTTACAGCTTTGTCTGATACTGAACTTCTCTGTCATTGAACATGTATATTTTGTGTTTTGTGGGGCTTGTTTGTTTTTGTTTTTGGTCAGTCCTGGGGCTTGAACTCAGGGCCTGAGCACTGTCCCTAGCTTCTTTTTGCTCATGGCTAGCACTCTACCACTTGAGCCACAATGCCATTTTTGCCTTTATCTGTTTATGTAGTGCTGGGGAGTCGAACCCAAGGCTTCCTGCATGCTAGGCAAGCACTCTAGCACTAAGCCACATTTGCAGCCCTGAACATGTATATTTTTAACACTATTCTAAAACAAATACAATGCAGAAGAGTAAAGCTGTTTCCTGATCCATTTTGTACTCTTTGTCTAAAGTCTCCTAATAAATTCAGTATTCACAAATCTTTAAAAAATGACTTTCCTACTTATTGGTGTGCAAGAAATAATAACTAAATGTTGTGTGTACTTTTTCAATGTAAAGATGGTTTAGGTTATTTTCAGATGCCAAAGAGAAATTTATAGCATTCATTTAGTAAGTGCTGTGGAAGATAGTATATATAAATGGAAAGGAATTTCCTTTTCCTCAATCATCAGAATTTTACCAGTTACCAGATACATAAGCAAATATGCAAGGGAAACAAATATACCCTATGAAAATATTTTTAAGGTTTATTGCTTACCTATGCTTCCATTATAAAAGCTAAATCCTATTTTCTCATCTAAGCGTTCACAGAGAAAATTGAGAATATTCTTCAATACATATGTAACTTCTCAAAGTTTGCTTCAGGCTTCACAGACAATGCTAAATAAAAACATATATTTGAAAGAGAAGAAAGAAAATGAGGGTATCGTTTAACAGATGGTGATGTGTTATGTTGAAAATTTGATAATGTACATTATATTTATTTTATTTTTAACTGACAGTCATTGTATATACTTATGAGAGACAATGTGATATTTTAGTATATATTTAAAATGTAGAATAATTAAATGAAGTTAAAAAACCCATGACCTTTGTACTTGCAGCATTACTATGAAAAGAGTCACTCCTCCATTAACTACCCTCTGTATTAGACACCTGTAACCCCAACTATGTGGGAGACTGAGATCAGGAGAATCACAGTTCAAGGCTAGATGGGACAAAAATTAATGAGGCCTCCCTATCTTAACACATGAGCTTGGCATGATGGCTCATGCCTATAATTCCAACTTTGCAAGAGAATTAAGGAGAAGGATTAGTAGTCCAGGACAACCCAGGCAAAGACATAAGACCTTTTAAAAAAAAATAAAGCTTTAGGCACTGATGGCTCTTTTGTTGTCCTAGCTCAAACTTTGATCCACAGTTCTCAGCCTCCAGAGATCTGAAGATCAAGGTTTGAAGCCAGTTCAGGCAGGACAGTCCATCTTATCTCCAGTTAGCTAGCAAAAGGTTGGAAATGGTACCGTAGCTCAGATACCAGTCTGCTAGCCTTGAGCAAAAAAAGCTCAGAAACAGTCACCAAGCCCTTAATTCAAGCCCCAGAACCATCACATACACACAAAAAAATGCCTAAAAACAAAAAGGGCTGGGGTGTGGCTCAAGTGATAGAGCACCTGCTTTGCAAGTGCTAGGCCTTGAGTTTAAACCTCAATAACACAAAAGAAGAAAGGAAGGAAAGAAGGAAGGAAGGAAGGAAGGAAGGAAAGAAGGAAGGAAGGAAGGAAGGAAGGAAAGAAGGGAGGAAGGAAAGAAGGGAGGAAGGAAGGAATGAAGGAAAGAAGGAAGGAAAGAAGGAAGGAAAAAGGGAGAAAAAATTACATTAGATTTTTTAAACATATGCCGTATTTGTGGAGTAATTTTCTATCAGGATAAAATTACATTCAAAGAAAGCAATGGTGTGAGGACCTTCTTTCTGAACTCCAATTGGTCTCTTTGTGCAGATAAAACTAGAATTTCTTTTTTATTCCTCTCTATCCCCAAATTGTTATTATATTTGAGCTCAAGGACTAATTGTGGGAAAAACTGCATTCTCTCCCATAAAAATAAAAAGAAAATATAATAAAGCAGTAATTGGTCGATGTCTATTGAAGCAGTAACTTTACAGTCCCAGTTAGACAAGGGGCATGAATGATCTTTGTACTGTGCTCAGGGTGTAATGCTTTTCATAAAACAAATGCTACATTATAAAGTTCTTATTTTACACCAGGCCTTTTTTATCCTCAAATATACAACTCATGTAAGTTATGTGGCTATTAAATAATAAGTCACTCATTTGTTCTACGCTACCCTCATCAATGAAAAAGGGTCACTCGTAGTAAAGGTGAAAATAGATTGTCTTGCAAACCGAAGTGTGAGATGGCCGTTCCATGTTTGCAGGGATCACAAAGACATGGACCTGATTCATATGATGATCCAGGTCACATCAGAGGGAAAGCTGATTTGCTGCTGTGTACATATTTAAACTTAGTCAACTCTAAGCCCATTAAGTTGAGCCAGCACCTGAGGATATTACCACTGAGTTCGGAGTCTTGAAACTCTTCTAGGAGATAGTGAATCTCTCCTAATATAAAAAGTTCTGAAGAAAAGATCTCAAGTCACCTTCACAGAACTGTGCGCTTATTTTATGGACAAAGTATCTCTCGTATTTTAAAGTATTACTCTGGTAATTTCGTTATTGGCTTTTCTGATTAAAAGGCACACATCTTTTTTTTCCCCCAGAAATGAGATAAAAACCTGTAAGTGTCACCATGGGGTCTGAACTGCTGCTAGTTTCAAAATCTTCCTGTTTGAGGCATCCAACAATCCAACAGGCCTTGCTCTTGTTCAGCAAATATATAACTACTTTATTAACTTACCTTTGAGAAACTACCAGAGAAAGACGTAAGTGCTATGGTCAAATTTTTAAACATTAGTAGAATGATAAGTGTTGAAAGTAAGTTGCTTTCAGGAGGAACATTATTAATCACGATATCCTCTCAGAACTACAGCATTTGTTGACAACACCAAATTTTTCCTTCCTAAACATTGATGGACAGTAGCATTTAAATTTTCATTGTCAGCTGGTGCTATGTTCTTTCTAGAAGCCCATTTGCTTTCATCTAAGCATTTACTCAGCACGCCTGTCTTCATATGCCTTACAGGACCAATGGAGTATTTCAACGGACAAATTGCGTAATTAGAAGTGTCTAGGTTCATGTTCTGTCTCCTTGGCTTTCTGGCTATGCATACTTGAGGAATTTACTTAACCTTTATGTGTTTAATTTTGGCAGCCCCAAAACAGTGTAAGACTGGCATATAGAATGAAATGCAGTAATAGACAAAGCATGAAACAGTGAATAAGCCCTAAACAATAGTAGCGTGTACCATCAGTGGTCAGAGTAAGATGCATAACATGTAGATAAAAGTGACTACCTGTCAGACCTATCTCTGACCAACACTGAGCGTTCTCCAGGAGAAATTACAGCTTTTAATTTCAAACAACTCAGAGATGTGTAAGTATGGCTGAAATTATAAATCAACTGTGAAAACAGTTGACAGATGCTGTGATTAAGGGAGGTATGCTGTTGAGGGCCTGGTAAGTTCTAAGTCCAGGCAAGGGGAAGGGACTGTAAAGCACACTTGTACTTCCATTCAGGAATGCAGTGCAGCATGGTGGCAACACTGTGGAGAGTGCACAGAAGGGGAAAAGAACAGGTAATGGAGGTTCACCAGAAATCTATCCAAATCATGGTAATGTGGTGTGCACAGAAGAAAAGAAGGATCAGGAATGACTGGGAATGACTATAGATAATTCTTTGACTGCCAGCCAATTATATAACAGTTTTCTCCACTAAAGTAGAAGCACAACTGAGAGTACAAGTTTTGAGTGAAAAAGTCAACGAGAGTACAAGGCCCTGAGTTCAGGTACTGGCACAAAGTAGGAAAGAAAGAAAAGACAAAAGGAAATGTGACAGGAGAAAGTATGTGGGGAAAAACTCAACTTTATCCATGTGACAATTTTTCTTAGTAAGACCAGGTAACCTGACCTTCACAGCAACTTGTAATATGTATTGACTTATGCTTTCAACATGAGATAGGGGTATATGCTAATGAATCCATCATAAGTTGGAACTACCATGAGCCGAAAACACATTTATGTTGACATGAAACCCTCCCCAGTGTACAATTAATGCATAGCAATTTTTTAAAGTGAAGGAAAGAATTGAATACTTACCACCTATTGTGATGGCTCCATCAGTAAACCAATGCACTTAAAACAATTTATTGTAAAGGTGGTGTATAGAGTACATTTGTTTTTGAACAATGTCACCCCCTTATTCATTTTCTCCCAGTTTTATCCCCTCCCCCCACCCATCAAGTTGTATAGCTCATTTCCAACATAATGTCTAGTGAGTATCACTGCTGAATTAGTTCACCCATTTGTCCCATCCTTTCTGTGCTTCCTCTTCACCTCCCCCAAATCAGATAAACTTACATACAAGACAAAGGGTACAGAAAGAAAAAAAATGCACCAAAGGGGGGGAATCCCAAATAATCACAAAATGTACAATAGAAACTCTCTTATTTCCATTTCTTAGACTTCATTTCAATAAGCATCATTTTTATATGATCATATATGCACATAGCTATTGAGCCTTTGTGTTCCTCTCCTAAGAATATTTTCCTTTGGTCTCACTGTGCAAATGTCTAAAGTTCTGTTTATCATATCCAAGTGTACTTTTTGTCTTTTACTATCCATTGTGTTACTTGCAGATTTATAGGTACGTGCTAATTTTTACAAATGACAAAAACCATGCAAGCTACATTTTTTTAGAGGTCTTTTGTCACTTTGTGCACTGTAGGGTCTGTCCTTTCTCCTGAAGCTACAGGTGACTGCAAGACAGCTTGCTGCCACTGTCCAGCACAACCAAAACAATATATTGTATATTCCTAGATGAGAAAAAGATCAAAATTTGAATATTAAAATACACTTTCTACTGAAGACTCATGCCATCATAATTTTGAATAATCATTTAGATAGAATATTGAAGTCAAAGACCATATGTATTTTTACATCCATATCACAAGCACACTGAACACAATGATTACATTTAGTCAAGATCAACTAGAAAAAAAATGTTTAGAATCAAAGAGAACAAGCAGAGCCTTCTTAATGGAGATATATCCTGTGCTCTATTTCTCACTGAAGAAAAGGTCCAGAATACAGGGCTGATGGGAAGAAAGAAGAAAGAGGGTGGACAATGCCAGAGACCTGTAAACATGGTGCTGTCCATTGAGAAAATAGGAAATTAAAGCACAGGATGCTGAGCCAGGGTGCCCAACAAACTTGCCACCAAAGCTTCATGGGTGGCTGGGTGAACAGACAGATGATTGAATGGAACTGTTTACAGAAACATGAGAACTTGTCTGCGTCTCCCTTGTCTTCAGTACCAACTCTATTGCAAAGTTCTGAGCAGAAACTCATACACTCTCTAATTCATAAATGAGAATCCTTTGATCATGCTTGAATAGGAATTTTATTCTGGGGCAAAGCTAGAATGTCACAGCATAAATTCCTTTAGACAGACAATTTAACCTTTAAAAGAATTTTAGATGTTTCTTAAACTATTTTACTTTATATTTTTAATACTTTCCTTTTTTAAAGCACCATAAGTTTTGGGGGGAAAATGAATATTTACTTTCTCAAAGTGAATTATAATGAAGAGAGCTGTATCACTTCTATTTACGTGTTTGCCTGCAAGAGATCGTATTAAGTTGCATCTGATAATGCAATGTGGCAGTTCCTATGAAAGGTTTCACAACTCGGAACTGACATATCACTCCTGGTCTCACCTATTTTGGGGGTTTTAGTCAGATAGGAAAGGGTTTTTCTGGGAAGTGCATCACATTGGCAAGCTCCTTGGCAGCATGCCCTCTGTGCTGTCTGCTTTGGTATTCGCCTGCCATGCCCTGCACATGCCCTGGCACGTAGTAGATACCTGAAAAATGTGCGCTGAGTTAAATCCAAGTAATGGAAGGCACAGATCTTCTGAAGGAGCTAGCTGTATTCTTTTTACCACTATCTCTGCTTTTAGCCTTTAAACTCAAAACTTAAAGGGCAAAACATATAAATATATGCAAAGCTACTTGTGTTTTCATTTTACCAAAGGTATTTATATCATGAGGCATTTAGAGTCATCTGCAGTGCTTTGTGAGACATTTAACTAGTACTGCCTTGGTTTCTCACTAATTAAAAATCAAGTTATTAGAATATAAATCTACCAGTGGCATATCTAGGCAGGCACACCACAAATATAGTATAAAATACAGGGAGGGTTGGTGGTAAGTTTTATGACTTTGACACACTGGAAATTACTTCCTCATTAAGCAAGCATCTTACCTTGAAGAGCAGTGGTTAGACTCAGAGTCTCAAGACTCATAAAGTAATTATCCCATTGACAATTTACTTTCCTGTACAAAAATATCCTCCATGTTTCTGAACATCTATGATGCTAAACTAGGGACAAAGAGAACAAGTGCTCAATATCTACCAGCACAATTGTTCACATGTTGTAGATGTGTAGGCATGAAGTAGATGAATAATTCACCAAGATTTCCATTCTATTAACTGAAGGGAGAAAACAATGGAGGTTACTAGGGTGAGGTTCAGGTTTCCTTAGCTGGATGCGTGTCGGGAAGCATTATGTCTTCTATTCAGCTGTGAAGTTTTTGTACATTGGTGCAAGTATTGTGGAAGGAGATTGATAGCTGTTAAATGTGTCCAAATCAGTTGTTTTCTTAAGAAATAGCTATCCAGCAATAGCTATGTGAATCCCAGGGTACAAAGTTAAATGAGACAGCATATCTAACAACTAAGCTCATAGCCCAGATATGTAACTTCACTGTAACATGACAGGCCCATTCGCCAAGCTTGGCTCAGAGAAATAGACTCTGATTTCCTCTTAAGTAGCAGAAAGCCAGAATGGAGGCACAGCTCAAGTGGTAGAGTGTCAGCCTTGAATGCAAAAGCTAAGCAAGTGCACAAGACCATGAGTTTAAGTTCAGTGCTGCTTCCCAACAAACAAAAAAAAAAAAAAAAAGAAAGAAAAGGAAAGGAAAAACCCCACAAAAAATGGTAGATGAATCTAAAGTCATTTGGAGGTTCTTGGAGCAAGGCAGATGGTAGATCTGAGGGCCTGAATTTAGACATTAGGACTAAAGATTGAGAGAAATAGATCAGAATAATAGCTGGCAGATGGAATTGGTGGAACTTGATAACCAGTTGTATATAATAAAAGGTGAAAAGTGAGAATGAGAGGACCCACTTCACAGTAGGTTCGCAGGTAGGAACTAGACGTAAAATGCCTTTTGGGACTTTCTACTAGTCTAAAGATTTAGAACAATCCATTTTTTTAAGTAAAAGAATAGGCAACATGTTCTGTTGAATAAAAAGATCACTTAATGAATGACCTGTGAAACTAGGAAAATTGACAGGGATGAGGAAGAATGATGGAAAGGGGTGATATTGATCAATTTACATTATAATTACAAACGATTTGTTTAATGGTAATTCCTTTGTACAGCTACTTAAAGATACTAGAAATATAATAAAAAAGGAGTTACTGAACTATTCATACTACCTAGGATGAGTATATTTTAAAATATTAACAAATATGTGTTTACATTTTACATATTAACAAAATATGTATTAAAATTGTACTGAAGTCCAGTACAGCGTAGTAAAATACAAGGGTTCCTGAAGAACATAAAGTTGCTATTCCTGCGGAATTTTAGGTTGAAAACAGAAGGAAAGATCATGAGACAAGTAAGAGAGTAATCCAAATTTGCATACCAGTCTTTTTTATCTCAACACAAAATAAGATCATGGGCATTTTGAAAATCATTTTAGTATCATTCAAAGGGAAGAAACATACACCCTCCTTTCAAGTACTCAGGTACTCAAAGGGCTTAATATTTTGAGATAAGTATAATGTTGGCACAGGCTGCTCCAATAATCTAAAGAGGAGTAGTTTGTAATAACACAGGTCAAGAGAAAAATGAACTAAAATTGCTTCAGGAGGTATCACCTTTTAAGCCTTTCTGTCCCTCTTCATGGTAAGTTATTTAGTTATATTTCCTACTAGACTAGAATCTTTCTTGGGATTGGAATGGTGGTACCTTCACATTTAAAAAGATATTCCAAACTTTACAAGTGAGGGGGTAAGAATGATTGACAAGAAATATACTCATTACCTCACATATATAACTGTAACACTTCTGTACATCACCTTTAATGAAATAAATTTAAATAAAATAAATTTTAAAAATAAGTAGAAAGGTACTTCATAGATGAGAAAAATACAGGTCATGAGTCCTAAGAAGAGAGGATGTAGGATTTCTGCTCCTTAGCTTAAACTGCATGTGAAAATACCTAAGAATAGGATGAAACAGGTGACATAATTTCTAAAGATAAATGTATGGGGCTGATTGTAAAGCATTTTATTTTGGATTATCACAAAAGCTGAAGCAATACGACCATCTTGCTTTAAAAATACTGGATTCGGCTAGGCTCTGGTGGTTGAAGCCTGTCTATTAACCCTCGCTACTTAGGAGGAGATCAAAATCTAGAGACTGTGGTTCAAAGACAGCCTGGAGATTATTCTTTTCTTTCATTTTTTTCTTATTTTTTGTCAAAGTGATGTACAGAGGTTACAGTTTCATATGTTAGGTATTAGGTACATTTCTTGTACAGTTTGTTACCTCCTCCCTCTTTCCCC
Source organism: Perognathus longimembris pacificus (assembly GCF_023159225.1). NCBI lineage: Eukaryota > Metazoa > Chordata > Mammalia > Rodentia > Heteromyidae > Perognathus > Perognathus longimembris. The sequence goes on along the minus strand of NC_063164.1, from coordinate 31,236,263 downwards.
ATCCCCTGCCCCCTTCCCTTCTCCTCCCCCCATGACTTCTTCAGTTGGTTTACACCAAATGGTTTTGCAAGTATTTCTTTTGGAGTCCTTTGTCTTTTTTCCTTTGTCTCTCAATTTTGATATTCTCTTTTACTTCCCTAGTTCTAATACCAGTATATACAGTTTCCAGTGTACTCAGATAAGATACAGTGATAGTGCAGGTATAACCACAGGAAGGGGATACAAGAGGGTCATCAGTAGAAGTTATGGTATCACATGGCATGTTGAAAGTAATTACAACAGTGATATATCACTCGTTTCCATAACATGGAGTTCATTTCACTTAGCATCATCTTATGTGTTCATAAGGGCATAGCTATTAGGCTCTTGTGATCCTCTGCTGTGACTAGCCTAAACCTGTGCTAATTATTTCCTATGAGGGAGACCATAGAGTCCATGTTTCTTTGGGTCTGACTCACTTCACTTAGCATAATTTTTTCCAAGTCCTTCCATTTCCTTACGAATGGGGCAATGTCATTCTTTCTGATTGAGGCATAAAATTCCATTGTGTATATGTACCACATTTTCCTGATCCATTTGTCTACTGAGGGGCATCTGGGTTGGTTTCATATTTTAGCTATGACAAATTGTGCTGCAATGAACATTGTGCTAGTGGCTTTAGTGTGTTCTTGTTTGTAGTCTTTTGGGTAGATGCTCAAAAGTGGGGCTGCTGGGTCATTGGGAAACTCTATGTTTAGCCTTCTGAGGAATCTCCATACTGTTTTCCACAGTTGCTGAACCAGTTTACATTCCCACCAACAATGAAGTAGGGTTCCCTTTTGGCCACATCCCCTCCAATGGCCTTTCTATACACTAATGACGGGAAGACTGAGGCCCAAATCAGGAAAGCAACTCCTTTTGCAATAGCCTCAAAAACACAAAATACCTAGGAATAACCTTAACCAAAGAAGTGAAAGACCTCTATCATGAGAACTTTAAAACCATGAAAAACAAAATTAAGGGAAAACTAAGGAAATGGAAAAACCTCCCATGCTCCTGGATTGGGAGGATTTATATAGCCAAAATGGCAATATTGCCAAAGGCTATCTACAAATTCAATGCTATACCCATTAATATCCCAACACCATGTTTTAATGAAATAGAGGAAGCAATCCAGAAATTCATATGGAACAATAAAATACCACGAATAGCAAAAACAATCCTAAGCAGAAAGAACAGTGCTAGAGGAATTAATACCAAAGTTCAAGCTGTATTACAGAGCTATAATAATAAAAACAGCTTGGTATTGGCACCAGAACAGGCCTGAAGACCAATGGGACAGAATTGAAGACCCAGAAATGAACCCACAGAACTATGCCCCCTTAATCTTTGATAAAGGAGCCAAAAAAATAGGATGGAAGAAAGATAGCCTCTTTAACACATGGTGCTGGCAAAACTGGTTCATCACCTGCAACAAACTAAAACTAGATCCTTATATTTCACCCTCCACCAAAATCAATTTCAAATGGATCAAAGACCTTGAAATAAAAAGAGATACCCTGAAAACACTAAAGGAAGGAGTAGGGGAATCACTTGGGCTCCTTGGCACAGGACGGAACTTCCTGAACAAAGACCCAGAAAGGCTACCAATCAAGGAAAGGTTGGACAAATGGGACTGCATCAAACTGCAGAGCTTCTGCAGGGCAAACGACATAGCTGGCAAGATAAACAGAAAGCCCACAGACTGGAGATTCTTATCTCCAATTAATCAGGAAGAAACTGAAAGTGGACCTGTGACTCAAGTGGTAGATCACCTTCTTTGTACTAAAGAGCTAAGGAACCATGCCCAGGACCTTATTTCAAGCCCCAGTACACACACACACGCACACACACACACTCTAATGTTGGATTCTTTAGCAATAAAGTAGTAAAGTAATGGGCTTGTATGTAGGCCACAATTATGGAATCATGTTTTAAAGTTCAATATTATTTTCACATGTGTTACCTCTTTTCTTTTTCCTCCAACAAGCCTGTAAGGTAGCTGTCTACTGGCAATTTTATTTTTGGACAAGTAAGTTGAAGAATTTATTTGGCTCATAGAGAGCCATCATGAATCATGGGTTAGATCCTGCCCTTCTGGTTCCTCATTTTTCCAGGCTAAATATTAGGCACACTGTCATCCATACAATAGTGATTTATGGGCATCGGCAGCTTAAGTTTAAAGGATCAATAGCCACTCGCAAGGCTTACTGCTTTTCTCATAGTTAGAATCATAAAAGTATTCCACAGCCTTTCACTGACAGTCAGTATTATGAAAACTTACTGTCCTGATAAAAATTTATATTTACTCTGCGCACTTGGCAGTCTCTGCTGTGAATGCTTCTGTTACCGAGCAGTGCCAAAGCACATAAAGTTTAAAGCTTGACCAAGCACTAAAGCAGAAGCTTTCACCCTGGAGACTACTGGATTGGAGAATTAAGTAAACACTATTATGTTGTATCCAAAACATCTCTCATTCTGCTAATTAAAGTCAAACTGAAACAATAAACAATGGCATTAGTGTATCTCCAAAAATTGGTGGGTATGTTAGATCAGAATTTGGGTTAGTTTCTCAGGTCTTAATGACAAAATTCAGCAAGGAATGGATGTCATTTCAAGAATAATATATAATGGATATTTGAAAGAATCACATAAGTAATTCAAAAGCAGGGAATAAAGAGTTCCACATGTTTATGGTTTGTACCATGCTAAATCCTTTATATATGGTATCTTGTTTAATCCTTAAAACAGCCCAGTGAGGCTGGTATTATTATTTACATTTATTGGATGAAAAAAGTAAGGTTTAAGGAAGATTTTAAGAGTTGAACCAATGCTTCCCAGACTCTGACTTCGTAAGCTTTGGATAAATGAGAAAATCCATATAGCTAGAGTTTTCTATAAGGCAGACCAAGTCCCTCTAGTAACATGGGAGGGCCTTGATAGCCACTAAATTCATGGAAAATACAGAAAAAGTTAGGGAAAGCAAGTTTTTTAAAAGGCCTTATAATTCATATTTAATACAAATGGAAGCATTAGTGGGTAACCAAAGAGTTTGAAGGAATTAACAATAAGATAGGGAACATGAAATAGGGGAAATTTTTCACTTAAGTATATATGCATGTTGAGAACCATGCTAAAGTCTTAAACTTTCTGACCTAATGCTCCTCCATTACAATAAATACTTGGTAGAAATGTCTTCTACACTGTGAAGTGAAACTCATTTAACTATGTAATTACCAGGAATACCTTCTGTAGAAGACAAAGGCATTCTTACCTTTTGACACTGCCCTTAGGTGCAAATCCCTCTAGAACACTAAGTTGGTGGGTTCAGGATATTAGTGTGGGCTTTGTCCATTAGATACTGGTCTGTTTAAATGGGAACAATCAGTATATAGTTTTCTTTCCTGTGCCTTTATTTCCAGGGAAGTTACTGTTATAGCAGTATAGTTGAAGTGAGAATTTAGTGATGCCTTTTTCCAGTTGAATAAAACAACAACATTTAGTTGTGAAGTTAGTAAGAAAGGGGCTCATTGACCCTTAAAGATACCTTTTACCAATAATCTTCTAAGAAAGCTGAACGCTGGGAGGCTTTTTTTTTTTTTTTTCAGTTTCAACATTGGGGCTTGTATTCAGCGCCTCTTACTCTCCCTTGGCTTCTTAACTCAAGGCTGATGCTCTGCCACTTATGCCATACCTCCACTTGCAGCCTCCTGTTGGTTAATTGGAGATAAGGGCACATGGACTTTTCTCTCCAGGGTAGCTTTGAACTGTGATCCTCTGATCTCAGCCTTCTGATTGGTTAGGATTCTAGGTGTGAGCTGCTAGCACCTGGCCTGAAGAGACTTTTCTTAGAAGGCAGTAGGATGAGAGTTCCACAGTGCCACCTAGCCCTTTGTAAAATCCCTCTCTCTTAATGGAGGTAGAGTGTCAGGAGACACTGGGAAATTTGGCACTTACATGGTACAAAGAATCACCTCTCTCCCCTGCCCAAAAGTTCCATACTTCCTTTTCCTATGATGTGCTTGTGGTTGATCCACCTAAGCTTTGAAAGTAAAGAGTGTGAAGGTCCTCCCTAAACCTAACACAGGCCTTCATTTACAACACTGGTTTTGTAACTCTTAAATCACCTCTACTTGGACTGGCCAGATATCTAGGTAATTGAGACCTGTCAAATTCTTTCTCAAGGGTAGTTGGCCCTGTGTCAATGGCCTCCTGGCATTGGTTCAGGAGGGGTGAAGTTTACAATGGAAGGAAGTATTTCCTTTTATTGATTCTAAATTTACTAGCCTTTAGCTTCATTGAATTAAATTATGTCACAGGGTGAACATTATAGTTATTACTGACATTTATAAACTGCATTCTATCCATCAATCCTGATATGCTATGCAAACTGAGTTAACAAAATTAAATGTTCCGATATGTTTCCTTCAGGCTTTCTGATGGCTCTCTGGATGCTTGTATGTCTTCTGGAAATTGAATGGTGCAGAAGTTGCCTTTGCTGCCCCATTTCTAATCCCTACCTCCCTACCAAAACACTTCTTGTCTAGAGTTGACCTAGTTTCCTAAAAGCTTCTTGTTATTTCTTTATTTATTTATTTATTTTTCTTTTCAAATTTTATTATCAAACTGATGTACAGAGAGGTTACAGTTTCATACGTTAGGCATTGGATACATTTCTCGTACTGTTTGTTCTTTTCTGTATTCACGACTGAACAATGTGGCTGGCCAGTGATCCAACAGAGTTCAGCAGTATTCTATCTCATTTGCACATACTCTTTCCTTTACTCTCTTCCTTCCACACTATTTTTTCTTTCTTCTATCCCTCTTTCCTGCTCTCTCATTCTCCCTCCCTCTCTTTCTTCTTCTCTCCTTCTCTTTCCATCTTTCCTTCCTTGTGTTCATCTCTGTCTTCCCATTTCTGTGGTCTTTACTCTCTTGGCTCACTAGGATTCGATTCCTAGTTTTAAAACTTCCAATTCACCTTTTATCCTTTTGGGACTTGAGTAAAGGAAGTCGTGTGTGTGTGTGTGTGTGTGTGTGTGTGTGTGTGTGTGTGTGTGTGTGTATCTTTGCCATGTCTGACCTTCAGTTGCAAACATAAATAAGTCTTTGGAGTAAAGGCTGAAGCTTGACCTTCAAATTTTGTCTTCTACTGTATTCTCCCATCTATTAGAATAAGTCTGAGAAGTAAGAAAAGTCCACAGTAGTTGGTGATGGAAAGATCAGACATTGTATTAAGGCTCTTGTACCTACTCCCTATAGGACCTTGGATTAATCATCTAACTACTATGATCTGTGGTTTTATCAGCTACCAAATTAAAGATTTTTATAATGAGTGGCCTTGAAAGCTGCCCTCGAGAGTTGCTTTGGTGAAATTTCAGTTGTATAGTACTTCATGTTTCCTCACATTGTGTAGCTTTTATGATGGTACTGCTCTCAAATGAAACTTGGCGTTGAATCTTCCCTGAATAAAACCCTAAACATAGCAATATGCACTTCCTAGAAGTAGGAGAAAATGGAAAAGCTTTCCTCACGTATGCATAGCTATATGTGTATATAAGTAGGCAAACTAAAATGTTCTACTTAAGCTGTTTGAAGGATGGGTCAAGTTATAGGGATGAAGGATGCCAACCTTTTTTCAATATTAAGAGGAAATACTACAATACATTTCATAGAGAAGAATGTCTTAGAACTACCATAAGAAAATCAATAAGGAAGCAGGATGTTTAATCCTTGTCTGGGCATACGATTGATTAGTGAGCTTCTGGATAATCACTGGATCCCTACTAGGTACTAAGTTGTTTACCAGTTAACTTTATATCATGGCCCTGACACTGCCAACTGAACTAAATGATGTGCTACATAGTGGCTCCAAGTGAAAATGCCAGAAGGCAAACATGAGTAAATAAAGGTCATTGTCTTTGTGACCATCCCAGACACAAGATACCATGTTTGTAGCTCCTGTTCTGTATTTATAAGATCATGTAATGCATGCTGGAAGTGGGAAACAAGAGAGAGAGCCTACCTAAAAACTGTGTTTATATAAAAGACTGATCTCAATGGGCTATTTAAATCATTCCATCCAATAAGACTTTAACCATATTTGAGGCTTTTCTTTTCTTTCTGCTAATCAATATGCAAAAATTTGGAATGGGGGTTGGTATCTGGCAGAAGAAAACCAAATTAAATCTAGACAGAATTAGACAGTACTCGCTTTCTTCAAATCCAAATTGAAGAGCAAGTTAAATTGCGCGATTCCATTAAAAATAAATGGGAAAAGTAAAGATAATCCTAGTACATTGATTTCATGAAACATTCTCAGATGTCAGAAAAAAAAGAAAGAACGAAGACAGAACTTTGGTGGGTGGAAATGTGCAAATACACCATTAATTTTAGTGTAGGCTGAGTCCTAAAATCTAGAATAACAGCAATTATTATTTAAATTAATTCATTCCTTTAGTTCATATAGTTTTTAATGGCTACAATGTGCCAGGCACTATGTTAGGCCCTGGGGAGGTAATAATGAGCAAAAGGCATGGCATGCCTTTATGGAAATTAGTTTTGTGAGTAAGACACACAGTAGCCAATGGTCACATAAACTACCACAGCAATAGATAAAGGGCTTCAAAGAGATTGAGCCAAAAATAAGTGTAATGAAGGTACTGACTAAGGACAGAGACAATTCTAAAGATGTGATATCAGGCTAAAATGTGAAGAAGGGCTAAAGGAGAAGTGTGGCGAATATGAGCCATTGGGCCATATTCTGCCAAGGCAGAATAAGTTTGCACAGAGTGTCCCCAGCTGGAAAACAGTTGCACAGTAAAGGTGAGATGGGGGCCAGGGTCAGGCAGTGGAAACCAAGCAGGCCCTATGAAAGGAGCTAGCCTTAAGAGAACTGCAAAATCACTGAAATGGTTAAAATGGTGTGTGAGAGTATGTGTGTGTGTGTGCATGCACACATGTGTGTGTGTTGAAAAGACATACACTATTCCCACTTGTTAAAATTTATTCATTTCCACAAACGCTTTGCTTTTAGATCAGGACTGGGTATATTTTGCAGATTTTTTTAAAATTGTGCAAATAAGAATTTTATGTTTAAAAAAAAAAGAATTTTATGTTTATTCCTTTTAATCATTCAAAAAGTCTCATTCAGTATCCCAAAGAAAGGAAATGTGTAGTAATTTTCTGCAATTTTCCTTGCATATTAAATGATCTATACCTCATTTCACCTTAATACTTCTCTTAACATTAAAGCGATTATACTCATTTCTCTCAACTAAGCGAATTGTCCTTTTAGTAACGACTTAAAAGAACCAATCCTGGACACAGGGTTTGTTGGGTTTCTGAGTATGCTGTTCTTATTAAATATCATCATCTATATTTATTTGTCTATTTGTATTGAGGTGTTAAAGAGACAAGGCTCATCGAGCAATGATAAACATCTCAACCACAAGTCTCAAGAATATAGAAAATTAGAACTCTGTTCCTTAGAGTTCCATTGGTATTAAGCAATAAGAGTAAATTATATTACTAAAAAGGATATTATTAAGCCTCAATTAATTATGATTATTTGGCAAACAGGTAACCTATCCTTAAAAGCAATTGTGATTTTACCATTTCATATGTTTGTGTTGTGTTTTTAATGCTTATCTGATTATAAAAAGAGTATACACGTATATACGTGTATATGTATATGTACATCTTATAAGTGAATGAGCAAAGCCAAATAAAATCATGTATTATGCCTCTTCTATGGTGGTCCTGAGAGAGGCAGAGATGGATCCCAGGTATTCATGAATACCTGTTTTTTATATCAGTCAGTAATAAACAATTGTCCCTTTCACATTTTTTTCTTCTTTATTGTCAAAGTGAAGTACAGAGGGGTTACCGTTTCATATGTAAGGCAAGTACATTTCTTATCCAACTCCCTCATTCCCCTCCCAACTTCCTCCCTCCCCATTTCCCTCTCCACCCCCAAGAGTTATACAGTTGGCTTACAGCAAATGGTTTTTTAAGTATTGCTTTGGCAATGGTTTGTCTTTTTATCTTTTGTCTCTCTATTTTGGCATTCCCTTCCCCTTCCCTAGTTCCAGTCTACGATATACAGTATCCAAGGTACTAAGATCAGATACAGTGATAGCACAGGTAAAACCACGGTAAGGGAATATGCAAGAAAAAAAAGGGTACGGTTTCACATGGCATGTTAAAAATAATTACAACAATGATATATCACTTGTTTCTATAACTTGGAGTTCATTTCGCTTAACAACATCTTATTTGTTCATACAGGCATAGCAAGAGAATAATTAGTACATATCTAGGATAGTCATAGCAGAAGATCACAATAGCCCAATAGTTATGCCCCTATCAACACATAAGATGATGCTAAGAGAAATGAATCCCTTTCACATTTTTAAGGCACCATTTTGGACCTAGCTACATGAAAACGGACATATCAAAACAGGCAAGTCCAAGTTTCATGGTCAAAACTTCTTTCTTTAAGATAATCTAACAAATATATTCAGAGTTAATTTCTTTTCAAAAAATTTAAAAGTTTTTATCACCTATATTTTCTTTTCTTTTTTTGCCAGTCCTGGGCCTTGGACTCAAGGCCTGAGCACTGTCCTGGCTTCTTTTTGCCTAAGGCTAGCACTCTACCACTTGAGCTACAGCGCCACTGCTGGCCATTTTCTATATATGTGGTGGTGGGAAATTGAACCCAGGGCTTCATGTATGGGAGGCAAGCACTCTTGCCACTAGGCCATATTCCCAGCCCTCCCATATCTTCTTTTGTTAAGAAAAAATTCATTCATTGATAATCAAACTTGGGGCCTTGTGCATGCTCGACATGCTTTACCACTAAGATACATATCCGAATTATCCCCCCTCCCTTTAATTGCTTTGTAAGATTAATAGTTTTCTAAATTTGGGTATTTGTTGTTAGTTTATATGTCCTACGAGGAACTATAAGACTCATATACTGAAATTAATTCTGTTCCTGGCCTAATAACCTAAGTGCTAATCATTATATTAAGGGAGAAAAATGTTTCCTGACACCTCTACTGCTCATACCAGAGAGTTTGGAGGCCTTGTTGTCCTGGAGTTTGATTTTTGGAGAACAAGGTTTGCTCATGGTTGGAGAGTAGATACTGTTCCTTGTGATATTCTCAGCCCATCTCTCTCCTGCCTATTTTATGTGGGCAACATAACTGTCATATACACATTCACACACCCACTAATTTTTTCCTAACCATGGAAAAATTATATACCATTATGTATAGTAAACAGACTTGATCTATCATTGGTGGTGACTATGTCCACATCAATTATATTTATTTCCTGGATCAATCACGTGTCTTCCCTCGAAAGGGAAACAAGATCCAAAATATGTCAAATAAAAAACCCAGTAAACAAAAATAGTATTGCTTCAGTTTTTCACTTGTTTGATTTTAAATGTCTAGAAGGCTACATATGTCACTATAAGATTAAAAGTATGCTTACTTTTAAAATAATAACAACATTAATATAAAATGCTATAGTATTTTAGTAATGAAGAAATAGAACAAAGGAATTTGTAATATCTAGTCAAGTTTTTAATTGCAAGACTAGGTGGGTACTCATTCATGGAAGACAAATTTTAAAGTCTTTTTCAAAAGTAGAATTCTTACTAATTATTTCCCAAGAAAAATACTAAGCTTTAAATTAAAGTTTCTAAAATAAATTCCTCACTTATATAAAAAGGAGTTTTTTGGGAAGACACGTTTTCTTCCTCTCTAGTGTGTGACTTCCAGGTAGATGTTTCCTGACAGTATATTTTGTTATGTTAACTCTAGCAGGCTGAGGAGCAAGGTAATAGTACATCCAGGACCAACTGTAGAAGAAATGGTCATATCATTTTATTTCCTTTTAAGCTCCTAGTACAACTCAAATGTCAAATTCATATTTTAGTTTAGAATAGAATTGAAGTTAGAGTCCACACTGTTTAGGTCAGAATTTAATCTTATATTTTTGTCAGTTCCTGGTAGAAATTAATGTGGTCATGTCTTTGGCAGCCAAATCTTTTTACTACCCACTCCTCTATTCATAATAATGTTCCCTAGCATGTAAGATAATCTAGCATATGACCCAGCCTGGGCTATGTCATATCTGCCTCAGTTACCTATTTCTACACAGATAATTGCCATAACTTAGTGTATTAACTACCTTTGCTGTGATCCAAGCCTACAGACAGCGTGTCTCTACTCTAGCTAGCATAGGCTCACGAGACTGAATTGCTCATGCAGCAGCATTCAAGGTGAATAGAACATCTAAAGAATGGTGGTAGCCATACCTGATGCTTCACAGTGGTCAGTTATAAGGAAAAAGGTGCTAGAGGAAGTAAGATTATGGGCAAGAGCCTCTATTGTCATTTATATGGAAGGAAATTGTAGAGCAAGCAATGAAGTGTAAGCATGGCCCTTTCCAGAAATTTAGGTGGTACGGGTGCACGGGGAGGTCCTTACTAGTCCAGTACCTTGCTCTGGGAGTGATTAAAGCATATGTATAGGGATCTAACATATGGAAACTCCATAAAGGAAGACATTTAGGGTACAAACATTGAAAGGATCAGGGAGAGCAGGAGGCCAAAGCATGGTGCCTTTGGTACATTTCCTGGATATCCAGAGTGAAGTACGTTTAGAGTATTTAGAGTCAATATAAAATCAATCTCACAGAAGAAACATTATTCATATCCTCTAAAGACTATTTTTTATATTTTTGAAGGTAAGAAGTCCATAGACATTGCCAGAGGTATAGGTGGTTGAATAGGTCAGTGGTAAAGTACTCAAAGAAGATGAGCCAAGATGAGATCTCTTAAGGTTCTCTGTAGCTCTCAGTGATCCAAGGAGCTCAAGGTTCTTGAGACCTTATCTGAAGTAATGCAGATGAAAAGAAGGGATGGGAGCTATGTTCCAGCATCATGTAGAGTTCTATCCCAGTATCTGCAAATAGCCAATTGATTCAGCTGATTCATTTCTCTCTTTTTAGAGGGAGGAATGCAGGAGAGAGATAGCATAGAAGCAACTGGAATCTAGACATCGGAAGGAATTAGAAATAGCAAGGAAGAAAGAAGCAAATCAATACAAAAAATATCTAAAGGCACATAACACTCCATTTCTACTCATACTTATTTTCTACAGGCCCGGGCTTTGAATTGAATATAAGATTATACATAAGATTATTATATGGAAGTCTCAAAATAGGAATGAGCTTATATGGTATACACACATAGTGTAGAGTACACATATATGCTTATACCTTTACTCTTCTGATATGCTGAAACAGGTATTGCTCTATAACCAAGTGACTTTACAGTTATGAATTGCCACTATGCTATCTGACTTCTACAAGTTAGTGCTGAGTAATTACAATTAAAAATTAAATTGATTCTGCTTATATACCAGAGCTGATATGCACCAATGAGTTGAGTATATGCAATTTTGGTTAGTCAGTACAGCAAACCTAAGAGGCCAGTATTATTAAATCTACTTGACAGGTGAGGAAACAGAGGTTCAGAGAAGCAAATCCAATAAGCTATTTGAAGTGGCAAAGCTGAAATATGAGCCCCAGTTTGTAAGATGGTAAGTATAAGAATTCATTATTTCTGAAATACACCTGGGAATTTTGAGTCTTACTGATTAGTTTTGTTATTAATACTGTATTTTATATTTGTCCTCTTTCCCTAAAGATTCTATTTTAATTTCTTATCTATTCATATAGAGGATCAGGAAGTCATCTCATTTTTCAGACATAGCAACCAAAAGACATGAATGATGTTAGGCCAGTTGCTTATCTTTAATTTTATAACCATACCTTTTTATCATCATTATCTGTTCATTTCAACCAATCTTTACAATATGAAACCTGTCTGGGGATATTAACTTTGTTTTTAAGCATTTAAACCAAGAGCCTAGAAGCAAGGTTCTAATCTCTATCCCAAATAGTTCAATTGCCCTGGGCCAATTTCCTTAGCCACTTTGGGTTTGTTTTTCCGTGTATAAAATGAGAAGATTTGACTGATTCCTACAGTTCCATTAGGTTTTAACTTTTTAAATTGATGTGACAAATTCCAATTTTCTTTCAACTCAGCAAAGAATTTTTTCTTCAAATGCATATTTTTTTTCTGTACTACAAAGAATCTTGAATGGAAGGTAGCACATTAAGTCTCTGACTCCCACTTGAGCCATTTGAGATGTGAAAATATCAGAAATGATAAATAATTTTATACATAGACATTATTTAAAAATACTTCTATTGTGATACAGCTTGCCTTTATTTATTTATTTTTCATGTTTCCTTATAAGCTGCCATCAACCAGGTATGTATGTAAAAGAAGGCTGATACCAGGTACAAAGTATGTCAACTGTTCACATTTAATTTTGTTGCAAAGAGAATTTAACTGAAATGATTAAATCACTTTTCTAAAAAATGACAGGATGCATCATCTGTCGTGGAAGGAAGTATGTTTTGGTTACCACTTCAGAACTTCTGTTAAGATTGTCCAAGGCATGTGTTCTGGGAGGAAGAAGCACTTCCTAGGTCACTGAGCATTTGCTGCTGAACATATGCTATCTCACAATGGCATCCATCCACAGCTTTTATTACACAGTGATCTGAATATTTTATGGATATGCTGAATGGGAAGATAATTGATGATGGAACACTGGAGGAAAGAGCCGATGGCTTTTTTTTTTGTTGGTAGCATTTATCAGATTGTCAATTAAATGCTTGTCATGTGGTAAAGGAAAAATATTTATTGCAAAAGCAGACATGGAGACAGACCTTCAACTGAAAGTGTGGTACTTGTGAGAAGGCTCAGAGAGGAGAACCTTTTGGGATGATGGATTGCTCCTTTTGTTGTTGTTGTTAGCTGAACCTACCCTAGGGTTGAATTTAGCAACAAAGATTAAGGTCCTTATCTTGTTTAAAGTTTATGGAGAAGAAAAAAGAACATATTTGTGTTTGTTTTACAGATCTGTAAGACTAATTTGGTCACTGAAATATTAATTGCCTCAAATCATTTTGGAGAGGAGGCGGCATATAAAAATTTTAAAGCCTTGAAATACTTATAAAAAAAACTTAACTGCTGGGAACTATGTGTTAATTTAATAAAAATCAGTTTTAAGTCTCTTCCTGTCCATATGTATTATTTAATTTTATTTTTTCTAGAAATTGGCTAATTCCCTTGCTCATGTTCACATGGGTCGCCAAGCTCACCTTTCAGGAAGGAATTGCATTGGGTATATATAGTAAAAGACTATAAACTCCATAGAAGCAGCAATCATTCCCTACTTATGCCTGCCATTTCCAATGCTAACACTGAGTAGTCACACACAAAAAGTATACGTAAATATTTTAGATATCCAGAATATTTATTGATTAACCTAAAAAGGGAGTTTTCAAACTATAAAAATTTTAATGAGAAAGCAATTAAGTTGATATTTGCCACTAATTTTTGTTAAAAGTCTACTCCAAGGTCCTTTAATAGAGTATAGCTGTATTACCTGGACACTGGAGGCTGAGATGTGAGTATTGCAGTTCAAAGGCAGCCAGGGCAGGAAAATCTGTGAGACATTAATCACCAGAAAGTTGGAAGCAGAGTTGTGGCCCTAAGTGGTAGAGGACTTGCCTTGAAAGCAAAAAAGCTCAGGGACAGAGCACCCCACAACAGAGACAGGGAGAGAGAGAGAGAGAGAGAGAGAGAGAGAGAGAGAGAGAGAGAGAGAGAGAGAGAGAGAGAGAGAGAGAGAGAGAGAGAGAGAGAGAGAGAGAGAGAGAGGAGAGAGAGAGAGTAATAGCTATATTATTATTTAAAGCAACAAGGAAGCTGGGCACTGGTGGCTCACACATGTGATGCTAGTTACTCAGGAGAATGAGATCTGAGGGATACATTTCAAAAACTTAGGCAGACAAATCTAACTGGTTATCTCTAACCAGCAAAAAGCCAAAGTGATAGAGTATCAGCCTTGAGCAAAGAAGTTCAGCAAGCACACAACGCCTTGTGTTCAAGCTCTACTTACTGGCATAAACCAAAAAAAAAAAAAAAAAAAGAATGTAAGGAAGTAAATAAATAAAGCATGAGTGTTTATATACTAAATAAAAGGCCTATTCTCTGTTATGAAATCAAATGTCTTGTTCTCAAATCATGGAAGACTATGAATTGAAAACTATTTTTTGTAAAAATGACAATAATCATTGAAGTGGGCAAATTTCTGAATTTTCAGTTGGAAATTTTGTTATTTTATTTTCTTTAACATTGGACAAGGAACTTTTTTTCTGAGTTTTAAAAATCATATGGCCAGTTGGTTTGATAAAGTTTATATATAATGACCTTCCCATTTGTGTACTAATTTTATTGACTGTATGCATGCTCAGTTCTCTGTATTTCAGGAGCAATCAATTTCTCTACATACTGATATTTTACCAGTTAGACTTTTGCTTACACCTTCTTAAATTTTGTTCTTTCTCCAGCAAGTCTAGTAACTGATTTTTTTTTGTTTGCTTTCTCAATGTCAGATGCATGAAATAGGCATAAAATTATGGTCTGCTAAATAAACTTTGAAAAGAACTTCTAGATAGAAGTCCTCCGCTAATGATATCCTGATACACAGCAGCGTTGCCATCCACGCTGGCAGCCCATTCATCACGTCTCAGCGTACAAGGCTCACACAAATGCCTAATATGGTTCTGAAAGTTGGGGCTGTGGTGGGTTTAATAAGTCCCAGCCTCTTTATAGAAACCAAATTCAAAGACATTGTCACGATTTCTGGCACAGCAACTGAGTCACTTAATATTAGAGAACACTAGTTGCAAGGCACCAACTTCAACTCCTAAAGTCAGCTAACCATTTTTAAGTTTACTTATTCTTTCCTAGCTCATTCACCCTAACTTAGAAAGCTTTAGTTTCTTTGGTAACCACTAAAAAAATGACATCAAAACAGGCAATGGTCATTCAACTTATACCATCCCTGTGTTTAATTGTATTTAAAATAAAGGCTCAGGATCCTCAACTTTATAATTCTAAATCCTAAGTATTTTGATACACTTCTCCACATATATATCAGAAACTATATCTTGGTCTCATAGCACAAAACCAATTGTTCTTCTATATTAAGAGAGGATATTTTTTGTAATTCTAATCATAACAAAAGCATCACAAAGCTTCAAAGTGGGATGTTTCTTTAAATTCTAATAGTACCATAATTTTTGTACTATAAGAAAGCGTTTGTTGACTGTTCTTTTGTGTCATCTCCATACACAATAAACATTGTGAGTCAGTGGTATGCTAATCTTCACTTTTTAGATGTGGAAACTGAGGCATAGAGCGATAAATATAATACTTAAACTTGTGCTGCAAAATTAAGACTCCAATAGTAAGCACAGCATTCTATGCCAATTTCACCATGTAAGATTTTGAAATCTGTAACAGATAGTCCAAAACTGCAAAGGTGAGATATGGGAATTGAGCGTGAACTTTTAGAATATTCATAAATGATATTTGATTGCTGCTATCAAAATTCCCATTTTAACAAATAGACACAAAAGCTGACATAATTATTTGTATGAAAGGTAATTTCAAATGTTGTGATGGAAATCTTACAAAAGAAAAGGCAGTGTATGGTATTTGGTGAGTGGATGAGGGAAGGGAGTAGGAGAAAGATGCTTGTGTCACAGAATGTGAGCTAGACACCAAAACAAAGGAAATTGCTGTGATTTTGGATATAGTCTTAATTTTCCCTCAAGGCTTCATAAGCTAAAATTTAATCCCTATTGTCAGTGTCAAGAAGCAGAAAACTTAAATCTGGCTCTAGTGTTTAATTGTGGGGTTTAGAGGAAGTGCTTAGGATTAGACAAAGTCCTCTGTGGATGCTCCCAGGATTGACTAATCCTGGGTTTACAACCAGAAGAGGTTATACAGACACATACAGAGACACCTGTGTGCTCCCTATCTATTATCTTGTGGTACCCAGTGATGCCTCAGGCCTCAGGATTTTTCCAGCAAAGCCATCACTAGATGGAGCCCTTGAGCACTGTAGCTTCACAAGTGTGAGTCAAAATGTACCTTTTTTCTAGCCTGCCTCTGCTATTTTGTTATAGCAATGGGAACTAGACTGATACAGGTGTCTGAGTTAAGTACTGTTAATCTTCTACACACCAGGTTTGAGAAATGCAGCAATTAAACACATAGGTGCCTTGGATGACATTGAAAACCAAAGCACTGAGAAATTGGGCATGATTTCTAGACCTAAAATTGTGGCATGTAGAAACACACAGATAACAGTAAATCTGCAAAGCATGACTTAGATCCTTACTCTCGACTTTGATTCTTTCCTCCCTTTCTGCCTGTTCTCCGGCATGTTTTCTTATGTTTTCAGCCAGGTCATACATCTGCAGAGAATCCCATTTGGTTTTTGAAGGCTTTCATCCTCTCACTTTTCATTTAGCCCTAAATTTCTTTCTACAATCATAAACTAATTTGTTCTAGAATAAGTGCCCTACACATGGACCCAAGACACTTTCCAGTCCTGAGGAAGCCCTTGGCTTCCATGGCTCCTTCTTAGTGTGCCCACATCATGGGTTCCCCAAAGCACGGATGAGTAAAACCTTCAAAAGCATTTCCATGACCTCAATGATGCCTCTAGTTGGACTTAAGTAGAGTTAATCACATGGGTTACCTCAGTACTCAGACCTTCAGTGTTTATGTGTTTCCTGCTTTAACAACGGTTTCAGGGTTCACCATTGACTATTTCATTTACTTTGTTTGCTTGCTTGAATCTTGCTTTTGGACTATCCAAAAGTGGTTTTATTATAGTACATGTGCTGGATTGAAAAAGATGTAGAGAACACAGAATTGTCCATCCTAATGTCAATGGACTGAGCATCAAAGATGCCACAAGTCTGTATGCAAGGTTTTCTAATTCCATTCATCCAGTCTTAACTCAATGCTATGATGCTGATATGCAGGGAAGTTATGGAGGAATACTCCATTGCCATGTGCATGATAAAATCTATCATAAAGCCCAAATATATGTAGTCACAGCAGTTTAGTGGGAATTGTTACTTGGAACCCTTGATCATAGTCATCTCCTAAGCATTTTGAGTGGCAAAGTTCTGCACTACTCACAGAGCAGGAAGTGGAGTGCACACATAACCAGTCCTGGGAATGTTCTGGAGCATGAAGAAGTACCTTTGAGGGCTGGAAACTGAGGGCTCAGTTGTGCCCCAGGACTATTTTGCTACAAGCCACCTGAAAGCTGCCACCTTTGAAGATGATGCTCATTGCCCAAGTGAAACCCATTCAGGGGCTGTACCTCTGATTGCCTCATTATTGAGTCAAATATTTTCTTTTGTCCTTACTCCTTGCAAACTTGGCGCATCATAATATCGTTGACCTTTCATTCTCTTTCCAAAATATTTTGAAATAGTATTTCTGATACTTTCTTTGGTCATTTCATTTTTTATTGACATGTCCCATTTATTTAGCAAATACTTATTTGTGATTTTTATTTGTTACAGTTATAGCTAAGAAGTACTGATGCAGATAAGGCAAAAGAGTGTGGTAAGGCCAGGGCTGTATCTCAGTGGTAGAGTGCTTGCCTAGTATACCTAAGAACCTGGGTTTAAACCTCCACACTGAAAAAAGAAACATGTATGGTAAATATCACATGATGATTGATGTTCAATAACAAAAAGGAGTCTCTGGTCAACTGAAGATGTAAGATAAAGAAGCTCCAAGTTCTAGGTATTGGGTGATTACACAAATCACTGGGACCTGCCTCTCCCAGGGGCACCAGAACAGAAGTACTTCTCAGCACTGTTCAATATTGAGTACTGTGAAATACCATGATAATTTTAAGTTCTGAGTTAACCTTTCATTTAGTCATGTTTTCCATGAACAATTAAAATGAGCAAGAGCAAGCATTTGATAGGATGTTCCCTTATGCCTGGAAGCTTTGAACAGAGGACTGTCAGCCAATCAGTCCCTTTATTAATTGAACTGTCCTAGTGGCAGTTGTATTGATCAGTTTGAGGACCCAGCAGCAATGGCTGAAGATATGTGCTGGTCACGACTACTTCAGACAGCCTGGAGCAGCCTGGAATGGCACCTTCTAAGCAAGGCAAACCTTTTAAAGAGCCCTGCAGCTATTTTCATTCAAGCTATGGTATGGTCATTTCCCCTACTGGCTCAGCAGAAAGCTTGTGGCTAATACCTACAAATGCTTCAGGGAGCTACCAAGCATTCAGAGCAGAGAATCTTCCATACCCAAGGCTCAGTTGCTACCAATTAAGCCAAAGGCTCCACACTCACAGCTCAAGATCTTTAATTCTAGTTAAAACTTGCTGCTGACAGTGTTAGTTGTTATTGGGAACCAAGAACTTTATTGACTAAATTTTGGACCCTGGAAACCAAGGGTCAAAGTTGGGTCTGATCTGAGCATCTATGGCAGAACCTGCTTTAGTTTTCATAGTTGAGAGCTATAAGCCTAAGAGTCTGTTCATCCTAGCACACTGACCATGGTACAGTCAACACCGAGGAAGCTGCCATTTACCAGGCTGTGAATTTCCACCCTAACAGAGCCAAAGAACCACCCAGCCAGCCATTGTGACATTATGACAAGGTATTAACCTGGCAGAAGTGAAAGCAATGGCAAGGTCATGCAGCTGTGAGAGGAGGTGGCAAGTATTTCAGTGTGGCTGGCAGATAAGCTGTCTAGGTGGCTGTCAGAGGAGATGTATCTGGCTGGCACGAGGATCAGAACATAAATAGCACTTTGTGGCAGGCTATGGAAATTGGAAACCATCCTGAAGCTATAAAGAGTTTTGGCCAGTAGAGTTGACATGATCAATTTTGTGGTTCAGAAATATCACTTTGGCATCAATGTGAAGAATAAATTGGAGGAAGATGAGACTTCCTTTATTTAATTTCTTCCTTCTCTATTAAGGGAATTCCTCAAAGCTTAATTATCTATGCTGTTATTTTATACTTTCTCTGAGACAACTGTATCCCTATTGTATAATCAATTAGCATAATAACCAAGTGACTCTCAAAAGTTAATTCCTACTTCTGGCTTTGCTCCCAAATAAAAAAAATGCTTCTCGTTCCTGCTGTTAAGTCATTTCCTCTCCAATGCTGCTCTTTCAACATCATTGGGCATCACAGCATGGTGATATCTTAGTTTGTTTCCCTTCTCTTATGTGAAGTAGTCTAGGCAGATACACACAATAAAAGGATGCAATTGTACAGTGGCTGGAGGCTGAGGCAACTGGAGCTGTATCATAGGAGGACATCATGTGACCACTCACACAAGAACAAGTAAGGACCACCAAATTGGCTGGGAGCAACATAGCCAGCTGACTACTTGTCCCTTACCTTAGGATCTCCAGATCATTAGCCTGGGAGAATTGGCTGTTCCCGTCATGGGTAAGGTGACATGACATAGAAGAAAACCTCATGTGAGGGCAGAAAAGGGAAGTTAAAACCTATTTCAAGAAAGTCATCACCCATTCCTGGAGTTTCCACTTTTTCTCATCCTAACAAATGAACAAGTCTCCCCTCCATTCAAATGTGCCCATCAAATGAGTTCTATCTAAAAGATGATATCACTATCTACTGAGAAGTCTGCACTCATCCCTTTGGGGTGTAATTTCATCTGTAATAAAACATTCTCCCAATTCTTTACATTATTTCTGGATTCTTTCTCTGATAACAACAAGGACCTGGACCTCCTGGGTAGAGATTTCAGTCCAACAACAGATTCCTAAATGGCTAGGGTTACAGGTAGGAGTTACCAGGGCCCAGTTGATTTCTTTATATTTCCTATAGTCATTGGAGTTACTCTGTTTCATCACCATTGCCATCTTTGTCCCTATAACCCAGAGATAGATTGTTTATCTAGATTACTGATAAAGACTTTTAATTTCTAGTTTTACATATTAAAAATTATCTTTAGGAAAGAGTTTCCATTTAACAAACCAGTTAATGAATACTATGCATCTTGATCAATGTCATCCTCTCAACAATTCCTCCTAACCCATCCATTTCCTCACAGTTTTGAGTTTTGTAGGATAAACATTGAATTCTTGACTGCATTTAAGCCCTCCTTGTTCCTCTATCCTTCTCCCCAAGACCCTACCCCACCCTCTTTTTGTGGGTCATGTGGCTTGAACTCAGGTCCTTGGGATCCTTATTAATCAAGGCTAGCACTCTATCACTTTGAGCCTCAGCTCCCCTGCTTGCTTTTGAGTGGTTGATTGGAGATAAGAGTCTTGCTGGGACTCTTCTGCCAAGGCTGGCTTCCAACCACGATCCTTAGATCTTAGCCTCCTGAGTAGCTAGGAATACAAGCATGAGCCACTGGCACCCCACCCCACGCATTTTAAGTACCCATTTCTAAGTGTCTATTTTGTTGGATTCTGACTTTGCCTTTTTTAAATTTAAATTTTATTGTAAAATGATGTACAGAGGTATTGCAGGAAATGAGTACATTTCTTTTTTTAATTTAATTTTTATTTCAAGATGATGTACAGAAGGGTTACAGTAACATATGTAAGGTACTGAGTACATTTCTTGTCAAACTTGTTACAGCCTCCTTCACTTTTCTCCCACTTTCCCTACCCAATACCCCTCCACATTTGTAGTTAATTTCCAACATATTGTCTGTGAGTATCGCGGTCGCATTGGTCCGCCTTTTATTCTTTATCTCACCATTTTGATATTCCCCTTCCCTTACCTAATTCAGATAAATGTATATACAATACCCAGGTACTAAAATCAAATAATAAATAGTATATGTCTAGGGTAATCATAGCAGCTGGTCACAGTAGCTCAATAGCTATGTACATATGATCATAAAAGATGATGCTAAGTGAAATGTGCTCCAAGATATGGAAACAAGTGATTTATCACTGTTGTAGTTATTTTTAATGTATTATGGGAAATTACTTCATTTTTCTTTTGTTTATCTTTCCTATGGTTTAATTGCTATTGTTACTGTTTTTGATTTTGGGCACCCTGGGTATTGTGTATATGTTTCTTTTTGAACAGTGTCACCCCCCATTTGTTTTCTCCCAGGTTTGTTCCCTCCCTCCTCCTCTAAGTTGTATATAGTTCATTTCCAACATAGTGTCTAGTGAGTATCACTGCTTAATCAGATCATCCTTTGTTCCACCTTTTCTGTCCTTTCCCTTTCCCTCCCGAAATCAGATAAACCTATATACAAGACAAAGGGTACAGAAATCAAAAACAGTGACAATAGGAAATAAACGAAAGGACAAAAAGAAAACAAAAAAAAACAAACCCTGAAAACACTAAAATAGAAAACCTCTTGAATTTGTTTCTTGGAGTTCATTTCGATGAGCATCCTTTTATATGATCATATGTGCATAGCTATTGAGCCATTGTTATCCTCTTTTGGTCTCAGTGTGTGAATGTTTAGAGTGCTATTTAATTAATCATGTCCAAATGTAATTATTTGTCTTTTACTATCCATTGGATTTACTTGTAGACGTATAGACACAGTCTAGTTATTTAAGGAATTATACTATTTGAGTTCTCCCTTGAATCTAACATACTTAGTTACTACATTTGTATATACTTACATACCCCTCAATATATTTACTTGTAAGCTTATAAGCTAAGTCTAGCTTCCACATATAAGGGAATACGTGCATCCTTTGTATCTCAGGGCCTGACTTACTTAACTTAATATATTTCCATTTATTTACAAATGGTGCAATATCATTATTTCTAATGAATGAGTAAAATTCCATATATACCACATTTTCTTGATCCATTCATTCACTTAGAGGTATCTTGGCTGATTCTATATCTTGGCTATGGTAAATAGTGCTGAGATGAACATGGATTTACATGGATTTACTATATATTCCAATTTATGAATTTTTGGAGAAATGATCAGGAGTACAATAGCTGGATCACACAGTAATTCCATGTTTAATTTTTTGAGAAACCTCCACACTGCTTTCCAGAGCCATTGAAGTGTGTTCCCTTTATGTCAAATACTCCCTAGCATGCCATTGTTTTCTTATTAATAGCCGTTCTAACTGGAGTGAGGGGGAATCTCAGTGTTGCTTTGATTTTCATTTCCTTTATGGCCAGAAATATTGAGCATTTCTTCATGTGTCTATTGGCCATTTTTTGTTTCTTCTTAGAAGACTCTCTAGCTCATTAGCCCATGTATTAGTTGGGTTGTTGGGTTTTTTTTGTTTTTGTTTTTATTTTTATTATCAAACTGATGTACAGAGAGGTTACAGTTTCATATGTTAGGCACTGGATACATTTTGTGTACTGTTTGTTACCTCATCCCTCATTCTCCCCTCCTGCCCCCCCTTTTTCTTTCCCCCCATGAATTGTTCAGTTCATTTACACCAAACAGTTTTGCAAGTATTGCTTTTGTAGTTGTTTGTCTTTTTTTTTTTTTACCCTGTGTCTCTCGATTTTGGTATTCCCTTTCAATTTCCTAGTTCTAATACCAGTATACACGGTTTCCAATATACTCAGATAAGATACAGAGATAGTGTAGGTACAACCACAGGAAGGGGATACAAGAAGATCATCAATAATAGAAGCTACAGTTACACATAGCACCTTGAAAGTAGTTACAACAGTGATATAACAATCATTTCCATAACATGGAGTTCATTTCACTTAGCATCATCTATGTTTTCATAAGGGTATAGGTATTGGGCTCTTGTGATCCTCTGCTGTGACTTGCCTAAACCTGTGCTAACTATTCCCTATAAGGGAGACCATAGAGTCCATGTTTCTTTGGGTCTGGCTTCCTTCACTTAGTGTAATTTTTTCCAAGTCCTTCTATTTCATTAGAAATGGGGCAATGTCATTCTTTCTGATAGAGGCATAAAATTCCATTGTGTATATGTACCACATTTTCCTGATCCATTCGTCTACTGAGGGGCATCTGGGTTGGTTCCAGATTCTAGCTATGACAAATTGTGCTGCGATGAACATTGTTGTACTGTTGGCTTTAGTGTGATTTTGTTTGTGGGCTTTTGGATAGATACCCAAAAGTGGGGCTGCTGGGTCATAGGGAAGCTCTATGTTTAGCCTTCTGAGGAATCTCCATACCGCTTTCCAGAGTGGCTGAACCAGTTTACATTCCTGCCAACAATGAAGTACAGTTTCCTTTTGGCCACATCCTCTCCAACAATTGTTATTGTTAGTTTTCTTGATATATGACATTCTTGCTGGGGTGATATGGAATCTCAATATTGTTTTGATTTGCATTTCTTTTATGGCCAGTGATATAGAGCTCTTTTTCATATGTCTCTTGGCTATTCTCATTTCCTCATCAGAGAAGTCTCTGTTTAAGTCTAGCCCACTTGATGAAGGAGCTAATGGTTCTTTGCGGTTTTGTTTTGGAGGGATGTAATTTTTTTAGTTCTGCATATATTTTAGAGATGAGGCCTTTGTCCATTGTATGGCCCGTAAAGATCTTCTCCCAATCTGTGGGCTTTCTGTTTATCTTGTGCGCTATGTCCTTTGCCATGCAGAAGCTCTGCAGTTTGATGCAGTCCCATTTGTCCAACCTTTCTTTGATTTGTAGCCTTTCTGGGTCTTTGTTAAGGAAGTTCCGTCCTGCGCCAAGGAGCCCAAGTGTTTCTCCTACTCCTTCCTTTAGGGTTTTCAGGGTGTCTGTTTTGATTTCGAGGTCTTTAATCCATTTGGAATTGATTTTGGTGCAGGGTGATATATAAGGATCTAGTTTTAGTTTGTTGCATGTGTTGAGCCAGTTTTGCCAGCACCATTTGTTAAAGAGGCTATCTTTCTTCCATACTATTGTTTTAGCTCCTTTATCAAAGATTAAGTAGGCGTAGTTCTGTGGGTTCATTTCTGGGTCTTCAATTCTGTTCCATTGGTCTTTAGGCCTGTTCCGGTGCCAATACCAAGCTGTTTTTATTACTATAGCTTTATAATACAGCTTGAAGTTGGGTATTGTAATTCCTCCAGCACTGTTCTTTCTGCTTAGGATTGTTTTTGCTATTCGTGGTCTTTTATTGTTCCATATGAATTTCTGGATTACTTCCTTTATTTCATTAAAACATGGTGTTGGGATATTAATGGGTATTGCATTGAATTTGTAGATAGCCTTTGGCAATATTGCCATTTTGGCTATATTAATCCTCCCAATCCAGGAGCATGGGAGGTTTTTCCATTTCCTTAGTTTTCTCTTAATTTTGTTTTTCATGTTTTTAAAGTTCTCATGATAGAGGTCTTTCACTTCTTTGGTTAAGGTTATTCCTAGGTATTTTATGTTCTTTGAGGCTATTGCAAAAGGAGTTACTTTCCTGATTTCAGCCTCCATCTTCGGGTCGTTAGCATAGAGAAAGGCCATTGATTTTTGAAGGTTTATTTTATATCCTGCAACTTTGCCAAAGTTTTGGATCAGCTCTAGTAGCTTGTGGGTAGAGTGTATGGGGTCCTTTAGGTTTAGGATCATGTCATCTGCGAAGAGAGAAAGTTTAACTTCATCTTTTCCTATTTGGATCCCCTTTATATTTTCTTCTTGCCTAATTGCT
Organism: Perognathus longimembris pacificus; assembly: GCF_023159225.1. Classification (NCBI taxonomy): domain Eukaryota; kingdom Metazoa; phylum Chordata; class Mammalia; order Rodentia; family Heteromyidae; genus Perognathus; species Perognathus longimembris. Next base: position 31,211,651 of record NC_063164.1, on the reverse strand, counting down.
CTGGCTAGGAATTCTAGTACTATGTTGAAGAGCAGGGGAGAGAGTGGACATCCCTGTCTTGTTCCTAATTTTAAAGGGAATGGCTTTAGTTTTTCACCATTTAGAGTTATGCTTGTTGTTGGCTTGTCATAAACTGCCTTTATTATATTCAGGAATGTTCCCTGGAATCCCAGTTTTTCCAGGGCTTTTAGCATAAATGGGTGCTGGATTTTATGGAACGCTTTTTCCGCATCCAGTGATATAACCATGTGGTTCTTTACCTTGCTCTGGTTGATGTGGTAGATTACATTAATTGACTTGTGCATATTGAACCAACTTTGCATCCCTGGAATGAATCCAGTTTGATCGTGGTGTATGATTTTTTTGATGACCTGTTGAAGTCGATTGGCCAGAATTTTGTTGAGAATTTTTGCGCCTATGTTCATCAGGGAATTCTGTCTATAGTGCTCATGTATTAGTTGGGTTGTTGGTTTTTGAGGTTTAATTTTTGATATTCTGTGTAAACTCTGGAAATTAGCCATTGTCTGGTGTGTAGCCTTCAAAAATGACTCAAAAAATCAATACTTACAAAACCATGTGGTGTAAACCAACTGAACAACTCATGGAGGAAGAGGGAAATGGGGGAGGGGGGAAATGAGGGAGGAAGTAACAAATTGTACAAGAAATGTACCCACTGCCTTATGTATGAAACTGTAACCCCTGTGTATATCACTTTGACAATAAATAATTATTCAGAAAAAAATATTTTTCCATTCTATAGGCTGTCCTTCTAGCTTGCTAGCTATCATGTGCTGTGCAGAAACATTTTAGTATAATGTCATCTTTCTAAGACTTTTTTCATTTGTAGTGCTGCTGGATTATTTTTACTCAGAAAGGTCTTCCCTTTGTCAAGGAATCTTAATGTTTCTCCTACTCCTTTCTGTAATAGTTTTATGGTTTCAGGTGTTACATTGAGGTCTTGAGTTCATTCTGAATTGATGCTGGTGCAAGGTGATAGTTAGGGACCCAATTTTAGGTTTTTGCATGCAAATATCCAGTTTTCCCAGGACAATTTGTTGAAGAGGTTGTCTTTTTTCCAGTCTATGTTTTTGGTTCCCTTATTGAATATTAATGATTATATGTCTGTGGGGTTATAGTTGGGATTTCTATTCTGTCCCATTGGCTTTCAGGCCTGTTTCTGTGAAAGTATCAAGCTGTTTTGATTATTATAGTTGTGTAGCAGAGCTTGAAGTTTGGTATTGTTATACCTCCAGCACTACATTTTCTACTAGGGATTGGTTTTGCAATGTGGGGCATTTTGTGATTCTATATGTGTTTTGTATTGTTTCTCTATCTCCCTCAAAAATGTTGTGGGATTCTAATGGGCATGAAATATGTAGATTGCTTTGGGTAGTATTACCATTTTCAAGATATTAATTCTGCCAATCCAGAAAATGGAAGGCCTTTCTATTTCCTTATGTATTCTTTGATTTCCTTAAATTTAAATTTTTATAGTTTTCATTATAATAGTCCTTCACATCCTTGGTTAAATTCATTCCTAGGCTTTTTTTTTTTTTTTTTAAGACTACTGCAAATGGAGCTGCTTTCGTGATTTCAAACTTGATCTTATTATTGGTGCACAGGGAAGCTACTGATTTTTGTGGGTTAAATTTATACCTTGCTGCTTTTCCAAAGTTTTGAATCATCTCGACTAACTTGAGGGAAGTGTCTGTGGGGTTCTTTAAATCCAAAACCATGTCATCTGGTGAAGAGAGATAGTTTTACTTCTTCCTTCCCCATTTGGATGCTCTTTATGTCTTTCTCTTGCTTTATTTGTCTTGCTGGGTATTCCAGTGCTATATTAAAAAGGAATAGAAAGAATGTACATCCTTATCTCATTCCTAATTATAAAGGAAATCATTTAAAATTTTCACCATTAAGTGGTTCTTATCTTTGCTTCTGTTGATGTGATGTATTACATTTATTGATTTAGGTGGGTTGGACTAGGTTTGTCTCTCTGGGATGAATCTTGTTGATCATAATGCAAGGCAATTTTTTTGTCTAGCTGTTGGATTCAGTTGGCAAGTACTTTATTGAGAAGATTTACATCTATATTCATCAAAGAGATAGGTCTGTAGTTATCTCTCTCTCTTTTTTTGGGGGGGGGGTAGGTCCATGTGAGGTTTTGGTAGAAGTGTAATTCTGGTTTCATGGATAGTGATTCCTAACTTCTTATTTTATTGAAGATTTTGAGGAATATTTGTGTTAGCTCTCCTTTCAATATCTTAAAGGATTCGGCTGTAAATAAATTGACTCCTGGCTTTTCTTGGATATGAGGTCTTTTAGTTATTTATTTGATTGTTTTTAATGTATTTGATATACAGAGAGGTTACAGTTACATGAATCAAGTACCATTAATATAATTCTTTTTAAACTACTTTTCCCCTTCCATCACTGTCTTCCAATCTTTCCCTCCCATTCCCACCTAAGATATCCAGTGTCTACACAGTGTCTAGTAAATATCACTGTTGTATTTGTTCATCCTTGTTCCACCTTTTATGTGCCCTCCATTACTCTCCCAAATGCAAAAGTAACAAACAATACAAAAAGAAAAGAGAACAAAAACAAGCAACTAACGAGTGCCTTTTATTTCCTTTTTTGGAATTCATTTCAGAGAATATTATTTTATATGATCATCTGTCCATAGCTATTGAGCCTTTGCCTATGCTTAGCCTCATTTGGCCTCTGTATATTAATGACTAGGGTCCTATGTCATTTATTGCGTTCCTGTTTTATTTATTTATTTTGGTCATTCAGTGTTTTACTTGTAGATTTATAGGCACATTCTAGTTACCACAAATGAGGGAAACTATGCAGCCTGTGTTTCTTGATTCTTACTTTGCTTAATATAGTATTTTTGAAGTCTTTCACTTTCCTTACAAATGGTACAATATCATTCTTTCTGATGGATGAGTGGAATTCCATTGTATATGAGGTCTTTTATTGCCATTTCAATTCCATTGCTTGATATAGATCTATTTAATTGGTTTATATTTTCTTGGCTTAGTTTAGGTATATTGATGTTCTCTAAGAATGCATTCACTTCTTCCAGATTCTCCAAATTGTTGGCATAAATGTTTCCAAAGTATTCCCTTATAATATTCTAAATTTCGCTTGCTTCTCTTGTGATATTCTCTTTTTCATCTCTAATTTTATTTATGCGGGTGTTATCTCTTCTTCTCTTAGGTTTGCTAAGGGCAGGTCAACTTTGTTAACTTTTTCAAAGAACTGACTTTTTGTTTTGTTGATTCTCTGTATATGTTCTGAAGTTACTAATTACTTTATTTCTGGTCTGATATTTATTATTCCCATCCATCGATTGATTTAGGATTAGGCCTGAGCACTGTCCCTGGCTTCTTTTAGCTAGCACTCTACCACTTGAGTCAGAGCTCCACGTCCAGCTTTTTCTGTTTATGTGGTGCTAAGGAATGGAACCCAGGGATTCGTAAGGCAAGCCTCTTACCACTAAGCCACATTCCCAGCCCTTGTTCTTGTTTTCCTAGGGACTTAAGGTACATCATTAAAGTATTGATTTGGGATTTCTATAATTTGTTGATGTAGGCACTCATTGCAATAAACTTCCTTCTAAGTACTGCCTTAGTTGTGTTTCAAGGGTTCTGGTATGTTGTGTATTCACTTACATTGAATTCCAGAAATTCTTTTATTTCCTTTATCTCTTTGATGACCCACTGGTTATTTAGCAATGTATTGTTCAGTTTTCATGAGTTTGAATATTTTCTGTGATGGCTTTTACTGTTGAGTCCTAATTTTATTTTGTTGTGGCCTGACAGGATACAGAAGGTAATTTCGATATTATTTGTTTTGTGACCTAGGAGATGTTTGCTTTTTGAGAATATTCCATAGGCTGCCAAGAAAAATGCTGCTGTGTGGAATATTCTGTGTCTGTTAGGTCAAATTGGCCAATGCATTTATTTAACTCTAAGGTTTGTTTGCTGTCATTTTTGTCACACGTGCAATGGTATTTTATGGTTAAAAGTAGCATGGATACAAAACATACTATTCATTTTGTAGTTTAAGAATCATAAGATATACACTTATGTTTAAACAATTAAATTTAAGACATAGAACATTGTCAGTACATTAGATATCTTGTACTCATTCCTCACCATTTCATCTCTTGTGCTACCTAAAAGTAGACAATAGACCTGAGCTGGGAATATGGTCTAGAGGCAAGAATTTTTGCCTCATATACATGAAGCCCTGGGTTCAGTTCCCCAGCACCACATATATAGAAAACGGCCAGAAATGGTGCTGTGGCTCAAGTGGCAGAGTGCTAGCCTTGAGCAAAAAAAAAGCCAGGGACAGTGCTCAGGCCCTAAGTTCAAGGCCCAGGACTGGCAACAAACAAACAAACAAACAGACAATAGTCCTAATTATATGTATATTATCCCTTTCTATTTTTTTATATTTTTAACTCGAATGTATGAGTATTATTTTTGCCTGTTTTAAACTGTTTTTAAAGAATGAATCATACTGTAAAAATATTCATCACAATCATATACATATTCATCACATATATAATTATAACATGTAATCCTACTGTATACATCAATATATGTTCATTCATATATGAATAGAATCATTATATATATATGAATCACACTATAGATGAATCATACTTAAATATTTCATTACATTTTGAGACTATGTTACATTTTGAGACTCATCTAAGCTGATGTAGATAGCAATAACATATTTTCAGTGCTAGTAATATTCCATCACATAGATCTATCTCAGTTTCTGTATCCTATATTTGTTTCATTTTTATAATAAAAACAATATTCTTTTAACTATCCTCACATGAGTTTTGCAGTGTACACCTTTACCGGGAATGCCTCATGCTCCATTATAAGTTATTTGCCTATTTAACTTTGCTGATTATACTTATCACGCTCTTGACTTGATTTGATCAATCCATACCTCCATCAGACCTTCTTAGTCAATATACTTGACAATTTTGATGGTCGTTGTTGGATTTTGCCAGGATGATTGTATGAAATGATTTCTCTACAGGCTAATTTTCCACAGAAGCTAACCCTATTCCTGTCACAGGACCTTTATAGCATGGCTAGTCCCTCTGACTGGAAAAGTCTTCCTCAATGAGCTCCAAGACCCATTCCCCTATGTAACGACTCATCAAAGAGATGATTTGTTAGTCATTTCCACCATCCCCTCCCCACCCTGCTTTTTAAAATCATGTTTCCTTTGGGTTTGTTTTCTCCAAGTCTGGGGTTTGAGTTTAGGGCATCATGCTCTCATGTGGCTTTTTTTTCCTCTCACATTTATCACTCTCCACTGGAGCCACAGCTGCACTTGGAATTTTTTTTTTTTTTTTTTTTTTTTGGCCAGTCCTGGGCCTTGGACTCAGGGCCTGAGCACTGTCCCTGGCTTCTTCCCGCTCAAGGCTAGCACTCTGCCACTTGAGCCACAGCGCCGCTTCTGGCCGTTTTCTGTATATGTGGTGCTGGGGAATCGAACCTAGGGCCTCGTGTATCCGAGGCAGGCACTCTTGCCACTAGGCTATATCCCCAGCCCTGCACTTGGAATTTTTTTGGGGGGGGTTTTTTTTTTTTTTGGCCAGTCCTGGGCCTTGGACTCAGGGCCTGAGCACTGTCCCTGGCTTCTTTCCGCTCAAGGCTAGCACTCTGCCACTTGAGCCACAGCGCCGCTTCTGGCCGTTTTCTGTATATGTGGTGCTGGGGAATCGAACCTAGGGCCTCGTGTATCCGAGGCAGGCACTCTTGCCACTAGGCTATATCCCCAGCCCCTGCACTTGGAATTTTTTGATGACTAACTGGAGATGGAGTCTCAAGGACTTCTTTGAGCTAGGCTTCCTTCAAACTTTGATCCTCAAATCTCACTCTAAGCAGTAGCTAGGACTACAAGTATGAGCTACATTTGCCTGACTTCATCATGCTTCCTAGGGAACTTTTCACAACCTTTTTCTCTTTGCATTTATACATAAGATTAGATGGAAAAGAAACCTTGTTTTTTTTTTGTGTGTGTGTGTGTGCGGTTTTATCCTGACTAGACAAAGTTTCCTTTGTAGTACTTAGTATTTGTGATACAAAAAGCTTTAAAAGACATTTTATTTTATTTAGAGTATATTCACTTCAGTACACAGAAATAATTACAAGAGGATTTAAATGTCATACCACTTTTTAGGTCTTCTGTCCATTTTCTAGAGATTAAGAAATATGAGATGAAGGTGCTATGTACTGACTAGTATGATCTGCCTACTTGCCAAAGTAGCCAACATAGAAAACCAAGTGTCATAAAACTTACCAACAAAAAGTATCTGAATGTGATAGATGTTTTTGTTCCCAAAATTCCATTAAGGACAGTCCTAGAAAACTAAGTTTTCTAGGGGCAGAGGAGCAGCCTGAATGAGCCTATTGGCTTTCATCTTGTTATTCACATTGGTTACAAAAGTTTGCTCTCACCAGAGAAAAAGTACCATACAGATACCCCATCAGATCTATGAAAAATGTCTGAAATCCTCTACTTGATATCTTCCTGCCAAATTCCTGCTGACTGCAAATGAGCACAAAATGTCAGCTTTTGTTACTTGAAGCACTAATGATGGATTTGAAATATTATTTTCACTTTGATTCCAGGATTCACTACTAAGATTAAACTGATATGATATTCCAATCCTTCCTGTTACCAGAAGAATAAGACTATAATAGGGAAAATGATCAAATCCCAACAGATGAAATTGGGTGGAATTATTTTTGGAGGTATTTTCAGATCCTAATAATTTTTTTAATCATGCCTGCCTCAAACATGTTGAATTTCCTGCAAAATGAGGTATGTGATGTAATTGTTAAGGAATATTCATTTTTTTCCTTTTAAAAAATATTTGACATGATCACAACCAATCAAATATTTAAAGATATTTTAATTAGGTTTTTAAATTTAAAAAGTAACTATTTCTATTGTTCTTAAAATCTGACAAATGCACTGGCATTCATCAGAAAAGGTATAAGTAAAGTAGAAAGTGCAATGCCACCCCTTATTCATTTCACCTGTCCATCTGTTTCCCTGAAATAAGGTGCCAACTTGTCTAGAAGCTCATTGGGTCTTATTAAATTATTTGTCTAATTCATTTCAAGAACAAACAGAACTCTATGCCAAGAGGTAAAGTGACACTGTTACTGATCTCAGAACTAAAGCCTATTCTTTATCATTCCAACCCAGTTTTTGTTGTTGTTGTTGTTTGATTAATTTTTTTATGTTAGTCCTGGGGTCTGAACTTAAGGCCTTTGCACTGACCTTTAAGGGTTTTGTTTTGTTTTGTTTTTTGCTCAAGGCTTGTACTTTACCACTTCAGCCCCACTTCTGGCTGCTGACGGTTAATTGGGGATATGAATCTCATGGCCTTTCTTGTCAGGGCAACCCTCAGATCTCAGCCTCCTAAGTAACTAGGATTATAGGAGTATGGCACCTGTGACTGTCTTTAGTCACATTTTAATTTTTGTTTCTGTTTTGGGTTTGTTGTTGTTATTGTTTTTCTTTGGTTGTGGGGCTTGAATTCTTGGCTATCCCTGAGATCTTCAGCTCGGAGGTAGTCCTCTACCCCTTTTCAGCCACAGCACAGCTTCTGGTTTTCTGTTGATTAATTAGAGATATGAGTCTCATGGACTTTCCTGTCCAGCTTGCATTGAAGCACAATCCTCAGATCTCAGCATCCTGAATAGCTAAGATCATAGGCATGAGCCACTAGTGCTTGGCTAGCCCAGTTTTAAGTATAGAACAAGGCTGTTCTTGGAAACCTGGAAAATTTGATATCATTTTCTAAAAGACAGAAAGGAAGACTGACAAATTTGAATAACTTCTTTATCTAGGACAAGTGACAGACTGATGCTTGTACTCTGTGGCTGAGTTATCCATCAAGCCAGTTGTACCATTTTTTTATCCTGCCAATACTGGCTAATTGTTTGAGAAGTAATTCTTTTGGAATGTTTATTCATACATAGGAATGTTAAAAACAAGGAAGAGAAGAGGTCCTCCAGGATCATAGTACAAAATTCAATGCAGAAGATAAATGAGGCCTGCAGGTTCTATTTCCCACTGCAGTATTTATCGTTTATGGCTCCAGACAGAGAGCCAACATGATACATTTTAAAGCACTTAACAATTATATTGAAAGAAGAAAAAGGAAATGTGGAAATTGTTTTAAAATAAGAAACATTTAAATTTTAGCAATAAATGCTTTAATAGGAATTAAAGTGGAGGCCAAACCTGAAAAAAAAATCTGAATCTTGACACTAAGTACTGATAAAGAACTCCTACAAGTAGACAACCTAGCAAGAAGTAACACATGCACATATTGAATTTCTTCCTGAGATAAGTCATTATATATTTCTTATATAAACATATTTACATAAATGTAAACATTTATGTAACATACTCAACTTGTACTTTATTTATATATGCATATAATACCTACCCTGTACCAAGTGTTATACTTGATGGCCATGATCTGCAATGCTAAAACACAGCACCTGCTCTTAGGGAGCTTGTGGTCTAGTGAGAGGAGAGATTAGACGGAATCTGTTTCCAAGGCTACAAGTTTGCTCTTGTTACACAGTCTAGAAACAGTTACCCAGTAGAAATCTTTCTTTTTCTCTCTCACCCATGGTCTATGGGCTTCTCCAAGGCCCCCTTTTCAAGGGCTCCCATAAGAGTAGAGACAGGACTGCACATCTCTTCCCAATATAAGTATTCTCATGGTTCCTAGGCTGCCAGATAGCATTGCCAGGTAAAATACAAGATATCCAGTTAAATGTAAATATTAGAATAAGAGATACTTTTTAGGTGCAGGTATATCCTATGATACTTATACTTTAACATATCTGAAGTTCATATGTACAACCTGATCCATGTTATAAATCTGTCAGCCTTACTCCTAATTCTTTTTTCTCTCCCACTCAACTCTTTTGTCATTGACAATGCTCAGGAACTGAGGAGTGAAATCATCTGCCAAGTTGTGACAGCTCTTAGATCACAAGCTATAGTTGTGGCAAAATATAATGGTAATAATAAGATAGGAGTGTGCCGTGTGCACAGCTATCTGATCTGGCCAGTGGAGAGGGCGAGACAGGTCTCAGTGGATTGAAAATGAAAGGACAGGTGAAATAGGGGAGGGGGAAGGGGGAAATGAGGGAGGAGGAAAAAAATTGTACAAGAAATGTACCCACTGCCTTACGTATGAAACTGTAACCCCTCTGTACATCACTTTGAATAATTATTCAGAAAAGAAAAAAATAAAGACTCAACTTCAATAGTACTTAACACAGTAGAGTTCACTGTGGCAAGCTTTGGAACAGAGCTAGTTTAAGCAGTACATAGGACAGCCAGGAAAAAGTTAAGAACAGACTGCATAGACAACACCCTTGGTTATCTTTCCGAAGATAGTGAGCTTCATCCTGGGGAGAAAGAGCCATTAATAATTGTAAGAGAAATCTGCAAAGTCCAGCCCGTAATTGAGTTCCTTCAAAAAGCACAATTGAGACAAGAACTTGTTTGGGAAGTTATCTTAGAGAGCTGGAATGCGCTAGGTAAGATAAGTTGTGAGAGTGGACTGGGTAAATTGCTGCTGTGGGAAACTGAGCCTTGTCTCCATCAGGATCTCTGGGTGAGGCACATGTGTTGCATCCTGAGGAAGGAGAGAAGCCTGAGCCTTATCAGGAGATCACCATTTCCCACTGGTTTAGAGGGCAGAAAGAGAGGCCACTGGGATCTTTGTAACTCCAGGCCTCATGCATAGAGGCCAGGTAAGCTCCATGAATTTCTTGACTTGGCAGGCAGACAGCAGAAGAAGAATATAGATTATGGTTAAAATTACAAGCACTTCAAAGGGTGAAAGTCAAGTTGCCAACAGTGTCTGCTACATTTTCAACTTATATCAGAAATATAAATAATTTACAAGAAACTCAACAATAGAAAATAATTGATATATAAATATTATGATTTATTACTTAGAAGTAAGATATTTTTTTAAAATACAGTCTTATCCACTTTGAATTTCTTATAAGAAACTACAGTAGTAGGCAAGTCTTCCAAAAACATGAGACCAATCAGAGATGTATAAAGAGAATGTAAACATTGTAAATCTATATGAAGAACAAACTTGCCTTAAAAAATAGGAAGAGCACCATGTTATATAACTATGTTATATACAGCTAGAAAAACTGTGACTGATATTCAAATGTCAATAAGATTCTTTAACTGCATTAGCTAAATTAATAAGAAACAAGATAGGGGGACTAGAGAAGTATTATTTATTTTGTGATACTTTCAATAGATGCTAATTGGCTACTTTATAGTCATTTTGGAAAGTAAGAATTACTGTTAGCTGAAAATACAAAAAAAAAAAACAACAACCCTGAAGATTGGGTACTTAAGGGTGTTCGGGGTCACTTAAGTTAGCAAATCTGCATATTCTTGACTCCCACTTGCATTACTGTCTTGAAAGCTAGTTCTTTTAATAATCAAAACATGAAAATAGCCTGAGTGGGGCTGGGAATATGGCCTAGTAGCAAGAGTGCTTGCCTTGTATACATGAAGCCCTGGGTTCGATTCCCTAGCACCACATACATAGAAAACGGCCAGAAGTGGCGCTGTGGCTCAAGTGGCAGAGTGCTAGCCTTGAGCAAAAAGAAGCCAGGGACAGTGCTCAGGCCCTGAGTCCAAGGCCCAGGACTGGCAAAAAAAAAAAAAAAAGAAAAGAAAAAGAAAATAGCCTGAGTGTCCATCAACAAATGAATGAATAAAGTTTTACTCAACCATTAAGAAGAAAGAAATTATGTTCTTTGCAGGCAAATAGGAAGAACTACAGATCATCATGTTAAGTGAAATAAGGAAGTTCCATAAAAACGTATTATATATGTATATACACACAGACACACAGATAGACACACACACATATACACGTGATTTATGGAAGCTAAGGGAAAACACAAAAAAACAAAATACATGAAGAAACAAAAAAGAAATAAATGTCATGGAAGCCCTAGTAGGGGGACTACTAGGTTGGTAGATGGGGAAGGGAAGGTCAAGGGTGGAAAGTTGTAATAAATACGTGAATATGATCAAAGTGCACTCTGTGAATGTATAGTCATGTGGTGATGGACTCTCCTGCTATGTGCATTTTAACAATGCCAATATATGCTTAAAATAGTCATTTGACAGGGTAATATGTTGAAATACTTGTAATTCTTTCAAAATGTAAGGCTACAATATGCACAGATGCTAAAATACATATTGTATTATTATGCCTATATAATATATATTTTGATATTTTTATAATCCTATGAATATTAGAAGACTATATTCAGGCCACATGAAAATCATCTGAAAATATTAAAGCCTGGAAAAAGTTATTTTGGCTATGGTGAAAAGTAAGTTTATTGAATAAAATATCCATGTGTTTGGGAAAATTATATTCTGTGGCCACATTTTCCAACATTAAGTATAGTTTCTTATCATTTCAATATAAATAGCATATACTTATATAGCCTAAAGCAATAGAAACCAGATTCTTTGTTTTCAAAATATCAAAAAGCATAACTTTAAGGATGATAACCAGTGACAGAGAGAGAATAAAAATATCAACCTTCTATATGATTCCCAACCACAGTTTTAACTTTATTATGAAATATTCCAGGATGACAGAAAAACTAGTCCTACTCACTGAACACTTAAGCAAAAAAAAAAAAAAAAAAAAAAAAAAAGAAAGAAAAGAAAAGAAAAAGCACTGCCAGCATTTTTATTATAAGTCTTAATGGAAATTTTATTTTTTTTTATTTTTTATTTTTTTGCCAGTCCTGGGGCTTGGACTCAAGGCCTGAGCACTGTCCCTGGCTTCTTTTGGCTCAAGGCTAGCACTCTGCCACTTGAGTCACAGCGCCACTTCTGGCCATTTTCTGTATATGTGGTGCTGGGGAATCGAACCCAGGGCCTCATGTATATGAAGCAGGCACTCTTGCCACTAGGCCATATCCCCAGCCCCTTAATGGAAATTTTGATGTGTGTGTGCGTGTGTGTGTGTGTGTGTGTGTGTGTGTGTGTGTGTGTGTGTGTCACTATTAGGGCTTGAAATCAGGGCCCAGGTATTGTTCATTAGCTGTTTTGCATCAGGTTGGTGCTCTGCCACTTTAGTTAGAGTTCCCCTTCTGGCTTTTGGATGGTTAGTTGGAGAAAAGAATCTCATAGACTTTCTTACTCATGTTGGCTTCAAATCAAACTTCTTGGATCTCAGCCTCCTGATTATCTAGGTTTATAGACATGAGCCAATGCCATTTCTTCTAAGGAAATGCTGATTTAAAAAATTAAAATGAAATTAGCATTTTGGTTCTCATTAATATGCACTTTGTTAAAAATATATGAAGTTTTTTTTCCCCCAAAAGAAACCTAAATTATTTCAGCTGACATTGGTTAGAGGCAGAGCAGGTGAATTCTGCTGAACCAACAGAAGTAATGGCTCCAGTGGAATGGCTGTGCTTGTCTCATGATACGGAGGTGCGTCCAGTGGAAAATGGCCAAGGAAAGCTCAGCATCCAAATGTTTCATTTACAGAAACTCCACATGTAATGAATAGTCACTGAATCTTTATTTCAATCACTCTCCTCATTTCTCTAAAGGAAGCCAAACCTCTCACTGAGGAGGGAGCACATTGTATTATGGCAGAAGCAGAGGGTCAAGAGCTAGACTGCTAGATTTGGATTTCAGATACCTTTGATTCTTAGCTATGTGCCCAGGAGCAAGTCACTTAACCTCTTCTTGCCTTCTCCTCTCTCTACTGAAAATAAGACAACAGTAATAGTAGCTCTCTAATAGTTTTGAGTGTTTAGTAAATTAATGAATAAGGGCTTAGAAACAACAGCATGGAAAGTACTCATTAGATGTTGAAAGCTAAGAAACCAAAATCTATTGCTGGAGCTCAGTCCAGATAGATAAATGTACTCCGAAACTGTACAGAAAAGAGTGAAATTCCAGTTTGTGTGTGTGTGTGTGCGCGCGCGAGCCAAAATGTTTTTCTCCCTATATTACTAGCCCTGTGAAAATGATTGTATTTATCACTTAAAATTTCTTTATGAAAATAATAAACATGTATATATATTTTTTTTCTTACAAGTTTTAGTATTCCTATAGGAAGGGATTTCTATAATGCCAAAATGTGTGAGCCTTTCCTAAAGGGAAACAGGACATCAGGAACAGCAAACTCACCAAACATTGTGACTTTGCCAGTGAGAAAGAGAGTGTGCACCCTATAGAGATATTTCCTAGAGTTGATGTCACAGTTCGTCATGAGTTTAATTCCATTGTGGATGGAAAGGAGGAACACACTGTTCTAGAAAAATATCACAAAGACTCACCCTTAACATGAAGTTAGACTTTGTTTATTTATCATAATTTTATAGGGAAGGAAACAAAGGAATGTTCACTTCCAGAATCTTTTTAGCTACTGAAATCTAGTTTCTTAGCAAATCAGTTTTCAGGATTCTTTACCATGGGTTTGGAGAGGTTGGAACCCAAGGCCTACTACTTGTTAGGCAAGCACTCTGCCATTGAGCCAAACTCCAGCTCAAGTTTTCTCTTCAACACACATCAGCCTAAGAATAACTCTCCTAAGCTGTGTGCACCAGTGGCTCATACCTAGCATCCTAGTTACTCAGGTGTCTGAGATCTGAGAGTCATGGCTCAAAAGCCAGTGTGACTCAAATACAGTGAGACTCTTATCTCTATATAACGACTACCAAAGCCGACAAATAGAGCTGTGACTCAAGTATAAGAGTGTTAGCCTTCAGCCCCCAAAAATAGGTAGGGGGCAGCATCTACATAGGGTGGCAATAAACACATATATGAATTGTATTGGTATTGTTTGTTGAATGAAACATTAAGGTTCTTTCCTTCATGCCAAGGCTTTTAGGTATTCTCCAACTAGCTGTTTTTCTAGCAGGTTCTGTATAGAGTGTCAGGCAGGGCTAGGGCTGGGGGCAGTAAGGAAGGGGGAAGAGGGCTACTGGATGGGGAGGAGGGGACAAGGGCAGTGTGATAAGGTGTCCTTCTCCAGCACAAATAATGGAGAAATATTTTTTTCTGTACCCTGGATGCCAAAGAAAAGTAAAAGCACAAGGCTCTACTTGATGGTTTTATGTTTCAAGTACTATTGCTCTATCATTTGAATAATCTCTATGAGTTTTAAAGCAATAGGGGTGATATGATGCAAACTTAATGTATCATGTATATTAAAAACCAACTGTATTTATTAACTGGATTTTCTATGTAGATATTTCAGTTAAATTTTTAAATTATTCAAATAATATCTTCCTGATGAATGAGTATTATAACTCTAACAAGTTAAAAAAGAGCAGAACTCAAGTTTTTTTAAAAGCTCACAGACTGAGCATAAACTTCATAAGATTCTAACTCAAAATCATTCATCTAAATTAATTACTTATTTCATATTAGATTGGTCTTCAGCAAACATCTTTTACAAATTTAAAATAAATTATCAAACACAGATTTTTTTAGTTATTAAAATATATCCATAGACTGGTTTTGAGTGCCTTGAAGGTATTTTACATTAAATTCAAATGCTCTCAGTGTTAATAGATACAAGGAAAGGAATTGTTATTTAGTTAACTGAAGTCATTAAAACATGATATTTGGATTCAAGGGTTGAAGACATTTTTGTCCATGACCTAGAAGAAATACACTGACGTCTATTTATAATGTTACATCTGTGCCTCTATTACTCAGCAGAGAAGTCATCCCATTGCCTCTTCCTTTGAATCTTGTTAAAATACATTAGCTCATTCATTCTTCTGTCCACTCAGAGCACTAACAGCTTGCCTTCTGTGACCATTTACTTTCAACATGGCCTTGTGATTTCTCTTTTAGGCAAGATAGTTTTTCTATTAATTTTCAGCAGGGTTTTCAAATCATTAGATAAGTGAACGAAATACATTCTTTCATTAAAAAAAATAATCAAGGTGGCCGAGTGTGGTAGTTTATTCTTAATCTCAACTGCTCAAGAAGCAGAGATGAGAGGATGAAAATTCAAGTCTAGCCTCTGCAAAAAGTGAGAAGCCGTCTCAGCAAAGAAGCTGCAAATGGTGGTTCACATACTTGAGTTCACTCAGCTTGCTTGTTTGGACTGCAGCCCTATCTATCATCCCAGCCATGCCTCCAGCCCAGCTTTTTGCTTGTTAATTGAAAATGAAGTCATGGATTTTTCTTCCCTCCTGACTTTGACCATGATCCTTCAGATCTCAGCCTCTTGAGTAGCTAGGGCTTTAGGCATGAGCAGCCCCAATCATCTTCGAAAAATATTTTGCTTTCTTGCATAACACTTTTGCCTCATTTTGCCCTGGCTCCAGGTTTGAAGCCAACCAGTTCTTAAATATCTATTTACCTGAGAATCCTTAACAACAATTTCAAAGAATGATGCCAATAAGAATGCACAGAGTAACACTCTGGAATAGTTTCAGTACTTCTAATCCTTAAAATGTATCACAGGAGACAATTAGTACAGGTTTAGGCAAGTCATAGCAGAGCACCACAAGGCCCAATAGCTATACCCTTATGAACATATACGATGATGCTAAGTGAAATGAACTCCATGTTATGGAGACAATTGTTATATCACAGTTGTAACTACTTTCAACATCCCATGTGTATCTGTAGCTTCTATTATTGATGATGTTCTTGTATCACCTTCCTGTGGTTGTACCTACACCATCTCTGTAATCTTATCTGAGTGTATTGGAAACCGTGTATACTGGTATTGGAACTAGGAAATTGAAAGGGAATACCAAAATTGAGAGACACAGGGTAAAAAAAGACAAACAACTACAAAAACAATACTTGCAAAACTGTTTGTGTAAGTGAACTGAACACCTCAGGGGAGGAAAGGGAAAGGGGGAGGGGGGAGGGGGTATGAGGGACAAGGTAACAAACAGTACAAGTAATGTATCCAATGCCTAACATATGAAACTGTAACTTCTCTGTACATCAGTTTGATAATAAAAATTTGAAAAAAAAAAAAAAGGGGGTGACAATGATCAAGACTGGTTGTATTCATGAATTGCTTTGTTAAATGCCAATTCCTTCATGCAACTACTTAAATCAAATAATACAAATAAACAAACAACTAAAATGCACCACAGGACAGGGCTGCACAAGATGAAGCAAAGCTGGTAGCTACCAGCTTGGTGGAGGAATGGCTTTACACTTACGTCATTAGAAGCAACAATAAACCACAGACCAGTTCTTAGTCATTTGTGTAATTGCTTCTCAGTTCTTTGGCAGAGCAGTGTATTGCCTGAACCCGGGTTCCCTCACTCACAAAGGTCTTCCTCTTTCTGAATACCACCAGGTACCTTCCATCTCAAGACACTTGTACATTCCCTTGTGAATCTGACATGCTGAAGACTTGCTTTAATTCAGTTTGTTTCGGTGTAAAGCCCTTGACATTTATGCCGCTGACATTTGGCAGTTCTTAGCAAGTGACTTCTTGAAGCTACTGCCTTTTCTCTGCGGCAGAACTAACCTCCCGAAAGGGGTGAGGTCCTGTTCCCCTTGCACTGAGAGACGCCAGAAAACATGAGCAACTAAGAATCTCAAATTTGGTCCATAAGCTTTGTTTCCCTACCATCTGGTTCATCTACAATGAGATAATGTATATTTATAAGTGCAAGAGTTATATATTTCAGCTCTGGCTGGCACACAAAAGGAGAGAAATCTGCTTCCTACTATTGAATTTCTAGTGATATTAGAACTGTCATATTTTCATGTATTCAAACACACGGTGACTTTTTGAAAACCTAGTCTGATATTAAAGCTTTGAAATTTATATACTCCCTTTACTAAACCGTATACTCTTTTGTTGTTGTTACACCAGAAAAAATTCCTTGCTTACAATATTCAAGCTATGTAGTGTTATAACTAAGTTTCAGAATACAGAGCTAACTAATTTCATAGTTTGAATTAGATTAACAAAGAAGTATAACTAGAAGCTCTTGAGCTTTTACCCAAAAGGCTTCATTTTACACATCACAGAGAATATATAAAGTTTTTGTTTTCATAGGAGTATAATATGCAAAATTATGTGGGCATAAACATGTAAGAGTGTATATATATGTGTATATATCCTATTACATATATTTATATGTTTGTATTTATTTAAAGATATTACTAGAAATAAACTCATTATAGTTCAGTGGATTTTCCCTAATAAATACATATAATGCTTTATTTAAAAATAGAGATACTGAAGAAAAGAAAGACTAGATCTTATTTAGATAATAAATAAGTAAATAAAGACATTTCTCACTAATATTTATGCTGGTTATTTAATTAGTAGCACCTGATAGAGATAATTCACAACAAAAACTCAGTTTTATTACTTGTAAACATTGTGATTAAAGACACAGCTATATTTTGTAAAATATCAATATAAAATAGATATTTAGACATTTATTTTTAAATAAAAATTCAATTTCTTTATGTCATTCCTTCTGTTTTTTCTTGTAGTAATTGCATTAAACTGCATAGAAAACACATGAAGCAATGTTTGTACATATGAAGACTTACCTTTTGCAGTGTTAGTATTTGAAATGTTAACAAATGTGAACCACTGACTGATAAGGAATGAGGGGAAGTAGAATGTACTTTCACTTCCTAGAATCCCAGTTTCTGTACTGATAAAAATTAAAGGCTGAGCCAGGCACTGGTGGCTCACATCTGTAATCCTAGCTACTTAGGAGGCTGAGAGCTGAGGGTCTTGGTTCAAAGCCAGCCAAAGCAGTAGAGTTTGTGAGACTCTTATCTCCAATAAACTACTCGGAAAAAGCAAAAAGTGGCTTTTAGACATGTTTCATTGGCTAAAATCACATTAACAGTTATCCTCAGGTGAATGAACACTAGTTTCCTACATTACATAATGGTGACTTTTGAAACTATTTTTTCAGTTGAGTATCTTCTAGTAGTTTCATGTAATTACTACTAAATTATTGCTTTTGATTCAATAAATTTGTATTGTGTATGGCAGACTCAGCCTAAAATCCCTTTCAGAAGAGAATTGCTCATATAACACAACCCTGAGTCTCAATATGGGCTCCAACTTCTAAATACAAGCTCCTCTTCCATCCCTCTCTTTTTAAAGTTAGGCTTACCCAAAGGAAATAATTGCTAATATTTTACTTCTATCTAGTTTTCAAAACTTAAAGTTACACTGAGAGTTAACTTTTTCTTTCCTTCCTTCTCCTGTCTTTCCTCTCACTTTCTTTCTTCCCTTCCTTCCTCTTCTTTTTCTTTGCTCCCTCAAGTTCTCATTGTTGTTGTTGTAAACAGTCTGGCTGTATTGGAGTATTCAACTCAGGACCTCATACTTGCTAAGCAGAAACTCTGCAACTTGAGCCACACACCCCTAGCCCTTTCCACTTTACTTTTCAGACAGTGCTTTGAGATTTGGCCAAGCCAGCCTCATATTATGATTGTATTACCCTTATCTCCTGTGTAGCTATGATTAAAGGTGTCCATCATTACACTAAGCTTGTTCTTTGAGACAGATTTTGCTAACTCTTTTTTTTTTTTTTGATTGGTCACTAACCATGATCCTCCTATCCCTGTCTCCCAAGTAGCTGAGATTAAAAGCATCTGCCACAATGCCTGGTTCCCCCTTAAGTTCTTAGTCCATCTTCACAACTTTTGCTGACCTCTAATGGTGGCTACTAAGGTTTTGTCTTTTAGAAGCCTGAGCTTCTAATTATTACAGGAAACTTTCAAATTAAGGTGTTCCAACATTTTTGTTAGTTTTTTTCAATTTTTGATAAAGCCAATAGCCTTGAAGGCAAATGTTGGCTGTGCTAATTTTCTAGTTACAAATTGTAAAAATCTATTTCCCATATGACCAAAATACTGATTGTGCTTCCCTTTGAATCACTGAACCAAGGAAGTGATTATGAAAGTTGAATGAGGAGAGGGAAGAAAAGTGAGTCCCCAATTATTATTATTATTTTTTGGCTGGTCTTGGGGTTTGAACTCTGGGCCCAGATGTTGTCCCTAAGCTTCTTTTGCTCAAGGGTACTGCTCTACCACTTAAGCCACAGCACCACTTCTGGATCTTTCTTTTTTCTTTTTTTTTTTTCTTTTGCTAGTCCTGGGGCCTGAACCTAGGGCCTGAGCACTGTCTCTGGCTTCTTTTTGCTCAAGGCTAGCACTCTACCACTTGAGCCACAGCACCACTTCTGGCTTTTTCTATATATGTGGTGCTGAGGAATTGAACCCAGGGCTTCATGTATGCAAGGCAAGCAAGCACTTTACCACTAAGCCATATTCCCAGCCCCTGGATCCTTCTTACTAGTTGATTGGAATAAGAGTCTCATAGACTTTCTTGCCTGGTCTGGCTTCAAACTGTGATCTTCATATCTCAGCCTCTTGAGTAGCGAGGATTACAGGTATGAAGCACTGGTGTCTGGCTAAGTCCCTAATTTTTATGGGATCATAAAAGAAAAATAATAAATTAAGTTTAAGTGGTAGAGGCTAGAAACTTCATTGACAAAATAACAAGCTCCATTTATTCTCCTACCTAGAATAACAGTGTGTTTCTAAACTAAGATGAGCTCATAGATGAATCCAATCAATAGTTGAAAGGACATAAGATAAATTATGTCCTTATATACTTCCAGCGCTAAAAGGATGTAACAAAGAGGGAAAAATAAGATAGTAATAAATCTGTCTATATGTTTTCCCCCAAATAAAAAATTGTCATTTATTGAGGGGCTGATCTAAAACACAGACACACGTGTGTGCACATACACAAAATGATCATCTTCAAGGAATAATATTGGTCGTATGAACTAAACTAAACTTCTAAGCTTCAAGGAAATCTTCCAAGATGCTTCTGATGATGGACTTCCGGAGAGTCTGGAAGAAGAGTGAGTCCTTGGGTTTGTTGCTCAAGGTTACTGAAGCATGGATAGGAGGGAGTTGCCTGAAGACAGGTGGCAAGGACACCTCAGAGGAGTTCACAAAGAAGAGAAAATGAACATTAGGGAAAAAAAAGAGAAGAGTTTTCTGTAAACATGTTAATTCCAAGCTACAGCCAGTGACAAAATAAATTTGGAACCTGAGGGGAAAGTAATGCTTGTGAATCAGAGAGGGGCCTCATAATTAGTAAGATAGGATTTAGACAGCTGTATTTTAGGACCCCTGGACATTGTGCATGTCAGAAGCATCTTTTCTACCTCTGCTCAATATTTGGCCCATGCCTTGGATATGGAGGATGGAGCGAACTAGAGCTAGCAGCCACCTGCTCTGTCTTTAGCAAGAAGAAAACACAACATTTATGTTTAGGAAATGTGGCTTTAGCGATTATCAGCTGTAAAACGTCTGTGAAGACTTTCCATGACTAGCAATACTCTGACCCAAAGAGGATGTAAAGGGCTATGCTGTCAGCAGGGGAGGAATACAGACTATCTTGTGTCTCAGGAGTTGTGCGGTGGCAGGAGGTGAAGGGCATGCTATCCATAAGAAACCCACAAAACTTCATGATGTATCAAAGGGAAACCAAGAAAAGTGAATGCCCTTCCACCATTGTGCACTGAATTTGTACAAGGGTGAACTTTTGTTAACTCCATTACTCAATAAGGGAATGTATCAAACTAAAGATTTACCATATTACTGAACATATAAATTAGTAAACCTTACTCTATTACATAAATAATATGCTGAGCCATTTATTCCAAATTACCTAATGAGGTCTTATATGTGCCTAGTTCTAAAAAGTTTGCTGGTACCTCATGATCCTAAGGAAGTCTGTCTGAAAGAAACAAATAAAACTTATAAAACACATGCTGGTAATAATCTCTATATCCAATTACTATAAATGTGACAGATCTGACTTTAGATGACAGATACAAATTGACTTAATTAAGTATTAATAGTAATAAATCAGGGCAAGATTTAAATATGTAATCTCATACGACCTTTCTATCAATAAAAATCTGTGATCTTGATGTCCCCAAAGGAGACAAATTTCTATTGCTTATATTAACTATTCCAAAATAAGGCTCACCTGTCATCTGACATCAGTGCATGTACATGCCTCAATAACACAGTTAACCAGTCAGTTTGCAGCACTAGAATTGGGCTGTTTATTTCCACTATAGAAAATAGTCTCCAAAGTCATGGAAAAGCTGAGGGCTCTGATTTTCAAGTAACAGTATGTATGTGAGTAGATGTAGATGTGGAATACAAAGAATAAATGTTCCAGCTTCAGATAGCACAGCAGATGGTCTTGAGGAAAGACTTAGCCAGTAGACAGGAAGCCTTGTTTAGAGCACAGTGTTTTGATACATAGGGATATTTCAAGCCAAAGGCCAGGATTCTTTTCATTTCATTTTGGAAAATCAGGCAACTGAAGGCATTCCCCCAAAGCAAGAGTGGGTTAGCTCTGAGTAAGAATTGTCCCATTTAGATCTAAAACACATGTTCAAGTGTGCCATGAACTCTGCCTTATTGTCTAGTCATTTTCCTTATTTGCTTATTTGTATCATCCACCTAGCTGGTTGTCCCTTGGGATTTGAGCTTTTCCCCTTTGTCCTTGACATTCCGAGCAGACTTGGAGTGCATGTGTGAAGGAAAGAAGGGTAGGAAGTACTGGAGTATTCAAAGAATGTTTCCTGAGGAATTTAACCTGGGAAATAAGTGGTGAGTTTAGATGGACCCGGACAGAGAAAATGAAGTTCCCTAGTATGAGGAAAGAGAACGAGTGAAGGCATCAGGCATGGATAATGGCACCTAGACTTCCAAGATCTGGGTCAATGAGTAAGAATAGCATTCCACATATGGGACTAGAAAGCATTTGTGTTTCTGAATGAGGATCTCTCAAAAAGAACCCATACAATGAAAAGTGGCTGTTTGCACGTAAACTGAATGTGTTAGGATGACTGGATGTGGATGGACTAGATGTGCAGCATCCAGTGATCAGGTGAGATGTAAGGAGGGAATCCTGGATGGACGATTGTAGCAGTACGAAAAGGAGGAGTCGCTAATCTCAAATGACTCTCTTCCATAATCAGTCTGCTCCTAGCTGAGTAGACTTAAAAGTACTAGGTGTATTTGTTTTATGAATTAGTACCCAGCTCATTTTATGATTAAATCATTTTTAAATTAGTTTGCATTCTGTCAATCCTTGTTTTATTGAAGTTATTTTAATTCCCTTTTTTTCTCTTTTGAGGGCTATATGTCCAGATTATTGTCATGTATCTTTCTCCAGCATGTGAATTTGTGTATTCTGGCTGAGCATTGGTGGCTGGATTATTCCTGCAATCTTTGCTACTCAGGAAGGTGAGATCTGTGGATCCCCGTTTGAAGATAGCCCAGGTAGAAAAGTTTGTGAGACTCTTATCTCCAATTAACCAGCAAAATCCAGAAGTGGAGCTATGGCTCAAGTGGTAGAGTGCCAGTCTTGAGCACAAATGCTAAGAGACTGCACCCAGGCCCTGAGTTCAAGCCTCATGACTGATCCACTAGCACAAAATGAAACAAACAACAATAAATTCATTTGCATGGCTTTCATGGCAATCAGAATGCTTCTTCCTTCCAATCTCATAATTTGGTGAAAGAAGCTCCTACTTAAAACCTGCTCTAATGTTTTACCCACTCATACATGTAATAACCACAATTTCTGAGAAATAGTAGAGAACACAGAAAAGCCATCCCCAGACTAAAAGGAATGGTAGGGCATATTACAGAGAAAACAAAGGTGTCATCTCTTGACAATCACAGAGCTTTTCTTAAAGCCATATAACGCATTGCTATTTCAGATGTGCTGGTATGAAGTTTTAATTTCAGGTGTACAAAATTTTATTTTGTTTTACTGTGATTACTTTCCTGGAAGCCCAAGGCAGAAAATTTAATAAGGCTATAGCACTCTGCAAGTCTCAGAAAAGTATTGGTCTTGCTTCAAGGTCTGGTTCAAGGACCAGCTCCTTCAGTGCCTTGCTCAGATGCATCTAGCCATGGTAGATCTTATTTTCATTAAGATTTATAGGTATTTTAACCTACATATTAATTAAAATGTCTTCTACCTGAGCTGAAATATTGCAGTATCAACACATTATCGAATAAAACAATTTATACACAAAGAAGATTTTATTCTCTCATTTCGGAAGATCCGCCTCTAAATTTTAATGATTTGACTGGATGTTGGCCAGGGCGGTTCTCACTGCACAGATATCATAAATCCACATCTTTTAAAGATGATTTCACTTGATGCTGAGATGCTGATGAGATCTATTTTACCAAACCCTGGCTAAAACAAAATACCAGTCCATGGTAATTTTCTTAAAAGTCAAAACAAATTTGCAAGTCATTTATAACTCAGGAGATTCATGGTGTATACTAATATGTATAGACAATAAGCTATCTAATTAAAATTAAAATTTTGATATATTTTATTTTAAGTCTGAAAGGATACATCCTAAATTTAACTTTTATAAAGTTTCTCAATCAAAGAGGAAAATATGCAGTGAAAATGAAAAACATAGCTACATTTTAAAATATATGCACATTATATAATGGTAACATGAAATATCTGCCTATTAGCAATACATTACAGAAAAAAAAAGCCTGAGGTATTTGTACTCACTGAAAGGATTTTCAAAATGTGTTTGTCTTATGCTCAAAATTGAAATTTACTTCAAGAAATTGAGTGAATACCATGCTTCACAGTAAAAACAACATGCAAATAATCAACTATTGCTTCACGGGTAGGAAAATATCAAAGGGCTCGATATTCCAATAGATCTTTACCAAATGTAAGGCTGACAGCCTTTTGGTTTCTAAAGGCATTATTTCCTTTTCTGCTAAGGCTAGTGCTCTACCACTTGAGCCACAGCTCTGCTTCTGCCTTTTTGGTGGTTAACTGGGGATAAAAGTATCACAGACTTTCCTGACTGGGCTGGTTTCAAACATGATCCTTAGATCTCAGCCTCCTGAGTCATTAGGATTACAGGTGAGAGCCACGAGCACTTGCCCCTTTTGAGAATATTATAAACCTAAGAGTGAAATAGCTTTTGAGAATATTATAAACCTAAGAGTGAAATAGTCAGATGGCAACTCTATGTTTAGTGTTTGGGTGGTACTGGGATTTGAATATAAGTCTTGCATTTATTTGTTAAGCAGACATTCCATCATGGTTCTCTTGATATCTTCCTTCAAAGTGGGTGGGATTACATATACAAACTACCAGGCCCAGTCTATGTTTAATCATTTAATGAACTATCAGCCTATTTTATGAGACAGCTGTATGATTTCACATTCCCACCACAGTTTCATGTAAATGAGCCATGAAACCATGCTTCGTGGTAACTTGGAGAACAATTACAAAGAGGTACATATTGCATAACTCCATTTGCAATAAATACTAAGAATAATCAATTTATAGATATAGGAAACATTTAGTTCTATTCTAGGGATCATGTGGTTGGAGAAAATAGGAAATATGTGCTATTATCCTATTTCATAATTTATGATAATAGCATTTGATTGGTTTGATGATAGTTGAACAATTCTATAAATACACTAAGACACTGAATAATGTGTTCATTTGGTAAAATTACACAGTGTGTGAATTGTTTATAAAGCTGTTTCTTTAACAAAATGAAATATATTGAAATTTCTGTTGGAACAAAAGTGTATTGGAAGCCAAGTGCCTATGGCTTGCACTTATAATCCTAGCTACTCAGGGGACTGAGATCTGAGGAGGATTGTGGTACAAAGCCAACTGTGCAAAAATGTCCATGAGACTTTCATCTCCAGTTAACCATCAAAAAGCTATAAGTGCAACTGTTGCTCAAGTTGTAGGGCACTAGTCTTCAGTGAAAAATCTGAGACATTGCTCAGGTCCTGAGTTCAAGCTCCAGGACCAGCACTCACAAAAAGTATTCGTTTAGAAAACATTTTGATTATTTTCCTCAGTTTCCAATTTATCTCAAGATATTAGTAATATCAATTATCTTATTTTGTATTAGTGGTTCATTTTCCCTAAACTGTCCTTGGCTCCAGCAAGTCTTATCTCTCTGTCCAGACAGTATGGAGTAGCATTTGTTTCTCCCAGTGACTGTCTTTTCTCTGATGTTTCTTGATTTGGCATTCCCAGCATCTCAGAGGTAGACATGTGATATTTGTTGCTTTGTTCGTAACTCTACTTAAAGGACCACCAAGTCTGGAATATGATCCTTGTTAAATAAGTGGTGAATTATTGAAAATTTATAGAAAATTTTACTTTCAGTTCTAGAGCACTATTGTGCTCATCATTTTCTTTGCCATCAGGGATGAAGGGGATGAATGTGGAATTTAGAAAAACCTTAAGCATTTTGCAAAACCTATTCATCACATCCCCCTCTTGAAATTTATCCCACTCTTGAATAGAGAGTTTTGATGACACACGTGGAGGAGGATGGAAGGATAGAACTCAAAGTAGCCCATGGAAAGATGAGACCAACCAACTCAGCACATCAGAGAATCATAACAATGGCAATAAATCACTTATAATAAATTCAATGAATATTTACTTTTGGCAGATAACTTGGTGCCAAGAATATATCCTCTGGACCTTTTATTTATGATAAAATAAAAGTGACATTACCCTTTGTTATGAAAGGTTGTTTTAAGTGATGCTTTAACAAATATATACTTTGTGCTTGAAATGAGTCCTTCCTGATTTATGTTTATAGATGCTGCCATATGCATGTGAGAATAGCTTTTATAAAAAGAACTTGTGCTCAGCAAACTCTGTAAGGACTGATGTGTTCCTCAGTAAATTACACATTGTAGTATCTGACTCATTCACAACATCTTTTTCTCAACAAGTATCAATAGTTTGGTTATCTTTGGAGGCATTCATATTAACCTGATCATGGAATAAAGTTCAGATGTCTTAAGATTGTGATTGTATACTAAAATTATATGTGTCATCCTAGGAGACTGCTTTTCTATAGAACTCATGGTATTTTTACTTCTAATCCTGAAAGATTTGAAAATCACATAATTTTAGGATAACAGTACTTTGACTTTATTTTAATTATGTTTTGTGACTGACATAAAAAATCCACTATCATATGTAGAAAATTAAAGGGTACAGTAGGTCCTGTATGTAATTTCAAGGTGCTATAGGATTTAGCCTAACCCGGGCTACTAAGTCAGGCTACAAGTAAGTACAATTGTTTCAGACAAAGCCATGTATAGCATAGCTTCCCTAAGAACTCATAGACTGTCTCCACAAGTGTTGACTTTATCTGTGCAAAGCTATATGAAGATGAGGGGAAAAAAAAAGTTTGTGGTCTTTAGGTTATACCTATACAAGGCTAGATATTGGTTGAAAGTACTGATTTTCAAATTAAATCAATTGTGCAACAAGAGGCCCATTCAATTGCTAGGCCTTTTCTTTATCATGGTAGGCTTTCTAATCCCCACAGGCATTTGCCATCTATGCTACTTAGTGGCATTTTTGTGGTGAGGATTCTATCACATCCCAATGATTCTGTTAATAACTGGACACTCATCTAACAGGCTAGATCACTTTATTAGCTTTAATACTTTGGTTATATTTTATTTTAAGGTTATTTATTAGCACAGTAACAAATGCAGATATAAGAAATCTACAATATAGAACCAATCCACTGAGCAACTCCTATCCATCCTTACAGTTAACATTACAGAATTTCCAAGTTCTGATTCAAACCTCTAAAAGTAGATTTGCATATAAAATAAAATCCATTAACTATTCATTTCCTGCATAGTGTCTTATACCCATTATACATATTATATATACTATATAATATAGATGTACTATATAATATGTATAATGAGATGACAGTCTCTAAAATCTGTTAAATATGAATGTTCCCTTCTAAGAGGGAAAGCAGATTTTTACATAAATGGCAGTGTATTACCTGTACAAAATCATGTTGTTTTTAAATTAAGACCACAAACAATTGAACCCAAATACCTAACTGTGCATTCTTTTCTGTACTGCTCATCAGCTAATATTGCAGAACTAGTGACAGTTTTTAAAAGTTGCTATTACCCCTTTTGCTTACAAGATACCTTAAGTTACAACGAAATCTTAGAAAATAAAATTAAATAATATTTGTTATTAAAATACCCTACTGCTTACCAACTTCCACCTTCCCCCAATCCTTCAAAATCATAAGCAGCTCACTTCTATGACAGACAAATACTATATAAACCGTGAAAGACCCAGTTTATGGAATGTATCTCTTATTCCACTGTCTGGCCATTCTGTCATGTTCTGTTCTGTTGGTCATCACCAAGAGTCAATACTTCCTGTGGATTACAGTGTGTAAGAAGTGAGCAGAGAGAAAGGACTTTAGAAATGGTTAGTGCTGGACTGCAGCTATCTTCCAGCATGTCCAAGCAAATAATTCTTTGGCTGTTAATATTACCATAGACTCTTGTCTGAAATGTAACCTTTGGAAGCTTGAAGGAGAAGACTGATGTGAAAGTGATACCGAGGAGGGGCATGGCCTTCATACAGGGACCGCAAAGGCTCTACAGGACTCAGCCTCCAAGCGTAGATGCTGGCTGAAGAACCAGCACTGCCCTCGCCAAGTGATGTCTTCCAGGTCCTTCTGAATGCTCTTGGCGCTGGTAGAAAGGAGCTTGGAGTTTTTACTCATGCTGACTTTCCTCTCCTTCTTCTTGAGGGTATTTATTCCTTTTTCTGTTTGCTGGTTGGGGGACAAAGGTGAAGAGGAGCTGGTGCTGGCCCTCAAACCATCATCCAACACAGGAACCACCCACAGCAACCCACTAAGGGCCCCACTCTTTGTTTCTGACTCCCTGAGAAGGCTGTTGCTGCTGCTGCTGAGGCTGGGCCTGGCCACTCAACTGTGTGTGTGTGTGTGTGTGTGTGTGTGTGTGTGTGTGTGTGTGTGTGTGTGTGTGTGTCTCCCTATCTCTCCCTGTCTCCCTCTCCCTCTCTCTCCCTGTCTCACTCTTCCTTTTCCTCTCCCTCCCCCTTCTCCCCACTCCCCCCTCTCTTTTTTTCTCTCCTCTCCTCCCCGCCGGCCCCCCCCCAACTAGGAGAGAGGGGGAAGTGCAGCAACAGCAACTATTAAACCAGCCACTTTGGTAATTTTAAAACCAATGTGGTTATACAGTTAAGTAAAAAAGCTAAGCTAAAGATGATGTCAAATTTCTGTTCCGGGAAATGAGAGAAGAAAGGAGGATAAGAATAAGCAGATATGGCTCTGATTTTTTCCACTTATACTAGAGCAGCACATTTGAATTTTTTTTATTATTATTATTTTTAGTATATCTGTCCTAGGGCTTGAACTCAGAGCCTGGACATTGTCCCTGAGCTTTGGTGCTCAAGGGTAGTGTTCTTCCACTTATGTGCTACGTGTTATGCCACAGCCATAGTTCTACTTCTGGCTTTTTGGTGGATAACTGGAGATAAACGTCTCATGGACTTTCCTGCCCAGCTAGACGTTGAACAACAACCCTCAGCCCTCAGCCCTCAGCCTTCTGAGTTTACAGGCATTAGCCAACAATACCTAACTCACATATTGAATTTTTTTTAATAAGATAAAGTCAAAATTAATAGTTTTAGAAATCTCTACGCTAAATGAGTATTATGGTTATTTCTACTTTTAGATTATTTTATGACATTACTAGGCTGTCTTTCTGATTTGTAAATTCCACAAACAAAAGAAAAATGAAAGCAATCTGGGCAATGAGATTATGTAAAATTTCCCATGTTTCCTTATAGTTCTTACAGTAAACAAGCATTGCCATTATAATCAGAAAATTAATACTTTTAAGAAAAGAATTAAAATGAAATATAAGTTTTAAAAGCCTGTGAATTTAAAAAAATTTCCTGTGTATACTTATTTTTCTAAAAAAAAATGTTGAAAGTCCCACTACCACCACTCCTGTCTCCTTTCATATGTAATTTAATAAAAAGATTTTTATCTGTACTCAGTGACCTACAAATATGTATGTATGTATTGCTCAGTATAGCTATTTTTTATGCCTAGCTTATATGAATAGAAACTCAAATATTAAGCAGAATGTATTTATATTATCCTTAAGTATCTGTACAAGGGAGCTGTCATTCAACAAAGTTGTTTATGAATACGGTGTATCTTGATTAATGTCACGTCTGTCAACATTCTCACCTACCATTTCACTCACTTTTCTTAGTTTTTTAGGTTATGTATTGAATTTGTTTTGCCACTTAACAAAGAAGTTTATGTGTACAGTACATCTTGATTTTTGTCATTCAATATTGTTACCTCCCTTTGATGCACTCCTTTCCTTATTTTTCTTAGCTTTGTGATATATACAATTAGTTTTTGACTGCATTCTTTTTCCCTTTCTGTCTTTATTCATCTACTACTCTCCCTTTGATTCCACCTCTGTTCTTGCAAGTACCCATTTCCTGGTACTTGTTTTGGCTTTAACTTAGTCTTTCTAAAGAATTATGCTGTTTTAGCTCTTCATAGAGTCTATTATATTTCAGTTAACCCATTTGTAATTGCTTGCATACCTGTGAATTTTTATTAGCATATATTAATTATAGTATGTCCATATTTGCATATAATGTGCTTTGATCATATTTACCCAGAACATGGGATTTTAAGAAACATATATATATATTTTTTATATAAAAAGATAGAGAGAGAGAAAGGGAAAGAGAAAATAGAAGAAGGACACAGAGAAAGGAGGCAAAACCAAAACCAGAAGAAAAGTGTTCATAATCATGGCTGATTTTTTTTCTAGGTAAAGAATTGTAAAGACAGTACATGTACAAAAATATAAATGACTACATATTTTAAGTAAACCAAATCTGCCCTAACCTATTCTTTTCAGGTGCTTTCCATTCTTAGAAATTACTTTAGTACATATACTTTATAATTTTAAGCATACACATTAAACACTAAGATTTTTTTCTTTCAATTTTTTTTGTGAAAATGTGTTGCAGATTCATATGAAAGGCAGTGAGTACATTTCTTGTTCTATTTGTTAACACTAAGATATTTAAGACCAATTAGTTTTGCAATGGTTGACCTTTAGAAAACTAAATAAAATAATTATTTCTATTGATATTAAGCAGTAATGAGAAACACTACATTTAGTCAAAAACATTTCTACAACTTGTGAATCAACAGACAATATACTTTTATTTTCATCTACTCAAGTTGAACCTAATATTTAAACATTATCTCTAATAAGCCATTCTTTCAAATCATTCTGCCTTTGGAAATAATCACGATTCAAGCTCCGATAAGCAGTAGAGCCAAAAAGCATTGTTTTAGTTTTTTGCTGCTTTTAAAACCAGTTTGTTTTCCTGGAACCAGTCTGCCAAAGTCTTTTTGCAGTTCAGTAGTTAAGTGAGAAACAGATTTGCCATTAAAATGCACAGTCGTGCCATCTGCATAAAGATGTATAGAGCAGTAATGACATATCCATGTTAAATCATTAATAAAAAGAGAAAAGAAGAATGGGCCCATGACTGGCACTGTTGCTTAATAACTGGAAGGAGAAGGAGAGGAAGAGACAGCCCTTTGAACAGTAACAGATTGATGTCTGTCGGAGCCATTTCTTATCTTTTGACAGCGCTTGGGCTGCAGCCCATGCTCTGTACCTTCTGTAGTCAAAGCCCATGGTTCACTAGGCCAAAGCAGTTTGAGAAATTAATATAACCATCACTTAATTCAGAAGTCCCCTCCAAGAATGTCTTCATTAATATTAGGTTGTCATGCAGTGACATATGAAGACTTGGCAAATTCCTTTCTGGCTTTTCATATGTACGACTTATGTGTATTTTCCTCCTCCACATCTTTCAATCTCCTGAATACTTACTATCCAGATTAACAACCGGTACAAATGGGCTTTACAACATGAATTCTTTCTTTCTTTTATACTGTAGAGTTTCTGTGGATACCAATGCAAGTTGTAAGTTAAATATCTGGTACATAATTCAAAATACACATTTCAAGTTTAGGAAATTGGTTAACGAAAGGGAGCGCAATTAATTAAATTCCACTCTTAGGCAAAGTTATGTTTTTTTAATCTTCTTTTTTTCTGATACTAAAGTTGGTAAATGGTATTTATTTCTATATATTGTTGGATTTCCTGATAGAATTCTAGCAAATAAGATCTCACTAAATTTTAAAAAACCTGCTAGTTCCCCCCCACCTCCTCTAAAAAATATGTAACTCAAGCACCAAAAATACAGCTCTGGGGGAAAGTGGTTACCTAGCAAGTACAGTATCCTAGAATTTATCCCAAGCACAAAAGAGAAAAGTAAAAGAAAAGACTAAAAATACAGAAAAGTGTAGGTAACTAATTTTGGCTATACCATACCAAAATGGAGATATAAAGTCATAGGAACCCTGAATTGATAGGAATGTATAGATTTAAGTGCCATTGATCTGGAAGGAGAAAAATAAAAGACATACATTTAGGGAAGTGTTAATGGCCATTATGATAGTGTAGACTAACCTGTTATACTGTTGTTATTAGCTATTGTCATTTTATGAAGTATAGTACTCAAAGAGAACCAAAGTTGAGTAAAATATCCTTTTTTCTCAATGTCATAAATATTTCCCCTGGCTGTCAATGGGTTTGTGCAATGGAGATGTGTCAAGGGACACTTCTGCAAAAAACTTGAAAGTGTGAAACTTCTGCAAAAAACTTGAGTTGAAGTAAATAAGTCAGCTTCTCTCTCTCTCTCTCTCTGTCTCTCTCATATTTTTCTCCTGTAAACTTGAATCTCTTTTTAGCCTTTTCATTCTAGAAGGCTATTGTGATACTAAGTATTATACAATTATGAGAATAAAGAATATGTTAAGACTTTTCCTTGACCACTATTGAAGCTTTTTCAATGCTTGCTAATGAACTCCATAGCTGTGAAAAACACAATTGCTCCTGAAAGGTGTCAGCAGGCTTTCCTTCCTCAACTCTGCTCTTAGAGGGCCCAGTTGTGTGCTGGAGCTTTGGTTGGCATGGGGAGGCACGAGGAATGAAACAAGCCTAGTTCATCACTTTATGGAGTTTATAGAGAGGACAGCACATGAGGGAAGGATCAAATATTAAATGTCAGTGTTACTAATTGATTTGGGGGATGGGCTGATATTTCAGGGAAAGCCTTGGGGAGAATTGGTGTTTGAGCTATATAGTACAAGCAGGAGTGAGTGAAGTAGGTGTTAGAATTTGGAGTGGAAAATATCAAAAATATGCAAAAACAATGAGACAGTAAATGCAAAGGCCCTGAACACACTGGAGAAGGTGAAAGCTATCCTTCCGGGGGTGGGGGGGCGGTGGGGGAGGACAGATGAGGAAGAAGGGATGTGGCAAAGTGGAAGGGTCAAACAGGATCACATCATGCATAACCATGTAGGCAAGGCTTTAAGAACATTTGTTTGTTTTGTGCCAGTGATGTGGCATGAACTGAGGAACTTATACATTTATTTGGCTTTTTCTTCTCAAAGAGGGTGCTCTACCACTTGAGCCACACTTTTGGCTTTTTGCTGCTTAGTTGGAGATAAGAGTCTGTTGGATTTATCTGCCCAGACTGACTTTGAACTTTAATCCTCAAATCTCAATCTCAGGAGTAAATTGAATTGCAGGTATGAGGCACAGGTGCCTGGCA
Source organism: Perognathus longimembris pacificus (assembly GCF_023159225.1). Lineage (NCBI taxonomy): Eukaryota > Metazoa > Chordata > Mammalia > Rodentia > Heteromyidae > Perognathus > Perognathus longimembris. Next base: position 31,178,890 of record NC_063164.1, on the reverse strand, counting down.
TTCTAAATATGGTTTTGATTAGTTGCTGATAGTTCTAAGAACTATTCCTGGGACTTATACAACATCTATCCACTTCTGTGACGGAAAGGCATGGTGCATGCAGTCTTAGACATTGCATTGGTTTCATTTCACTCTGAGGAAGCCCTCTAATGCAGCAGCATATCAGCATAGAGAATGCTGGGGGGGGGGGGGGAGGGAGAGGCGGTGTTAGAGATTCTGAGCACATTAAAGAGGTAAATAGTAACAGCAAAACACCCTAAGTGGCAATGGCTCATCCAATGCCATTTCTAGGAAATTAAACAAAAGTTCAAGACAACAAAATTTACTGATCAGAATAATCCTAAAGGGTAGAAACTCCTTTCCTTTACTGTTATTTTATTTACACAGTCCTTAGACTATTTGAAGGACTCTGAACCCCTTGCTCCACAGAGGGATGGACCACAGCAATTGTGGCGTCAGGAGCCTGCTGGTAAAGCAGTCCTTCATCCCACAGTTGCCTCTGTATGCAAGTCTGCACTATGTCAAGATCTTCAAGGGGATTTTTACAACCTATTTGAGCTGGCGATGCGATTCTCTAGGTCCTGTAAAACATGAATTCAAGATAATTTATAAATTAAGCATATAGAGTAATTTAAAAAATTAGCTTCCTTGTAGTTAATGATCATTTTAATGTTAAAATGTCTTTAACACTTGCATAATTTTAAGGCTAATTATTGTTATGGAAAATGTTTCACTGGGAAACAATTACTCCAGGCACAGGGCCAAAAGTTTCAAGGTTTAACATTTACTCAAAACACAACAAAATATTTTGAGCACACTCATATTTCCTTGTTAGGGCAGAAATAATCATGCTAAGGATCAATTATTGATCACTGAAATTTCCTATAAGCAACGCACACACACACACACACACACACACACACACATTCACACACACGTTAATGACAAAGCAATAATCTAAAGATATATTCTTTATACTAAAAATCACTGTCAAATAATCATTTAGCCCTTAAGACCTTCACAGTCAAAACCTAGAACTATTTATGGGACTCATGTTTGAAATTTCCAAGAGTATTTGGACTTATTTGGAACTCATGTTTATAAAATAAAAACACTTTCTTAACAATTTATTTAACTAAATTTGGAGCAAGAAGCTCTCAGTGGATGCATGAATCATGGAAGCCTTGGCAGATGTTTTGGAGTGTAGAATTCAAAACGCATTAGCAGCATGGCATGTCATGAAGTTTGATGTAAAACATTTCTTTTCCCCTTCCAAAAAGCCTTGTTTAGTTTCCATTGTAAGGCATGAACTATGGTGACAGTTCATAGCTCTAGGGAAACATCTAAAATCCATAAGTAGTATCTACCCAGACAGTGGAAATATAAGGCAATTATCTACATAATCAGTGTCATAAAAAAAAAAGCCTGGCCACCCAGCCATATTCAGATATCTAAGACCAAAGTGGATATTTACCTGTTAGCTTTATTTCATTTTCCATGCCTCAAGTGCTACAGAAGATCTCCTGACCTTTGCTACATCACCCCCCTCCTTGACTTCAACAGGTAAATGTTCTTCATAAAGTAAAAGAAATTGGTTACACTAGTCTTCTGAAGTGTCTCATAGTTTGCTACTGCAGGCACAGAGCCCCTCAGGTTTTTCTGGGACCCTACCTGGCCATTTATACATTCCTTTTCTCATCCCTGGCCTCTGAATTTTCCCCTTCATCCTTTGTTTTTGTTTTGTTTGTTTGTTTTTTAACCCAGGGTAGTATCGTATCAAATATACTGTAAGTGGAGAGTTAATTTTTAAAAAGAACAGCTCGCATACCTAAAAATAAGACATGCCTCATTATCTTTTTTCGACTGTGTTCTCCCCTAAGCAGGTTTTTGTCTTTCTCTTTCTCTTTTCTCTTAGCATTGGACTTCTTAGGAAACAAATCAGCCTTTTCCAACTTCTCTTTTCTTCTTACCCAGTTCTTCTTATTCGGCTACTATTGTTGATAATACCACCAATTACTCTCTTGATGCACAAGTCAGGCATTAGTTTTTATCCCTCATAATACCTAACCTCTCCCTAGCATTCCATATTCTCTCAGCACCTCTTTGAAATTCTCTACCTCCGTCTTCCTCAGATTTCAAGGTACCACTCTTCTTAATGCGTTTTCCTAGCTTTTTAGTTTCCTTAGAAATTCTAGCCACTTTTCCCAACCTGGATTCCTCCATTCTGTTTTCTGGTCAACCGATTAGCTCAATTTCTGGTTTCCCTTTTGCCATTTTTTTGCACTATTTTGTACCTGTATTGGACCATTACTGTCAACTTTAAAGGGTTTCTTTTTCACCTAAAAAAATAATTCCTAATTCCGCAATACTTACAAGCAAAAGTGACTCCTTGATTTATAAACATAATGATCATAAATGCTGCTTTACATAGATCTAAATGCTTTTATTCACCTAAGCTATGCCTGAGTAGCAAAGTTGAAGAAAATAGTGATCTGCAATTGCAATAGCTGTTTTGACTGTGTTTATGTGGTGCAGATCTCATGTTAATTGTTCTGAATGTATATTTTGATTTCACAGTATTCCTATGATGTGACCTTACTGGGACCTTCATAAACTGACCCTAGAATTGAGGTTAGTGACTTGTTTGAAATCATTCAGAGAGCAAGTAGGACATCCAAGAGATGAAGATTCCATGGTTTAAACACTAGCAGCAGCAGCTGGAGGATGGGTAGCAGGAGCAGCTCCTTGGCGGGACAGCCCATGGTGGGCTCAGTTCTGCCACCTGGGACCCAGGACCCTAAGAGTGAGACACGAGATTCATCACAGTGCCATTGGTCTGCCCACAGCCACTCCAGGATTCTAAGAACCTTGCTGGGGGGGGGGGGCACCCCAAGGAAGACCCAAGGAAGTGCTGGTGGTGGCCTTCAGAGCTTGACCCAGAACCATCCCTCCTGCCAAGTGTGGTGCCAAGAAGGGGTATCACACTTGAAGAGGACAAAGCGGCCAGAGCCCTTCCTTATGCTCCTCCCTCCACTGTTGGCTCCCAGTGGGAGGCCATCGGGACTTATACTGGTTGTGGGGGGCCCTAGGACCCCGTGTCCACCACAGCCTTGGCTATTGGTAGGGAAGCCCTCCAACTGTTTGAAAACAACAATGCAGGCGGACAAAATCCCACCCACACGTGGGAGCTCACCTCCTCCGAAGCCCCACACCTATCCCAGAGACCTGAATTTAGTCTCCCCAGCCCTCCACAGCAGACAGGTCTAAGCCCTCAGCTGCTGACAGACTGATCCCCTATTTGCACAGCTAAGCATGTACTCCAAAGGCTGTGTCAGCCACCTGAGAGCTGAGAACCAAGCGAGGGCCAGAACGCAAACAGACCCTTGTAAACCCATGGGAGCCTACCCCTACTGTCGTGTCCCCATCTCTGAGGCCTGAATCTAACCTTCCCACCCACAGCTACACACAGACTGAGCTCCTTTCAGCTAGCCTGGGGCCAAGTGCATGCACAGGCACTTGCTGGCCGGGGGACCCAGTGTGGGCTAGCCCAGACAAGCCAAAGGGCCCGAACAGGCCAAATTTGGGCCACAGCCCTGACAATCCCATAACCTAAATGCATATATCACAGCAAAAGATTACAAGATTCCTGATCAACCAAGACAACAAATAAAAACCCCAAAGCCAGCAACAACCCAGAGGAGGACCTCAGTGAGAGTGAAGAAGAGATGGAGGACAGAAAACCCCAGTGAAGAAATGATGACAGAACTGGCCAATGAAATAATAGGGAGATGCAAAAACAATTTCAAGAGTAAAAAGAAAATGACAAAGACGATCCAGGACTCCCCAAAAGAAGCGGAGATAAAAAAACAGAAACACTATACAGCTCATTAAAAGATGAAATTAACACTATGAGAACTGATTTCAAGGAAGAAATCAGAAGTATAAAAGGTTCAATTTTCACAATACAAACCACAGGTAACAGAATAAATGAAAGGGAAAGTAGATTATCAGGGGATGAAGATAAAACAAAGGAGCTATGATAAAAAGTCAAAGGTATGGAAAAAACACTCAGAACCTACCAAAGAGAAATCCTAGAACGAGCAGACTCAGCTAAGAAGTCAAATCGAGACATAATTGGAATTAAGGAAGGGGAAGAATTTAATAATAAAGGCACTGAAAACCTTTTCAGTAAAATAATAAAACTTGCCCAGTCTTAAGACAGAAAATCTCACCCACCCAACAGAAGCATATAGAACCCCTACTAGGCAGGATCCAAGAAGAAGCATATCTAGACACATCATGGTAAAAAACAGTAGACTTGAATAGCAAGAAAGTGACTTTAATTGCTCCAAAATCAAAGAAAGAGCTGTATTACAAAGGAAAGAAAATCAGAATCACTGCAGATCTCTCCACACAAACCTCCAACACAAGGAGAGCCTGGAATGGTATAATTCAAACCTTGAAGATCAACAACTGCCAACCCAAACTGGTGTACCCAGAAAAGATATCATATATATTTGATGGTAAAATTAAAACCTCCCATGAAAAACAAAAATTAAAGGAATTCATAAACGCTAAACCAAAATTACAAAGAATACTAACGGGAGGAATATAATCTGAAGAAAACAATCAAAACCAAGGAAACGCATCAGACAAAAATCACTAGAATACCAATTTAGTAAGCACAAGAAGAGGAAAGAAGCAAATTCAGGAAATCAAGAGATAAAATAAAACCAAATACTTAGAGTCATCTGATATTCATCAAAGAAGCCAAGGACATGCAGTAGGAAAAAAAAAAAAGCATAGCCTATTCAAAATTGGCATTAGGAAAACCGGACAGCCATATGCAGAAAACTAAAAGTGGATCCTTGCTTGTCGCCACGCACCAACATCAATTCAAAATGGATCAAAGACCTCAGTGTCAGACCTGAAACTGAAAATACTGCAAGAGAGAGTAGGAGAGACATTCAGGCAGGCATTCCTAAATAGAGTCCCAGGGCACAATAGATAGAAGAGAGACTCAACAATTGGGACTGCATTAAAATAAAAAGTTTATGCACAGCTAAGGACATAGTTACTAAACTAGAAAGATAGCCAACCAATTGGGTAAAGATCCTCACCAGCAATACATCAGACAAAGGCCTAATATCCAATATATACAAGGAGCTCAAGACACTAACCCCTGCCAAACTTAATACACCAATAACTAAATGGGCAAAGGAGCTGAGAATTCTCAGAAGAAGATGTCAAAATGGCAAAGAAATACATGAGATAATACTCATCCTCCCTGGCCATAAAGAAAATGCAAATCTAAACAACCCTGAGATACCATCTTAGATTTGCCAAAATTTTGAATTCTAACAAACAAATGCTGGTAAGGAAAAAGAATCCTACTGCACTGCTGGTAGGAATGTAAACTAGTACAACTACTACGGAAAGTAGTTTGGTAGTTCCTCAAAAAAATGAAACATAGACATACTCTATGACCCAGCCATACCACTCTTTGGCTTCTATCTTGAACATCACAAACCAAGATATGATAAGGACACCAGCACATCCGTGTTCATTGCTGCACAATTCACAATAGCCAAGATATGGAAACAACCCAGACACCCTACAATAGAGAAGTGGATCCAAAAAATGTGGTATCTATATACAATGGAATTTTATGGTCATTAGAAAGAATAAAAAGTCATTTCCAAGGAAATGGATGGAACTAGATCAAATCATATTAAGTGAGGTAAGCCAAGATCAGAGAGACAAACAGTGCATGTCCCACCTAATATGTGAAAATTAGATCTAAAAGGCATGATAGAAAAAGCTGAATTTTAGATACCTACATACAGTGGGATTAAAAGAGGATAGTATTAGGAGAGAATCACAAAGGTGCAATACTCAAGCACCTCCTATGTTCAAAGCAATATGCTTACTGAAGTGAACTCTATAAAGATATGGAAACAAAGGACTTTTTTCTTAATTTTTTAATTTGTTGTCTATTCTTTACCTCATATATTGTATATTCACATGCACATATGTGGAAGGGTGGAAGGAGGACACAAGATCAGAGGAAAGGGTGGAAAAGTGAAGCAGTGGAGTGCATGAAAATGAACTATGCAACTGGTTGGTAGAGATGGGAAAGAATGAAGGAATAGATGATATTATGCAAAAGGAAATGTACTTATTTCCAGATGTATGTAATGGTAACCCTGCTACATATCCCCTCTAAAATAACACTAAAGTAAATTGGGGAAAAAATCATACATTTTTGCTATGGTGTACCTACAATGTCATTTGTGACTCATATTGACTAAGATCTGAGCCTGGATTCTATACCAAGGCCTGCCCTCACTATTCTTCTCAGGGCTGTTTGCCACTCTTATTGTAAATCCTGGGTTCTGAGTGTGCCTGGAATTCCTGAAACTGGATTTGACTTTCTGGAGCTCTCTGCTGACTTCTGGGGCATGTGCAAGGCTTCTTTCCTGAATCTACTTGTAAGATAAACTGTCAGAGTCCCAATCTCTGGCTAAGCCCAGGTATCCTCAAGGTATAGGTAAGAATTCGCAGAAGTATACTTGAGGCTTCATCTGTGAGATAGGGCTTAGCTGGAAAGAGAAAGGAAGCAAATGGCTACCAGAGGTTTGAGTTGGGCACTCTGCTGTACCACAAGCTGGCACAGAAATGCAAGAAGTCTGAGCACTCTGAAAACTTAGACCCCAAAATTTAAAAGGTAAATGTTTGCAAGTGGAAAACAATTTGTAGTTCTCTAGCTTGATTCAAAACTTTAAAATCTTTATACCTATGTCTGTTTTTCTACTTCTTCCTCTTGTAAAAATTGTTTAAACATTACAAATGCAAGAATGACACGAAACAATGATCTGGAATTAAAATATCTAAGAATCAGTACTCGGGACCTTGTTACACTTCAGGCTTGGCAGGGAGTGGCCTGAGAACCTGAATTTCTACCACACTGCCTGGTAATTCTGAGCCTGCTTGTCTTTGGGCCACAGTTTGAGCATCGAGGACCTAAATGCAAATGATTGGGCATCCCCTCTCCCAATTTCTGGTTTCGGAAGTCTAAGTAGGACCCAGATGGTGAACAAAACACAAATGTTTTAAGAAAGAACCAAGATGGTGCCAGGAAGGTGATGTGTGCCCGCATGTTGAGCACAAATGCTCGGGAGCTTGTCAAACTTTCCTCTGCACACAGATTCCTAGAGGTTGTGTTAAAATGTAGCTTCTTAGTTTGGGAGGAGTTGCCTTTCTGGTAGGCTCCAGGTAAAGCCTGTTTTAAATGGACCTGCCAAATACTCTCCAGGGAATAGGGGACCATTTGGGGGTCTTGAACATTTGACTATTTTTCATACAATTTACTTCATTGTGACATAAGGGCTACGAATGCAATTGCAAGCATAATGTCTATGTTCAGTCTCCTCAGTTCTTTGTCTCACCTCCTTCACAAGGATCTGCAAGGCCTTTGTGTAACCCCAGATATGACAGTGATCACTCCTGAGAGTATCTGCAAATTATTTAAAAAGTTAGGAAGACAAATGAAGAACTTCTGAGTGCAAAGATAGCGTGACTATGCAATGTTACGAAAATACTTTAGAGTTGTTCATCTCTATAGTGAGGTGAGGAGAAGAGTTTACTATACGTTCTCAACTACTGGTGCCTTGTCACCATTTTACCCACACAATGATCTTGAGACAGACAGAGCAACTTGCTTAAATGACAGAGAAAATAATGAATGCACGTGAGAGAGTTGTTAAATAGCATTAATGGTCTCAGTTAAACTGTCTGGCATCTATTATTTACAGTATTTCTCACATTTACTTTTGGCACAATAGTCTGTTAGTAGATTACATACTATGAGCAGGAAAGGAGCTTTTGAATTGGATTTATTTCATGCAAGCTAGAAAGTTCAAACTGATTTATCCATGTACAATGGAATAAGATTCAATGATCCTTGAAGAGGCAAAGCTGAAATAATTGAGGACCAGAAGCCTGAAATATTACAGGCCGTTCGTTCATCTTAGAAATCTCACACTATTAATGAAATTTCTCCAAATTCATTAATCCCATTCAATGGCAGCTGATACAAATCCACTAGGACTTTTGGGTGATACAAAATAATGAGCCATAATACCCTGATACCCCAGAAAATAATACAATTATTTTTACTTTGCAAGAGCTTTCAATTAAAAGAGTTTGAGATTTTGAGCTGACATAACTACAAATTTAGCAAAAAAGTAGGCATTTAATGATAGAGTTCACTTTGGTGGTTTAGGTTTTATTTTGAATGTTTGTTTTGTCTTAAAAACACTAATGCTGAAATGTTGTCTCAAATCTTTATTTTTGAATCACTTATTATATTGCCATAAATTATAGGGTGCCATGAAGACCAGATTTACAAGACAGCACACTTTACTGTCTCATTTTTCTATAAATAGCATGACACTTTATGAAATAAGAATTATCATAGAAGTTACTCTTTTTCCTCCTATAACTCTAGTTGCAAACACTGAGCAAATGGCCTTCCTCCAAGTAGCTCAGTAGACTAGGCCAAATATAGGCATCTAATGGGTAGAGGTTAAATGTAGGAAGTCTGAGAAAGACAGTAATCTATAATTTTGCCACAATTATAATGTTTCCTTTAAATAATAGTCCAGTCCATGGGGTGAGTGCTAACAAATGCCTTTTAAAGATGCTCTTATTGCTTTCATTGTTTTGATGCTTTAGAGCTTTCCACACATGCCTTGAGAAACAGCAAAAGACCTGGGCCATGACCTTCAGTGGTTTGGAGGCTGTGGGTAACAATCAGCTGGAGACCTCAGTTCATCACCCAGGGTGGAGTACATTATTGTCTAGAATGTCAGGCTGGTCCACATTTACAGAAAGCAAAAATCACAAAGTTGAAACTCAGTCCAGGATACCTAGACCTTCATCAAAGTCCCACAGCAGACAGAATAGAATGTTAGGCTCATTGGGGACTCAAGAAAAATCGTGTTCTTTTTTCAGTGAAGAAAGAAGATAACTGACAATACTCCATTTAAACAATTTCAAGTGTATCCCATTTACGTTTACACAGTCACATCCTGCTTTTGCAAAAGGCAAATTGACCAGTGAAGCTGTCTCTCTTGAGTAAAGAACACATAGCACTGTGGGCATAGTATAGACAGAATATGGCCTAGGTTCCCAAATCCAAAAAAAGTACGTAACTTGTCAAAGGAATGTGAACAAGGAAAGTGATGGGCACCTCAATAATTAGACCTGTGAGCTAAGAGTCTGAGGTACATTGATCACAAGATTCAAAATCTGTATTTAATCTAATATCCTGGAAACAAAGAACTGTCTGACTGGAGGAAAAGTCCTCCTTGGGATCAGCTGATAATGTGAACAGTCAAACACAGACAACTGTCCCAAATAAATTTTATTGGTGTATTTCAGGAGACTCCTGCTTCTGTCCCCCGGTCACATGCTGTACCATTATGGATTGGGATTAGGCATGGGATCCTCTGTTTTGCCAAGTTGCAAACCCACACAAAATTGTAGGGTTAGAGTCTGGAACTCCAGCTTTTTGGTGTGGAGTTTTTCTACTTATGGCAAAATGTGGCTTCCTGGAGGGTGAGTTAAGATACCTCAAAGGGAAAGAATTCTTCTAGGGGAACATTTTGATAATTCAAGTGTAAATAAATATAAATCCAAAACACATTTTTAATTAAAGGGAAATTGCTTAGAAAAACACACTGATATTCAGGCCCCATAACATCACTCACAATCCCAAACGAAGTTCCAAAGGGGCAGGTAGTTTTGCAGTGACAGGAGTTATAAAGCCCACTAGACTCATGCTAGATTGGCTCTCTCGTGCGTCTCAGGGCTATGGTCTCTGAATATTTGTATGTATATGTACATAAACTGTATATGTATACAAATATAACAATTATATTATATAAATACAAATAAATTATAAATATGCATTTAGTAAGGCAATAAAGAATAAAATTATTGTTCTAAATCACACTAAATCATGTTAAGTAAAATAGAAAGAACTGATTTTAAAACATATGTTGACATTCCCCCACACCAAACATACCAAAATGTTGGTACCTTTTAACAAATGTATGAAGTGATCTTTTTACAAGCAAGTTCTCCATTATCCAAGAACTCTCTGTTCTTTGAAAGCCACCATTTCTTTGCATTTTCACCTGTTCTTCACCCATTCCGTCACACCAAAGGCATTCGAATTACTGTACATGAAATATGAAAATTTAGTTCAAGCTTTCCTTTCTCTCTTAAGCTGTGCTTCTTGTAGCTTTTGCGATATCTTGTAATTGTTTCATAAAACGCTTTCAAACCTATCTTCTCCATATATAGATACATAAAAATATGTATAATAAGCCACCATTCACAGGGAAAGAAAACAGGAACAATGACAAGGGGGATATGAAAAGGAGTATTCAGTTGCCCTCAAACATTTGTAGTAATCTATCTATGGCCTAGTATTTTTTTTTCTTTAAGCCTGGCTTCAATAAGGAAACCCAAAGCACCAATACATAATCTCTTAGAGAGCACTTACACCAGCTGCCTACAAGGACAAGCAGAATTTCATTATTTGTTTTTCTATTTATATATTTAAAAAAAAGCTTCAGAAACGTAGTTTGTAGAAATAAAGTGATTAAAATGAGTATATAAAAGTGAGCCTTGATTTTTTTTCTCAAGAACATTTCTGGAACTCTCTTCTACCTTTCTTTTTCTACTGTATATGTATCTACCTCCCCTACTAGGTTGAATTCAAGTAAACAGATGTATCTTACTCTTTTTGATAACCTCACTATTAAATAATAGACTTGAAGTTCACAGGAGGTACTCGATAAATGTGATTCATGAACATTTCTAAAGCAGAGGGTTTTTGTTTTGTTTTGTTTTAAAGCAGAGGTTTGTGTGTGCAAAAAGCATGATTCTTCTCCAGGCTCCACAATGACAAAGAAATGTGTTTTCTTTGAAATCCATCATAGTTTGTAGACCTACTGTGAATTCCAGAGTTCTATATAGACCTCTCCTCCAACAGGTGTGTATTTATATAGAAATATGCAACAACTGACCTAAATGTTCAAGGTTCGAAAAGTAAGGGACTTTTGGTCACCTTTATCCTATAATTTATTACTGTTTTCTCAGTATTTAAAGTATCATCTTGTCAAGACAAGTAAACTTGAGATCTGAATTTTGTTTTAATTACTAATTGCACATACCGGAGATGATGTTTTTAAATGTACTTAAAAGTATTTTAAGTACAGCCTGTAAATTTTTATTAAAATTGTCAGCAAAGTAAAATTAATAAATATATCTGACTCATTTATTTAGACTGAAAATACTACTTTCATTTCTACATAAATTCCCAGAAATCATAAAAGTACACTTCAGGGATTTCAAAAGTATATTCTCACATATGGAAAAAAGCATAATTAAGAAATCAAAGATTTATTTGAAAAGTAATCAGAGCTAACTCTTCATATTCTAAATGTCAGTCTGTTTCTTATTTGTAATTGAGGAGCTTTTTCTATGATTGTAAATAAATATTAGTATTTAACATCAGTTTGCAAGAAGGTTTTACTTTTCAGAAATTAAAATGATTTCATTTTCTTTAATATTTAATGCTTACCATCCCTCTAACCAAGAGATAATTTAACAAAAGCAATGAAGACTTATGACTCCTTTTTCTTTAACAGAATTCTTTCCTTTTTAGGTTAATGATTAAGCACATTGCATGGTATAATTGGAGGAAAATGAGATTTCCCAGGCAGTGAATGGCTTTCTGATAGGTTACAAATTTCTTCTGAAAAGATAAGCTACTGTATTTTCAATTGGACAATCAAAATGTCATCTTACTTCAAAGGAAAGCGAGTAATAATTGAATCCCTTGACTGACTTTATATTTATGGCTATTCACTCATTATGGGATGCAATTGGACAGAGTTTTATATTCCTATGAAATGAATGCATTTCTTCTGCTCACAGATTTTTCTACATGAAGAGAGGTATTGTAGAAGAGACCAAATGAGAGGCATATAAGAACCAGGTCAGGGCAATAAACCATTTGTGCTAAGTATTTAGTTGCCCTTTCAACAGAAAAAACACTAACTAAACTTATGTTTTCTTAGAATTACCTTGTGCTTCAAGGCATTTTATTTTTCTTTAAAGAGTCTGGGAAACAGAGGATAAGAAGACACAGTATCAATTCTAAAGATGCACAGAACAGTTCAAAATTGTGCAACCCCCACCCCCACAAAAACAAAAAACTAAAATTTTTTTTTTTTGTATTTTTTTGTATTTTTTTTTTTTGGCCAGTCCTGGGCCTTGGACTCAGGGCCTGAGCACTGTCCCTGGCTTCTTCCCGCTCAAGGCTAGCACTCTGCCACTTGAGCCACAGCGCCGCTTCTGGCCGTTTTCTGTATATGTGGTGCTGGGGAATCGAACCTAGGGCCTCGTGTATATGAGGCAGGCACTCTTGCCACTAGGCTATATCCCCAGCCCAAAACTAAAATATTTTAAATTGAGATCTTTCTGGTGAAGAAGAGAAACAGCCAATTTTGTTCTCTTGGTGAGTCCAAGTATTTGGGAGGAAATCAAGGAAAGTGACTGAAACTATTATTCTGCTGTGACCTTCCTTAATCATGTGGTAGAGGACACATTGTGCGTCCTTCTGGAGACACTAGAAACTAACTTTTCCATTTAGCTCAAATTTATATCTCATTAGTTATTATTATTATTATTATTACTGCCATTGTGTAACACTTATCAAATATCACTGCTCTTGGCAAATGTCACATGTTTCTTTTAAGTGGAAGGCAAACTCTGATTCTTAGCACAGGGAAAAAAAATTCAGCCAACATTACTCTTGAACTACAATGCATATAATGTTCATGTGGAATTCTCCAAAAAGCTGCATTATACTCCTAATAAGTCTTTTGGTTGTCAGGTACCATAACTTTCTAAGGCTTCTTCTCTATTCACATCTTTAAGCCCTGAGTTCAAGAAGTCTTATTAGCTGCATGCTGGTGACTCACGACTGTTATACTAACTACTCATGACGCTGCGTTCTGAGGATCAAGGTTCAAAGGCAGCCAGTGCAGAAAAGTCCATGAGACTCTTATCTCCAATTAACCACCAAAAACTGCAAATAGAGGTATGGCTCAAGTGGTAGAGAGCCATGCTTGAGTGAATAAAACTAAGGGACAGCACCTAGGGCCAAGTTCAAGTTCTAGTGCTGGCACAAAAGAAAGCAATAATAAAAGAAATGACACAACAACAGAAAACTTCCTGTTGAGATACAGGTTGGTGTTATTCCAAGGTGATAAAATCTAGAAAGAATGAGCATAGTTTAGTATACAAAAATCATGCTCAGAACTTCATAGGAACACTTCATCTTTATAGGCAATGTATCTTGAGATGATACAATGGCCAGAAGATTCACAATCTAATATGAGGAGATGGGGGGCATAGACACGTCAACAGCACGCTCCCTGTACAGCTGACAGAGACAATGACACCTAGGGATCTCCAAGAGCTGGAGTGGATTGGAAATCAAAAGAGAAATTCTTCCCCAAAGAAGAATATAGTTAGGCTGGACTTTAAGAGATGAATGAAAATGAACTTGATTCAGGGGTGGAGGTAGAATGTCCTACAGAGGAGAAAAAGGTGTAAATTCAGATACAGAAGCAAGGAAGTGCATGGCAGCACTGTGGTGGCAGGCAGGCTGGTGGTCTAGATGAGGCTGTAGTACTGACAGCAATTGCACAGACTTTGAGGTTTGCTTTGATATTCATACTGACGACAGTGAACACAGTTTGAACTCGAACACTTTTTAAGTAGACAAGTGCCAAAGTATTTTTTCAAAGATAAAACTGCAGCGATGGAAGAAGAGTGCTTTAACTGACTTTGAGATGCCACAGTGATTTTACCTCTTCAGGTTAAATTCTTTTATTTGATTTTCAGGCAGGATGTATGGTTGACCTCAGGGCTTAGAACTTGTTGTCAGGCACTGTATGGTTCAAGCCACATCCTTGTCCTTTATTTGAGTGTTATTTTTAAGATGGGAGTCTTTCTCTATCTTGTGTTTTGGCCCAGCAGGTAAGGAGTGTAGACATGACCCTTCCACTAATGGGATAACAGATGTACACCTATCTGAAATGGGAGCTTGCTAAACATTTGTCCCAAGCTGATCTCAAACTGTGTTCCATCCTTCTTGATCTCTAACCCCTCCGTAGCTGAGAGTAAAGGTGTAAAACTTCATAGCAACCCAGGCCTAATGAGTAAGCACAGTAACATGTTGGATGAAGGCTTTGAGAAAATAAAGACTACTGTTGGGCTTTATTGGAATTCCTCCTTAGCCAATGGATTTAACAGAAACATGATTGTCCAGCCTCACAGCAGATAATGTTCTCTTCTTCAGTGGATAGACCCACGATAGGCTATTCGGTAAATCACTTTGCTTCCCATCTCAACATAAAAGTTATTGCCATAGTGTCACATCAGGATTTATTAAATATCCCTTTGATACCATACATCACATCAGTAATCATAATCCTTCAACAATTGCATTATGACCAGCAACTATTAGAAATATTTATTTTATGCATCTCATAACTCTAAGCACTTCAGTAAGCATACCCATGCATTATTGCATTCAATCTTCTAATGAGGCTATGAGGTAAAAATTCTCATCAAATCCTCATTTTGCATATAAAGGCATTGAGCCTTTAAAATGCAATATAATCTGCTTCAGAAGTAGCAGGCCTAGGGTAAGAACTGAGAACCACTTTACACCCAAGCTACAGTTCTTGATAATCTCAAATCCTGCCTGTTTAAACAAGTTCTCACAAAGCCTTTTTAACTTTTAACTTGTTTTATTTCTCTTCAATAGATGATATACTATACTTGTTTTAAGTGAACTTTTTATAGTTTGTTTTGTTTGTGTCAAATGGCCTTTTCAAAGACTCAATTCTGTTTTGTTGCAATTTTGGCTTTCTTGGTATTTTAAATCAGGACATTTCCTCCTGTGGAGTCCACACAAGACACTCTTGGGACATCCTTCCATTGCAGCAGAAGCTAAAAATGGAAAATTCAGGCCCCTTAACTGGACTTTGGCTTTCTAATTGCTTCTGTGGTCCTCTTGCCACATTCCCAGATGTGTGAGGGAGACAGAGGGGGCAGGGGTGGGGGGAGTGAAATGTTAAAATAAGGCTAAGAAAACAGTTTGTCCAACAGATGTTAACCCCATTTATAGTTTAAAAGTTCCTATTTTCATTCACTATTTAAACCAGGAACATTTTAATTTGTCTTCCCAACACTGAGTGTGAGTACAGCTCAGAAAGCTTTTGTTGTTAATATTTCCACCGAATTTTCTTTCTAGGCATAGGTCAAAGAAACAAATGGAAATATTTTCTTTTCATTTGACGCCTACTATTATTATAAAGCCTTGTTAGGACTGAGACAATTTGTTTAAATATGTCTTTTCAGTTAATGTACTTACCAGGACTATGTTTAATCAAGATTGAATAACTTATTGTTATGGCACAAATCCCATTGGAAAAGCAATGTTCCAGAGTCACATTTACATTTTTCTAATGGAATAATTGAAATCAATTATAAGTAGCCTTCCACCCCCCACCCCAAGTCATTCTAACAGTAATCGTAGTCCCCAGATGGAATTTATGAGACCTTAAGAAGCCGGTTGAATTTTGTCTAATAAATCAGCATAATCTCACTAGTTATTTATAATCAAGAGACAAAACCAATATCTACATACACTTTAAAGCTGAGTTTGGAAAAGTTATTTAGCTGACAACATTGAGTTTAAACATGTACATTTCCTGATCTCCAGCCCTATATTCAAATGTGGGCAGAGTAAAAGCTGACAGCTATGGGAAGAATATTGGTAGTAAAAGTCAGTGAACACTGGAGAAGCTGAGATACTTGCAAGCCAAACTCTTGTGCTGTAAAAGGGCAGTAAACCAAGAATAAAAGCCTAAGGAAAGAACAAAGAAAATAAAATCCTTGAAAAAAGTAAAGAATGACTTAATGTTTGTTGGGTGAAAGCTCAGGCTATGGCCAGAACGCATTCTTTCAGAAAGAATATTCTTTTCGGATTTTGTGTTGGTTACTTTGATATTTCTTTTTGTTTTCCTCATGGTGACACCTTAATTCTTTTTTCATGGGTAAAATCTATATACTTAAATGTAACTAGCTTGGTACTTTTCAGAGGGCCGACACAGGCAAACAGAACTCAGGAGGTGGTGAGTACTCTATTTATAATTGTGGAGATATATATCATAGGAGCAAAAGCAGAATGATGGTATTTATGATGTTGATGATTTAATAACATTTCATAAAATCATAGCATCTGAGACCTGGACATGACCTTAGACATGAAATTCTTTAAGTCTTTCTTTCTAATAGAAGAAAAACATGAAGTCAGGATCCAGTATTTAAAATAAACATATCTGTATATTTCTGTGCTGGATTCTTTGTTGTTTTTGTCAACTCTGTGATAAATCTAGGTATGTCAGAGATATTGAAAATAATTAAATATTAAAAAATAGTTTAGGGAATACATTTATTTGGCTGGGTCAAATTTTAAAATTCAACCCTAAAATATTTCTTTCTTTTAACCATATCAAATGAATATCCCACACTTCTTTCTATAAGAAATGTCTCAACTTCCGAACAAAATAGCTTTATTTAAAATTTTTTTTATCATATCAGCTATTAAATTTTGCCTTCCAACAACTCTCTATATAGACGTTTTGAACTGTTGTCAGAAAATATAATTGCAAAGATCTATGAACATGTTTGAAGAATTTTTAAGCATCTATGGCCTAAATAACTTGGTAACCAAAGCAACATCAAAAGAAATTTTACCAAAGTTATTTCACAGCCCCAAAATATTTAATAGTGATAATTTAAATTTTTTAAATTCTTTTTTATTTATTTTGTATTATCATTAAACAGTTGCCGGAAATAATTTTCATTCAATATATTATGTTTACGAATACAATGTTTCTTGGTCAATATCACCCCTTTGCATGTTCTCACTAGAGATAAATATTTTAATACTGACTTTTATCTGCAATATTTATGGAGTTAAACTATCTGTGGAAAGGAAATCAAGAGACTAATCAAGATTGTTTTATAAATTTATATATACTACATATTAAGTATTACATCATTGTAATGTGCTGTATTATCAGTTACATGTATTTTAAACCAACATTGCAACTATAAGTATAACAGGGACTTAAAACCATAGGGTTTGGGGGCTTATTTTTGTCTTTTCTTTTTCTAGAAATTTTTAGGACTTAAGATTACATATCATTATGACTACTGTGAAACATATTAAAAGACTTCAGAAATCTAATGATTTTTAATATGCTCACAAATAGTATTTTAAAAAGTCGTTATGGCATTTTTCTAGTAATACCATCAGAAAGAAATATAATAATCATGGAAATAAATAGATGGAAAGATATTCAATTGGACACCTACTTGCTTCCTCATTGAGATTGTAGGTTAAGGGGAAAAAAGCAAATCTTCATTTGATAACTCTTCTAAATGAGAGAAACCAGGGCGTACTCCTATTCTTCTAAGGAGTAACACATCTAGGAAATCAAAGACAGATAAACAGGACATTAATTACAAGGAGTAAATATGGTGTTTTCCTACAGATTCCCTGAGCTGGAAAGCCCTTAAACAGAAGGCGAAAAAAAGGATGAATAGTTCAGCACAAGAAGGGAACTTATTCAACAAACAGCCACATGATTAAAGACTTTATTACCAATTACAATTAAACAGAAAAATAAACAGTTTCCTTTTAGCTCGATAACCATGTGGCTGAAGGACAAAGACTGTCCTGAACATATAATTTCTGTATCATCATAACTTAGCAACACAGACATTTTTAGACAATAAAGCCCTATATTTACAATGAAAGTGAAATAACTCCAAAGAAACCAAAAAAAATCCTTAGAAAAATTCCAATTTTGCATGCCCTGGATTTATAAGAGAAATGTGAACTGTTACAGATAGGAAGAAGAGAGCAATGGGAAAATGTTTTAGATCGCCTACAAAACAGAAAAAGCAAGTTAACAAAGTTTTGCTTAATATTTAGGATTATTTTGCTGTGCATAAATTTAATTCTGTAGTTTTTTGGGGGGATCAGGTATCTGGAAATGTAATTTTTGATCATATCCGGGGTCTCAAAAATGTCACATGTAAAATATGCAAACAGAAAAAAAGTAACCATCAGCATGCATATGTATGAGTGTGAGTGTGTGTGTGTGTGTGTGTAAGAAAAAAGTCAGAACCTGAGACAAAGACAGAGAGAGAGACTTCAACTTCTCTACAATATTGATTTTAAGAATTATCCCCATAACACAAGAAAGGGAATTTTAGATAATAGTCTTCCCACTAAGTTAATTTAAAGCTATGGTAGAAACCAATTTTAAAAGAAAACAAACCTGTATTTTGAAGTAAGAGGTATTTTTTCTGACACTATTTATTAGATACATTTAGTTGGAAAACTCAGAATCCTTATCTTGCTGTTCAACAATTTAAATTGATTCCTAATAGCAAATAAGTCAGGTAACTTGCTTGGAGCTATATTGCTCTCCTTATTAGAAGAAAAGTGATAAGAGAAAAAAATTGTCTCTCCCTAAAATTCCCTTGCTAGGAAAGAATAAAAGGAACCAAACCTAATTAATTTTGGCCTCTAAACAAACCAAAGTATTACTTCCCCTTGAACCTTATAACCTTCCACTGAACAAACATATTCTAGAACCTTTCTTCCTCTGGTTAGATGATTTTCCAGAATTTAGAGGCAGGTAAGACTCAAGTTTGGCAGACTCCAAAAAATGATTGTCTGTTCTACTTCTCACCTTACCATCCTGAACAGTTTTTTGTAAAGTGGTGAAACTCCAATCTTCCCTCTGTAAAAGCACAGGCAATAAAACGACCATCAGATTACTCATGAGGATTAAAAATGATCAATGTCAGATATTTCACAGAAGCCCCTAATTTCTCTTCCTATCTTTTACATTCTCTTCTTTTCCTTTTTTTCCCTCCTTCTTAAAAATTATCTTGGAAGGATATGTATGTGTGTATATGCCCTAATATGTATATTTTTTCAAAATTAAAGTTAATAAAAATTAATTTTGTTCCAATAACTTTAAGCTTTCTCTTGGGCTCTGAAACCTAAACTTTGGGAGCATCACTATTTTAAATGATACGATTCTTTCCTTATTGCATACTCACAACACACAAATCATTTATTTTATTTTGTACAATGGAGGAACTTGTGCACCAGAGTTAATTTATATGGGAAAGATATTTTACTTTTTTAAGGACTTATAATGCAATGCTTAATACTAGAAAAACCAAACTAAAATTAGAGCTACTTTGTTTGATACCACATAACAACTTATAAAGAGAAAAAGTCTAAAGCTATCTATTACCTTTTTTGTTTCTTATTTTCTCTGCCCAAGTAGAATACAAGGACTGTTTGGACTAAAGCATATGAACTATTATAAGGCAACAGAATTTCATTGTCCCTAGATCAACTAATATTTTCCTGAGTAGCATTATGAATTTATTATCAGGTGACTTCTGATTTTATGAATAGAATAAATGTGGTTATGTTTAATAGTTCTGTGCTTTTTAACTTAAGAGAATTTTTAAAAAATTATTTGCAATAAAAAGTTACTTGATTTACACTTCTGAAAAAGAAGTCTTATACTATGTGAATAATTAGGATAGTTAGTGAAAAAACACAAAGCTCTGGTACTCTGAGAGTAAAAGTATTTATTATGGCCCATCTCAATGGGAAGGGCCAATGGGGTGGGAACCTTTGGTTTCTCACGGATGTTGTACAGCATGTGGTCTGGGTTATCTGTTAACTCAGGAACATAAGCAGTGAAGCAGTGTTTCTTTTGTTTTTAGTGCATCCCCCAACTCTCTCTTGTTGAAGAACAAGCAAAATGTCCTCATGACTTTTGCCATTGGAAATTTTGTTTCATTGTCTCAAGGAAGTAAGAGTCATTGCCACCAATACATTTTTTTAAAAATATCATTCCTTAGAAGATTTTTATATCATTTCTTAAACTCATTGAGTATCTTTAAAAGTAAAATAGGTCATGTTTGCAAAAAAAATAAAAAGGTGTGTATGAGAATCTAGATCTGAAAGCTATATGTTTGCCAAACTCCAACAGAGAAAGAGTGAACTGTAGAAAAAGGAAGGCTTATTCGATGAGATCACTAAAGTCCACTGGGGGAAAGTGGCTGCCATTGTTGGGCATCATTTTAGTTCACTGTAGAAAATGTACCTGTCTCTCCTCTGCCCCATTTTTTTTTAAACCCAAATCCATTAACTTCATTGTATGGTGGTAGTTAACAACATTCAAGCCGTGAATCACTGAGAACCGTGATTCTTGAAAGTAAAAACACCTCATCTTATTTTTGTTTGAATTCTACATCCTGGCTGAATCTCTTGTACACTGCCAGCCTTCCAAAGAATGGCTGCTCTGTGAGGGCCTGAAGGGCAAAAGTACAATGCTCAGTGATCCTAATTTTATAAGGATCTAAATGAACTTACCATAGTACTTAAACCTATCAAATGTTGCAGATGGTATCCTAGTATTTAGGTCTGTCTGTTCACAAAGAGATCCTAATGTTTTGTCAAAAGTTAGGAAAAAGTATATTTTACTATATCCCATTCTTATTCTCCAGATAGTAAGTAGAGTTTGGTTGATCATATACTCATACACAGAATTTCCAAGCTTAAAGGTAACTTTTTTATCTGATTGCTAATTAAGGTTAAGGCTTTCTGTTTCAGAAACCAGAATTTTCATTGTGGCTATTGTGAGCTATAACTGTGATTGATAACAAGATACAATTTAGGCTTATACTCTTAAACCAACACAGGAACAGAGAAAAACACCCAAGTAAGCGCAGGGAAGCTTTTGGTCCAATCAGAATAAATTTGTTATTAACTGTATGATCACTTGGCTTTTATAAGAGGTATATACTTTCCATCTTCTTCCTTTAGGTTCTGAATTAGGCTACATTAAAAAAAGATAATAATAAGTGCTTACATTTTGACTTGTTCAATACACCTAGCCTTTTGTAGATCAAACGTGTACATTTTTTATTCTTAGACATCGTCTATTATGATCAACAAAATTTCTATTCCTGTACCCAAAGCTTTAGAAAAAACAATGCTATAGACTAGGAGAAGAATGGAAAGTGGTCAGTTTCATGGTAAGGTAGTTCATATTTTCCCACATTTTCCATTGAAAAAGAGTTTTAGAAATTTGCAATTTTAGGGCATCTCATAAATACATGTATTACTTCTTATTGGGCATGCAAATTTATGCACAATAATAACTAAGAATGAGAGAAAGAGATGGGGGAGAACACCATATTTGATATCTAGATGGATAAAAATCATGAGACACAAGCAAATTAAAAATAATTCAGAAGGTGAATTAGCAATACACACATAGATAGGAGATAGATAGCTGACTCCCAGAGGATATATCTAAACACCTTTTTCTAGGTTAGAATTTTCTAATCAGTGTTGTAACAAAATGTAGATCATCTATGGGTTGAGCCTAGATAATATGGCCAATTTCTACTCTTTGATTTAAAAAAACAGCCTTACAGAATGGTATTACTGAGATTTTTCTGCCACTGATTGTCCCAATAGTTAATGTAGATTATAGAACAAAAATCAGGTAGGCTAGAAAGACTTTGTCTTTTCTTGTGTTTTTTTTTCCCTAAAAGTTAGAATTCTGTCTAGTTTTCAGTGCTTGGAATAAGCCCAGGGTGGCTGTTGTCACACAACTGTTGAAGTTTTACATGACCAATGCACATGTCTTCTGGAACATGTCAACACTTCCTGTTATTAGGTCAGAACTTGCCTGACTAAGCAAAACCAAATGGCTTGTTCCATTCAAATCACTTCAAATAATTTTACGTACACAGTAAGTGAGTGCCTACTATGCTGCTCATTATATTACTCTCATAGAACTTTAGTATGAAAATATTTCAGGAAGGTTACTCATAGAAACTCATAATGGAAATTGAACTCGTATAGTTCCTTTGGCAAATAGTACATTGGCTGATACACTTTCACTCTGCTACTGTGAAAGCAGTTTCACCTCTATCAGCCACAACCACAGAATACATACTGTGTCTATATGTGTCTATATGTCAGTATGTGGTTATTCATTGTTAAAATTGCAATGATCATGAATACTATTATGATGGTAGTATTAATTAAATAATATTTCATTTAAATTTTGTCAAAACTAGAGAGTTGGGGCTGGGGATATGGCCTAGTGGCAAGAGTGCCTGCCTCATATACATGAGGCCCTGGGTTTGATTCCCCAGCACCAAATATACAGAAAATGGCCAGAAGTGGTGCTGTGGCTCAAGTGGCAGAGTGCTAGCCTTGAGCAAAAAGAAGCCAGGGACAGTGCTCAGGCCCAGAGTCCAAGCCCCAGGACTGGCCAAAAACAAAACAAAAAAAAAAAACAAAAAAAAAAAAAAACTAGAGAGCTAAAAATATCATTATTAAATAAAACTTCACTAAGAAATAAAGATACCTGACTGCTAGAAATCTCAGAAATTTTGGCTGACACAAATGGCAGTGGCATAATAGTAGCGTATCAACTGATATGTTGTATATGATTCATGCGGGGTCTTAGCAATAGACCACATATTCTGAAGGGTAGATAACTCATGAGCAATCATGGTCAAAATCATTCTCATTTTCCTTTTTAAAATAGGCTGAAAAACTGACTTGAACTTCAAATTCATTGCTTACCTGACACTATTAAAATTTATTTTCAAGCAGTGTTTCCGTAGTGTAGTGGTTATCACGTTCGCATAAAATTTATTTCCACATCACTTCCTTATTTGCATTATTACCTTTCTTAAGGGAAAAGTTTGAAGATTAATTTTTTATATACTTTTATTACCAAATTTCCAATATATGTTGCATCTTGTAAATCCTATCACTGGCACCCCACCTATGACTTTTGTTCAGTGCCAGAGTAGTTTAGCAATTATTATAATGCCAGGTTGTTCTAGTGTTCCTATTGTAGATTTTTCACATGCTCAAACAGTGATGGTTTTCATGGTGCGTCATGAAACAGTTGAAGTGGTCTAGAGAATTTACTCAGCCACAGACCTCTAGACTCCATTTTCATGACTGCCTCACAAAATTATTGTCTTAGACTCTTTTCCACTGGAAACATTTATTACAGTATTTTCATGTACTGTAATTCATGCTTTTTCTTAAGGGTTACACATTTTCATTCTCTTCTTCTTAGAATCCTTATCGATTTTATAGGATTAAAAATGTTAAGGTTGCCAAACACTGTTGGATCATGCCTGCAATCCTATTTACTCAGGAAGCTGAGATCTAAGGAGGGCTGTTCAAAGGCAGCCAGTGCAGAAATGTCCATAAGACACTAATCACAAAAGGCCAGAATTGTGGCTCAAGTAGTAGCTTTAAGCAAAAAAGCTCAAGGACCTGGCCCTGAGTTCAACCCCTAATATCTGCATGCACACACACACACACACACACACACACACACGTTAAGAATCTCCAATAAAAATGTAAATCATTTATAGATTGGGCTCTCTTTATAGTCTGAGCTAACTTAAATAGTCAGCTTAAGGACTTCCAGGACGGTGGGTGGGAACAAGTAATCTACTACTGTGTATTTTTATACTACTGTGTATTTTTATATGATTGCTCATTCAATTTATTTTTATGAAACCTCATTCCATATATACTTTAGTTCACCAGGATACATTATAGTGTCCTTATTTTGATGAAGATTTTTAAGTAAAAGAACTACTTTGAATGTAATTGGAAAAAAGTACAATTATAGATTATTCTATGCTATATGCTATATAAATGCTATGTTGCATACTAAGCAATTTAAACATCATTAATAAAATTGGAACATGCAAACCAACGAGCAATGGCAGGAAGTTGTGTGTCTTACTTATGTTATTTTCAACTCTAAACTCCAAATGTCCTGAGTTTTTTTTTCAAATTTTTATTATCAAACTGATGTACAGAGAGGTTACAGTTTCATACGTTAGGCAATGGATACATTTCTTGTACTGTTTGTTACCCTGTCCCTCATACCCCCCTCCTTCCTCCCCTTTTCCCTTCCTCCCTGACCCCGGAGGTGTTCAGTTCACTTACACCAAACAGTTTTGCAAGTACTGCTTTTGTAGTTGTTTGTCTTTTTTACCCTGTGTCTCTCAAATTTGGTATTCCCTTTCAATTTCCTACTTCCAATACCAGTATACACCGTTTCCAATATACTCAGATAACATTACAGAGATAGTGTAGGTACAACCACAGGAAGGTGATACAAGAACATCATCAATAATAGAAGCTACAGATACACATAGGACGTTGAAAGTAGTTACAACTGTGATATAACAATCATTTCCATAACATGGAGTTCATTTCACTTAGCATCATCTTATGTGTTCATAAGGGTATAGCTATTGGGCCTTGTGATGCTCTGCTATGACTTGCCTAAACCTGTACTAATTATTCCCAATAAGGGAGACCATAGAGTCCATGTTTCTTTGGGTCTGGCTCACTTCACTTAGTATAATTTTTTCCAAGTCCTTCCATTTCCTTACAAATGGGACAATGTCATTCTAACTGAGTTTTTAGGAATTTGTTGGATAGACGTTTCCTATTAGATATAACAATGGTGTATAACTGAGTATTACAGTAACTTTTCAGATACAGACTCAGAATACAACACGATAATTAAGTGGCTCTCTTCCATCTGGCAAATTTCTAATCTTTCTAGTGACTGAAAATATTATTTTACGTGTGCATACCTTTTTTATTATAGTTGTCTTTCATTCTGTAGTGATCACCTCAGTTTGAATGCTGGCTAAACCTCTTGATGGAGGGATGATGCACAATCTTGGCATGTCAAAGCCTCTAATATATTGGCAGCCTTATTTCAGGGAAGAGGGGTTTAGTCTGAAGTGGTTGTGAGAGGGGTGGATGACATTTAACAGGAGTACCAAAAGTACTCAAGGTAGACAGACACATTAGTAGATCACTTGTTTATTCTTTCAGCATTGATTAACAATGCTTGACCAGTTTTTCTTGAGTCAGACCCCCCAGTTTGTGAATCTTGAACTAGGTACTAATGGCTCATACCTCAGGAAGCTGAGATCCAGAAGACTTAAGTTTAGAGCCAGCATTTGTAGACAAGTCCTCTAGGCCCTATCTTCAAAATAATAAAGAAAAAGCAGCGTTGTAAGTATGGTGCAAATAGTAGAGGACCAGCTAAGTCCTCGAGTTCAAGCACCAGTGCTGCCGAAAAATAAAAATAAAAAGGTAACGTTGGATTCAAAGCCATTGTCTCTCTTTGCAGTATTTTATATGGCAAGAACTGCATATTTTGTTGTGTTTTGCTGCACTATCCTGCAATGAATCTATCATTCCCTACCTTCTAAGCAGGTGCAGATCTCAGGCCAGACAGGGAGAATCATGTACTTGGTTTGAAAAGAAGAAAAAACACATTAATAAATCATCCCCTCTGCAGACACAGCTATCCCCTGAAAGTATATTACTTACCATTTTGTAGGAAAGGACACAGTTATAGGAAAAGAAAATACCTCCTTTTGGTTCTAATAAATGATTACTATTATTTATTAGGTTCCCACTATGTGTTAGACACAGGCAATATTTGAATCTCACCAGGCTGGCTGTCATCCTCACTTGTATATTTGTTCTAAAGATGAAATGAGGGAACCTTAAAACATAATTTGTCAGGTACTTGCCATGTAATGAGAACCAGCCAAGGTAATGAGTGAAAAATGTACTCATTTATTTCTTCAGCCCATCTTGCTTTTGTTTGTCTAGAACTGGTATCATTGTTGCTGTTTGCTATTTAGGACCATCATCCCTATGTGAATGATAAAATCTAGTGCAAGTTAATTTATGTGTAAGTTTATGGACTATAAATCCTCCCTTCATATTCTTCCCATCCATCTACTGAGTAATTTATGGCCATCAGTGTTGGTGCTTCCAAGATTCTCAAGAGGCCTTTGGGAATCTAAAGAGTATTAATTTCTGTCCAGTCTTATTTAGTAATAAAATATATAAATATACTGACACTCTTTTATTTCCTTGAAAATCAGTAATTATCACAATTACTTAGATCAACCCCCAAACTCCCTCTATTAGATAAAACAGAATTTTCTGTCCAGAACTCGGTATTTATTCATTTAAACTGGGTACTCTGGGAGAGTCTCCCTCTATTTAAGCAAATAAAGTTGTGACTCAGGAGCTGACTTAAGGGACTGCCCCCTGAGTCACCAGCTCAGACGTGACCCCAAATTACAAGCATCTGAATATCATTTGCTAGCCTCAGCCTACTCACTGCAGGGAAGTCAGCAAAGTTATAAACATACTGGATACCAACCCAATTGCCTAAATACAGAAGCCAAGCTAAAATGCACCCAAGTACTTACATTTCTCTTCCCTTTCACCTCCCAGGGCACTGTCCTAATAATATAAACCCATGTCCAAGTGTACAAATGATCATACTCTGATCCAAATCACTCAGTTAGCTCAGGAATCTTGTCCAAGAGGGTAGGTAGGTAGCTAATGGTAGCTCAGGGTTTTACATCTATTTTTCTGAATTCAAAGAGATTCTACTATCCTTATGTGTGTGGATTTTCCACATCCTCCAGTGGAAATTCATTGTTTAGTTATTTTCATGTATTTTAGATGAGACATCTGAAAAAGAAAGAGCAGTAGGCTGGCCATGAAGTATACTGATGAGTTTGTACGATATTGTGGATGTTAGTTATATTTTGAGTTAATTTTAGATCCTGAAGACATAGTTTTCCTTTCCATTTTTCCACATCAAACAATTAAAAAATTATTTATGGGTACTAGTACAATTATTTCTAAAAGTGGTAAGTCAGACAAAAAGGAACCTGAGACATGTGCTCAGAATGACCAATAAGGAAATTAAAGTTAAAAAATCATTTGAATCACCTCATTTCAAGTTATCAGAAGATAATGCCTTTTTCTTAATTCAGATGTCTATACTCTTTGGATGCCAATGGAAATGAATAATTCAAAAAATACTGAGAACAAACTTTCTCCCCTTAATAAAATAGGTTTTTGTTTTGTTTGTGTTGTCTAAGGGCTTGCGTTCAGGGTCTGGGTGCTATCCCTGAGCTCTTTTTGCTCAAGGTTAGCAGTCTATATACCACTTTGAGCCACAGCATCACTTCTAGTTTTCTGGTGGTTAATTGGAGATAAAAGTCTTTCCTGCCTGGCTGGCTTTGAACTGTGACCTTCAGATCTCAGCCTCCTAAATAGCTAGCGTTACAGACATGAGCCACCAGGGCCCTGCAACAGAATTCTTATTTTATGAGTCAAAATTCCTTACATTGAATGTGAAGTAAATGGGAGGTAATGCTTCATTAAAACAACTTTCTCCTGGCTGAATCAAGCAACCATTAAAACCTATGGAAATCCCATCTTAAGTGGAAAAAAAACATACTTAGACTTAAGAGTTAAATATCGTTGATAGTGCTGAGTATTTTTTATGGTTTCTCAGGAACACTTGGTTGTGCTCTGGTTCATTCTAAAGCAAAGATATGTCACTATGATTGATTCCAATGTTTTCACTCTAGAACCAATAGTCCAAAAAGTGAACATAACTAATAGTCCATGGATCTTATCAGGTGAATAGAGACGGTGTTTCCTTGAGTTCTGAATTTGAGTTCAAAGACTGAAACCCCTGTGCATTCAATCTTCCTCTACATAATTCCAACGTGGTGTAACAATGAAACCTTAGGGTACACGGTGATTGTAAGAGCATCATAAGTAGAGAAGACAGTGCTCACAGTGTGTCAGCATGTCCAACATGCACTTAGACCGATAGCAACAACCACCAACAAGGTTTATGAGGCATGTGGTATTAAATTTAATAGGTTATAAAGCATGATTAAATAACAAACATACTTTCATTACTCCATTCACAGTGAAGAGCCACACCTGGTAGGTTTAGCTCATAAATATGTGGTGGGGAACCCTGAGTGTGAGAACAGGAGCATAGGAATATGAAGCCACCACTGCAATCCCAGCATTCAGAGCAATGTCAGGATCAGTTTTGCTTCATCCTCAGCAAGCACTGTGCAAAGTGGTGGGGCACAGTTATTAACAGAGAGTTAACCTTCTCCCCAATGTAAGGGCATTTGGAAAATCCCATTGCTTTACACATACTCAAAGGGTAAATAGCTTATGAATCCTAAACTTCCTTTTTTCCAGATATTTGAGGGCAAAAACAACTTAGGGAACATTTTCAAGCTAGAACAATTTAAAGAACTGCTCTTTCAGGCCATAGAATTAAGAAAGCTATCGTTGGCATTTGTTGGCTTAAATCTAAAGTCAGACTTAGACAATTGGTGATCTGGAATCGGATAAGGCTTGCATTATAATCTTAGTTCCACTATGATTGTTGAAGTTATGTGAGTTTCAACAGAAGTTATAAGGACTCAAGCTGGATACCACAATTATTCTTCAAGATCTGTAGCACTGCTGACCACGCACCAGCTCACTCCCATCCCTGGGTATCCTTACTTTCTTACATATCTTACCTTTCTTCTTTTTTTTTTTTTTGGCCAGTCCTGGGCCTTGGACTCAGGGCCTGAGCACTGTCCCTGGCTTCTTCTTGCTCAAGGCTAGTACTCTGCCACTTGAGCCACAGCGCCACTTCTGGCCGTTTTCTGTATATGTGGTGCTGGGGAATCGAACCTAGGGCCTCGTGTATCCGAGGCAGGCACTCTTGCCACTAGGCTATATCCCCAGCCCCAATTCTTACCTTTCTGGAGACAGATATTACCAAACTGAGTAAAGAATATGGCCAGCAAAGAAAAGCTCATTCTAATTTGTAACATCTCCCCACTCTATAGCCTCAAGCTTTTTTTGTTTTCAGTTTCTTCCAGCATACCCTCTTGCCTGCTCCCTTCTCAAATTCAAAAAGACTTGAATGCTCTTGAAACAAAAGAGAAGTAATGGCCTGACATAATCTTTCAAGAAATGTAAGATTGAATCACAGTAGAGAAAGTAGAAAGGAAAATCACCAAATCTTAGTGTTTCAAGTGTTTAAATGCTCTTGCTAGCAAGCTCATCTAAGAATTATTATAATCACAACTGTTATATGGTGATATATGGTTAGTCAGCCTCTTCCTACTGCCAAAGAATTAGACTCACAGAAAAAAAAATTGTTCCAGTACTTAAAATATTTATATTAAAATTATATTTCTGTAACAGCATTACTTATTATAAGAAATGCCTGTGGCATTGAGCTAGAATGATGAATCTTCCTGGTAATGGGTTGAGTATCAGGACACACTGATTGCTGAATTGTTTTGATAAAAACAAGTTGTGAGTGTAAAATTAATTTGTCACTGCATACTAGTTCTTAGTTTGTGTGCTTTATCACGTGCTCTTTCATTTTATCTCACTTTATTCACTTTTGATGAAAGAAATGGAACTGGGACCTAAAGAACTTAAAATTAGAACAACAAATACAGTGCTTGGTATGTTCTCTGAGCTAAATCATTCTGAATAGTTTAAAGACCAAAATATGTATCTTTCTGTCATTGAACATTTTCATACAGTACCATAATATTTTTATTTTGGCAAAAAGAGGAATGCCGACATTAGGCATTAGAATAATATGATCTTAGAAGAGAAGTTAAAATAATTAAAAGTTAGAATAATATGACCTTTATTTCACAATAATATCACCTATCTTCACTGCTGGTCTGTTGCCAGGATTCAGATAGAGCCCAGTGAGACAAAGTTGGGGAGAAATGACACTCAGACCTATTCAGCTTAAGTGCTTGTTGTCAATTCAGCATCACTAAAGGGCACATTTCCCATAAACGATGTCTTGTTTCAGAGGAGAGTTTGTCAATCAAATAAACGGAAAATAGACTTCAGAAGTGGCCTTTATGTTTAGAAGGTGTGTGTGACAGATCATCTGGACAGGCCTGCAGTCACTGAGACTTGCTAGAATTTGGGGGAGCCTCTACTTGGCCATACACATTGAAATGTCTGGTGGGAACTTCCTCAAAGCTTGCTTGTAGCTTTGGAGAACTACCTGATGCAGAACTATAAATGACATCTTCAGTAATTATTCTCAAAGCCTCAATTCTTATACCATTACCTTTGTTTCCACAAAACATAGAACAGTTCTCTTTTTCCTAAGCAAATCCTAACTGACACATCATACTTGCCTCTACTTCTCCAGGACACAGTATCAGCTCTGTAAGCTATCAAGGAATGATGAGCCCACAAAGGTAGATGCTATTGCGACTCCTAGTATCAGTTGCACTCTTCTTTCTTGGTCAAAGAAGCCCCTTTGCAGCTGAGGAGACCATGTGACTGATTTCAAGTCAATGGGATGCAAGTGGAAGGCACAGGTCCTAGGAGAGATTTCTGGAAAGGTCATTATAAAAAGAGTGATTCCCATCCTCTTATTTCCTCCTTTTTTTTGTTGGATGGAAAATAATGCTGGTTGGAGTTTCAGCAGCCATGTTGGACATCTAGTGGAGATGGAGTACTGAACCCTCACACATCAGGATAGAACTTTAAGCAACGAAACCCCTGATGTTGTAAGGCAGATTTCCAGAACTAGGTGGCTAAACCTAGACACTGACACTTAGATCAAAGGAAATTTCTATCTCACTTAAGCCATAACGTTTTGATATGGTAGCATAACTATTGTGAATCAGTCCATTAATATGACCAGGTATATTTCATACTACTGATAATGCTGGAGAAATGGAAAGAGAACTCAGTGGAAGTTCCAAGGACTGAGCTTAGTACCACAAAGGCAGGAGGAGAAGTAGAACGAAGATTTATACCACTTGTTTCATGTTTACCTGAAGACAAAAAGATATTTTAACAACTGCTTATTCTGGTTAAGGAAGAAAAATCAGTCTCAAAATGCACAGAGCAGAAAGACAATCTCAGATTTGGCTTGATCTTCCTCCTAAAACTGCTATTTTACTCCCATACATAACTATCTGTGGCCAATCCGTGTCCACTATTTCTAGAAAATAATTTTAGTCAGCTTCCTAACATATTTATAAAACAAAAGAATAAACAAGGACGCTAGAAAATAGAGTCATATTAAGAAATAATATGAGGAGGCTGAGTATGAAGTGCTCGCTGTTTTCTCACTAGTGTATTCTTGGAATCTAGAAGCTGTTCAACAAACACTTGTGTAAGTGATGTGTGAATTCTAAGTACACATTTGTTGGTTCTGCCTCTTAAATATCCTTTCCTTTCCTAGAATAAGCAATGCATTAGTCTTGGTATAAGCAACTTACATAGCAGATGCACAACTCTGATCTCTGAATAAGCTACCGATATAGCCCCTGTCAATGAGAGCCTGCCTGAGGCTTTTGCTGGAGGCACACAGAAAGAGATGTCTTCCTCATACCTCCACAAGTTTTAGAATTGCTGAGTTGGTGCAACATAAGCCTACCCTGTGGTGATTTTGCTTGGTTATTAATGAATCCTACTGTTCCAAAATGTGGACTTTTCAGTTATCTTAACCTGTCTTCTGCCTCACAAGGGAAATCTGGTAATGTTGAGCCTTTTTCAACTAACACACAAGGGGATTGGTCCTTTTGGAGCATATTATCCTCCACTTAATAGATTCCTGTGCATCCTAAACTACATGGAGGTAGCTTGTCACCCCACCACAAAGAATGACCCAGCCTGACATCCTACTAGTGCTGAGCCTGAGTGAGTGCCTTTCTGCATTAATCAATCTTTTTTCTCATTAGTTTCACTTGAGTTTCCAATACTTGCAAACAAGAGTTCTGGGTATGGAAGAGTAGAACTAAACTTTGGTTCTTACTTTTTAGCAACAAGTGCAGGTGCAATATAGAATGAGCTTGTTTCCTAGGAGGTTCACAATTACCTACTCTAAGCAACAATACTTTCAATGGATGTCCTCATAAAGGTGATAGAATCCTAGTTGTGGTGATAACATGCTGATCTCCTTGGAACTGATTAAAATCCATGATAGTTTCTAAATAAATATACATCACCAGTCTTGACAACCTTCTTTCAATTCTCAAGAGCCACATGTGCTGATGTATGATTCACCCACTATACTCAGATGTACCATCCAGGCAAGCTCTTTTTTTCTAATTTGTCACCAAGAGATGGTGGCTTTTCATTTTTGCATAAAGACATCTTATAAGCTAGGAGGAGCTCTACACATTCACATGCAGGATTCACCAAGAAGCAGGAAACAGTTCTGATCCACAATCATAAGAAGGCTATCCCCTCTTTGCTTGCTCCAGGGAACCTCTTGGAGTGACGTTTGCTCCCTTCAGAATGAAAAGAGCTGCCACGACAGAGAGCAACAAATGAGTGTGTGTCTCAGTTGTCATGTGGTAACAGAGACAATATGCTGCTCTCTGTAACTGATGACTTCAGGATCTTTATCCATAGCATTTAAAATGCAAATGTTTCTTCTGTTTTCTGTTAATATCATAAATATGAGCTCTGATGTAGGGAACTATTTTGTGTGTGTGCAAAAAGACTGTCAGTTTCCCAGCAGGAAAGTCTAGAAGTTCTTTTTAGTGAGATGTTATAAAATTGACAGAACTATCGAAGATGCAATGATCACTATCAAACAAAGCATTATTGGAGCAGAGTAGACTGTATCAGGTTGTAGATTTGAGCATTATATGTAAAGGTTGGAAATGAGATAATCATTCATGTATTTTACCAGTTTCTCTAAAAATACTGTGTTTTACATCTGAAAGTGTTTGCGGGCTCAGTGGATAGATGGAAATATCCAGTGACAAAATGCAATTAATGCTCTTACTTCTTCAACTCCTGGAGAAATGTAATAAAGCCTGAAATTAAATTTAAGAAATAATATATATTATAGTATAATATATGATATTATATATTATATATAATAAATGTAATATATAATGTATACATAATATCATATGATATAATATCACATATCATCATATAAATCATATATTATATATGATATTGTACCATATGCTATTATATCCCATATATCTTGTCATATAATATAATATTCTAAAAGCATACATAAGGATCTAGGAATTAACTGCTTTAGTAGTATCAATGTATTATGATAAAGTCATATTGAATGAATTTGAAAGATATTCAGAATCAACAAATCCTGATTTCTTTTCCATTTATTCCAGACAGATAGATATTTTGTCCCCAATTTCAGAATTTTTATCAAGTGAATGCAGCTAGGTCTGAGAACTGCCTGTCATATGATTCTTATTACATTTCTTTCTGGAAAGGCAAAAGGATAGAGACAGTAAAATAATCTATGTTTGCCAAGTTCTATTAGACAGGTAGAATAGAACAGAGGGCATTTTTAAGGCAGTAAAATGGTTATGTATGATTCTATGATGCTGGGTATATGTCATTTTACATTGCTCAAAACGTATAGAATCTACCACCAAAAATGAACCTCATGGGGCTGGGGATATAGCTAGCGGCAAGAGTGCCTGCCTTGGATACACGAGGCCCTAGGTTCGATTCCCCAGCACCACATATACAGAAAATGGCCAGAAGCGGCGCTGTGGCTCAAGTGGCAGAGTGCTAGCCTTGAGCGGGAAGAAGCCAGGGACAGTGCTCAGGCCCTGAGTCCAAGGCCCAGGACTGGCAAAAAAAAAAAAAAAAAAAAATGAACCTCATGGTAAACTACAGACTCTGGGTGATAATGATGTGTCATAACAAGTGTACTTCTGGTTGGGCAGTAAACAGTGGGCAAAGATGCTGTCATACAGGGATAGAGGGTCATGAGAAATCCCTGTATCTTTCACCTAATCTGTCTATCTCTAAAACTAATACGATAAGTTCTGTTGTTTGAAGTCAAGATTTATTTTCAGGTAAGCAAAACTCATAACCCAAACTAAATATTCAGGAAAAATATTTATATTTTCATTTATGTAATTTGTTTTTGGTGTACAGTACATATGAACATACACATGTTGCCTTGAAAATTAAGAATGCTATTGGTCTTAAATTCTATGAAGACTATAAAAAGACACCTATACCCATGCCCTACATTTATTACATATACACTTACATTAAAAACAAGGAAAGTGTCTTCCTTGAACCAGAAACTGGGAGCAATTATGTAATAAAGGAAAGCAACTCACAAAAGACTGAAATGATCCTACAAGTCACGATCTGTAGCATACGGGACTTAAAATAGTTAACAGTGTGTCCATGGCTGCTGTAGACTCAGAGATGCTGTATATGGCATGCAAAAGAAATTCACAAGGTGACCTCACATTGATTTTTCAATGAGTCACAGTACCAGCAGGCAAGTGAATCAGCCTCCGTTTCTCCATTTGTATAAAGATTAGGCTGAAAATGTTGTGTGATCTGGATAGTTGAAAATACGCTACAAAATCTTGGGCTTCTTAGTCCTAGAGGCAACTGACAAACCCCATTAACAGAACTTATGATTTCCCCTACCTAAAAATCACAGGACAATTTTATAAAAACAAAACAAACAAACAAAAACAGTCTTTGAAAAGTTTTATGGCATTCAAATACAGGTCTACAGAGAATGTCAGCAAGAAATGTTGTTTTGCAACCCTAAATTATCTTCTAAGCAAAGTGTCAGTGGCTTACGCCTGTAATTCTAAGTACTCAGGAGGCTGAGATCTGAGCATCTCGGGTTTGAAGCCAGCCTAGGCAGGAAAGGCTATGAGAATATTATCTCCAATAAAACCACCAGAAAACTGAAAATGGTGCTGTGACTCAAAGTGCTAGAGCAGTAGCCTTGAGCAGAAAAGCTCAGGGACAGGGTCCAGGTCCTGAGTTCAAGCCCTTCCAATGACAAAAAATAAACAAACAAAAACTAAGATCCTTTGGTTAGAAATTCCACAAAGGAATAAAGAAAATGAAAGGAGTACTAAAAAATTATAAAACTAAATCTTTAAACTAAGTAAATATACTATTTTTCAGATTATTTGAATTGATTTGATGCAGTGAGTGAATGGAAAAGATTCATCTAGACATATATATGGTGAAATTTCAGAGCAACAGAAATGAAGAGAAAGCATTCAAGACATCACAAAAGGGAAATAAAAAATTATCAGTAGGGCAAATGAGAACAAGAGTGAAAACAATTCCCAACTATAAAACAAAATATATTAAAGGATTGTTGCTGTACAATCAAGGTTCTGAAAAATATGGTTATTTTTTTCAGGATTTGAACTCAGGAATCACACAGGAGGGGCTTTCTTGCTTGGCTGGTGCTTTACCATTTGGCACACATCTTCAGCCTGGTTTTGTGCTGGCTGTTTTGAAGATGGAGTCTTGAAGAGTTCTTTGTCTTCAAACCACAGACATCCATATCTCAGCCTCTTAAGTCATGGGCTCCTGGGCAGAAAAACTGTTCTCACTTTCAGTTCCGTAAACAGGCAAGCAATCATTCAAGCAGGAGAAATAATAAAACATTTTCATATTGTGAAGTTTTGATATATAAAGTTTCATGTTGTCTCACCCAAGATGCTATTTCAGAAAAAATTACTTTAGCCCATCACAATTAATAAAGGAACTCACCAGTAAATTTGGATTATGGAAACAATATCATATGATTTAAATAGAGTTTAGTAGATTCAATTATAAAACAAAAATGATTATATCTAATTAAAGTTATAGAAAGTCAACTCAAGGGATAGGTAGCATAGTTAGGGTTGTGAAGAAAACAATAAACACTTAACTACAGTCACATTAATTATAGATATTAGTAAAAAAAAAAGCACTAAACTATTTTTCAAAGTTGAGGATCATCATTAAATATATGGTGGATAACCTTTATTTTTGTGCCAGTCATGACTTGAACTCAGGGCCTGGGGTCTGTACTTGAGATTTTGTGCTCAAGGCTAGTGTTCTACCACTGGAACAACAGCTCCACTTTGAGCATTTTTTGAGCGGTTAATTGGAGATAAGAGTCCATGGACATTCCAGCCCTGCTGGCTTTGAACCATGATCCTCAGGTCTCAGCCTCCTGAATACTTAGGATTATAGGCCTGAGCCATCAATGCCTGGCTGCAGAAGCTTTAGTTAACAGAAGAAAATTCTAAAATAGAAAGTATATGCTGTTTGTATTTTAAATTAAAAATTATTTTTAACTTAAAACACAAAAATACATTTGTTTATATGTACAAAGCTCTTACCTGCTGTCCCTTCTGGCCTCTCCTAGTTACTTAGAATTTTACTCAACTATCAAAAACTGCTAATCTGCAGGGCAAATAGCTCAAAATACAACTCAATCTAAAATTCTCATGTCCATTTGTTCTCTGCTGATACTTCCTAGCTTAATTTTCTGATTTGTCCAGCCTTCTTCATCAACTGCTATTTCTTCACATTGAATAAAATCTCAGTTACCTTTTTATGCTTCTTCAAATATGTCAGAAGCCAGATAGCTCTGAGAAGTTTTATATCTTGTTCTTCATATTTTGGTGAATGCTTGGATCCATCCATCATATTCCTTGGACTGTTGATAGGGCCATTCAAAAATCT
Organism: Perognathus longimembris pacificus; assembly: GCF_023159225.1. Lineage (NCBI taxonomy): Eukaryota > Metazoa > Chordata > Mammalia > Rodentia > Heteromyidae > Perognathus > Perognathus longimembris. The sequence continues at coordinate 31,142,190 of NC_063164.1, read as the reverse complement.
CCAAGAATGGAATTACAGATGTGGCTTAAATCATAGCACACAGCCTGGAGCAGAAAAAGAAGCTAGGCAGGGGTGCGAGGCCCCAAGTTCAAACTCCATTTTAGCACATACACACGTCCACACACACACACAAATATCCCTAAAGATAATGACATTTCTTCAAAAGTGAGAAGTTGACTTATAAACATTATAATTACAAATTTGATAAAATGATACTTTAAATTTTTATCAACATGATTAGGAAGGTAGTTATAAAATTAAAATTAAGTTATAAAATTTTATTGTCATTTTATTTGCAGTTTATACCACAATTTTACTTGCAATCTTTCACAACCTTAAGTAATATAAGCAATGTACAGGGAAAGGTGCCTTCAGGAAAAGTTATCATTTGTTTATTTGTTTGTTTATTGTCAAAGTGACATATAGAGAGGTTACAGTTTTATATGTAAGGCAGTGAGTATATATCTTATCAAACTTGTTACAGGAAAAGATCTTATGAAAGAAAACCTAAGGGCTGGGAATATGAAGAGTGCTTGCCTCATATACATGAAGCCCTGGGTTCTATTCCTCAGCATGCCATATATAGAAAAATCCAGAAGTGGTGCTGTGGCTCAAGTGGTAAAGTGTTAGCCTTGAGCAAAAAGAAGCTAGGACAGTGCTCAGGCCCTGTGTTCAAGGCCCAGCACTGGAAAAAAAAAAAAAGAAGAAAAGACAAAAGAAAAACTAACTGGTTTTCTAGAAGGGTTGCCTCTTTCATGATCTTGTATTGCCTCCCCTAATTATCAATGCAAGAAACTTTTACATACTTATTTTTTCATTTAAAATGAAATCATTGGCACTGGTGTTTGGATTCTTTCTCAGTATGATGTCTGATTTCAAGATTTAGTTTCAGTATGAACAACAACACGATATATCTATCAGTGTTGAGTGAGTTCCAGAACCATGTGGCTTTTCCTGAATGGCGTGTGGAGACCATCTTTGCTTGAGTTGGGGGCGTTTGAATAGGAGAATGGCAATATCCTGGATTCGTGGGAGTTGCTCATATGGCCACTCTTGCTAATTTATGCAACTAAAGAGACGTATGCAGCTGTCACTATTAACAAATAATGAGACAAAAATTCTAGTAGAGGCTACCCAAATAGTGTCAACTGCAAACAGTGCTAACTTGGAAAAGTAAAATTTGACAAGTTTAAAATAAAAAGGAAATGATGCTGGATCTCTGCACATGGTTACAGGTATAGAACAGATTACACAAAGATCATAATCAAATGAATCAATGAAGCAAGAGATGTACATGAAAGGTGAACTCCTGTTGCTATATACTCTCACTCAAAGGGCCAAGAAATTTTTCACAGGTGAACCTACCCACACATTTTAAGAAACAGAAAATTTCAATTTTATTAAGATATATTATGGGATAGGAAAAAAAGGCCAAAGATTCCATTCTTTTAAAATGAAACTATAAATTCAATCATTCTTTCCATAATTAAATAAATATAGAAGTATAGGCATTTAAAAACAGAATACAAAATCATGTCCTAAGTTTAGGTATGAGTTTTAACACAAAGTGCAAAATAAAATCCTACCCAGTAGGCTCCAACTCCATAATAAAAGAAGAATATAGGGTCAGTACAGTGGCTACTTGAAAGGAAGAGGTGGAAAGGATGGTGGTTCAAGGTCATTCAAGGCACAAAGTTATCCAAAGCCCATCTCAACAAATAAACTGCTTGTGGCAGTGCATGTCTGACATCCAGCTACAAAGATGAATCTCTGTCCAAGGAAGGCCCCGGAGCAACATATGTAAAACAACCAAAGAGGTACAATTCTTTTTTTTTTCAAAGGCCAAGGGTGTGGTTCAAATAGTAGTAAAACAAATGTCTAGTAAGGTCAGGGTAAAGTTCAAATGCCAGTACCAGTAAAAATAAAATTGAAAATCTCAAGTGTATACCGATATAATACCATCTTCCAAAGACATGTTACATTCAAAAAAGCAAAATGTAAGAAGAATGATTATATTATACTACTTATGGGTTAAAAATAAAGAAGTCGGGCTGGGGATATAGCCTAGTGGCAAGAGTGCCTGCCTCGGATACACGAGGCCCTAGGTTCGATTCCCCAGCACCACATATACAGAAAACGGCCAGAAGCGGCGCTGTGGCTCAAGTGGCAGAGTGCTAGCCTTGAGCGGGAAGAAGCCAGGGACAGTGCTCAGGCCCTGAGTCCAAGGCCCAGGACTGGCCAAAAAAAAAAAAAAAAAAAAAAAAAAAAAAAAAAAAAAAAAAAAAAAAAAATAAAGAAGTCCATGCATTCTTTTGTGGGCTTAGTATAGCTCCAGAAGAATATGCATAGCTCTAGTAAGAGTACTTGCTGCCAGTGCTGGGAGCAAGGGTTTGTAAGAGGCATAGTTTCACTTATGTACCAATTAATTTTTACCATATGTGTGCTTTCATAAAGTAAAGAAAGATGATATGTACAAGTGAGAAATCATCCATCCTCCTCCACTGATAGAGAGGGTACACATTTTATGCTTTGGGATACAAAAGAGGGAAATCAAGTTGCAAAATAAAATATCTCCTTTACTTGCTAGCAAATTAAACAATAAAATGTCATGAGGACACATTTGGAAAAATGGTGTTAAAGATCAATAAACACTCCTCAAGCCAGTACGAACACAATGAATGGTAGAATTAATTCTATTTTGGATTTGGTCAAAGCTTTCTTGCCTGGATGTGAAAACTCAGAAAATGATGATAGAGGAGTCAGGATGAAGAAGGAATGTGGGGAGATGACCAGGGCGTGCTTAGAAGTGGCTAGTAGATTTAAAAAGACTAAATCTTGTTCAAATGATGAACAAGATTCATGTGCTGGAAGGAAAAGAGCAAAGGTTTTCTTCAAGACCAGCTTTGTTAGAACTGCTGGAACATTCTTGGAAGAGACTGGGCCCACTGTCATGGCTTCAAATGAGTCTTTGAAAGATTCTTTGGCAGAGTCTTTGACAGAGGGTTCTATGGATGAAAGTTGTGTGTTGTGAGGATTATCACTATTATTATAATATGTATTTATTTTTATTTATTCATGGTGCAATTATTAGTTTAAGATTTACTGCAGGAGGCACAATTTTCTATATGAAGTGAGTATATTAGGAAACTTTCATGTATTACTTTGTTTTGCCTGATGTCAAAAGCAATATGTGCTTCTTATAAACAATTTTGCAAATATACAGAATTACAAAGAAAAAATGATTCATATTTCAATGCCTAAAAAAATAGGATTGTTAAAATGCTCACATCTACATGTCTGCTTGTTGGTTTGGAAGTATGCTGGAGTTATTTTAAATATACACAGGATCACACGTTCATTTCTTCTACTTGATATTATAGACCATAAATACTTCTTGTATTTTAAAAAGAACAACTTAATTTATTTTAATTTAAATGCAGCTCATTAAAAGTTACACAAGTCTTCATCTATGACAGTGAGAGAAACACTTTTTGTGTGTCATATCACTTAATTTGTAAAACGAATCTATGACTTCATTGCTTTTATTCATTTTTTGCACTGATTTGGTCAGTATACCAGTATTCCAGAGAAATGATAGGGAGTTAGAATCCAGAGGTACCTGCGGGGGTGAGCTCTCCAAAATGCCACTGTATAATGAAGTTACTTCAGTAGTCTCAAAAAGGTAGATGATTATATTGTTCCAAATTATTTACTGTTGGAAATACTGATGTGGCAACAGACCAGATATATAAATCTTTATTGCTTCCAAGACCGTAGACAGTAAACAAAGAAAAATCACTAGATAAAAAGATATCAATAAAATGTACCAACCTTTATCAAAGAAAAGCCTACATTTATTTTAACCTCTGATAAAATCAAATGCTTCTCAGCATCCACTAAAAAGCATGAATATTGCTTTTTAGGTAGGGGAATAAATCATTTTTCCTTATTTTAGATTAAATACGTTCACATTTAAGAAAAAAAATAATAACACAAATAAGAATGAAAACTACCAGCATCTTTTTTTTGTTGTTTATTTTGGTTTTGTTGTTGCTATTTTTTTGGCAGTACTAGGCTTTGAACTCAGCACTCTGGGCCCACTTGGGTTGCTTATTAGCTTGCCTGGGTCTCTACCACTTTGTTTCTCTAGCCCTACTTATTGTCAGTTATTTTGGAAGCAGCCTTCCATGGACTTTTTTGCTTGGGCTGCTTTGCACTGTGGCCCATGAATCTCTGCCCCTTGAGTAGCTAGGATTACAGGCGTGAACTGCCAGCAACTTTCAAATCTAGAGTCAAAAGCTTAGCAGTGTAGTATTCTTTTGCTTGTGAGTTAAAATTTATATTTCTGAAAATGGCTTTTCATTTATTTTTTCAGTCTTTCCACATCTCACATAAATACCTTGCCATCTTGGCCTGTAACTTGTATTGCTCCTATTTTCAACTCATTTTGTCCTCTCTCCCCAGATTTTTTTCTTACCTTTATGATTTGTGGAAAGTATTAATTTTTTTCTTTTGATTCTTAGGAGTAGAACATTTCAGGAATGATTTGCATCTTTTTAGATAATTTTGGTTTACTCTCCTTTAGTTTAGCAGTTTCCACAAAATATTATTTATTTAGTCTTGAATGAGAACAGATATATAAAATTGATATTTACTAATAAAAGAGAAGAGCTGCCCTTTGCTTCTCTTTTCTTATTCCTGCTTTATTCATTTATTCAATACTATTATAGATCTCTTAAGCCAGGTATTATTTCAGACAACAGAAAAATGCACTGTGAATGAAACAAAGTCTGAGTTTCATGGCACTGACTTTCTAATAGCACTAGGTATATAACCTTCTTTGAATGTCTAGTGAACAGAGGTTGATTGCTCCATGTCGAGCCCAATTTCTAATGTTTATGCACATAAATTTTGTGTGGTTTGATTTTGCTAAAGTGATTTTATGCTACTTCCTCATTCTCTACCATATTTTGTCACATAACTTACAAATGCACAATAATGCTATTTGAAGTTTAGAGCAATGCATTCTAGATCTTGAGTATCTTCTTTAGTTTTCAAGATTTCCTTATGGAGGGACCATGCTTCAGCTCAGGGCTACTGACTTCCTTCCTTCTCTTTTCTCAGCCCCACTGGCTATGGGAATTGATTCTCTTGCGAAAATAGGTAGTACACAAGGGTATTTTGATCTCAAAATCCAACCTCTCCCCATGAGAGGATCAAATGCTTATTTTCAGTCATTTACAAATGAAGACAGGGTACAAGTAATATTTGACATAGTGAATGATAAGAGGGTACAACACACAGGTCCTGCAGAGAGGGGCTCAAACAACCAAATGTGACCCTCTCATTATCAACATGAGTTCAGGAGCTCTCTCATCTGGATGCACCAAAGGTTGCTTCATTGATCTCAGATTATGGGCCTATCGGGGCCTCTGAGGACCCTTTCCCCCATATTTCCCAGGGGAATGCCTGAACCTCAATTATGAAAGAAACTCTGCCCTACCCCTCATACCAGCAGAAGGAGTAAAGTGTGTCCTTACCGGACTGCTCTAAGCTGAAGTGGGATGCCGAAATCCCTTCCTCCGTCCCCCATAATGTGTCAGGAGCCACAGGACAAAGATATCGGGGAGACAGTAGGATGTTGAATGGGTCTCCGCCGCCCAGAGGGCGGGGAGAAGGATTTATTACGATGACAAAGGCGGAAGGGGAGGGACTTGGAGTGATTAACTGATTGGATGAGCTGGGCTGCCCATCAGGTGATATCATGTAACTTCCTCTGTGGGCAGGGATCACAATCCCCCAAGGGCGGACATGTGCTCGCCCCAAGGGCTGGGGCTTCTCTTCCTGTTAAAGGCTAAAGCCAGCTGTGGCCTCTTAAAGGCACAGCTGTCCCCAACATCTGCTCCTTTTTTTTTTTCTTTAAATTAGCGGGGGATGTTGCAAACATATGGCATATGTAGGCATAAGGCAAAATGCTGACATAAGATATATAAGGGGTAGGTAAAGTGGCCATCCGTCTGGCATTGTCCAGAGAAGCCAAGTGCAGACATTCCTCTTTTGGCGGTGAGGTAGAAGTAGGCTGAAGCTCTGGCATCCCTGGTAGTTCACAGTAGCTGATAACTTAAACATAAGTGATTAGTAAAACATTCTTTTATATATAAACATTGAAGCGAAGGCACTAAACCTTTGCGCTTACTTTTCTCAAACATTTCTATCATAAAACATTGGGGTTGAGTGTCAATACCCTCAGCTTCTATTTTCTTTCCAATGGGACTCCCCAAGTCTAGCAGAAGGAGGAGAGAAAAGGAAGAAACACTGTGCAAAATTTCTTTAGTTTTTGTGCAACACTGTGGGCAATATCGCCATGGCAAAATATCGCCATGAGAGACGCTCAAGAAAGATATCCTTAATTAATCCTTTAATTATGACACCGGCGGGCACCAGGCAGGAAGTATGGGTGGAGGTCTCTTCTTCTGTATCTACTTCCTGCTGAAAGGGGGGCGACATAATCAAGAGGCCCTGGTTTTAACCCCACCTGCAGCTGTACGAAAGCTGCCACCACCATGTCTCCAGAGTCAGGCGCTCGCCACCGCTTGTGAACCCTAGCAGCCCCGGGCGCGTGGAGCAGGATCGACCCAGCCCGAGGCCGCTGCCTTCGTGCTCCCGCCTCCGCCACCCACTCCCAGAGCCCGGCCACCGGCCCGCGATCCCCTTGGCCTCGCTGCTTTACTGCCGCTCTCGGGCGCCAGGCTGCCTGCTGTGTTCCAGCGGCGCTTCCACCGCACCGCGCTCCGTGGCCCAAAGATTTTCGCACTAGACGTCCGGCGCCGAGGCTGCGCAGGCCCCAGCGCATGCCACCACTTGTGAACCTGGGGGGGAGGCCCCCCCGGCCCGTGGCCACTCGGAGCCCAAACGCTTCGCGTATGCCCTGCCACCCGATCCGGGGGCTCATGGGCGGGATGGCAGCACCCGCTCCGGGAACCGCCTCCGCCTGCGCCGCCTCCATCCCCAGCGCTCCCCTGCCACGTCTCCGTGGGACGCGCGCCCCAACTCTTTCAGGCGCTGCGACTTGGGACTCGTGAGGCCCCGCTAGCCCACCTTCTCTTTATGCGTTTCCCCCCCCATTTGGAGGACATGTCCCACTCCTGTAAACCATGTACTTAGAGCAGCCTGTGGGGGTCGCTGAACCCCGAAATTCCCGGCCGTGCGTTCAAGGCTCGCGTGGGCGCCATATGTCGGGGCCTCTGAGGACCCCTTCTCCTCACTTCTTCAGAGGAGATGCCCAAATGTTGGGGTCTCTAGGACCCCTTCCCCCCTCATCTCCCGGGGGAATGCCTGAACATCAGTTATGAAAGAAACTCTGCCCTACCCCTCATACCGGCAGAAGGAGTAAGGTTTGTCCTTACTGTACTGCTCTAAGCTGAAGTGGGATGCCGAAATCCCTTCCTCGGCCCCCCATAATGTGTCAGGAGCTGCAGGACAAAGATATCTGGGAGATGGTAGGATGGTTGAATGGGTCTCCGCCGCCCAGAGGTGGAAGGGGAGGGACTTGAGGTGATTAACTGATTGGATGAGCTGGGCTGCCCATCAGGTGATATCATGTAACTTCCTCTGTGGGCGGGGATCACAATCCCCCAAGGGCGGACATGTGCTCGCCCCAGGGGCTGGGGCTTCTTTTCCTGTTAAAGGCTAAAGCCAGCTGTGGCCTCTTAAAGGCACAGCTGTACCCAACATGGGCCCATTGTACTCTTTCCAATTATATGACATGTCATATAATTGTCATAATGCCATGTCTTATATGGGAGGTAGAAAGTATAAAAGAAGAAAAAGTTTCTCTTTCGTTTCTCAGCCTATAGGGAAGTGTATCATGGTAAAGAGTTCTTAAAAGTTCAGCATCATTAGTTTCAGACAGACAGAAATATCTCCATTTTTTGGTTTGCATTACTTTAATTACATTTGGTTTACATTACTTTATTTTTATTTTTATTTTATTCATTAATTTTTCATATTTTTATTATCAAACTGATATACAGAGAGGTTACAGTTTCATCTTCAGATCGTATAAATCTTTTGCCTTTTACATTACTTTAATCCTCACTTTTAGTGTCTATGTGTTTCTATTGACCTGTGTCTTTAGAGATGCTTATATGTCATTTTTAGAGAAATTAAGTAAGTAGATGTTAGCCACAGGAAGAATGGACATTAAGACTAAGCTACAATTTCTACTGTTTCTCTTTTAGCTGAAATACACTTACTATTGTTAGAATTTTCTACCAAATTTCATATTTTTTGAGTATTTTTATTATCCATATTGCATGTAAAACCAAGTTTCACTGCTTAAAGTATTTCAATAAGAGGGAGGAAAATTAATTTTTCATGGGAATATTTTCTTTAATTAGGTAAAATGGGGGTAGAAGGTAAAAGATAACATTTATTTTATGCCTGTTCTAAACTGTGCCTGCTACTTAATTGTCACCATTGGCCTTATTTTACAGTCTCTAAGTTAAAGGAATAGTTACATTAAAGGATACATAACTGGTAAATAATTCAGTAAGGACTTAAGCCCAGTTTTCACTGCTCCCAAAATCCATACATTTCTCAATATGCCACTTACACACCTTGAAAATTTAAACAAATTAAACCGGAGTATTTTAATGTTGTCAATGTTTAATGTACTAGATGAATTTCCTTTGACGTACCCCCTGTGGTCACTGTATATGATTCTGGCACACTGGATATTTTATATATGCTTATCTGAATTGGGGAAGGGAAAGAAAAATGAAGGAGGGTGTAACAAATATGACAAGAAATGTACTCACTACCTTACTATGTAACTATACCTCTCTACACATCACCTGATCAATAAAATTTAATAATAATTAAAAAAATTTTAAACAAATGATTTGCATGATCATATAATAAAATATTTAAAAATGGTAATTTTATAGAATGGAGGACTTGAATCTTTAGGCTCATGCAAAACTGAACCAAGACAGAAAAATTGAGTTGATATGGGATCTTCAGTAATGATCAGTTAATTAGGCTCCTTTGGTTGATGGTATCTCCTCTACTGTGAGATCCAGATTTTTCAGGATATCTACAGTATTTATTTCTTTCCTTCAGGTGTACTTGGTCTTAGTATTAGGTAAACAAGATCATGAAATTGATATTTCTTTCCATATTTCTGCCCTTTTATTATCAAGGCCATTTATCAGGTCATCTAATAACACTTCAAGGAATATGTGGTTCTGGTTCAGTGACATTATTACTAAAGTCCGTGTGTGTGTGTGTGTGTGTGTGTGTGTGTTTTGCTTGTTTTTTGCTCTTATAAATTAAGCTCTATTGCTAAGAAGGTTCTGGATTTTGTCATCTGATAATGTCACTAAAGGTAGTTGAGATAATTTGCAGAACTTGACATAAATGGAATTTTGTTTCTTTTATTTTTAAAAAATTCCAGAAATTCTCTTTCCCAAAATATTGGCAATGGTTAAAAGGCCAAAGGTTAAAAAAAAATCAACTGTAAGGTTAATGCATACAATAAATACTTGAAAGCTATGCATTCATAGATAGGATCATTATTTAAGTGCTCAGGATATTCTATGCAAGCACTAAAAGAAGTAAGTTACTTACCATCAGTGACTGATGTAGCTAAGATTGGGTTCTCTAGGGAGATAGTTTGCTTGCTGCCTCTGTCCTTCAACTAGATTAGAAGAAAATATGTGGGAACAAAAGTAATTTGCTAAGCTTTTCTTCATAAAAGACATGGGAAACAAAATTACTTCAAGGTTCAGTTAACACCAAAGGCTATATCTATATGTGTGTATGTGTCTGTGTGTGTGTATTAGATCCCCACATAAATACATATATATTTACATCATCTTACATCACTACATGGAAGAATATGCTTTTGGTTTCATAAATATTGAGCGTCCATGAGAACTATCTAGACATATAATGTCTAAATACTGGTTCAGGTTGGAACATACTATTAAACATCTCATGATACAATTTAACTTGCAGCATTCTAGAAAAATATATGCAAGCTTAACCCCATTGGGGAAATTTCTTATTTATACCATGAATGTCTTGTTTTCATATGCTTGTTAATAAATTACATTTTGTCTAAATGCACCTGAACAGACATGGTTGTATAGGTTCCTTTGTATACTACTTAAAGATAAAAATAAATATTATAATAAAATACAATAAAATTCCCCTTGGAGAAAATTGATATCATGGAGTAATTCTTACCTAAGGGTATGAGAAATCTTGCTTTGCATTTTTTGCCATTAAGACTGACAGGATAATGGGTTGAAATATTATTTCATTAATGTTTTGTCTTTGCTCCTATAAACAACCTTAGCAAGGAAAGGGTCTTTTTATTCCTCCTCATCAAGTGAGAACTTTCATTCAATATGTGGTTAGAAGAAGCACAGGATAAAGTCTCCAGTCTGGGACTTTGCCAAACACAAGATTCCCTAGCTCTTCCCAATCCTGTTTTGTTTCTGGAGGCTGACAGGATCATGCCGCTATTGCATGATGTCTTCATGAAGTCAATGTTCCTAATTCTACAGTTTGTGATAGTGAGGCTTTTGCTTTTCATGGACAAGGAAACTATGGCCTCCAAATAGTGATCATGTGTGGTTAATAGTGATGTGCAGATGTCCTCAATGAGGCGTCCTATTGTGAGGTACATTCAAACAGGAAAACATGTGCACCCTGGAATCACTCAAGAACAATTTGGCTGATCATTAGGAGGATAGGTACTTTTGTCTATTGTGTTAAAAAGAACAGTATTTTTATGAACAATAGTAGTGCTGTACCAATATAGCTTTAAAATCAACAGATTAATGAAAATCAACTCAAAGCAAATGAAATATAACCACTAAGGAAACAAATTCTTTTGTGATTCACAGAATAGAAAAAGTCTGGTAAATAGAGAATTGACAGGCTTCTCAACCATTAACTTTCAGAATGAAATAAAGAGAAGCAGCATCCAATTGAGATGCTGTTCTATAGCAACATATTTTGCTTAAATTAGCACATATATTGTAGAGTGTGGACATATTTATAATTTTGAAATAGTGTCTAGAATATATAGATTCTTATTTTTCAACACCATACCCAGTCTTTGTTCTCTTGACATTATCCAATGATTAAAAAAAGACCTTTAAGTTCTTCCCACACATCATTAGGGAGAACTTGAACACATCCTAAAGCCTAATTTAAATATGGGAAAGAGGCTACTAGTGGAGAGATCTAAGTCGTTATACTTAGTTTATAAATAGGCTGTCCTAGATAAAAAGGAGCCAGGAATCAATGTGCTAGATAAAAGAGACCAGATGCTAAGGAAAAGAGCCCTATTTTCTAGAAAGGCTGCTTCAATAGAGAGACACAGTGGGGAAAACATAGTTTAGCCTCGTGGGTATATTTAAAAAATCATTTCTGCAAACCTGAAATAATCAATTGTACCACCTTCATGTTTTGGTATTGACCAATGTTTAAGTTATATATACATATATATGCATATGTGTGTATACATATATATGTATGCATTAATCAATAAATGTGAAAGCACTATAAGTTAATGTCTTTTCTTTAGAAGAAGGAAAAAGTCCCATAAAAGTACAGGTTTACATAACAGAATAATTTATAAACAAACAAATCCAACTGTGAATATCTTATACTGATTTCTTCTAAATCTCTGTCAGGTTACAAATTACATTGCAAACTTTTCTCTCCTTTCCTTAGAGTAGCCAGTCTTTTGGTTATTAGGGATGATGAGCCCTAGCTTGAAAGTAAAAACTTAAATCAGTGACTTAATTTTTATTGCCAAACAGAGATCTGAATTCATATAATAAGAGAGCAGTGGAGATGAGATATGACAGAATTCATTAATGTGCCAAGGATGTGGCCAACTTGTCTACAACTAGTTAAAAGGCAAATACACAGATTGATCATTTTTCTTTCCAGGACTGTACGTCACAATACACATGGCCTGTTTCCTAGAACCTTCTGTCTAATGTTTAATAGATTGATGGAACTTCAAAAACCACACTCCCTACAATTGCTGCGAGACGAGACGGACATGAAGGCACACTAGGTTAGAAGAGAGACAGTTTGCAATCTGAGCTGGGAAGAATTAGTCTTCACTCCACATTTCCCCTATAAACTAAAACTTTTGTTTTAATTTAAAAGGAGCAGTGCCTTGAAGTTGACATCTACAAAGAAAAAAAAAGGCTGACATAAAACCTTTTTGATTAGTTTAAAAAAATTTTAATATTGTATTTTCAGATTTCTTTGCACATAGGAGTTATTATAATTCTCACTCAGTTAAGAAAGATGCAAAAGTTAGCTTTGGATTCTTCTTAAACAAGCAGCATGAAATGGTGATTAGGAGTGAGGATCTCTCTAAGTCACCTTCAGTATCTCGCAGCAAATATAACTCTTGAGTCCCAGTGTCCTGCTTGTATCAAGGACATTACTGCTTCCCAGGAATGCCTTGAAGAGAAAAATGAGCTATTCTTAGGCAAGATCCTATCCTCAAAACCCAAGAAAAATTTAAAGGTACTGCAAAAAGTATCATCGTGGCTTTCTGGGTTCTGTGAGAGTTGTAGTGCAATTTTTAACTGAAAGTTAATAGATTACCTGTTTCTCCCTATTTGTCCATCCTTCTGTAAATAGTAGGTTATACCCAAATTTCTATCTTTTGTTAAGAAACTTAGCTTTACCTGCTCTATATCTGTGTACTTCATCATATCTTATTTTCAAAACTTTAAAGAGTTTTACTGGATCATAAACCCCAAATAAATGAGGCAAATTAACTGTAATCTTGACAGGGTAGATTAAAAAATCGTTTGGGGCACTACTGAGAAATTCTGCAGTCTCCATCTCTTACACAAAGGCCCAGAACTTGATGTGATCCTACAAAACCAAGGGTGCCCTCCAAGAACTTTTGTAGCCTCATGATATTAGGCAAAATTGAAAGTTATCAAGCAGGGACTGCGTATCTTGACCACTGGACATGCTCTGAGCCACTCAGAAAGAGTCCTTTCATCATCTCCTGTTGTTTGGTAACCAAATTTGATGTCACATGTGCATCAGTTAGCCACTATTTTTCCACTTAAGGGAGACTATCATTTCTCTGCATGGCTGACATTGTAAAATTTATTATGTCTTATGTGTGCTTTGTATTGTATATATTTAGATGTTGACTAATATGGTTTTTAAAAATTATTTATAAGTTTTTCCCATAATTTACATTCATTTTTATGTATACTTTTTATTTCAACAACTGCCTGAGGAAGGATACACTATTTTAGAAATGGAAAATGTAATTCAATCTTAACATGTTCAAGATCAGCTGTGTCAGGAAAGACAGAAGAAAAAAAAAACACCCTAGAGTTCAGTTACTCAACTACTGTTTTATTTCTCTAAGCGATTCCTATTCACTTTATCTGTCCATTTATTCAGATATTTAGTCCCTGCAGCTGGTTTCAACCTATCCAATGGCAGCAGAGATGCATCCCCAGGCAAAGTCATAATAGCTTCTATGCTTCAGTTTCTTTATGTATAAATATGAAAAATTTCAAATTGGCCATTTCCCAACTCAAATCCATTGGATAGTAGAGTACAGAAGAAAGAACATGGGACATGTGTTAAAACCAACCAAGGTTTGCCTCTGAGTGTTTCTTTTTCTGTCTATATGAACTGAGAGAAACTACATCAACTCTCTGGTTATCCATTTCCTCATATAGAAAGCCAGAGATACTAACATGAAGTTAGGAACAATCCTGTGAAAAAAAATAAGTTAAGGAATATACGTAAAAGAATTTGCCAAATGGCAAGCACTCAATAAATGTCAATTATTTCTTTTAGTGTTAACACTTGTCAGATCCTAAAGGCATATATATTATTTTAATAGCGATTTTATGATTATCTATAAAGACATTTTTAACTTTATGAACTTTGGAGAAAGAACATCAAATATATTGAGTACTTAAATGATCAGAAATGCCTTCATTGACCCCAATAGTTTTATCGATAATCTATAGGAACTTAGCATCAACTGTTTCCTCAGAATTTAACTATGATGATATGAATGTTTTTGTTTTGTTTTTCTTTGCAGTGCTGGTGATTGAACCCAAGGCTTTGTACATGACAGGCAAGAGCTCTACCACTGAGCTACACTTCCAGCTAGGACTTCAGAATAAGTATGTTTTTCTTCTAATAGGAATATGGAAATTAATAGAATAAGCCTACATATCAGAGCAGATGGAATCTTATTGCATAGGCTCACCCTTTAAATCAGCCAATAAAACAAAACAGGTCCATGTGGAAAATAATTATTAACGATCTTCAAAAAAATGGAGTGTGGATAATGGGGAAAATAATTCTGCTTGCCCAAATGTTTCATTAAAACTGGAAGTAAAAGTATATGATTTATTTTAAAATGATTCAGGCTTATCATTAAACAGTAATATCCCTGGAAAAATAAAACCACGATTGTCATTGGAGAAGGGAGTGAAAAGTCAGAGAGCTGCATCACCCCAAGCAGCAACTCACCAGGTACAAAGAATATGAAGGTTTTCATGGCTCTCTGCCAGGGCTAAGTCGGGTTCCAGACAAAAATCATACAGACAGAAAAATCAGACATAAGAAGCTTTCTCTTTTTGTCTCTCTTGTTACAAAGCAAGAGACATTTGGGTAGCTGTTTTAAATTTTAAATTTTTATTTTTAACATATATTAATTTGAAGCATCACTTTAGGTCCAGGTGCCATGTGGAAATGATTGATGTTCCAGGGATGGGAAAAGAGTGAATACTGGGAGACATCCAAGTTTTAAACATCTAGAAATCATAAGAAAATACCTATTTCTTCAAAGAGTAGATATTCTCAGAGAATCTAATTTTATTTTTGTTTGTTTGTTGCTTCGTACATCCTAAGTAATATTATAAGCAGTTTTCAAGTAAACATAATTAATCTTTGACCCTATCAAAGTAACTACCCAATTATCTATATTTTTGCTTACTAAAAAACAAAATCAAAGCCATGTTTAATGTATGTGTTTTAATAGTGTTTATGTTCTAAACATGTCTTAGTTCAAGATAAAAATGTGCTTCTAAATTTCTTTTTCTTTTTTTCTGTAATTTATATAAAGGAAACTAAAAGATTTTACTTTAGAAAATATTAGGGAGTAAGCTTAAGAAGAGAGTTGACAGTATATTTTCTTAGGTTTGCCTTTTATTTTCAAAATTGAGTGCATAGGACTTGAAAATATATCATCTGCTCTCTGTACTGAGCAATTTAATAAATAAAATAAATTAAGCACTAAATGTGACTGGATGTATCAAAATAAATTATATAATAATCATATTCAAAATACTTTCCTTAGAAGACACTATTCAGTTTTGAAGAGTTCAGATGAAGTTCAGATTTACCTAGAGAAGACATTCTCCAGATATTTTGTTTCTGTTCTCTATTGTACATATATTTTTAGAACATAGGTTCATAGTTGGAAATAATAGGCTTCATAACACTCTGTTACAAATTCTCAATTATAAAATTCTGCAATTTCCAAAGTGTCTGTGTGCCTTCCTTATGGTAAATATGTGCCCCTCTGAATGGATTTTATTTCAGTTCAAGCTCAAAATGACCATTTTTGAATCTACAGTAGCTAAACAGAATGATGATGGTGATGATGATGATGATGATAATAATAATAATGATAAAGCTGCACAAGGTTACTACAAAGAAATAAAATAATAAAGCACCAGAAAGATCTGCCTCCTCTGAGAAGATTTTAACTCTTTAGAGTTTTAGCTGTTCTCTTTAAATTAATTTCTCAAGATGTAATGCTGGGGAACTCATTAGGCTTCATAAACAGATACTTGAAACAAAATCCCACAGACTCTAAGTAAGTCTTGTGAACTTTACCTCCTTCAGGTAAGATTAGAAATAAGGCATGAATAAACGGTAATGATATAACTCCTTAAAAATTCTAATAGCAGTCCTGACCTTCAGTTACCTCAATTATATGACACATCACAGTATTGCAAGCAATATTGTGATGATATCAGGATTTAAGAGAGGAAAAGTTATATAAATCATAAACTTTCAGATCTCATGATTCTTTCAGTATCTGTTTATTACTGGTTCAAATATACATTATATAGGATATTGGTTCAATTGGTTAGCAAATGGTACCAATGAAGACACAAGATCCTTTAGGTCTTTAGAAATAAAAGTCCACTATGGTCTGTACATCTAATAAAGTAATTCTCTTAAAGCATCTGCAAGGATATATCATTGGTCCTAAGATCAAACTAACAAAGTTGGTTGTTAATCTATCACCACTAGAATACAATTCCCATGACTTCATGGTATGGCCGATGGTATCATTTTTGGCAGGCAACATTCAATACATATTAGGCTATATACAAATGGTCAGTTGGATACCTGAATTTCAAATTGAAGCTTTGTGCTGTTGATTTCTTTAGTTTCATTATATGAATTTGCTACAAATATGTTAATTTTTGCTGTACCTTCTTTGTACCCATGTGTTTAAATAAATTCTACCAAAAATATATCATTTTATACAGATTACTGCTTGTCAAATAAAGCAATCTATATGGACTGTTTATTTCTATAGCTCACTTCAGTTCTCTACATGAGTTAATGTTACACAAAGCTCAGATTGTAAAATGACTCAAAAAAGCAATAAGAAATGCTTATTATAAAGTATTTTTGATTAAGTAATTTCATGTTTTGCTCATTCCTTTCTTAAGTGTTTTTTGAGGGGTACATACTATGTGCCACAGTTTTCTATACAGTTGTGATAATTCCAGCTCCAGCAGCTGATTCATAAACACATCACTTCTACCACCTTAACATACACCATATTATTGTATTACACATCACAAATGAAGGAGCACTTTTCTTGATCCAGAGTGTGTCTCTAGAAAGCTATGTCATGTTATTTTTGTAAAAGGATTGACCCTTACACATTCCAACCAGAGCTGACAATAGCTGTTAAGAAGAGTAAGATTCTGGTTGAATGGCTTTGGCTCCTGTTCATTCTCTGATTATTATTATAAGTCAAAAGTCCATAGCAATAAAACTGACATCAACAGGACCAACAATAACCATAATAGGCACCAAATATTGTCTACAGTTACATTAACAGTGCATATTCATTGCAGGAGGTGGGTGGGAAACCCTGAAAACTAGCTGACTCAATAAAAGGCCAATAAGGAACAAATCATAGTAGCTTTCCAACTTCTATCAGGTCACCTGGAACTTAGTGGAGAAATTAAAATCTGGTTTACAACATGAAAAATGAACTTCAAGTTATAGATCCTAAGATTAGTCAACACCACATTGAAGGAAGTTTATTTTTTTTAAAAAGTTAATGTAGACCATAACGAGAGCATGACACTTTATTATCTGACCAATACCAACAACAAAATGTTTTGTTTTGCTATTATAGGTAGCATATGAAGAAACTGATGAAAGAATAGTAAAAGATAATCTATGTGCTAGAATAGCAAAAATGATCTTGTTTTGGGGCAAGGAAAAACATTTTTTAAAAAGGCAAGTAACATGAAAATTTACACACATCAGAAGTATTTACTTTCAATGGGTTTTAATGTCCATATTTATGTTATGAACATACAGTTATATTATAGACAAATGCACAGGAGACATCAAAACCATACCCCAAATGTGAATGATTAGATAGAACTGTATATAGATTTTTTAAATTAATATTTTTTTCTGGAGAAGACTGTATTGCTCACACTCTGTATTCTAAGCTTCTTACTTTATAAATGATTTTGTAGACTAAAAATTGGCTGAAGACAAAGTCATAGAATGAAGAAACAGCAACCTAGAAAGAATTACTCCTATGCAAATTTCATAAGAGGATAAGTTTTAAGTTACTAAGTATAAAATAACATTGTGAATCTAGAGATAGGAAGATTCTGATTAGTTAGACCATAGCTAACTCTATAGCTAAATTTCTAAAAATTGTTAAAGGATATAACAGGCTTAATCTTGCAAAAGTTCATGAGAAGTACAGGTATGTTCTCAATCAATAACACATACTTACAATGCAGATAAACTGAAGGTAGGGTCCTTGATATGCATGTATCATTTATCTATTAGGACAGTAAATGTTCTTTAATATGAAGTCTTAAAATTCTTAGATTCATAAGTAAGGCCTATTAACATTTACCACATTTATCTTTGTCCTTAGGTGATATAGAGATGTAGAAGGTTGTTTTAAATAATCAAGTGAATAGATGACCTCATGTCACTTGAGTACTTATTTACATAATGAAGCAGTTACTAAATAGTCTTTTCTATTTATGAAAGAAAAAGTTATGCTATCCTTTTCTACATTATTTCAAACTGTACTATAACCTGAAACAAACATTTTAAAAACTCTTATTTATTTTCATTTGCCAGTTCTATCAGTATTTTGCACTTTGAATTAGTGAGGATTGTTATATTAAGTATCACAAATTGCATGCATTGATAACACATTGCATCTTTTGCCATTATTAATTTATTTACCATTATTTACCATTATTTATTTACCAAATATCTTGCTATAGAATGAATTATAAGGGTCATAAAAACTGTGACTCTATGTGGACAAATACTGCCTAGAGCCCTTGATATAAATGAATGTCTTTGTTTTTATAAAGATTCTACTGTACATAAAATAAGAACCAAAACTGTCACATTTGTCATGAGACTGAGGCCACTTAAAGTTCTATGAAACCATAAAAAGAATATATGTAAGAAAGAAATTATGTATCATAAAATGACAAGTATTTGAACTTTAAAAAACAACCCAATAGTCGTATGGCCTAAGATTAATGCAAAAATACTATGGACTGAGATTTAAACCAAATTGGTTGTGTATGCATTTACTTATCACCCAGTAGGCATGGCAGAACTCCATCTTATTATGTTTAAAAGTATAAATCTCAAATTTGTACGTCATATGGATGGAATGTATCCAGCAATAAATATGCAGTTTAGAGGAACCTTTGCAATGCTGTAGAATAATTTGGACAGCTGGTGTTATTGGTTGATCTACAAGGTTTTTGGTGTTCTTATCAATCTGCTCTTTTACACTTAATTTAAATTTAGTATAAATATTCACTGTCAAAAAAATTAAATTGGGGGAGAACGATCTCACATTTTAACTCAGGATATAGAGCCAGAATATTAGCAGTGAAGTATATGCATAGGTGAGTTTTAATGGCTCTCACTATAATGGAGACAAAGAAAGGGATAATTTATCTTTGTTTATTCAGTCCTAGATGAAAATCTAAAATAAAAAAAGGATCTTCTAGTTGCCAATTATGTAGTATACATGCTCTTTTTATTAGAAAAACTTGTTAAATTACTAATAACTTAACATTTGTTGGCTGTTCCCTAGATTCCAAATTTACATATCTATTACCTCATAACAACCTTAAGAAATTAGAAATATATGTAGAAAAAGGAAATTATGGAAAATAATTCTCAGTGTTATAAACCAGGATTGGATTGATACAGGTGAGAGAAAATCTTCAGTCCTTTGTTATTCCTATTCAGCAATACAGACTCTGCTGCATGTTGCTATGTACATTTATACAATGAGTGGTAAATGGATTTGACCTTTTTGTGTTCCCTGGCACATACATTGTTGTGGGGATTTTTCCCCCTAATAGACTGAAGTGAGGAACTCCTAATTAGACTGTTCTGTTTCATCTATCCAACAAATCAATACCGACCTGTGTAGTCATTCGAGATTTTTCCCCTAGTTGAGAGACACTACTTATCTATATTTGATTCCCTGTCCAATAAGGCATCAAGTCTAAAGTGACTTATGTAGGAAGAAAACAAAAGAGCAAGGCAAGATTGTGGTTTGAATGGACTCATCCTGTCAAGTTCAAAGGAAGGATCAAATTTTGACCCCGTTAGCATAAACAACTTGCACAAATTGTCCCAAGGTGTCAAAAAACAAGATATTAGAAATGTTTTAGATGGTATATTTCAAGTAATAATTGAAGAAATAAGTTACTTGCAAATCTGAGGGTGGGGAGAAGCATAGGATTCTCTACTAACCAGGTAGCAAAAACCCAGGTAGCAAAAAATGAGGGAGGAGGTGACAAGTTGGATAAGCAATGTACTTGCTGCCTTACATATGAAACTGTAACCCTTCTGTACATCACTTTTTCAATAAAGAAATGAAAAAAAAGCCAGGTAGCAAACAGAGCATAAGACATTTTTGTTAAAAGCTACAACACATTTCTTAACAATGACCTAACCTAAGAAAGTTTAAAATCTTTCAGGCAATGACAGATGAGACTAGAATAATCAGTTCTACCCATCTTCTTTTTTTGTTTAGACTCAAATTGTAATTTAATCATGGAAACGGTTTTGAAATATTTTGTCATGGAGTCATAGGTATAGGCAATTGTGTCTGTATACATACACACATAAATGATTTGTGTGTGTGTGTGTGTGTGTGTGTGTGTGTATTCCACACTATATATACATGGATATACAAATCTATATTGGAGTCTTAGGAACTATCTTCTCATGCTTTTTTATTTTTATTGTTATTATAAAGGTGATGTACAGAGGGGTTCCAGTTATATAAGTCAGGTAGATTACATTTCTTTTTGGACAACGTCCCCTTTTTTCCCCCCTCCCAGTTTTTTCCTCTCATTCTACCCACAGATTGTATAGTTCATTTTCAACATAGGACCCAGTGAGTACTACTGCTGTTTTTTTATCTACTTATCTTCGTTTTTTTCTTATTTATTGTCAAAGTGATGTACAGAAAGTTTACCGTTTCATACTTTAGGCCTTGGGTACATTTCTTGTACTGTTTGTTACCTCCTCCCTCATTCCTCTACTCATCTTCTTAACCCATCGTTTTCAGTTACTCTTTCCTGAACTTTGCTATGTGTATTACTGACACACCATTCAGCTTGAAGTTGAGATTATATGTACCAGTAATGTAACTATTAAAATTACATTATGGCTGGGAATATGGCCTAGTGGCAAGAGTGCTTGCCTCATATACATGAATCCCTGGGTTTGATTCCCCAGCACCACATATATAGAAAATGCCCAGAAGTGGCGCTGTGGCTCAAGTGGCAGAGTGCTAGCCTTGAGCAAAAAGAAGCCAGGGACAGTGGCCAGGCCCTGAGTCCAAGGCCTACGACTGGTCAAAAATAAAATAAAATAAAACTACATTATAACTCCATTGGGAGAATGGGATTGGAAGACAGAGGAATTGCACGTGCAGCAGATGAAAAAGGAAAGGGATGATAATGCTTGTTCTGATAATGAGAACTCAAAAGGTGTGTCTACAGTAGGATCATCAACGTCTAGAATGATTTGGGGTACAGAATTATCTCAATAATCATTTATCAGGACTGTTCTTAGATTACTCAAGCTATATGTTTTATATTTTTAATTTCATGGTTTTAAGGATTTTACATTTTAATGGGAGTTTTAAGAAAAGAGAAATTATTACTCTTATTCCTCTTTTTAATCCTAATTAAGTGAAATGATATTGATATGAATACTAAATTATGAAGACAGAGAAGTAAATTGAGGAAAGAACAGTGCCTATAAGCTAGTAGCTTGGATATCAAAGCACAAAATCTACATGATCACTAAAGACGGATCATGAATTCTAAGAGAGAAAAATTATTTAAAGTGTGATTTAGTATATAGCCCTTTAGTGGTAAACATTATTTATCGTATTATAAGGAAATTAGATCAAAGGACATACTTAATATGTCCCCTCAAATTGTACAACATTGCAAAGCCTATACTAAAATTTACATATCTTACTTTATTTTTAATCCACCAGCTAATTCTTCTCAATTTTTGTTTTGTATTATATATCTCTTGCCTGACCAGATGGCAGTGAATCAGCCAATAATCACGGAAGGCACATCGTAATATATTAACATCCTAATGACTTATTGCAGATATGTTTCCAAAAAAAACACAATTCGTAATAAAAATACACTGTTTATGTAGGAACTAGACTACAAGATCTGAAAGTAGACTGGTAAAGCATTCTCATTGTTCATCCTACTCTGTTTATCTCAATTCTGCAACCAACCCCCATGGATCTTCATCTTTGTGCAAGTAATCACCTCTCTTCCATACCACTCAGTGTTTCATAGCAAACGGCTTCAATCTCCACCCTGGAGATGGATCCGTTTAGAAATACCAAGGACCCATTTATGTTCAATTACACACTGGCAAGAGACTTGCTAGCAAGCTTAAGGGGAATTTTATAGCTCCTCTGCATTCTTGTTCTCTCTCATTCTCTGTCTTTCTCTCTCTCTCCCCCTCTCCTCTTTCACTCTCTCTCTCTATGACTCTCTCACTACCCCCATACATGCACACACATAGTAAGACTGTGAGTGCTCTTAATAGCTACTTACTCTCCAGGAAGTGAACTAACTATGGGATGAGACCAGAGCAAAGTACAGAGAAACAAATGTGACTTGATGGGGACGTTGGCCACTCTATGAATCGATGTGCAGCATACTCCCAGTCCAGACTTCCTGTAACATATGCTTATTATTTCTCATAATTTTAAAATTGGAAAGAGGGGAGCACATCCAGTGTTCATGAGCTTTTCCTTTTGGGTTAATTGCCATGCCTGTATTTGTTTGCTTGCTTTGTTTGCTGTGGATTTATAGTAAAGAAACAGCAAATCCTCCCACTCATATATTACTCTTCAGATATACATATATCAGATATTCTACAGTTTTTATTGTTCAGAAAAGGTGTCTCCTGTCACATTCTGTTCTGGTTGGCTTTTAAGTCTGGTTCACCATTGTCCTAGGACTTTCTTTCCTAAAGGCTCCTCCTGAGGATTCTCTTTCCTTTTACTTCCAGGATCCTGGGTCTTTGTTTTCTGTGGTTTACCACTTGATTTTGGTGGAGCATTTTATTTCCTCTAGCAGTTTTCAAGAAAGTGTTTGAGACTTTGCAGATCTGACAACGTTTTTATTCTACCTTCACACATGACTGATAGTAAAAGTGACTCTGACTCCAGTTGGGAAGGAAGTTCTTTCAGAAGAGTATAGACTTTGATTCTTTCTGTTCTAGCTCTCTCAGAATTACAATGGCATTAACACTGCTCAAGCTTTGCATGTAGTCTACTTTTTCTCTGTTCAAAGCTTTAAGGATTCTGTCAAAATACTATGATTTGAAAATCAAAATCCATTCAAAGTATCACTCTAGTAGTTTTACTTGCATCCCAAATGCAGTTTTATGAATAGAAAGAAAAAAGTATGAAATAGCATATTCTTTCGAAAAATATACAGCAGCTTTTAATCTCCCAGGACTTCATAGGAGTGTAAAGCTAGTAAAATCTTTCTCCAAAGGGATTTATAGTTCCATATTACGGAAAATTTCTCCAAAGGGATTAACAATTCCATATTGTGGAAGAAGGAGAAATTAAGAAGGAAAAGACACAATTGCCTGGAATCAGAAGGAAGAAAATGATGGTTATTATATTTGTTCTTAATGAATGGTAGTTTTGACTGAGGCTTGTGGCTCACATAAAATAAGTAGAGAGTCTTTGAAATTCTTATCTCCAATGTGGAAGTGAAGTTCAAATTACAGAGTGTCAGTCTTGAGCAAAAAAGCTAACATAGATAGATAAATAGACAGATGCATAATAGATAGATAAATGATAGATAGATGGTGGATGAATAGACAGACATATAGACAGATGGATAGTTGCATGCTACTGCAGTCTATTAACCTGGAGTCAGTAAACTATGGCCCAGGTGAAAATTTGACTTATTATTTTTGTAAGGCTTATCAGTTAAAGACAAGTTTCTCAGTTTTAATTGACAAAGGAAAACAATGCCTGTTTTGTCCTATGAGAAAAGTGCCTGAAATTCCAATTCCAGGGTGCATACATCAGGACCTATTAGAACATAGTCAGGCTTGTTCATTTATAGGTTGGCTATAGCAACTTTGGCACTATGACACACTAGTCATATATGTGACAGTAACTATATGATCTGCAAAACCTGAAACTATTTACTATCTGCTCTCTTTTACTGATCTAGGGTGTAGGTATACAATTAATTTACACTACGCTAAAGTAAGAATTCATTGGATTTTTAACCCTGTGTATAAAGCATGGAAAAGGAGAGCAAACACAGAATTGAAAAATGACAGGTGAGTGATTAGCAGATTTCTCAGTGTGTGTACGGGTAAAAAGTGATCACAGTTGAATGCCCTGTCAAGGAATCTGCCTTCATCTGGAAAAAATTGGGAACGTCTGAGGGTTTTGATGGGGCACAGTGACATGATCAAGGATCTGCGGAGATCAATGTGATTGTACATCATACAGCTAATATTCAGGCTTGTGAACAAATTAGGAAACCATTTGTGGGACTATTTTTGAAACATCTAAGAAAGGTCATGAAACCCAATGAAAATACAAATTCTAGATTGTAAATGTGTCATAGAAATAATTTTTTGCAATTCTCACCTCAAAGAAAATTGTCTAAATATTTACGTATATTGTTTCAAAAATCACAGAATTATTTAGTTATTATATATGAATGCTATACATCCTATCACTGAAATTTTGATCCACTCTTGTATCAGTATACCCAACTATTTTTTAAATGTATTTTCTGTGTAACAAACAACTCAAGAAACTAATTGAGACATGTACTAGTTGCTAAATTAAATTGGTAGGGTACCTGACTATTCGATTAGTTCTTAATGTATTATTTATAATCTACAGGCCCAAAATGTGGCAATGGAAGGCATTTGGGATTGTCTGTTATTTCAAAGGCACAATGTGAAGAACTCATTGTAATCTGGTTAAAAAATTCTAAATAGCAAAAATGCTGGGTCTTCTAGACGGAGTAATTCTAATTAACCTTATAAAAATGAGATTTGCACAGTATGTGGAAAATTAAGGATATAAACAACCATTAAAAGCAAAGCCTAATCACATTATAATTATTATAATCATATTATAATTATGTTCAAGTAACACAATACGCAATAGTCACATAGCAGTACCATATTTTAAATGCCATCATAAATAATATAAGATGGAAATGTTCTATTTTGTTATTACTCAAAATAATAGTTTTAGTTATTGTTTTAAATGACCAAGTAAGTTGTTTTATTGGCATGAGGATTTCCATGTATACTCTGCAGATGTCTTTCAAAAATGAATAGGCTAGACATTAAGTTAAATTGTTAGGAAAAACAAATAAAGGGAAATAAATGAACATTTATAGTACTATATATGATTACATATGTATCAATATATGAGTTCATATATATGATTTCATATATAATATCACTCATGTGATTTAATTATATATACATGTATAACACACATTTTATATATCTAATGAAATCATATATTGTTTTGTATATATATATATGTGTGTGTATGTATCCATATAGGTGTATGTGTAAGGATGGAACTCTAGCTTAGTTCTATTTAGAACAGGTTTTCCTCTCTTGTTCAAGGTTCACTGTGATGACACACACATATATATATTCTGGCATCAATTGTGGTAGAAAGTAGAAGAGAGTGAAGGAACGGAAGACACTGTGTGAAAGGAAATGTGCTCTTCATTTGACTCATGTAACTGTAATCCCTCTGTATATCACCTTTATAATAACAATAAAGTAAAAAAGAAGAAATGGGCATAAATTGGTAAAAATGTACTTCTTTGAAAAATATTACCCGATTCGCTAAATCACATTTTAATTATGGAGACAGAAGTAAAGAAAAAATAAAAAATACTTTTTAGGGAACTAAACTCTGAACTTACAAACTAGTCAATGAACAGATTGCTGAGTCCCTGAAACGCTTACAGAGTGTGTCCACAATGCGTGTACAAAAAGAAAAATGGAATAAGGAAATAGTTTGACTCAGTACAAATGTATTCTAAACTATTGGATAACCAGTCAGACAAGGTAAAACATCATCGATAGGGTTTTGAATAGTTGTGTAAATAATTAGAAGTCCACACTGATTTGTGATTAAGAAAAAATATCAGACCCCAGTAAATTGAGGCCAATGGAGATGGAGTTAATAGTTTACGAAATAATCTTTGCTACAAGTAAGCGTAGTGTGCTAATGTGGATGCCCATTAATTTCACATCAAATTCAAATTTTATTTATGAATATATGTCATTCTCATTAATCCCATAATATATATACATAGGTTGTAGTATAGACAACATGTAAAAATATATGAACAGAGATATATTTTAGAAGTACCTCCTATTTATTTCCTAAAATCAGATTGCAAGATTATACATCAAAGGTAGGTACTATTTCTTTCTGGATTACTTCTCAAGGGGTCATCAATTCATCCTCTGAATTAGAATTTAAAAATTCATAAAAGTTCTTATAAAAAGAATTTAATAATGATGTTGACAGATTCTGTGTAATGTACACAGATTCTGTGTAATGAACAATCATCACATAAACTGCACCACTGATATCCCATATGAATAAAAAGTCATATAGAGGAGTATATCCTGAGTAAATACATTTTGAGTGGATATCCTGAGTAGATATGTTTTTACATATTTTCCAAAAAATCGCATCATGTTATAGAATAAGTCACCAATTATTAGTTTAGTTCTCTGCCTCAATGTGATTGTCCACAAAGAATTTATGTAGTGATAAATACATGGACTTAATTTTTTCCTGCTTCCTCCTAAAGGACACAAGTGACCAGCAATAAACATATTTTTGCTGGAAAAAATTGGTTTCCATAGTAACATATTAAGATATCATACTTTATGATGACAGAGATCATGAAAGTGTAAAGTTGGAGGCTGCTCAAATTATAACAATTAGAAACAAATTGGGAATCAAACATTAAAAGAACATCAAAAATTGATGTCTAGAAAAAACAACTCCAAACCTTTTCTGGAGCTCACTTGCTTGATGATACATTGCCTCAGAGATTTACTGGGCATTACTGAAATGCAAGCAAAGTTTTCCTGAATGTTGCTTTGGCTAGGTCTTCCTCTCTGATTCTGTTTGTGGAAAAGTTTTCAAATGAAGCCAGCTAGTAGATGTGCTTTGCGTGTGAATCTAACACTGTTAGAAAGGCATTGATGTCACCTGAGAAGTAGATTGGAAATTCAATTGGATGTATAAAAGCTACTTTGCCTGCTTTCTTTCATGATCGCACCTTCTCAAAACTTCCAGTTCTAAATTGTTCTTAATGGTGAAATACTGAGCATTTCATCTTTAAGTTGGCAATATGTCAAGGATAGAATAGGAATAAGTAGATCTGGTTTGATTTTTAGGCAGTATTATTATTTATACTGAGAGTCAATTACATGTCCATCTACTAGCAGCAAACATTGAAAATTAAATAAAATTCATTTATAATAATGTAAAATGTAGAAGAGAATAAAGCTAACAAAAAGTATTCCAGACATTTTGGATGTTACCAAAAACTACAAAGTATTACTAATGAAATTTGTAGACAATGTAAATCAAATGAAGACATGTACTCTGTTCTTAGTTTGGCAGATGTATTGTTAAGACCAAGTTCATTTAAAAGTAGAATATTAGTGTTAATTTCTTGATCATAATGATAGCACTATTATGGTATATGGTGTTTTCACTAGGAGAAACTGTATTAGAAGATTCTCTCCCATTTGATCTACATCCTAATAATTTTTGAATTGACCTATTTTTCAATTATTCTTGTTTTTGCCTTTGAGCAGCCTAGATGGTGATCCTCCAACCAATACCTACTGTGTAGCTTGGTATCACACTGTGAACTGTGATGTCCAACTTTTTTTCTGAGATGAGATCTTGCTAAGGTTTTGTCCTGGCTGGCCTCAAACCACCATCCTTCTGAGTTCTGTCTCTATGTGTGAACCACCATATCCAGCCCTGCTTACTCTCTTGTTTTAAAAATTCACTCCAAGTTAATCTAAAAAGAATACAAATTTTAATAAGAATTTATGGCTTGGCACTTGGGAACAGAGTTGATATGTGGTCTTCAGGGATAGTGATTACTACAAGTCCTGATTTCTGAAAAATGATTATTTGGGTCATATGAGGTGGAATTGATGATTCAGCCATGGTTAGAAGAAGCTGTGTAGTTAATCAACAGACTTACCTTTTATTAAACATTTGAACCAGCATCTTGATTTGTGATAAAAATTTACATAAGATGTTAGACACATCATAAATAACTTACACTCCTTTAAAATGCTTAGCAACCTAAATTAGCAGTAATTTATAATGCATGTTTAACTAACCAAAATATAAACATGAAAGGAAGCAATTGTCTTCTACCTTTGTCTTGGTACTGTGTGATTATATTGTCTACTTTGTCTTAGACTGTCTGTGTTCAATTGATTTGTGGAACCTAATGTTTAGGGTTAAAAAACAAAACATCAGAAAAGGGTATTTGAGTGGGATTATGGAATTTCCTTTTTCTCCCCCCAAAAAAGGATTCTTTTTAAAGCTTTGTCTAATGTGATGATTAATTTTACAGAGCTGTTCTTGACCGATGTCACTATAGCAATGAAAATAAACTATGACACTACAATTCAGCCAGAGGGGAAAAGTTCATTAAGAAATAAAAGAAAGGACAAAATTGCTCATTAAAGTGGCTAACCAGGGCTGTTTTATGAGAAGATGGATTAAAAAAAAATAGAGGGTTGCCATGTATTTTAAAGAGATGAATTTAAATGTGACTCACAGATTCTGGCTTCAATAAAATGCTGTGGAATAAAACAGTTTAGTTCCATGGAAAAAGAGGGTAGTTAGTGGACCCTATTATAATATTTGAAGTATTCTGACATGAAACCTGACTTGCCCACAAACTACAAGATGTATAATGTAAGAATTCTGAAAGAAAAGGATATCCTTTTTTTGCCTTGAAACTGGCCCAAGACAATGAGAATACCATTCAATAAGTTACTATCAAGGTCTGAATGCAATTATTTTAGAAAATAAATAAATTTTAGCAGTGAGTAGCCTCATGTAGAGAATCCAAAAGGATTTATTTAAAAGTTATTTGATCCATTACAACCTAGTCAATGCACATAAAAATTGGATACTTTCCTAGAGAGGAAGTTACTCTAAAATTTATGCTTTAAAATAATGCCATCCCTCCTATAGTTATCTTTTCATTTATGACAAATAGATTGATACGTAGATAGATGATTGATAGATAGATGATATATTAGATGGACAGCCTTTTGAGGGTTAGATACCTCAAGTAAGTATGATGTGTTACATTTTGTTTTCCAAAGGAAAACCATGTTCATTATTTTTATATAGAAACTCTTTATTCCATTTAAAAATGTGAGTCAAATTTTTGTATCTCATTATAGAAGTCTTTTAGAGAGAACACCAATAGATGTGAATACGTTACATTCCCCTCAAATGCATTTGATATTTATAAGTTCTGGATGGAGAAGAAGAGTTGGAGAAATTTGTTTTTACAATCTGGTCCAAATTAGCCAATCTAGCCAATTTGTAAAGATATTGATTATTCATTCAAATCTTTGTTTTTACGTTTTCCTTCTCTATGCCCAGTATTGGACTAATTCAGAAATTTCGGAACTCTTTTTTTCCTTTCTTTTAAAATACTAGGGTTTGAACTCAGGGCCTAACACTTGGTAGGCAGATACTCTGCCAGTAAACCATCCATCCTTTCCTTTTATTCCTGCCAGTTATTATTGAGATATTTTATCTTTCTCTCTCCCCAGATTCATGCCTGGACCACAACTTTCTAAAATAAGGCTCTGCATTGTAGCTGGGATGACAAGTGTACACTACTACTCTGTGCTGCATTGCACTGAAATGAAGTCTTATGACTTTACTGCCTGAGCTGCCCTAGAATCAAGATCCTCTAAATCTCAGCCTCTCATATTGCTTAGGCTGACAAGTATACCTAAAGCATGAAGCTATGTACTCACTGCCTTACATATGACACTATAACCCTTCTGTACTTTGACAATAAAGAAAAAAAAGAACTTGTAGGCTTGGACTGGCCTTGAACCATGATCCTTTCTAAGTCTTTCAAGTAGCTAAGATTACAGGTAGGTGACCACCAATATCCAGCTTCAATTTTTACTTTTAACACATAGAAATTGATTTTAAAGGGAGTGGTTTTGTTCTTTAGCACATTTGGGAAGACTTTATGTTTAAACTAAGATGACAATTTTAATGCTAAAAAGCTGAAGCAGGAAGGGAGGAATGTATGTCCTAGGACTAGCCCTGGTCTTGGCAAGAACTTGGCTTGATGAGCAAATGTTGCTTCTGAGTAACCTGAACAAACACAAAAGCAGGCAGAAAGCACAGGGTAAGTAAAGTAAGAAGACATATGTGCTTTGTGGGACAAAAGTTTGAATGCCTAATGACAAATTTGCAATGGATTCTTCTTAGTAAGTAATTGCTTTGTATTTCAAATGTCACTACCATTGCAATATTTCTTATAAAACCCCTGTGATGTTATTGACAATATAGACATAAGAATATAGAAGATTCAAAAGACGAGGCCACATGTTTAAGAACACAGAACAGGATCATCTGGGCCCACAGCTGCTAGTTGGAGGCTATATTATCATGTCTAAGGAAGACGTTGGCGATAAATGTGACACAGCCAAAAGAGAGACTCAAAATATTTTAGGTAAAAAAATCAGTTTGGCATTAGTAGCTCAAGCCTGTAATACTAGCTACCAAAGAAGCAGATATCTAAGGATCAAAACCAGCCCAGACAGAACAGTCTAAGAGATACTTTTCTCCACTTAATCAGCAAGAAGCAGAAAGGGAAAGTGTGGCTCAAGTGGAGGAATAGCAGACATAAACGTAAAAGCCAAGCAAGAGCGTGAGGCCCTGAGTTCAAGCCGAAGCAATAACGCACACACATGCATACAGACACACACACACACACACACACACACACACACTCACGAGATTCAGTAGGATATACTATTTTGGAGAGACTGGTTGTGGATCCTGAAGACTAGATTCTATTCACAATAAAGAGGACCCCAGGAAAGAATTTAATCAACTAGCTCATTTTAGCTCATTTTATCTCACAGATGTCTACTTTTCAGCTGTTTGCCTTGTTTATTACAAATTTTATTGTGGTGTGTCTGTGTGCACACACATGTGCGCATACCTATTTGCACATGCGTGCATTGTTATTTATCTTACAAATAAATTACACATAGTTTTTTCTTTTTTCTCAGCTGGACAGTGAGTGGGAATGATGTTGAATTTAAATCAGAAACCTTGGTGAGTAGCTTTGCTGATCCCTCCTTGCTTACCTAGGCTTGTCGTGGGCATAATTCCCTCTCCAAGGCCCCTTCTAGCCCACTATGTTAACCACAGTTGTCTAATATTAACTGACTGTGCCACTTCTAGAGCACTGGTGGGGAAGTTGGGCCTATTGATTTTGTTTCTTTTATTACCATGACCCCACAGAAAGGCAGATTGGCTAGTGAAAATAAATAAATAATGTGGGCTAGTAAATGCTTTTCTGGTGTTAACTTAACCCTACTCCCACTCTCTCCCCTGTGTCCTCCCAGTCTCCATCCCAATTCCCATCTATTTTGGTTTCGGCTGATTATATTGTTCTTTTATTTAATTTTTCCCTTGAATTTTCCATCTACTTAGAACAGGATCCCACATTAAATGAGGCTCCAGGCTCACTTAAGGACATATTTTGCAAACCAAATAAAGTACAATCATCAGTAAATTCCAAATGTTTTATTATGCTCCTTTTATACATGTACAACTTCCATAGCTCTCACTATGAAGTCAGTTCCAAGACAAGGATGTCAGATTAAATTAATAGGCTTTTAAACTATCCTATTTAAGTACATATGAAAGATCTAATCTATTTGACTTTGAGGGGAATTGTGTTCAGAGACTATCTGGACAGACAGAAGCCAAGCACAAATTGCTTAACATATAAGAAAATGCTGCAAGATGTACAAATCAGGATCTATCAGAGAAAATGTGAGAAATAAGCCATAGAAATAGTGTTGGAACAAGTCACCAAATGCAGTGTCCTATAATTGAAAATTGTACTGTAGGAAATTGCACCATATTTGATAGTTCAAACACTTCATCTTGGAGGTAAGAAACTCAGGTTCAGGTACATTATATCGCTAGTTAACAGCCAAGGGAAGATTATAGTGCAGGCTTGGAAACTATTCTTAGAGCCATCGCCACTGTGAATTACCTTTTCAATTCAAGCACCAGTGAAATTTTCCTGCTCTTTTTCTTAATTGTTTCACATATTAGATTTCTATCTTTTCAATCTTTATTACCATCCAGATTTTTCAAACTATACCTACTTTGTATTTAAGGTAGTCTTGTTATTCTAATGCAATCTTTGTTATCATTCTTGTTCTGAAGTGCTAGGGATCAAATCTTAGGCTTATGAATGCCAGGCATGCATTGTACCACTAAGTTTATCTCCCCAGCCCCACTAAATGGAATTTTTGAGTAGAGCAAGATGCTACAAGTCACAAAAACGTCCTCATGGGAAATGTTTCTGCACCTGGGGGTCCTCAATGCTCCCAGGAAGATACTCTTGTCTAAAATCATGGTCAGGATGGCAGGAGCACAGGATGCTGGTACATTTGGCTTCTGCTGCTCCTCAGTGGGAAGATTGCTTCCAGAAAGCCATCCACAAAGATGGAACTCTTTCTTTAAGCTGCCAGCATCTGTCCTCAGGCCAAGGGAGTATTTCTGGGATTCTCACAGGCACATACAAAATGCATATTTGTAGGTATGTATGTGTGTAAATATACATGTGTCAATGTATATGTGGAATACTTTTTAATACTGAACTGTTCTTTTTCTCAATTTTTCATGTCACAAAGTATGAAAATAAAAATAGATCTTAACTCTTGAAAGAAAACAAACAACTTAGGATATATGTGTATGTGTGCGTATGCGTGTGTGTCTATATATCTATATATATATACTTTAATTATCCATAAAAGCTATGTTCACTGTCTACTATTACATTTCAAGCTTATTGTATCCATATTTATAAAATTCTCCCACCAATTCTCTCTCACACCTACATACATAAACACATACACATACATGCACACATTCTGTTTTACCCATCAGTTTATGATGAAGTAACCCAAGAGCTTTATTAGTCAATTTTTGTAATTGTGCCACTTAAGTTTCTGCCTTGACTCTTTTGAGTGGAATTTAGGAATTTTCCCCTTTTTTGTAATGGTACTGGGGTTTGAACTCAGGGCCGCATAGCTGTGAATATGGCACTCTACTTCTTAAGCCATTCTGCCAGCCTTCTGGTCACTTTTTATTAAATATGTTCTTCTTTGATGTCTGGTCCTGGATTCTGTTCCTTTTCTGATTTATTTGCCTCCACCTGTTCAGCTATTAGCTGAGATAGATTTTCTCAAACTATCTTTTATGTGTTTGCCCAGGTTGGCCTTAAAACGTTCATGATCCCATCAAATCTACCTCCCAGCATAGCTAAGATTACAGCCTTGAGTCACAGTGCATGGGTTTTGAAAATTTTTTTTTTTGCCAGTCCTGGGTCTTGGACTCAGGGCCTGAGCACTGTCCCTGGCTTCTTTTTGCTCAAGGCTAGCACTCTGCCTCTTGAGCCACAGTGCCACTTCTGGCCATTTTCTATATATGTGGTGCTGGGGAATCGAACCCTGGGCTTCATGTATATGAGGCAAGCACTCTTGCCACTAGGCCATATTTCCAGCCCTTGAAAATATTTTTATTTTCACTGCTTTATATATATAGTCTTTATTATTGTACTCTGTAAGGTGGACATTGGTGTAGATTTTATATATGAAAGTTCTAGAACTAGACAATTTCATATAAACTACTCAGGATCCCTAAGCGAGTGAGGACTAGAGAGGTATCTGAGACTCACACTGTGTTCTCAAACTACACTCACCCTTCCTCTACTACAACTGGATAGAGATGGATACTGGATTCATCTTTGAGGCTTTTAGAAAATAATGATACTTGAGCTCTACCATAGACACACATTCCATTGGTCATGATTAGGATCTGGCTTTCTATGTTTTTTAAACTTTTCTCAAGTGATTACAGTGACCAACCATAATGGTTTTAAATAAGCACCTATTTTCCTTCTTTGCATGCTTTAGTGTCAGGGTCTTCTTTAAATCCCTGACTAAATATTTTTGTATTTTGAATGTAGTGTTCAGAAACCTGTAAATGGAGACAAAATCGTTCCACAGCATATCATACCAAACTCAATAATCAAGGCAAATCCAAAAGATATTCATGACAATGAGCCTTAAAAACCCCAAAGCAAAACAAAACAAAACAATACAGATTAAAAATCTAAGAAAAATGTTTGTTTGCAATACTGGAATTGAATTATGGCACTAGGGGGGAAAAATAAACATTTCTTATGATCTAGGAGGGTACTGTTCTAGTCTATCTTCCTGTGACCTAACCCACTAACCAGTGAAGGGGTACATTGCCTAAATTATGTTTTTGGAACAACTTGCATAATCTCTCCTTTTATATCTTTCTTTTCTCTATATAACTGATCCCAGAGGATACTGACCATGCTATGCTAAACGAGGAAATGTGTTTTTTTCTCCCTTTCAACATGCTCTTACACATACTCATTTTTAAAAGATGTAAATGTATGATTAAAAAAAGAGGACAAGAAGAGGGGAAATTGGATAATGAAACAGAACTTGATTAACTTCTACCCTATGGTACTGAAGAAACACTAAAACAATATCATTCAGGAGTCATGCCAAAAAGAAAAAGAAAAATTTTAAAAGGAAGACTTGTCATCCAAATTGGTTACATAGTCTTCTACCCCTCCCTGACCTGAATTTTTTCCAGAAAAGGAAATAAATGCTGATGTTCTGGATGCCTCTGAGCAAGACAGACTTCCCCATCAATAATATGTGTGGAAACCCTGTAATTTCTGCCCAAGGAAGATCTGCCTCCAGGCTACCGCTGGGCTTGGGGACCTGGCTGAAATGGACTGCAGCACTGAATGTACCAGATGTTTCCAAGCAAGGACTAGGGAGGAGATTTCAGTGTTGATTTAGAATAGCACCTTGCAAACTCGTTCACTTGGTGCAAGAAGGCATTTTACACACTGGATAAACCAGTATAAATAGGAAAGTACACATCTGTACATATCCAATTGTGAAACTAAATTCACAATCAGATTTGAAATCCATTAGTGGGCCATAAACTTAGACATGACAAACAGCATTTAAAGAAAAGAATATAAAGGAAAACATGTTTTTATTTTGCATGTTAAAGGTAAGTCCTACTTTTTGACTTCAGTTGCATAATTGGTGTATGTGTGTGTGTGTGTGTGTGCGTGTGCACGTGCACGTGCACTGGGGGCTTGAACTCAGGGCCTAGGTGCTGACTCCTAACTTTTTACTCAAGGGTATTGTTCTTTTGATTTAACTACAATTCCAGCTCCTGCTTTTTGATGGTTAATTAGAGATCAGCATCTCAGAGATCTTCCTGTATGGGCTGACTTTGAACTACAGTCCTCAGATCTCAGCCTTCTGAGTAGCTAGGGTTGCAAGCATGAGCCACCAGGGCCCAGATAAGTTGTAAAAAAATTTTAAAGACCTATGCTTACAAATTTTTGCTACATCTAAAAAAATTAATGTGTAAAATATCTACAAAAAGGGAAGAAATCATTATTTACTAACCAAGCAACCACTGGGTACTAGGAATTACCTATCATTCACGTAACAAACCCAGATGAACAAAAACTATGCTTCAGGCATTGTTATTCATAAGAAAAGAAGGCAGTGTCTTGCTCATGAACAATTCTAACTGCAAAATTTTCATGTTTTCTCTGTCAGTGCATTATACCCACCTTAATCTTATCTATTAAAGAATCATTCCAGAAGGGAAAATAACAAGCAAAGATTTAGAGAAAGGTGAACAGAACTGTAAAACTACAAATATTGCTGTTTTAGAACAACCTTTTCTCTGTTCTGTTTTCAGATCTCTAGTTCTGGATTCTCAGTGGTTTCATTGTGAATCTTAAGAGTCCTCAGATCTGGTGCTCAACCAAGATAAGTTCTCTTGAGTACTGGCCTACCTCTTCTCTCTCACCCAAACTTACCTCCCCTGTCTGCCATTTTCTTGGTCTCAGAAATAAGCATCTCAAATGAGGCACAAATGGAAGCAGTTTCTGTATGTGTTATCCTCCATGATAACATTCTCATAAGTCTCCTAATAGCATGAGTCTTATGAGTTAGTTATGCTTACTCAGTGCGTCAGTTCAATTGAAGGGATACTGAAGTGGGCTGAGAGAGATACCATCCCTGCCCTAATGGAGCTTTGAGTCTGGCAGCAAATACAGAGATCACATAGTAAGTACAATATAAGATTAGCATTAAAAACAGTAAGTAAAGGAGCCATGAGAATTCAGAACAAGGTAATTTAAGCAAGCCTATGGAGTCAGTCAAGACAAATGGGGAATGATGGATAAATGGGCATTAGCTAGGTGAGGGAAGAAAGCCAGAGGATGGGGCAGGGCAAACAGACTACCTTTTTATTAGCTATGTACCATTGGGGACTTAAAAAAGACTCTTCTAAGAATCTGGAACCAACCCAGATGCCCCTCAGTAGACGAATGGATCAGGAAAATGTGGTACATATACACAATGGAATTTTATGCCTCTATCAGAAAGAATGGCATTGCCCCATTTGTAAGGAAATGGAAGGACTTGGAAAAAGTTATACTAAGTGAAGTGAGCCAGACCCAAAGAAACATGGACTCTATGGTCTCCCTTATTGGGAATAATTAGTACAGGTTTAGGCAAGTCATAGCAGAGCATCACAAGGCCCAATAGCTAGACCCTTATGAACACATAAGATGATGCTAAGTGAAATGAACTCCATGTTTTGGAAACAATTGTTATATCACAGTTGTAACTACTTTCAACGTCCTATGTGTATCTGTAGCTTCTATTATTGATGATGTTCTTGTATCACATTCCTGTGGTTGTACCTACACTATCTTTGTAATCTTATCTGAGTATATTGGAAACCGTGTTTACTGGTATTGGAAGTAGGAAATTCAAAGGGAATACCAAATTTGAGAGACACAGGGTAAAAAAAGAGAAACAACTACAAAAGCAATACTTGCAAAACTGTTTGGTGTAAGTGAACTGAACACCTGGGGGGGGGGGAAGGGAAAGGGGGAGGGAGGGGGTATGAGGGACAAGGTAACAAACAGTACAAGAAATGTATCCAATGCCTAACATATGAAACTGTAACCTCTCTGTACATCACTTTGATAATAAAAATTTGAAAAAAAAACTCTTCTAAGCTTCAATTTCATGGGTACAAAATAAATCATCTCCATAGAATTGCATGTAAAGCATTAGGACAGGACCAGTAAGTAGTTAATGCTCAACAGGGCCCACTAGGGAGTGGTAGTGATGGTGGTGACATTAGTACTGATGACAGTCATTCAGAGACAGTGGAATACTGATTCCCAGGAGGATAGGATTTGTGTGGATCTGTGTGGCCTGATGTGTATGGGAGAGTGAACCATTCCACAAGCACTCTCTCTCTCTCTCTCTCTCTCTCTCTCTCTCCTTCTCCCCCTCTCTCTCTCCCTCCCCCTCCCCCTCCCCTGTATAGGTGGTAGAAAGAGGCAAAGAACTCTGAGAATCTGGGTAGCACACTTACTGATGGCTCTGCCCAAGCTTGAGCCGGTGAGGACTGCAAGTAGAAGTCTATATCAAGCAGTAGATGCCAGAGATATCCAGCAGTTGTGAAAGGTTTTTCTGGAGCAAGACTGAGAATTTTTTGTTGTTACTAGCCTATTATTCACTGTAGCAAGGTTGACACTCCTTTTCTTCCTTTCTAAATACACCAAATATATTTTATAACTTTAGAGTTCAAGAAAGGTAAGCCATTGGGCTCTTGTGATGCTCTGCTATGACTTGCCTAAACCTGTACTAATTATTCCCAATAAGGGAGACCATAGAGTCCATGTTTCTTTGGGTCTGGCTCACTTCACTTAGTATAATTTTTTCCAAGTCCTTCCATTTCCTTACAAATGGGGCAATGCCATTCTTTCTGATAGAGGCATAAAATTCCATTGTGTATATGTACCACATTTTCCTGATCCATTCGTCTACTGAGGGGCATCTGGGTTGGTTCCAGATTCTAGCTATGACAAATTGTGCTGCGTTGAACATTGTTGTGCTGGTGGCTTTACTGTGATTTTGTTTGTGGTCTTTTGGATAGATACCCAAAAGTGGGGCTGCTGGTCATAGGGGAGTTCTATATTTAGCCTTCTGAGGAATCTCCATACTGCTTGCCAGAGTGGCTGAACCAGTTTACATTCCCACCAACAATGAAGTAGGGTTCCCTTTTGGCCACATCCCCTCCAACAATTGTTATTATTAGTTTTCTTGATATATGACATTCTTACTGGGGTGAGATGGAATCTCAATGTTGTTTTGATTTGCATTTCTTTTATGGCCAGTGATGTAGAGCACTTTTTCATATGTCTCTTGGCCATTCTCATTTCCTCATCAGAGAAGTCACTTTGTAAGTCTTTAGCCCACTTGTTGAGGGGGCTATTGGTTCTTTGCGGTTTTGTTTTGGAAGAAGGTAATTTTTTTAGTTCTGCATATATTTTAGAGATGAGGTCTTTGTCCATTGAATGGCCAGTAAAGATCTTCTCCCAGTCTGTGGGCGTTCTGTTTATCTTGTAAGCTATGTCCTTTGCCGTGCAGAAGCTCTGCAGTTTGATGCAGTCCCATTTGTCCAACCTTTCTTTGATTTGTAGCCTTTCTGGGTCATTGTTAAGGAAGTTCCATCCTGCGCCAAGGAGCCCAAGTGCTAAGTGAAATGAACTCCATGTTATGGAAACGACTGTTATATCACAGTTGTAACTACTTTCAATGTCCCATCTGTATCTGTAGCTTCTATTATTGATGATGTTCTTGTATCACCTTCCTGTGGTTGTACCTACACTATCTCTGTAATCTTATCTGAGTATATTGGAAACCGTGTATACTGGTATTGGAACTAGGAAATTGAAAGGGAATACCAAAATTGAGAGACACAGGGTAAAAAAAGACAAACAACTACAAAAGCAATACTTGCAAAACTGTTTGGTGTAAGTGAACTGAACATGTCAGCGGGGGAAAGGGAAAGGGGGAGGAGGGAGGGGGGTATGAGGGACAAGGTAACAAATAGTACAAGAAATGTATCCAATGCCTAACTTATGAAACTGTAACCTCTCTGTACATCAGTTTGATAATAAAAATTTGAAAAAAAAAAAGAAAGCTAAGCCAGACACTGGTGGGTCACACCTGCTATAATACTAGCTACTTAGGAGACTGATATCTGAGGATACTGCCTGGGCAGGAAAGTCTGTGAGACTCTTATCTCCAATTAACCACCAGAAAACTGGAAGTGGCACTGTGGCTCAAAGTGGAAGAGCACTAGCCTTTAGCTAAAGAGCTCAGGGACAGCACCCAAGCCCATAGTTCAAGCTCCACAACTGGCCAAAAGAAAATAGAAAAAGAGAGAGAGAGACAGACAGACAGACAGAGAGACAGAGAGAGACATAGAGAGAGACAGAAAGACAGAGAGACAGAGAGAGAGAGATGGAGAGAGAAGGAAAGGAAAGCTGAGAACGCTTAGGTGATATTCTCTCTCTTCTTTTCTTTCTGGTCAAGCTATATCCTTGGCCGTGACCACTCAGTGTGACTAAGAACCCATTCTGAGTATGTAATAATTGTTCTATTGCACTGATCCAGTGATATGTAGCAAATGACTATGCAGTTGAATGTTTCTCAAGTATCAATGGAAAATCTCATTTTAAAGTTTGATCATCTTTTACTAGATCTTTAATTTTTTTATCTTTACTTTTTAACAATAATAAACAGTCCTTTGTCAACTCCACTTAAAGTGTCCTGGCATTTAATAAACCCCTGGAAAGTAAAGACTAATGCACCAAGGCGAAAGAGTCCAATTATCTCAAAACCCTACTCAAACATCTTTCAATGGCTCCACAGAACCCTAAGTATTAAATAACTCTTTAGGCTGGCATATGGCCCTCTGATTCCAACACATATTACTAAATTGATTTGTATATGATTCCCAGACACTCCAGCTGAACTAAA
Source organism: Perognathus longimembris pacificus (assembly GCF_023159225.1). Taxonomy (NCBI): domain Eukaryota; kingdom Metazoa; phylum Chordata; class Mammalia; order Rodentia; family Heteromyidae; genus Perognathus; species Perognathus longimembris. The sequence continues at coordinate 31,101,969 of NC_063164.1, read as the reverse complement.
TTACTCATGGTTTCCCACACACAACCCTCGGTTTCCTGGCTCTCTGCTGTTGTTTATGTATGGCATTGCTTCTATTGGTAATAATCTCTCCTGCTCTGTAAAACTCTGTCGTCCATCAGATCCATCCCAAAGGCCGTCTGTCTTTGAAGATCTCCAAGTCTTTCTTAGTTTCTGAAATTTGATGGTGCTTCCTTTTACAGAAGACTCCAAACACTCTAATTGAGTCTTATCATTTTATGCTGTTTGTGTTTACATTTTTTCATCTACTTAATCCTCCATTCGGTATTGCAAAATCCTTGGAGCTTCCAACTGCTTCTTACCATTCTTGAATTCCAGTCCCAATTTGCAAAATGCTTTTTGCTAAGGTTTAGTTTAGGAATTAAAACATGGACTCCACACATAGATGAATAGTGTTCAGACTTTGTGTTGTATAAACTGCATAAATTTGGTCAAACGACCAAACTCTGATGAAACTATTTAAAAGCACATTCCTTCATTTGGAAAATAACTAGGTACCAAGTTTTGCCCTTAGGTACACATAACATAGGGGCCCTGTCATTTACATTTCTTAACCTGTCATGGGTCAAATGACAACCTTTAATATCTAATGAAGGATGCAGATACTTTCCTAAAGGAATGATAACATACATTTGGATTCAGTTTTACAAATCTTATTTTTGTTCATCAGAGTTCAAGAGCAGAGAATTTCAAATTAGCATCTGTGTATCCTGACAGGTCCCTATGATACTTTTTGATTTGTAGAGGAGGTCAAATCTATTTTTATAATTATATTATGGCAATATTTACCTTGATTTCTGTGCAGACATTTGTACCGATGACACAAAAATAATAGTAAATGGAACCATTGGCTTCTCCTCATGAATCAAGCCAGTCTGCAGTACACCAACATTGTTAACCATGGTGTTCTTCATTGAAGTATACTTACAATGAAGAATGAAGTAGTAAAAATTATTAATTTTACTAGATCTCAAGCCACAAGTCCATTCTAAGTATGAAATGGTAAGAATACAAAGTGTGTCAGCTGCATTCTGAAGTATTGTGGTCATCTTGAAGAAAGGTAGATGTGTCTCAGGTGTGAGCTAAACAAATTGCTTTTCTTTTATTAGAGCACTATTTTAACTTGAAGGAATGACTGACCAGTAAAATAACTTTTTTTAGATCATAGTTTGCGTATTTGGCAGAGATTTTTCTCACAAATGAACAAAGTGAGACTCTCACATCAAAGGAAAAAAAAACTAAAAGCATTTGGTGTGAAAGGTAAGATGCAAGCTTTCAAGCAAAAAATGAAATTTAGAAAACATATATATGCCACTGTGTGTCTGACAGCTTCCCTAGACGTTTCTGATGAGATCAAAGGTGATACTAACAAATATGATTTTTAAAATATGCTGCATTATGACATGTGTCAACATTTGGGAAATCTGCATAACTCAGTAAACCAAAATTTTCCAAATGACCAATTCAATGTGATGGCGTAAAGGAAGCGTGGGTAGAATCACATTCAAACTAAATGAGATAAACCAATGGATTTTAGTGTAACAAAATTCAGTTCATTGATAATGGTTTGAAACAAACATGGAAGTTCTCCTTAATAAATGACCATTTGTTCTATTTTCCTGCAGCATTCACAGCTATGTGATGAGGCCATTAATATACTATTTCTTTTTCTAACTACATAATTGGATGGGGTCATATTTTTCCACTAGAACCATGGATTTAAATTTATCTTAATGGGATAAAGGGTGAACTAATTCAGCTCATTACCAGATTTATGTGACTGTAACCCCCTCTGTACCTCATCTTTGCGATTACAATAAAATTAAATAAAAAGTATTTGAATGCAGCAGCAAAAATGAGAATATGGGCAATAAATGTAGCTTTTCAGTGACAGAAGAACTCATAGAAACATGCAATAGATTGATAATTTCTTTATGTTAATTTCATTGAAATTGCTCCATGTTAATTTCAAACAAAGGAAATATCTATATCTATAAGCCAGATATGATTCTAAATTCATTTCAGGTTATAGAGTGTATAGAAGTCTTATGATTAAAAAAAACTTTGAGAAATGTTTCTTTAGAAAGTTCTTTAAAAGGTCAGAATTTTATGAGGATGCATTCATTCAAAACTGTGTCTACTAAGTCTCTTTCTTTTGAGTATCCAAATGGAAATAAACTTTCTTTTATCCTAAATACATGTAACAAAAAAGCAAAATATAAACAAAACAAATACTATATGAAATTACAAAGATAAATTCCTCACTCCTTATTTTATGTTACTCTGGTAGGATCCTGACAATTTCAGTTGAACTTAGAGTTTTTACAAATTGAATTGTAGAGCATGGATGAACTAAAAATGGAACAGGAAACAAATATGGTAAGGACACTCAATGAAATGAGTAATAAAAGAAAGGAGTCTCAGGGAGGGATCAAATGGAATGGGGAGAATTAAAAATTAAACTATATTGTGTGTGTGTGTGTGTGTGTGTGTGTGTGTGTGCCTGTCCTGAGGCTTGAACTCAGGGTTCAAGGCTAGTGCTCAACCACTTTGAGCCACAGAGCCACTTTTGACATTTGGGTAGTTAATTGGAGGGCCTCAGACCTCAGCCTCCTCAGTGGCTAGGATTATAGGCATGGCCCACCAGTACCTGGCCACAGTGCATCTGTGATGCTCCTTATGAACTTTTTTTATAAAGAAAACACATCTTATTTTTTGTGTGAATGTTTTCATATAATGAATCATTGCCTCTTCCCCATTTGAAAGTTCTCCCATTTAGTCCAGTTTTTTAAGTTGATTATTTATTATTTAGAAAAAAAAAACAACTGAGTGGCCTAGACAATTAACAATTTTGAGTGGAGTTTCACTTGATGGGAACCTGTCTATAGAAATATTCAACTTGGTGAACCCAAGAGTCAGTTAATAGTTTCAAAAACATACAAACATGCCACAGAATGTACTGTCCTGTTCTTGTATTGCTTAAGTATGTTGAGAGTTGTTGAAGAAATGAAAATCCAAATGGAAAGGAGAAAGGAAAGTGGAAGAGAAGACAGAGGAAAAAAGACAGAGAGAGGGAGAGCAAGAGGGAGGAGCTTAACTACTGCATAAAGAATAACTTACTGAGGGCTTGGAATGTGGCTTAGTGGTAGAGTGCTTGCCTAGACTGCACAAAGCCCTGAGTTCAATTCCTCAGTACCACATAAACAGAAAAAGCTGGAAGTGATGCTGTGGCTCCAGTGGTAGAGTGCTAGCATTGAGCAAAAGAAGCTCATGGAAAGTGCCCAAGTCTTGAGTTCAAACCCCAGGACTGGTTAAAAAAAAAAAAAAGAAAGAAAAGAAAAGAATAACTTACTGATACAATGAGAGTCTACCAGACCTGCTCTATGGCTCCTCCATCTGGCCCTCCCTCATGACTTGGGCCTGTTGCTGCCCAGGAAGTTACTATACAAGCTGGAAGCTGAGAGGGCTTCTTCCCAGTACTTGGTTGGATCTACCATATTTGTGCTTATCCCCAAATCAGGTGAACTAGAAAAGAAACTAGCTTGTCAAGAACCTCTGTTTTATAATTAACACCCAGTGGCTTCCAGAAGATTTATAAGAGCATAGATGTAGCAGAGCTCTGAGAGAATACAAATCTTTAGGCACAGAATTTAGCAGAAGTTGTGCTATCTGAAACTATGGTTGGAATAAGGTGAATTCCTGAAAACATACCAGAAAGGGGGAAAATATGAGGCACAAATCAAATGTAATGAATAAAATTATTGGCTTTAAAGAACTATTGCATACTAGTGGTTGGTGGCTAGCACTTATAATTCTAGCTACTTCGAAGGCTGGAAGTTGAGGATCAAGATTCAAAGCCAGTCTGGGCAGAAGAAGTCCATGAGACTCATATCCAAGAAAGCACAAATGCTATCCTTGAGCTGAATAGCTCAAAGACAATTTCCAGGCCCAGTATTCAAGTCCCAGGACAGAAAAAGAAAGAAGAAAGAAAGAAAGAAAGAAAGAAAGAAAGAAAGAAAGAAAGAAAGAAAGAAAGAAAGAAAGAAAGAAAGAAAGAAAGAAAGAAAGAAAGAAAGAGAAAGAGAGAGAGAGGGAAGGAAGGAAGGAAGGAAGGAAGGAAGGAAGGAAGGAAAGAAAGAAAGAGAGAGAGAGAAAGAAAGAAAGAAGGAAAGAAAGAAAGAAAGAAAGAAAGGAAGGAAGGAAGGAAGGAAGGAAGGAAGGAAGGAAGGAAGGAAGGAAGAGAGGGAGGGAGGGAGAGAAAAGAAAAGAAAAGAAAAAGAAAGAGAGAAAGAGAAGGAGGGGAGGAAGGGAAGGAGAGAGGGAGGAAGGAAGGGAGTAAAAAAAGAAGGAAAGAAAGAAGTAAAACCTAATGTAATTTGTTCTCTGACAAATAAACCATACCAAAATTCAATGGTACAAATTAAAAGGAAAGTCCTTCACTCTACTGATTTCTAGGTCTACAGTCTCTTGAGTAGCCTCTCCTAAATATCTTAAGGGGATGTCTTTTTTATACTTCAAGCTTTTTTACACTTTAAATTTGAGATGCTTTTCTGCCTCTTACCTGGCATAATGGGAGTCAATAAATAAAAATAAAATTGCAGAATTGGAAAGGAACTTTCCTCCAGTAATCATAACGATATTTTTAATAGACTATTTCTCATTCCTGGGTCTTTCTAAATGTTATTTCTGCTTCTTAAAATGTTGTGACATCCCTCTTTCAACATTTTCTTATCTCATTCTCAATTTTCACCACATGCATCCAAATCTGACCCTGACTTTCCTGTTCACTTCCCATGCTTCCAGTGATTCTGAGCCTTCCCAGTGCCTTCCATATTTGGTTTTACTTAATGCCTTCTTCATAACAGTAATTGCATTTCTTTTGCAAGTAATTACTGCTCAAATGCAACACTGTACAAGGAGCTATAGATTCAGATAGAAATAAAAGCAATATCTTTATCTTTAAAACACTTAAAAAGATATTTTTGAAAAAGGGAATATATGTATCTATGTGTGTGTCTATGGGTTTTATCTCATTGATTTTTAAGCTTCTTTTTTTTTTTCTTGAGAATGGGTCTCACTGTATTATAGCCTAGATTTACTTTGAATTCACAATCCTTTTGCTTTCTACTCCCTACTGCTAGGATTACAGATATGTGCCATCATGTGTGCCTCTTTATTTTTTACTTTATTAATGTATAGTTACATGTGTTTGTTTTTTAAAATAAAGCAAAGAGGGTGAACATGTCATATTCTTTATATGAATGCATGAAAATAAAACAAGGAGATACTGAACTTGCTTTAGGGAGAGGGAAGGGAGGAGAAGGAAGAGTGACAAGAGAGGCGATGTGGATGCTGTACATTTTTGCATGTATGGAAATATCACAGCAACCCATTGCCTATAAAACTACTGTGAGCTAATGAGAAATAGTACGCAATAAAATATAAAAACAAATAAAGTGAAGAAAGCTCAAGTCTGAAAGAGTGCTCAACAAACATTGTGAACTGAAGAAAGGAGATACTGAGCCCTCAATTTAAGACTAAATCAAGAATAAATAAAGTTTCAGAAACCTGGAATTTACAAGGCCTTTCAGACTCGAGAGGGTCAACTCAGTCCTTACAAACCCCATGCAATAGTAGTTTTAGTAATGTGATGTTAGAAAGGTGTGACAGGGTCAGAAGTCCCCAGAAGACAGTGGGACCAGAGGCTGGATATTTTACATTTTGAGATCTACTGTGTTTAGCTGGACTTGTGTGAGGAGGGAAAGTGAATCAATGGGCATCCTGTTCTCTCTGGAAACTCCTCCTGCGGACCAGCATCCAGGCCTGGGATCCCCAGCAAGTTTCCCGAACCATCTTTGTTCTTTGTTCCAGTATGAAATAGAAGGAGAATGAGATACAGATTACCAAGCATTGTCCAAAGTAGTTTCATGTATTTTAGGCAACAAAATCCTTTCCACAGAGTAGGATTCAATTAGGCAGCCTAGGAATTTACCCCCAATTCCACCCATGTGAAAATTGAAGTACAGAAAAAAGTTAAGCAATACATGTTTATGGTTACATAGCTGGCAAACACTACTCTAGTATCTATGAGATTGCCTATGCCCTTGTATACTCTTTAATGAAGTATAAGAAGATATGCCAAAACACAATGGTGAATATTCTATTATATAAATTGTTTTTATTTCATGAATAAGCTTATTGTTAATATAAGGTATCCGATATCCAATACAAAAAACGGCATTATAAAATTCAGGAATGTGTGTGTGTGTGTGTGCACAATACACATACACAAAAAAGAGAAGGAAAGAGTGTGACAAGAGACACAGAAAGACAGAGACAGACAGAGGCAGATACAGGGAGAATTAGAAAGAAACCCAGATGTTATACCCTAGAATAAAGTTGTATGACAGATATTGGTGGCAAGAAAATTCTTATTTACTAGACAAGAGTAATTTATACAGTGGTAACAATGTTCCAAGTGCTAGAGAATAATGGACATGAATTATTGTTGGTCTCGTCTAACAAATGAGTCTTCGGGTTATGTGATCAAATTCCCACCTACATCTCAAGGGAAATTAACTGGGGTCTCTTGAGAAACATTTTCTTTCATGAAAATGGATTATTTCCTAGAATGTGAAGGTGTTGGATCATACCAGGTTGAAGATATGATGTCTGGAGCCGTAGCATCCATGTAAAATTTGAGGCTTCTGTCCTCTCTTAAGTTCACTGCTGAGAAGCTTTCTCTTCCTCTAGTATTCAAGCTTAGTGGTTCTCAGCACCTGGACATCGGGCCAGCATTCTGTGAAACAGATCCAAAGAACAATTCCAGGGAGCATCATGGTTACTTAAATAACCATGAACCCTGCACCTTTTCTGCCACCCTTCAACAGTAGCATTAATTCAGTGACAAAAGTCAAACTCGCTGTGGTCAGAACATCTAAACACACATAAAGGGTGGTGTTGAGAATCATTTGAAGAAAAGTACAAGAAGTTCAGTAAAAACCAATCAGTTTTCCCTCGTTCTGCATATGTATGTCATAAGTGATAAACCACTTCAGAGGTGCATAGCATTATGCTCACTTTGTGACTCCTTTCTTCTCAGCATCGCAGAAGGATTATATAAAGAATCCCACATTCACATTATACTTAGGTATTATCCAAGGTTCTCCACTCACTTTGTGTGTGGTATGTGGGTGTACTTAAACAGTATGCCTATTTATATTCAATCACAGATGGACGCTATATATGAATTAGGTATCTATAATATAGATATTTTAAAAATTTGTTTACTACCAACTGTTTAACTGGGATTTCCATGAATAGAATAAAGATGTATGAGCTAAATATATAATATAGTTGTATATGGGTATCTGGTATAATTTACTCTTATTTCTTTTTATTGACAAAGAGAAAAAAACACCAATTTTCTTAAATAAATCATACCATTTTCATTTCCAACACCATGAGAGAGTATGCTCAATACACATTACGCATGACTAGACAAAGAAGGAACCCCACATCTGAGAACAAATTGTCATAATGGGAAATTATTGCTCATTCTTTTTTGTAGAAAATATTTGCATGTTTATTTTGAAGTCCAACCCAAAATGTAAACATTTAAAATAAGTGAAAACTTGCAAGGGGTAACAATAAACTATTTTTGAGTTGAAGGGAGGAAAAAATAGCCTGCCAGGAGTAAACAGGTATATTTTTAAGCCTACTGCTTCGAAAAATCAGCGTGTCAGGTTGGTGCATCTTTAATTTTTCTGTTAATTATGGATTGAGCATTGTTGTGAATCTTGTCCTCAAAACCAAGCTCAGAAAATAAGAGCAGATGCTCATCCCCAGGTTTGGCTCATATGGGAATTGAATGGAACATATTGGTTTATAATTAATGTAATTTGTTGGATTATCTTTTGTGAAGGAGTGAAGGTAAACAACCTTGCAGCATTGTGGTAATGTCTTCAGTGCTTGGCACCTCTGTAACTGTGAGGGAAGAAAAGAAAGAAAATGAACAAGGAAAAAATTACTTCCATCACACTTAAGCATACTTTAATTAATTCAAAGGCAAAAATTAGGTAAATATTTTAAAGACAGAAAATTACAAATGGTGTGTACAGTGTGAGCCATTGCTTCTCCCAGTGGAGAATTTTGATGGTAACTTCTATTTGGATTGAACTTATTAAAGTACTCTAATATCAAATTAGATATTACCTTCATAAGATCCTCTGTAGAAGAAATACGCACCATTGTTCTAGGAAGAAGCCGTTGTTGTCTTTCCCGCAACTTCAGAGGCAGAGCTGTTATCTTCATTTTGAATAAAAGCTCATTTGTGGGAAAAAAAAGTCAGTATTTAAACACAAGCAGGTGGAGCCAAGAGCACGTGAGTATGACCCTATCCTGTCATGAGACATCTTCATGATACTTATTTTTATTTTAAAATGTAATCATTTTGGAAGCCCAAGGGAGGCAAAATTATGACTAGGTGGGTGATATCAAATTTCTTAGATGTCTATGGCTTTTCTGGACCATTTGTTTAAGTCTGGCAGGCAAGGGAAAGTCTCAGGTCAGCTAATTTACAAATATTTGCCAGGTATTGAAAACTGAATGGCATAGGTAGGTGCTGAGAAACACACTGTGACTGCTAGGATTTTGCCTTCTTTGTAATTACAAGGATACATCTAGCATGAAACACTACCTACTGATAAAGGAAGTGTATAACTCAGTATTAATTTCTAAGTGATAACCAGGGAAAAAGAAACATTTTTAACATTAGAATTATCAAGGAGCCTATCATACAGATCAAAAATGTATGACTTGCATAAGTGAGTAATATCTCCATGCAGGTACTGGATGTATTCATATACATACTCATTCAACTCTCATTGTCTATTTCCTTGCTAGGCATTTTATCCTCAGGCATGAAAGAAAACAGCAAAGTAACTTTCCAAAATAATACTGATAATCAAATGATTACCTGGTTTTGAAACTTGATTCTTTCATAAGAGCAGAGAGAAGATATCTAAAGGAACAGAGAGATGAGTTAAAAATCCTCTAAGAAAAGTCAGGGCAGAAATAGATAAGAACTAATAGAATGTCATTTTATCAAAGACAAAATAAAAGAAGAAAAGAGTTTCAAGAAGAAAACATAGTAAATAGTGTCAAAAAATGAACAAAGACCAAGGAGACTGTATCTGCCATTGTGTTGGAAAACAAAGATGGTGATTTTTTTTTTCAAAGAGAACAAAGAGAGGGAATAGAAACTGCTTCAGAGACATGGAGGAAAGTTGTGAGAAGGAGGCAGCACAGGTAGAGGTCTGGTTCATAATACAGCTGATAGAAATCCAGAGAAAGTATGGTAAGGTCAAGGAAAAGCTTTCCTTAAGATGGCAAGATATTTATTATTTAAACTATGGAAGGAGAAACAGAATGGAAAAGAAAACATCCAATGAGGGCGAAACACCTTAATCAAGAGTATTGGGGGCAGAAGATTGGCGCTTCAGAGGCCCTTATAGAACTGGGAAAATGTGAAGAGATGTCTGCAAAAGCAGGAAAAGAGCCAGTTAAGTATACCCTGAAAATCAAGAGTAGCCTTGATCTTTTTATTTTAAGAACAAGGTGAGCTCACCAGCTGAGAAAAGGAGCCGGGAGAGAAGTGTTGAAGGCTGAGGGAGAAACAAAGTCTGTTGCAGCTAAAATGAGAAGGGTGAAAAAAATATTGCTTCCGTAGGATCATTGACATAAACCTCATCGAATAATAGTGATTATCTGACTCTTATAAATTCTCAAAGTACTTTAGGAAAACTTGAGGCATGAAATCACAAGTTTTTGAAAGGGGTGGGAGAAGGAAAGAGAGAGAGGGAAAGAGAGAGAAGATCAGAGAGAAGGGGAATGAGAGAGAGAAGCTGAGAGAGAGAGAGAGAGCTAGAGAGAGAGAGAGAGAAAGAGAGAGAGAGAGAGAGGCCAAAGAAATTAAAGGGAAAAGGTGGACAGATTGACCAATATAGAAATTCTGGCTCCTTTCCAAAGTTCCAGCATGTCATTGGCAAATATTGGAAGTATGAGCCAGATCTCAATTCAATTCAATTTTTCTGCGACACTCCACTGCTTCTCATATAACATAGGTATTTGTGTATATGCTAAAACAAAGAGCTGAATTTTAAAATATGGTGAGAAGCTTACAAAATATCTAGTTTACAGCCTGACTAGCTTCTTTATTTGGTTGTAGAGATTAAATAATTTGTTTTTGAGCATCAAAATTTTTACCAGATGGTTATTTGCAATTGTAAATAATAAAGATCTACTAACCTCTCATCCCTTTAGACATGTGCTCATTTTTTAAACCATTGAATGATATTCAATCCTAACTTTTTGGCTGAGAACTAAACTATACATGAAAGACATTGAACAGTGAACAGGGGCAAGACAAATAGGCGCAGTGAACCATGTTTATTTTTGGATGTTCTCTTCTGTAGACTATGCACATTTCACATGATCAGGAACCCAATTTGTTTCTCAAATTCTTCAGGCTCTGATTACTTACATGTCCTTGCTTTGTTCCAAAGGAATATACACATTGCAAGGAAGATATTTTGAGCAAATCATTCTTCATTATTGTCTTGGTTTGGGACATCAAATACAGCAGAATATTCATATCAAATATTAAATATTAGACTTTTTTAAATTGGCCGTTTGAATATTTAATTTTATGACTTAGGACAAATCATCACCATTACAGTCAAGGTAAAATGAAAAAGTACTTCATGCTCATTGGTAGTCAAATCTAGACCCCAAGCTACACACTGTTGGCTTACATCTGTAATCCTAGCTATTCAGGAGACTGAGCTCTGAAGATCACAGTTCAAAACCAGCCTGCCAGGGAAAGTAAATACTTGATTTTTTATCCAAACCAAAGCAACAACAACAAACAAATTAGCATAAAACTTAATAAACAATATTGAAGATTCTTTAGAAAATATGTGTTTGTAATATATCTATCAAAACTATTTGGGGGCTGGGGATATGGCCTAGTGGCAAGAGTGCCTGCCTTGGATACACGAGGCCCTAGGTTCGATTCCCCAGCACCACATATACAGAAAACGGCCAGAAGCGGTGCTGTGGCTCAAGTGGCAGAGTGCTAGCCTTGAGCGGGAGGAAGCCAGGGAAGGTGCTCAGGCCCTGAGTCCAAGGCCCGGGACTGGCAAAAAAAAAAAACAAAACAAAAAAAAACTATTTGCAGCAAAGGGTGAACAAATGCTCCAGTGGTACTTATGTGACATTATGCTGAAAATGAGCTATACAACTGTGGGTGGAGATGGGAGAAAAATTAGAAGAAAGAAAAGGAGTGACATTGTCCAAAAATAAATGTACTCTTTATCTAAACCATATAACTGTAATTCATCTGCATATCTCCTTTATAATAACCATTTAAATAAAAACTTTTTTCAGGACTCTCAACAGTAAGTATGAATAACAGCCAAAATCTTAGTAGGAAAAAATGAAGGGTTCACACTTCTTAAGAAGTATAGGCTACCATAGAGCAAAACATTTGAGAAACATTCACCTTTATTAATAATAAGGGTAAAATATTAATAAATTTGTGTTGGCCTAGTATCAAAATACTGGTTGTTGATAGGAAAAAGGAAAATTCACTCCAATACCTACCTTTATAGTAGGTAATTTGCATATCTATAATATCTATCTATTTATTATATACATATAAAGTATTCATTTTATATATAATTTGCATATTCTTTAGCTTGGTGATTTCTAATTTATATCTGTTCTAAAAGAGCAGTGAATCATACATAAATACATATGGAAACAGTATAAGCTAGACATGCTGACACATGCCTGTACAATCGTAGCACTCAGGAAGCTGAGGCAAGAGGATCATGACTGAGAAGTGACCTCGTGAGATGGTTCCCCCCCCCCCCACAAAAAAAGCAAAGAAACCATTTTTAAAAGTACAGGCACAACAAAACTATATTACAGTAAAGTTTAGGGCAATGAAAACTGAGAAGAGCCTAATTGCTAAATAATATCTATAACATGAAACTATATCTTTAATAAGATAATATGCCTATACAAGTAATGTAATGGAAAGTCCTTTTTTTCTTACTTTTTAAAGATGTCTTTATTGTCAAAGTGATGTACAGAGGGATTGTAGTTTCATACGTAAGGCAGTGAGTACATTTCTTATCCAACTTGTTACCTCCTCCCTCATTTTCCCCATCTCCCCTCCCCATTTCCTTCTCCCCCTCATGAGTTGTACAGTTGGTTTACACCATATTGTTTTGTAAATATTGCTGTTGCATTGGTTTGTCCTTTTATCCTTTGTATCTCAATTTTGGTATTCCCTTTCCCTTCTCTAGTTCCAAAACATGTATATACAATATCCAGTATACTAAAATCAGTTACAGTGATATCAAGGGTAAAACCACCAGAAAGAAATACAAAAAAAAAGGATACAGTTTCACATGGGATGTTGAAAATAACAGCAACAATGTTATACCACTTGTTTCCATAACTTGAAGTTCATTTCACTTAGCATCATCTTATGTGTTCATATGGACATAGCTATTGAGCTTCTGTGATCTTCTTCTCAAACTATACTAGACGTGTAGTAATTATTCCCAGTGAGGGAAACCATAGAGTTCATGTTTCTTTGTGTCTGTCTCACTTCACTTATATGTTTTAAATGTAAATTATGTCAAAAGCATATCAAATATCATATTATACATCTTAAATAGATACAATAAAAAAGAAGATTTGAAAGAAATTTGGAGGAGAGTTTTCATTTAGATTGTTCTTTCTATGTAGGTTTGCATATCAACTGTTCTCTATTCAAAAACTGAAGAGTGGATCAGTCAATGTGAACTCAGGCAAGCTGGGTTTTAAATGTTGAAAGTACAAGTTACTAAAGATCCTGAAAATGCTCTGTCATTTATACCTACTAAATTTAGGAACTCTTTTAATAATAATAATGTGTTATTATTATCTTTAGTTGTACAAAAGAGAGGCCATTAAAGCAGTTTAGGAACACAGTGTCTCTTGATCAATGTCACCCTTTCTATATTCTCACCCATCCCTCTCAAACCTCCCTCTCCCTCATTCTTCTTAATTTTGTCAGAGATACACCAAGTTCTTGATTGCATTCCCTGCTACTTCTCTTCATCCTTCTCCCCTTGATCCCATCCCACCCCTTTCATGTACTCATTTCCTGGTGCTTATTTTGTTGAACTTCACCTTTATATTTCTAAAGAACTACACAGTATTTGAGTTCTCCCTTGAATCTATCATATTTCTGTTAATGCATTTGCATGCACCTAGATGCAATTCAACACATTTATTTATGTGTTTATGATCTAATTCTAGCTTTCACATATGATAGAAACTTTTTAGGCCACATGAAACATATTGCATAGACTCTTGAATGAAGCTTTAGCCACAGCAATGGATTTTGTGTCCTGAATGCTAGTCTTACCATTACAAGTAGAGTAAATGAAAATTTTATTCATAACTGGATATGCACTTTATGTCATAAATAGGCATGGATGAAACTTTTAGTTCAGTGATGTTTTTCTATTGAGTCACTAATGCAACTGCTGTAGTAATAATGACATGATAATTCTGTATGAAATTTTTTTCAAGAGAACGAAAAGCTTATCGCAGATATGAGATGTTGAAATTTTCATATCCTTATAAATTAAGTAATACCAGAATGAAGTGACCAGATGTTCAGTCTCCTTTCTGAAATTTCAAATGTAGGTGTGTGTGCATACACTCAGAGAAACCATTTCTCTGAAGAAAAGAGCTTTCTCTTCAGGAAATGTGTCTCTTTTTATGCTGTCGGCCTTCATTTATTCTCCGTAGTTACATTTCAACACTTTGCATGTCATGTCTTCCTTTACACAGACTATGCAGATTTCAGAAGTCAGTTACTTACCAAGAAAGGAAACTTGTTTTCTCCCAGTAGAATGAGTGCCTAGGAAATGATAACTGAAATTTGGGGGAAACGACCCATGAAACCTCAAAGGACTTTTAAGCTAATTTTTTCCACATCTGTATTCAAAAAGTAAAAAGCCTCTGACAGGAGGATGAAAGTAGGAAATTGGTGAGAGAAACTCTGCTTTCAAATAGGTCAGTCCCTGCCCTTTCCTGCCATGCCCTCTGAATGTCAATTCTCCATGATGACCCATGATGACATAGTTTACATGATGCATCAGGCAAACATTTCTCAAAAATGGAATCACAGGACAGCTCAAATAAGAATTCTAATAGCTGTAGCAAAACTCTCTTGTAATGTCCTTCAGAGTCTACATGACTGTATTAGGAAATTCACGTAAAGGCAATTTTAATAATAAGCTTGAAAACTTAAAAATATATTCTGGGCAGCTTAGCTACACTGTGATCTCAGGCTCAGGCCAGTGATCTTCCTCCTGGCTTTTTGGTTTTTCTTTTGTTCTCCTTCCTCCTGTTCCTCCCCCTCCTCTCCTCCTACTTCTTATCCTTTCCCTCTTCCTCTTCCTTCTCCTCTTCCTCCTTTTTCTCCTTCTCTTCTTTTTCCTCCTCCTTACCTTCCTCCTCTCCCTCATCCTTCCCCTTCTCCTTCTCCCCTTCCTCTTTATTCTCCCCTGCTCCTCATTTTCCTCCTCCTCACTGAATATATATGTACGTTGTTTATCTGAATTAAGGAAGGGAAGGGGAAAAACAAAGGGGTGAGAAAATGACAAAGGGCAAACCAATGCAACAGGGATACTCACAAGACAATATGTTGGAAGTTAACTCTACAATTTGAGGAGATTAGGGGGGAGTGAAAGTGGGGAAAAAAACAAGTTCAACAAGAAACGTACTCACTACCTTACATATATAACTAACTGCAACCCCTCTGTACATCACCTCGACAATAATATTAAATTTTAAAAAGAAATATAAAGGAAATGACTGGAAAGGTTTAAAAAAGACACAGAGAAGGATATTACATATTAATAATGAGAACTCTCCATCAGGAGGCCATATCAAATGTAAACATCAACCCACCAAATGCAGGCACTGACAACTTCATGAAACAAATACTAAATGATCCAAAACAATGCATAGATTAAAATATATTGATCATTGGTGACTTCAACACATGATTATGATTTTGGATAGATCATCCTAGCAAAAACATGGCAAAGAAACCTCAGAGCTGAAGAAATGCACTGATCCACTAGAACTAACACTCATCTACAGAATATGCCACCCAGCAGTGTCACAATACACATTGTTCACAGCAGTCAATGTAACATTCTAAAGTAGTCCATATTCTAAGTCACTAAACAAATCTTGGCAAAGTCAAGAAAAACAAAATTGCTCCTTGTACCTTGTCAGACTACAATGAAATAAAATTAGATCCCCCAAAGCAAAATCTACCACATAAAATGCTCAAAACTCATGAATAGAATATATTGCTGAATAATGAGTGGTTCATCAAAAAGATAAAAAGGGAAATTTAAACATTTATGGAATTCAATATAAACGAAGACATGAAGTACCAGTTACTTTGGTTCAAAGCAAAGGCAGTACCCAGAGGAAATTTTATAGCTACGAATGCCAACATCAACATATTAGAAAAATCTCAAATCAGTACTCTAACAAGGCACTTCAAGTTCCTAGAAAAACAGAAGCAAGACAAATCCAAAACCAGTAGAAGAAAAAATTAGAGTAGAAATAAGTGAATTGAAAACCCACCCCCCAAACAACAACAAGAGAAATGAAGAATCAACAGAAACAAAAATGAGTTCTTTGAAAAAAATAAAATCTGACAAGACTTTAGCAACCTTGACTAAGAGAAACAGAAAAAAAACTCAAGTAAAAAAAAATCAGAGGTGAAAAAGAGAACATCACAACAGATTCAAGCAAAATTCAGAATACCATGAGTGAATGCTTTACAATCATATATGCCAATAAATTGTAGAATCAGATAGAAATGGACATATTTCTAGAGAACATAAATATAACTAAAGTGAGACACAAAGATATTAACCTATGTAATAGACCCATAACTGGTTGAAAGGGATGGATTAGTATGTGGAAAAGGGTGGCATTGATTAAGATGTATTTTTTTCTTATTTATTGTCAAAGTGATGTACAAAGAGGTTACAGTTTCATACATTAGGCATTGGGTACATTTCTTGTACTGTTTGTCACCTCCTCCCTCATTCCCCATTCCCCCCTTCCCCTATCCCTCTCACCCCATGAGTTGTTCAGTTAGGTTATACCAAATGGTTTTGCAAGTATTGCTTTTGGAGTCGGTTGTGTTTTTATCCTGTGTCTCTCGATTTTGGTATTCCCTTTCACTTTCCTAGTTCTAATACCAGTATATACAGTTTCCAGTGTACTCAGATAAGACACAGTGATAGTGCGGGTACAACCACAGGAAGGGGATACAAGAGGATCATCAACAATAGAAGCTATGGCTTCACATGGCATGTTGAAAATAATTACAACAGTGATATAACAGTCATTCCATAACATGGAGTTCATTTGACTTAGCATCATCTTATGTGTTGATAAGGGCATAGTTATTGGGCTCTTGTGATCCTCTGCTGTGACTAGCCTAAACCTGTGCTAAGTATTTCCTATGAGGAAGACCATAGAGTCCATGTTTCTTTGGGTCTGGCTCACTTCACTTAGTATAATTTTTTCCAAGTCCTCCCATTTCCTTATGAATGGGGCAATGTCATTCTTTCTGATAGAGGCATAAAATTTCATTGTGTATATGTACCACATTTTCCTGAACCATTCTTCTACTGAGGGGCACCTGGGTTGGTTCCATATTTTAGCTATGACAAATTGTGCTGCGATGAACATTGTTGTGCTGGTGGCTTTAGTGTGTTCTTGGTTGTGGTCTTTTGGGTAGATGCCTAAAAGTGGGGCTGGTGGGTCATAGGGGAGCTCTATGTTTAGCCTTCTGAGGAATCTCCATACCTACTGCTTTCCAGAGTGGCTGGACCAGTTTACATTCCTACCAACAATGAAGTAGGGTTCCCTTTTGGCCACATCCCCTCCAATATTTATTATTGCTAGTTTTCTTGATAAAGGACATTCTTACTGGGGTGAGGTGGAATCTCAATGTTGTTTTGATTTGCATTTCTTTTATGGCCAGTGATGTACAGCATATCTGTTCAGGAAAGAAAACATGTGGACCTGACCGATATTCTGTCCTTATTGAGACCTGTCTAAGGCCTGCAAGGTAATGTAGGCATTGTTAGGTCATCAGAGATCAGTTTCCCCAGCCAGTCAGGAAAATGCTTCTGCAAACCAGAGTATTAAAAGGCTACATTGCTGTAGCCCAGGAAGTCTGTATAGTTGTTAAAAGTTAAATGTTAAACGTAATTTCCAGCTTGAAGCAACCTCCTAATAGAAATCTAGTCCTGCAGCCCCTTGGTAAAGTAGACTAAGGTGACAGGTTCCTGGCTAGGTAAGGCCAATGCCCCTGAATCATCCTGAAGAAGTTTCAGAAGATGGATGATCTTCACCCATCAGCTCCCCTTTAGGATCAAGGGACCAGAAAGTGGTCTTGAAATTCAGTGGGGCACCAGCCTGTAAAAACCAGTGTATTTAAAAGGCAGCCAGGAAAATATTAGGAGACGTCACTAAATTTAGGCCTAGGTTAAGTTTCTTTAACCGGTCTATGCAGAAAATTGCAGGCAACCCAGCAGAAGGTGTGACATTCTATTGGAGCCACTAGGAGACACTGATGCCTTCTGCCGCCATGTCCCCTGCACATTCCATCATCTGGAAGAATCTACATCCCCACCCTGAGCACCCCTACCATGGTAAAAAAGCAAATAGGTCTTTATCACATGCAGCTGATTCCTGCTGGAAGGCTGCCTTGGATCTTGGATTTTGGGGGGACATTCTTTCTGTGGTAACCTTCCCACTCCTCTGAGTTGACTGGGGTTGACAAGCTCTATTAAGAAAATTGTAAAGTATGCATGGCAGGCCAGAGAGTCACTCCCAGGCAGTGCTTGGAGTGGGAGGTGTGTAAAAGAGTATTAGAAAGTCCAGATGGATTAGGGTGTGGCTACCAGGTGTGCCAGTTACCTAGGTAACTGGATGGAGATTTAAACAGATGAGAACATCTGTGGCTGTCCTGGGGGTGGACCTCACAGGTAACCAGGTTCTTTCTGAGTGCAAGCTTAAGAGCAGAGAAGGAGAACTTCCCTGGATAGGGTGGGGGATATCTTAGTGAAGATGGAGTTGGCTTCTGCTCTCTTTAATCTGAGATGAGGCAATATGACACCCCTCAAGAGCCAATGATGGTGCTGGCCAGATCTGACCTCCATATTACATTCTCCCCCTTTTTTTCTTGTACATAAAAATCAAATCATTGATTTCTCTTTTGGAGAGCTTAATCTTGTCTGGACTATAAAGTAATTACACCCCTGAGGGGTGTCATATTGCCTCATCTCAGATTAAAGAGAGCAGAAGCCAACTCCATCTTCACTAAGATATCCCCCACCCTATCCAGGGAAGTTCTCCTTCTCTGTGATAAGACTGTGTAAACTGCTTGACCACTTGAGGTGTGGAACGTTTAAGGTTAAACCTGTGCCCTCCCATGAGTAGGCGTATCCACCTGCATCATGTGAGCCCCACCAAATCCATGCGCCAATTCTAACTAGAATGATAGATTGGTTTAAACAAATACTGTGAGAAAGACTGTAACTCCATTGGCCACCTGTGTGTGACTTAGCATGCTCTGTAAGTATTGTAACCCCAATGGCCTCCTGTGTGTGGCAGGTTTGACTATGTGATGTTTGCCTTTATAACCAGGCCTGAAAGGCCCCACGTGGTCGCAGTTTCAGCTCCCAAGTTTGGGCTGCCACCCTGACTGGTCGATTCACTTTTTACTTCCCCAATAAATCCATCCTTTTATCATCTTTTTTTCTGGAGACTGAGCGGTGGACTCTAGGAGGACCAGGAATCCCCTCCCTTGGGGGAGGGGGGTGACTCCATTATATTTGTCAACAAACTGCTTTGCTAAATGGTAATTCCTTTGTACAATTACTTAAAGATAATAGAAAAAAGAAAAGAATGGAAACAAGTAAACAAATTTCTTCTGAAAATTTCTGAACTCAACTCTTTCTTTAAAAAATTAAATAGGGGCTAGGAATGTGGCTTAGTGGTAGAGTGCTTGCCTAGCATGCAGGAAGCCCTAGCTTCGATTCCCTAGCACTGCATAAACAGAAAAAGTGGCACTGTGGATCAAGAAGTAAAGTGGTAGCCTCAAACAAAAAAGAAGCCAGGGACAATACTCAGGCTCTGAGTCCAAGCCCCAGGACTGGCATAAAAATAAAAAAATTAAACAGTTCATGCTGTGAACTAATAAATAGTCACATCCTTCTCAGAAGTATCTTATAATAGTAATTGCTGCCTTATTTTTTGCCTTTTTGTAATCCACAGACCTTTATTTGTCAAATTTTGTTAAGAAACAAATGGAAAACAAACTGTCTTGGCCAGGCAATAAATTCTGGGCAATGAACATAATAAAAATAAATTCACCTTAAACTCATTCATACTCTACCATAATAGGGAAACAAGACTATTTTTCTTATAAAAATCATTCTCTTGGGGCTGGGGATATGGCCTAGTGGCAAGAGTGCTTGCCTCTTATACATGAAGCCCTGGGTTCGATTCCCCAGCACCACATATACATAAAACGGCCAGAAGTGGCACTGTGGTTCAAGTGGTAGAGTGCTAGCCTTGAGAAAAAAGGAGCCAGGGACAGTGCTCAGGCCCTGAGTCGAAGGCCCAGGACTGGCAAAAAAAAAAAAAAAATCATTCTTTTGGAAATTTTATCTTCAGTAAGAGGTATGATGCATTATTTTATCTTAAGTTATAGAATTATAAGATAGTTAAAATTTCTGACTCATAAAAATGCATTCCACAATGAGAAGCCTCATCTAGACTAGGCATTCTCTGAGAGTGATAGATGTGAGAATAATGATTACTTTCTCTGAAAACTATCCTAAACCAGCCATTTATGAGCAGAAGTCAACTCCTATAATTTCTCAATATTTTTGTTAATACTACAGGTTTGGGGGCACTGTCTGTTAAAATACCTTGGGAAAGGTAAAAAGGTAACATAATATTGATAACTTACAAAAGATTAGAAAATTATATTATAATTAACTGTCATTCAATACTTTACCCAATTGCATATCAAAATGCTCCTCCCCCAAACTGAGTCTATCCTGGACATGCAATAGCAGAGATTTGGATATTAGGGGATCCTGAAAACAATATTTCCATAACAAGAATTAATACATTCCTTCAAAGAAGCTGACTAGCAGAAAAACTTATGTTCTCTTTAAAGTCTTTTTTTGTGTAAAGGTGATGTACTGAGGGGTTAGAGTTATGTAAGGAAGGAAATGAGTACAATTCATGTCGAACCTCCCTCATTTTTTCCCACTTTCCCTCTCTCTTCCCTCACATCTCCCCTCCCCACAATGTTGTAAACTTCATTTCCAACATAGTGTCTTGTGAGTATCACTGTTGCAATGGTTCACCCTTGCAAAACTTTCAAGACTATAGATATAGAAGAAAATTTTCATTTAGGTTAGAATCTGGAAATAAAGATAATGGGAAATTAATTGGAGTGGGTGAGCTTAGATAACCACAGTTTATCCCAGTTCTTTGCTGCAATTGGTTATATTATCTTCTACTATCTGCTATAAAAGGCAAGGAAAAAGAAGAAGGGAGCAGGTTCTTGGGTGTAAGGTGGGGTAGTTATTTAAGGTATAAGAAAACCATATTGCCTCTGTCAACATTTTACTGAAAACTATCTCAAAGTACTCAGACGAAATGCAGGCTTCTCCACTGTCAGAGAATGACCTTCTTTCTCCATTTCTCTTGTCTTCCTGCATGGAAACTTTGACTATAAACAAGGTAGGGAAATTATTGAATTGGTGAGAACAAGGCAAGAGAGTGAGAGGAAGAAAAATTGAGGGAGAGAAATGTTAGAGGGAAGAACACAAAAAGAGAAGGAAAAAAAGGGTGAAGCAAGGACTAGGGATAATAGTGGAGGACAGAGGGTGCTTCTTAGAACTTTGCTTCTATCAAGTCTTTTGGCATTTTTGAAATTAACTCTTTAGCTTGCATTTAATCTAGCAGCATGTGTAAAGTAAAGAAGACTTATTAAAAAGACAAATTAAAAGACTTAACAAAGACAAATTCAAAGACTTAACAAAGCCATCTACAGGTCTTCTTCTGGCTCAGAGATATAAGTAGCACATAATTTGGAAACAGATAATTTAATACAAACAATTATTAGCTAGTTATAATTGTTAACTAGTTACATTATGAATTTAGGACAAACAACTGTGGACTAAATATGTATGAATGTAAATATCACAATAAAGTCCTATTATGCATCATTAGTAGGTACAAATTTAAAAATCTATGTGTTTATTTGAGACTCTGTAGGATGGTCTTTCCTGCGCTCTTTGGGTGATTAGTTCACTCTTGTTTTCTGGTGTTGGTTCCAATATCACCAGATATCATCAAAGTCACCTGGCTAACTTTCCTGAGCACACTAAGAAGAACCATTCTTCCTTTCGTAGCGCATCACCACACTTTCATCACAGCATTTCTCGCCATGTATGTATTGTGAAGTTAACCCTTCTCCTCTTTTGGATTTTTATTTTACAGACTCTATGTAAATAAATTCTCAGGAGTGAGATTATTGGATCAAGAGGGAGAAGAGAGAGAGAGAGAGAGAGAGAGAGAGAGAGAGAGAGAGAGAGAGAGAGAGAGAGAGAGTGAACCGAGACCGGAGATTGTCCTAAGATGTTTGAAATAGGCCAGGGAATCAAAGAGACAACTAATAGAACACTTTTAGACTATGACTTTCTTCATGAAAGTGAGATTTTTATTTCGACATCAGAAACACCAGTCTGTTTTAGGAAGAAGAGGTCTGGAAGAACAGCTTCCATGCAATCATGGCATTGATATTTAGACGTGTGCTGAGATTTTAGAAGCACACTACAAGTATCTGCCCACACTCAATGTCTTCCTACAACTACAAACAGAACTGGAGAATAATTGTATACACTCCTATAGATCTTATATATATCTCATCTGAATCATTCATAGTCAATAACCATAGTCCTTTCCTTTTGACCATCCATTGCTCCATAGTTGTAATGAGTAATTTTTCTTTTCCTTCCTTCCTTCCTTCCTTCCTTCCTTCCTTCCTTCCTTCCTTCCTTCCTTCCTTCCTTCCTTCCTTCCTTCCTTCCTCCCTCCCTCCCTCCCTCTTTCTTTCTTTCTTTCTTTCTTTCTTTCTTTCTTTCTTCTTTCTATCTTTCTTTCTTTCTTTCTTTCTTTCTTTCTTTCTTTCTTCCTTTCTTCCTTTCTTCCTTTCTTTTTGTGCTGGGGATTGGACCTATGTCCTTGTAATTCTTGTCAAGTACTCTACCACTGAGCAACACCCCCAACTCATGATGTTAGGATAGTTTCGTGTAAGTGAACTCAAGAGAAAATTGCACAATGGATTTGTAAATAGTGCTACATAATATTCTTCCCTTAAATAAACATACTATATAAATTTGTGTAAATAAATATACATCTTTTTATCATGTAGCAATAATGTGTAAGCTCAACCTTAGTATCTAAGCCATTTAAAAAATTATGTCTGTAACTTTATAACAATCAAAAGACCTGTTCTCATTTATGCTTAGATGATATAGTATTTGGGGAACTGCTTTGGTCGCCTTTAATTTATCTTTCTCTTTTAATTTTACAGAAATATCTCAATGTAATAGATATTCAAAGAAATCCAGATATAACAGATGTGGATTTTGCCCATCATCTTTCTAAAGAAAATATTATCCTTTTTGGTTGACCATAAAACAATCTGACATAGATGTTATATTACAGAGTTAAAACATCTTATAAGGCAATGTGATCTTCAAGGTTGTATAAATAGAAATATTTAAAGTTAAACACAAACCTACTACCAGCAGCAACCCCAGAGCTACATAGTTGGTGCCTTGTTAAGATTTGCTACTCACATTACTTTATTAATTTCAAGAACAAATGGACAAGCGAAAGTTCTTCAGTATTCTTTAGCATTCCAACTGTTCTCAGACTTAATATAAACTTCTCACCCAAACTAGCTTTTCACCTTTGTATTTTCCCTTGAACACAGGTCAGAATTATTGTTTTAATTCTTTGTTCTGCTCTTACGTTGCCAAGATGGAAGACCTAAAGTGTCTCCCTATAGGAGGAGAAAAGAAGATAATGGTGTGTCATTTTCTAACATTCTATTCTTTAATAGTTTCCACAACAAGGTAGGTCTCAGCTCTTCATTCTGAGACATATAACTGAATATGTCATCTGGTTTTCTATATGATTATCTTACCCTGATGGGAAAGATTCTTCAGAATCTCGCTAGATCCTTCTGTTCACTCAGATCTGAATATCTCTTCCAGTTTTCTACTGAAAGATCACCTAGAGCCACTAATGACTAAGTCTGAGTCATGTCAAGAGTAGCTACTGATTATAGTACAGATGTAGTCAATGTTATTCTTCAGTACATCCATACCTGTAGAGCCAGTAGAGAAGTAGATTTCTTGCTGCTATCATATTCCAAAATCATCAGTGGTGACTCTGAACTTGGCAGTCCTGCCAAATTGTTTCCTTTATTACTATCAGCTACGTTAAAAAAAATCTAACTGCCAGACATCAGCTATTAAATGCACAGGACACAAAGCAACAAAGATAAGTTTTTGAAAGAGGCAGCAGTTTAGATTATGCCCTTGAACCATTTTAGATCTCCAAAAAGTAAAGGAGTATTGGTCAACTATTTTCTTTTGAAAGCATTTGATCTATTGGTTTATCTTTCCTTGTAGTACTAGGTGGGAAAGTATTCACAGAATAATACTAGCAAGAAAAATAAATGCTTCTTGAAAATGAAATCCTGCCAAATGTGGTGCTTTGTTTGCCAGTCACAAGGGTATATTGCCTGTTCTAAGAAAGGCTGGAAAATGGGAAGCAGAGGAACTTGAAAGAAAAACAGATTTAGAGTCCTCTTTAGTAGGCAAGATTATTAAAAATAAAATCCTTTTGTAGCCTGTCATCTTGATGTTTTGAAACCCAGTAGCATGTTTTTTTTTCTCCCTTTCAAATGAATTTTGTGTTTAATAAGTTTGGCTAAAAGTATAAATGCTCTTGGCTAGGTCAACTTGAACTTGTGGCTTTCCTTAGCCATTGGGGTCTATACCTCAGAGAGTTTTCTGTTTTTACTGGAAGTTTAAATTTTGTTGACTGAATTGGCAGTTTCTTTGTGAGAGCAATGGAGTCCTTTAATGTTTTCTTTTTTGGTCTCTTGGTGTTTGAAAGAATTACTTGAGGATAAATTTGGTGCCTTGGATAGATAAATAAATCTGACAAAATTATAAATGACTCAGTTAAATGGAGCAGGAAGGAGAAAATAATAGTGAATTAATTCTAGAAAGAAAACACACCCCTCCATGAAATGTAAGAAATCCTAACAAAGACAAAAGCCAATTGGGGAAAAGAAACTTTAAAAAGTTTAAGATTTCTTAAGAATTTTACTTACGATAAAAAAAATCAGACAGCCAAATAAACAACCACTTAAAAAAACAATGTTGTGATTGTTTCTTCACATCTGATATACTATAGTTAAAGGTCCCAACTTTATATTTCATGTTTCACTTATTTAGGTAATAATTTTAAGCTGCTAATATAATAAAATTGTACCTTTTTATTAGATGCTCATCACAAAACAGATCAAACTTACTTATGATTATAAAATAATGAGTTACAGAGATCATCACTTGAAACAAAGAGTTGACTTCACAGACTGGCTCAGAGTATACAACCTTGGCTGTGAGAAAATAAGAATATTTATCTGAGGCACGTAACACTGTGGTCATAGAATGGACTCATATCCAGGATGATTGTATCTATTGGCAAGAGATAATAATGTAGGACACATATTTTCTTGGCTTCCTTTCAGTCCGCCTACTATGAATAGAAGAGACTCATCAAAAACTGTTGCCTCAGGCTGATTCTTTTCAATTTTTTCAACTACTTTGAGGCTTAGGGTGTTCGTAGGATTCAGCATTTACTGTAGGCCAAACATAGTAACCACAGTAGTTTATTCCAACACTGCCCTCAGGTTCACAAGACACCACCATATGTACTATTCATGTATTATTCACTTTTGAAGAATATCTGAGCAGCATTGAAATGAACATTTTCTTAATGATTCAAAAGACATTTAAGTAGCTTGAGTGCAAGGTAATTTTGAGAGTTTTGAACATTTTTAATCTATTCACGAATCCATGTATCTCTCCGTGTGGGGGAATAAATAAAAAATGGAGCTAGATGCATTATTAGGATTTTAAGGTATTCTAAATACTTAGCTATACATAAACAAGTTCCAAATTGACATCATTTTCTGTTCTCTCATTATAACAATAGTTTCCACCTGTGTAGGCTTCTGAAGAGAGATTAACATAGATAAGAAGCTTGGAACAACACCTCTGTGTGACAGGAGATCAGAAAGAATTGATTTTCAGTCTCTCCATCTCCCTCTCAACACATTACATTAGAAAGTGCAGGCACTATATAGAAGCTTCATTCTACTTCATTTCCATTGCATCGTTAATATCCACAAGCTCTTAAACTAAGCCAGATTCTGAACTTCCTAAAGATTTAGCTTCCTCATCTGTTAAAAAAGAAAGAAAGAAAGAAAGAAAGAAAGAAAGAAAGAAAGAAAGAAAGAAAGAAAGAAAGAGAAAGAAAATCTCATAGTATATAAGTGAAGATTGTATAAGACAGCAGTGTGTATCTAGCATAGTGAGTGAAACATAGTCAGTGGTTTTAGTCTTTCATTTCTTGTAACAAGAACCACAGGACAAATTATCCTTAGTACTGCATGCACACACAACTCCATTCTGAAGTTTCGATTATGACTAGAAGCTGCCATACCCAGCTTATTCTTTGAGAAAAGATCTTACTAGTTCCCTACTCCCTGCCCAGGCTCGTGTTGAATCATGATCCTTCTATTTCTGCTCCCCAAGTAGCTAGTATTATAGGCACAAGCCACCAAATTCAGCTGCAGATATAGGTTAGTTAGGGACAAATTCATATTTGTCATATAGTTGGAAAACATTATTTAAAATATAAAACTACTGCTGAAATGGTTATTCAAATAAAGCCATTAACTTTTGTCAAAATGTAGCCTTAAAAATTATCAGAAAGCATTTAAGAGATTTGTTATAACTTGCTTTCTTCAATGCAGAATTTTACTAATTTATCTCACACACACTCACACGCACACACACACACTCACAACCTAAAATCAATCATTTACCTCAATGTTCCGTATTACAACAAAACTGCCAGACTCTGCATTGTCTGGGTTGGCACTGATGGTATCTGCTCCCAACACTTATGTAATTACTTCCAAAATGCTTTATGTTTGCAAAGCACAAAGCTAAGTAGAGCCCATCACGCCTAAAGACAGTGTCAGAGGTCCACATCTTGCAGAGGAATTTCATCACTTTGTAGGACTCCCACCTATTTGTATCCAGAAGCTAGGCAACCTAGAGCTGCTATCACATAGTTAGCATGCTATATTTTGGAGAGAGAAGGAGAGAGAAAAGAAGAGAAGGACACTTATGTCTCGTCCTACTAGCTACTCAAGGAGCTGAGATCTGAGGATCAGAATTCAAAAGAAGTTTGTGAGACTCTTGTCTCCAATATACCACCAGAAAACCAGAAGTGGAGCTGTGGCTCCAAGTGGTAGAATGTTAGCCTTGAGCAAAAGCACCCTTGGGACAGCACCCAAGCCCTGAGTTCAAGCCCCATGACCAACACAAAAAGAAGAGAAAGAAGCAAGGAGAGAAAAAGAAGGAAAAAGAGAAAAGAAGGAAGGAAGGAAGGAAAGGAGGGAGGGAGGAAAGGAAAGAAGGAAGGAAGGAAAGAAGGAGGGAGGGAGGGAGGGAGGGAGGGAGGGAGGAAGGAAGGAAGGAAGGAAGGAAGGAAGGAAGGAAGGAAGGAAGGAAGGAAGGAAGGAAGGAAGGAAGGAAGGAAGGAAGGAAGGAAGGAAGGAAAGAAGGAAGAAAGGAAGGAAGAAAGAAAAAGAAAGAAAGAAAGAAAGAAAGAAAGAAAGAAAGAAAGAAAGAAAGAAAGAAAGAAAGAAAGAAAGAAAGAAAGAAAGAACAAAGAAAGAGGAAGGAAGGAAAGAAAGGGCAAGAAAGCAAGGAAGGAAAAGATGGAAGGAGGAAGGAAAGGAGAAAGGGAGAGAAAATAAGGGTTAGGGGCAGAGAGAGAGAGAGAGAGAGAGAGAGAGAGAGAAAGAGAGATTTCACTGCAGTATTTATTGATAGCTCTATACCATCTAATATCCTATACAAGAATTTTCCATAACCAAGGTCTAGTGTCTTCCTTCCACAAATATACAAACAGAAACACTTCAAAAGGAATATATCTACTAAGATTTAGAGCTCTAGGTATGCCAAAGCTTCTGTCTAAAATAGGTAAGTGTCAGTCACTAATTTTTATAAAGTATTCTGTTGGCTAGAGCACTACATTAATTGACAGCAAAAGACTGAATTGAATACATCTGAAGGCTCATGGATTCCTTCTGGTCTGTGGCCACAAACTGAATCCCTAACTCTAGCCAGATGTTTTACGAACAAGAAAGACCACAAATCTATCACTTTATACCAGGAAAATAATCCAAATGTCCGATATGCCAATGATAGTTCATAAATAACATCTTCACATGCAAAAAAGAAAATCTCTCCCCAGAATTATTGACTGGATTGATTTATTTTTCATGACACTAAATTGGTTTGCAGATTGAAATGATGAGTTATTTTGACCTCATGTTAACAAACTCCTTTTCCCCAACTGTCTAAACTTTAACTCACTGAGGTGAAAAATAATATAAATTATATAGCTACATGATCACTTCCTTAAGCAAAATACAAGTTCAGAATGGTTAAAACAGAATTCATTTTTATTAAATTAATTTTCACTAAAATGATTTTCATTTTCCATCCATGATATTTTACAAGAATTGCTTTTGCTCCATTCATTATATTGAGAATATTAAAATTTGATATTAATCCCATTTCTACTAAATGTTTGTTAGACCTCTGTAACTGTATCAGAAGATGTACTGGAAGCAAATATTCTGGTGGTTTAATATAAGAATGTAGAAAAATTATCTTCTTTTATCCAAAGATATCATTTATCTGATTTCAGTTTTGAGAGCCAAATTTTGATTCGTTAGGTGAAAGAGTAAAAAAAAATCTATGAAAGAGAAAACTTTTTTAAAAAGTGACAATTACGATTTAACAATTTGTAAAAATAGTGTGACATTTCTTATTCTTCAATATTAACAAAAATCACATTATTTTTATGACAATAAGACAGGTAATAGAATTGTGTTATTTTATTCTTCTAACAAATCCCTTAGTAATATTAGCACCGTTCCTTACATATGTACACTCTCAAGTACTTATAACAAGAAACAGAGTTAAAAGTTGAGAAAGAAATCCCTTTAGCCAGATTTAGTCAATGGAAAAATATTTAAATTATAGGGAAAATGAAATATATACAACTGGTTATCCATTAAGAAACATTATAAGTTTAATTTTCCCATCCAATATTTATTTAATGTTTCTATGTACCTGGACCTATGCTGACCTCTGGGATTCAGTGATGACTACAGCTGCCGGTACATCCAACCCATAAGGCTCACTCTTCATGTTGGCCGGTTATGGTTCAATGTTTAGACACTGACCTAGCATACAGAGGTCCTAAGTTTAATTCCTACACTGCAAAACAAGCAAACAATGGGAAAAACTCACTCTAAATGATGTCTATGATATTTTACCAAGTTAAAAAAATTCTTGTTAGGCTTAGTTACTATAAAAATTGTATAATGTAATTCTTGTTAAGCACAAATCAGGTGTAGAAAAATCATTAAAGGTGAATCAAAGTAGTTATTGCAATTTTCTCTGGGTGGATAGATTTTGAGTGTTCTTGCTTTTTCCTTGAGTCTATTTCTTTTTTTCTTCAGGTGCTGGGGATCAAACCCCAGACCTGTATACATGAATAAAATCATATAAAGCATGAAATAGGGATAAATTGAGAAATAATTATGCAAGGTTTAGACAACGAAACCTACAAAACTCCATGAAAGTATCCAGAAGTAGACATGAATGAAAGGCAAGCTGTTAAGCTGGTGGTAGGAACTAGTGGGGTTTGACTTACAGCCTTGCCACTTGCTAGACTGGTGCTCTACTAGTTGAGCCATACCTGCAGCTTTGTTTTCTTTGTCTTGTTGTTATTTTTCTATCTCACCTTCCCTAGTTTACTAGGACTGCTAGCACAAGCCACCACCATATTTCTGGCTGTCCCTACGCTCTTTTGCTCAAAGGTAGTGCTGTACCACTTGAGCCACAGCTTCACTTCTGCCTTTATTTCTTGAGGTGCTGGAGATTAAACTCTAGACCTTGTGTACATGAATAAGTTCTTTATCATTGTGCTACATATCCATCCTTTGAATGTTTTCCTTACACTATTCTGCTTTTCTGTGTATTCCAAGTCTTAGACAATGAACACATATCACTTTTTTTTAAAACAGAATAAACAAAAAAAATAATAATGGATCTTGAGGAATAAACTTCTGCCTCACCCACTCTCTTCCTCCTAATGAAATATTGATGAAGACCTGCATGGGTAGAAGAGTTTCACAACACAATAGGCCTCGAAGATTGCTACTCCCAACCATCTTGCCTTGACTGAAAATTTTTGAGGCAAAACTATGGATTTCTGCCTATGTTGAACTGCTTCCTTCTACCTCAGAAACATGAGCCTCTTCAAGACAAGAGGAAAAAGACTATCTTGCCTCTAGTTTCCTCATGTTTCAGGTCAAATTTGGCTCCCTTGGTATTTCCTTTCCATATCCACATAGAGGCTAAGTGATGGAGAGTTTCAACTCTGAGACCAAAAGCTTCTGGAAGGGCAGGCATAAGCAAGTGTAAGAGTAGGGGATTGAGGAAATGATTCTGTAGCCCATTATTCACCCTAGACTTACAGAGGGCCTTAAAATGCTTAGGAAGAAACCAATCTGAACTTTATGTCAGGCTTTCCTCAACCAGGGAGAGCCACTCAATATTACTATATTTAGGTTTCAGTTGGACACTGGGTTAAGGATAAACATAGAAAGTGTCACTTCAGGCCCAAATCAGAGAGTGTAGTCAACCTTCAAGATGGTCTAAATTCGCTGTCTTCTCATTCAAGATTGGTGGCTCATGCCTGTTACCCTAGATAGTAAGGAGGCTGACTTTGAGAATCACAGTTCAAAGGCAGCCCAAACAGGGAAGTCTGTGAGACTTGTATCTTCAATTAACTATCAAAAAAGCCAGAAGGAGAGCTGTGACTCAATGGTCCAGCACTAATCTTGAGCAAAAGAGCTCAGGACAGTTCCCAGGCCTAAATCCAAGCCCAGGACTAGTACACCAAAGAAAAGACTTTCTTATGTAATAAAATGAAAATAAGCCATGTAGTGGTAGCTTATGATTACAGTTCTAGTTACTTGAGAGAGGCTAAGAGAAAAATAACAACAAAATAAATCAAATAAAGCTGCAGGCCTGGCTCAAGTAATAGAGAACCAGTCTTGCAAATGGCAAGGCCTTGAGTCAAACCCCACTAGTTCCTCACCAAATTAACATAAATTCAAAATCTTACCAAGTGACAGTAACTTCTAAAAGGTATGTAAATGTAACAAAGAATTCAAGACAACCAAATTAACATAATTAACACCTACAGAAGTTACTGCAGAAAATCCAATTATGATTTGGAAGTAAAATGTGAGCAGTCCCCATCATAAAGGAGTCAATATCAAAGAGATGAAGAGAAAACAAGCTTTCAACCTGAGGAAACTGATAACCTTGAGGATGTCACAACATAAACAACTCTTACTTTAACAAGAAGTAAAAGGGTTTTCTCTAGTCTGCAGAAACTGTCTTCCTCTTAATCACACTTAGTCTTTAATCTATGTGAGGAATTCGTTTATTTTAGGAGGCAGGGGACCTTTTTTTCCCTGATGAAATAATTATTTTCTGCCCTCCTGCTCCTTAAACAATCCATTCTTTTTCCAACAGAAACAATAGTAATAACAATATTAAAATACTGACAGCCCTAGTTTATAATGTACTACCAACAAAAATCTGTTCAAGAAGTAACCTCTCAATTTTCTTGGGCTTGGCCACGTGGCTACTGTATATGTTCTTGATACATTGTATATTGTATATATGTCTACCTGACCTAGAGAAGGGAAAGAAAAACAGGGCGTAAGATATCACAAGAAATGTACACACTGCCCTACTATGTAACTGTACCCTTTTTGCACAACACCTTGTCAAAAAAATTTGTGTTCAATTAATAAATAAATTAAATTTTAAAAAAAGAAGTAACCTCTCTGTACAACCTCTTTGACAATAAATTAATTGGAATGAAAAGAATTAAATAGTAATAGTTAAAATTTAGCAAACATATTTTTGTGCCATGCATGAGACACACAAGATTTTCTTTGGTTCTCCCAAAAATATTCTTCAGTGAATTCTTTTCTTAATCTGTAAATGATGACAAAGCATTTGTCAAAGAGTATTATTCATCTAGAGATAGATAGAACTGGAAATTTAACCAATGAAATCAGACTCCAGAGCCAAGTTTCTCAAAACTACATGATAGAGTTTCCCCACAAAATATATACCACAGGTATTAAAATTGCTCCTAATTCATTCTTGCATATGGACACATGGTTAAATTCTTTACCTCTGACATTTGTAGCTTCTTGGAATTTTGACATCGATCTGGCTGTCTCCTTTCTTTGATTTTCATTTAAAGGTTCTCTTGACATTGTAATATATGTTTCACTCTAGATAGCATTTGATATGTTTGTCCAATTCCACTTTTTAAAAACCCATTGTGTTTTTAACAAGTATTACACTAATGCAGAATCAAAATTATAAATCAATCTAGAGAGAAGTAAGATTTTGTTAGGACTAATTATACCCTGGCCATATCAAGGCATATCTTACCTTTCATTCATGTCCACTTCTGGATACTTTCATGAAGTTTTGTAGCTTTCCTCATCTAAACCTTGCACAATTATTTCTCAATTTATCCCTATTTCATGCTTTATTTGATTTTTAGTTGATTTTTCCATTACTTTTTTCTAGTTGATTTTTTTCAGAAACATAAGAAAAACCCAAGTTGTGGACCACCTTATTTTTCACTCTAAAACTAAGTGTGCCTATTGGGTTGTTCATTTGATCTGTGACAAAACTTGTATTTTAATTACCCTTCTAATTACTTTCCTTACCTCACTGAATTGCTAAAATATCAATACAGTTTTGACAATCAAATAAAAAATTTCACTGCCTTTAGTCTCATCATGTGAAATATTTTCAAGTCTTAGTAATAGAGATTATAAGGGCTAGAAGTGGTTCAAGTGGTGAGCACCTGCCTAGCAAGAACAAGGCCTTAAGTTCCAACAGTAGCATCACACTCCTCCCCCCCCAAATAATAATATCATGGAGATATTGAGATACAAATTTGATAATATGAGGAAAAATTTTAAGTGACATGAGTGGTTTTCCCTCTGCATCAGCAATGATCGCCCTTTTATTAATTTTGCCTTATGCAACTAGTACCCTAATTCATATCATATTACAGGAATCTTTTTAACAGATATATTTTATTAATTAAAGGAATTTTTTTTTTACTTTTGTAGAAATAACCTGTCTTTCAAGATGATCTGGTAACATTTCTACTACAGTCAGATTAAGTGGCCAATTACATTTTAGATTTCTTAAATTTAAACCATCCTTACTTGGGATCCTATTTCATTGGTAAGCAGACTATTGGGTTTAGATTGTTGAGTTTTTTTCTCTAGAACTTTCTACTCTGTTCATTAATGAGATGTATTAATTTAGAATTTTATTATCATGATGATCTTTTGGAGGTTGTAGAATGAGTTTAAAAATCTATCACATACACATATGCAAGAACTGTAGAGTTACAGTGTTTAACACTATAACACTAGGAAAAGTCTACACAAAATTCCCCTGTAGATATGTCTATGGTGCTGGTTTAGAGATAAAACTCTAAGTAGCTTCTTAATTTATTTTATCATTATTAACATAATCAAAATTTCCATGTGTTTTGGAGTCTCAGCAAGTTATATTTTCTTGGGAAATGGATTGTTCTCTTCCCCCACCTCTCTCTCTCTTCTATTCAAGCAGGGCATTGGTAGCTCACACCTATAATCCTAGCTACTGAGGAGGCTGAGATCTGAGGGTTTGAAGCCAGGCCATGCAGAGAAGTCCATGAGATTCTTGTCTCCACAGAACTACCAAAAAAGCTGCAAGTGGAGCTGTAGCTCATGATGAGCAAAAGAAACTCAGGAACAGAGCCGGGGCCCTGAGTTCAAGCACCAGGACAGCACTTACGTGAGCGCATACACACACACACACACACACACACACACACACACACACACACACACACACCCCAACAGCAAAAACAAATGAACAAAAAAAAAATACCAAACAAAAACTCTATCTGCAGTCATGGTCTATTTATTTTTTATAAAGTCATGAAGGCTATTTTTTAAGTCTATTTTTCTTGAAGTTTGCCTAAGAGTGGTCTATTTAAATTCTTTTTAGAAAACCAGCTTTTAATCTTATTGGTGAAGTCTGTTTTTAAGTCTGGTTATTAATTTCTGCTTTTATCTTTATTAACTTCTTCCTGTTTTCATGTTGTTTACTTTTTATTCCTTTTCCAACCCTCTTGATCAAATTCTCAGTTCACATTCTGATTTGTTTTTCTTGTTTCCTAATAAATGAATTTAAGCTCCTGATTTTTCCCCCCTCAGCCACCATTTTTGGCTCTGTCACAGCAATTTTTATTTGTAATGCTCTCATGCTTCATTTCAAACCACTGGTTTTTTTAATTTTTATTTTCTCTTTAATCTAATAATTATTTATTGGGTGTTGTAAAACATTTAAGTGAAATGTTTTTAAAAAAAATTTCTTTGTTCATAATTTCAGTTTTGTTGTTCCATGGTTGGAAAACATGCTCAGTTTTATTTTTGCCTTGGAGAATTTGCTTAACGTCTCTTTGTGGCCTAGTGCAATAGTTGAGAACAGGCTTGTCCTTGGAGTGGCAGCTGGCACATAGTAAATACCATGAATTCAAAAACAATTTTGATGTATTTTGCATATGTTTTTGAAAAGCATGCACATGATTTATTTATGTGTACTTATTTATATTTGTCAGTTACATTCTAAGTCTTCACTCATACTTATGAACTTGTCTTGTCGAAAACTCAGGTTACCTATTGAAGCCTCCTAACCTTTCAAATCCTATATTTTTTTCTTGCATTTCTGAAACCTTTCTTTCCATACATTTTATTCTATAATACTTTTGGCACAAAAATATCATTTACTTCATATCTTGGTGGATTATATTAAAGACTTATTTACTTAAGCATATCTACTTTCTATTTCTCGGTTTAGATTCAAACTTTCTCTGTCATTTTTAAAAAATTTTCAAGTAAGCTGTATATTGATATAATATCATTTTCTTCTTGGTGTAACTCTTCTAAATTGGATATGTGTGTACGTTCTGTTTTTACTCAAACTAAATACATATTAAATGTTGAATTTGATCCATTTACAATTACTGTTACCCTGATATATTTAATTTATTGTTTACAACATAAACTTTTTAAATCTGTTGTCTTCTTACCATTTATTATTATATCAGAGCCAGTTTTTAATCTAATTCAACGAGTATTTATTGGATCCTTACTTGTTCCTTGAACAGCTTGAATATTTTACACATTGTCAACATTCACATGTCCTCCCTCCCCTTTTTTCTAAAGAAACCCTGCTTTCACTTAAGTATTCCTTCTTTTCCACACACCCATGTGCTTCAGGCAAGCCGACTCCATAAAGAATGAATGATTAGTTGCTAGTTTATGTCAATTGAATAGTATATTTTCCGTTGTGATTGGTTTAGCAAGGCCATAAGATATTATTTCTGTCTAATCAGACTAAATAGACTTGGAGTTTATTGGAAAATATATTCTTCACTGGTTAAAAGAAAATTTAAGTCCCTCATGTACCTAAGGAGTCACAGATGTTTGCTTCCAGTCTATATTGCCCTTGATGTGAAAATCCAAAGAGCTGATGGCTTCTTTCAGTGGCCATCTCATCTCCACAGAAGTTTGCCTTCCTAAACCTGCCTCTGAGGACAGCAGAATTAAAAGCAGAAAGAAGTTCAGTGTTTTCATTTGTATTTATGACACCAGCTGAATGTAACCATTATTTGATATGAAAATGCCATTAAATAATTCTTTCATATTGGTGTAGAGTTCTAGTTTTTTCAGGCATGTAAGTACAGTTTTTCAAATACCTTTCCTCAGAGCTGTGACGATATTGTCTTTGTCTTCAACAGACCATGCAATCAAAGAAAAATCTTCATAGCTTTTCTCTTATTTCTAATAAATTGCCCACTTTCTCTGAAAATTTTTCATGTTTTTTTCTTAAGAAAATTTGCTTAGGATATCTCTTTTTTATTAAACTTTTTTCTTTATTTTCAAACTGTGATACAGAGGGGTTACAGATCATATGTAAGGCAGTGAGTACAGTTTTTTGTTCAACTTGTTACCTCCTCCCTCATTTTCCCCCCACCTCCCAGGATATCTCATAATGTGAGTTTTATATTTAATTTTAGTTAATTTGCTTCTTAGCTTTGGTTGTTTCAGTTTTTATTTCAATCCTGATATAAACTAGTATAACAAAGGTGTCTTTTCTTCTTAGAAAAGTTCTTTTATTCCCTTGGTCATTCATTTTCCCTATTCTTCATTTTACTCTTCTTTGCAATCTGTAGGAACTACTAGCTCCATTTTCTCTCCTTTTGTCAAATATTTTTCACTTGTATAACTTAACAGAAATATCATCATCTGTACTCTGATGATATTTTAGTTAAATCTTGCAGTTCGACTAGTATTTACCTCTATTCACATATAGAAATTTTAAGAGAAAGTAGCTAGTTAATATGTTATGTAGGTGAACAAAGAAAAATGTATTAATACAAGTATGACACACAGGGTAGCAGAAAGGAACAAAAGAGTGGAAAAAAATGAAATTACAAATATAGAGGACATTTTTTCACATAAATAGCATCCACATTTACTGCTATATACATTTTTTAATATTAGCAGTTGTTTAATATAATTAAGGATGGTATCTGAAAATTCAAACTTATATTTGAATAAAATTACTACTATGGAGCTACAAAGTGTATACATTTTAAAAAGGCAAAGACTAAAAAAGAGAAAATATAGTTAATTATACATTAATTATGCATTAATATACATCACCTTTGCAATATTATAGTCTATTTAGACTGGGCTGTTTAATAGCATTCTATTTAATGAATATTGTTTATAGTTGAAAATACAAATGCCCTAGGCATACCATTATAGCTCCTCCTTAATCTAAGTAATTTTTAGTCCAGTTGAAAGCAAAAGAGGCAAGAAAGTGTTTCACTGAAACTACTTTTCTTTTTTGCCAGTCCAGGGCCTTGGACTCAGGGCCTGAGCCCTGTCCTTGGCTTCTTTTTGCTCAAGGCTAGCACTGCCACTTGAGCCACAGCGCCACTTCTGGCAATTTTCTACATGTGTGGTACGGGGTAACCGAACCCAGGGCTTCATGTATACAAGGCAAGCACTCTTGCCACTAGGCCATATCCCCAACCCCTGAAACTACTTTTCAAAATTTTTTTCTTTTTTCTTTTTATTGTCAAGGTGATGGTACAGATGGGTTACGATTACATAAGGTAGTGAGAACATTTCTTGTCAAACTTGTTACCTCCTCCCTCATTTTTCTCCCACCTTCCAAAATTTTTAAACAAATGAAGTGGTGGAGAGTTCTGGCTGTCCCCTACTTTCTTCCATTCCTCAGTCACAAAAACTCCTAGGTGGCTTAGCTATTGGCTTCAAGCTCCTTGATGCTAATCACATGACCACATCTGGCTAATCAAATACAAGCAGAGGTAGTGGATACCTTTCTGCACGTCTACTCAAGCTAGGAAAGCATGTCTCCTCACCTTCTACCGTTGTTTAGAAAGTGGATGTGCTGGCATGCTAGGGAGCAGCTGCCTTGAACACTACTTGGAAGCAGAAGTGGAGCACTAAGAATGATAGAACACAAGCGAGGACCTAAATCCTCAATCATTTTGGAACCTATGCCTAACTCTAGATTGTCTACACTGACATGCAGCAGAATGTCATCATTCTATCTTATTAAGTCCAGTATCGTGTGAAGTATTCTTTCATTTACTGCCAACTTTCATCTTAAATAATGCAAATGATGGATGACTCCACCAGTGCCTCCTTCCAGGCACTTACAATGTGACCTTGAATCAATCTTACAATGTTCTGCCCTCAGTTCATTCAATTATAAACTTGGTAAAATATCTACTTACAGATCTTAAGATAAACTCCCAAGCAGGTATTACAATTGCTACTGTGTAGACAGGAAGAACTTCTGAAGTTAAATATTCGATATCACAAAGTATAAAGCAGGAGAGGAATTCATACTCAGGATTTTCCATTCCTTTTTTTTTTTTTGCCAGTCCTGGGCCTTGGACTCAGGGCCTGAGCACTGTCCCTGGCTTCCTTTTGCTCAAGGCTAGCACTCTGCCACTTGAGCCACAGCGCCACTTCCGGCCGTTTTCTGTATATGTGGTGCTGGGGAATCGAACCCAGGGCCTCATGTATATGAGGCAGGCTCTCTTGCCACTAGGCCATATCCCCAGCCCCAGGATTTTCCATTCCTGATAGACTGCACACTGTGGTCTTCAGACAAGCTTTATCTCCTTCCACTTCTTGTCTTATAAACAGTAACAGAAACAACCTGTAGAAGGAAATGACTTTTCACATGGCATCTACACATTACTATCTTCCCCTCTGCTAGTATATGTTGTTGACACAAAATATGTTACTTTCATTCTCTTTCATATATAACCTTACCTAGGACACTTTTGTAAAAAAAAAAAAATTAGGCTGGATGAATTCCATGCTTAAATGAAAATATAACACAATACAATTTTACCTTTGAAGAATGCCAGGCCTAGTAATTTTTCAACAGATTGAATGCATTAAGCTTTTGTATATACATAGGCCCATGCTGGAAGATATACAAAGTGAATAAGAAAGTAACAATTTCGGTCCTTTAAGGACCTATAACCTAAAATATACCACGGAGAGGAGGGCTCCAATACACAAATTCAAACAAACATCAACACATGAATAAAGAAAAACAGTACAACCTTTCAGTCCTGTGTTAACAGAACTGCTTTTAACATATACACACCAATTACAGTAATATTTAAACACACATCAAAAACTTGATGAGTGGGTAGGATGGAGAGTTTTCTGAAGAAAAAAGCATCCTTCTCCCAGTCATGTTTTACACATAGAGATTTCTCTACCAGAGAGATAAACAGTGTCAAAGAAACAAACTTTCAGAGGCAGGGGCACTAGGCATGCTTGCACAAACTATTCATCAAAATGGTCCTATTAAAGTGAAGATATTTCTTTTAATATAACACAAAAAATACTAATTAATATTTTTCACCCTTTTCTCCCAAAAAGTAAGCTGGGTACTGGTGGCTTATGCCTCTAACCCAAGCTACTCAGAAGGCTGAGATCTGAGAATTGAGATTCAAAGCCACAACAGGTAGGAAAGTCTATGATACTGTTATTTCTAATTAACTACCAGAAAATCAGAAGTAGAGCTGTGGCTCAAGTGGTAGAGTTCCAGCCTTAAGGAACAAAGATAAGAGACAGTGGCCATTAATAAAAATTTAAAATACAATATGCAAACAACAAAACAAGAGCTTTTCATCAGGGTTTAACATTCAAAAACCCTTCATCAATTAGGTACTCATACATTGGGAACACTATTTAGAAAGAAATTCAACAATAAAGTTGACAGTGTAAGGACAACAACTAGAAAAGATTTAAAGAAATCATGACTACATATTCGTAACAATCAGCTAAGATCAGTGCACCTTCACATTGCCTTTCCATTTCAATGAAATGCATTCTTGCCCCATTTTTGGAATGTCAAAGCTATATATGCAGGGTGGAATGATTCTGCTTAAATCAAACATCCTTCATCCCTATTTCTTTATTGCTCAAACTCTCTCTCCCAGAGACTAAATTTCATTTAGGAAAACTTTTCACAATAAATTTAAGTTGGAGAAACTCTGGCTATCTTTAAACCTTAAAAGAACAGTTGCAATTGCAGCCCCTGGCCAAATCTACCATCGGGGTATAGACAAATTAAAAAAAAATCAACATTAAAAATAAAGCAAAACTCTACCTCCACTCCCACTTATGAACTGTGGTTGGTAGATTAACCTGAAAATTAGAGTGGGAAAGGTCCTATTGTGATTCTAGCACTGAATATAAAGACAGCCTCAAGCTGAAGGTTTTCATCTTCACCTGATTTATTCCTTCCTTTTCACCATCCATTTTATTCCCAAGGCAATGACTCAATCTTTTCTCCTACTGAAGTCATTGAAGGACTGAAATCTATCTTATCCAAGAAAAACAATTTCATTCATCAAATTGTAATCACAGCAATTGTAAGTTAGTGAGTAAAATAAAACATCAAGAACTATCCTGTTGACCCATGAGATCTTTTCTGAGACAGTGCAGTCCGATCTCTACCATTGATTTACTTACCAAATGTTTATTAAATGTCCATTGAAGGACCAAGTACTATGGTACCAGATATTTTTGTTTGATAATTTTACTGATATAGACATATACTGATTGAGTATTTTATCCATACCCTCTTCTTCTAACAAAAACATAAGCTCTTTGAGAACAGCAGATATCAGGGAATTGGGACTAACACAGAGCCCAAACCATATTTTCTCAATAAATATTTTGTTGTATATTTAAAATCATGCTTAACCTCTACGCTATTTCTAGTTTGGAACCTTATAAGATGCGAACCATCATGGCCCTTTCTTAATTAAGATTTTTGACATTTCTTCCTGGCCCATAGAATGTAATGGGTACAGCTTACCTCCCTATGAGTTAGAAGGAAATTGAGTTTCTGTCTTTGGGGATTCACCTACATTTCAGACTCTGCCAGATGTGCTGGTTACACATGCCTGCTTTGTGGATACAATGAGCCCAACTTATTTTATTGACTGCATTAAAACAATGGCTAATTTTATTCCAGACTCCACACAGTGCCACACAACTATATCTACCATAATGATGTTATAAGAACTGGAGTACTTTAGGGCAAGACTTGCCAACTGGAAATGTACCTTCAGTAAAGTAGATTGCTTGAGACTATTGTTTGAAAGAAAATGTCTTTTCAACCCTCTAGTCTCTGATTTTCTATAAGTATAGGATCTCTCTGTATGCCCCCAATATATACACTGCAAGGTCAAGAAAGCTATAACATTTCATTAATATGTGGATAGTACAGAGTGTACAATTGAGACATTATTCTCTTGGTTGGTGTTGTGTTCCCAAAACAGATAATAAGCATTAAGCTGCAAAATGTCTCTATATTCTTTGTATTATCAATTTTTATGTAGTGTTTTTTTAACATAAGAGAAATATTGACTTTGTCGCCTTAGCCTATTACCTACCTCAGGACTGTGGTAAAAGAAATACAGTAGATTAAGATATTTCAATAATCACTATAGAGAAAATTATTGGGGAAATTTTCTTTTGTTCCCTTTCTTCTCCTAAAGAGAAAGAAAGAGTGACTAGGGATGGTGACACACACCTATAATCCAAGCTGCTTGGGAGACAGAGAAAGAGAAAGTCAAAGTTAGTGTGAACTTTATGTGAGAATGCAAATATAGACTGGGTGCCTTAGTCAAGAAGGTGGAGCAAGAACTGGATCATGATTTCCATTCCCAGTACTGCAAAAATACAACAAAGCACAATGACAAAAATATCTTTACTTGTCATCAAACACTGAGCTCTTTGGGGGAAGGATGATTTTATGAACCTCCTGGGAGATTTGAGATGACTCTTCCATAATTAAATATGGGTCATTCCTACTTCAAAACAATTTAAAAAAACTGAAGCTGCTTCTGCTGGAAAAATAAGAACAAAACAAACAAAAATCCAGATATAATGTGAGAACATCTTGCCTCAATGAGTAGCAAAGGCTTAGCTTTGAAAAGGATTTGGCTTGAACCAGATTGATCATTCATTCTAAATACTAAAGCTGTTTCTCCAAATAGTCTATGAGGTGAAGGAAGAACTTAGGCTTCTGCTACAAGGAACTTCTTCAAGGAGTCCCCCTGAGAAAAGTGTCCTAAGTGCCCACAAACTTGTCTCAGACATTTGTGGAGGGCAATCAAACTATTAGCCATCTTCTGAACACACAGAACTCTAGTCCTAGGATATTCTCTAACCAACTATCCTCTCACTTCAACTTCTTTCTTTCTCTCTCTGTCTCTCTGACCCAATCCCAAAGGAGACCAAAGCATGAGGACCGCAGTACCTTTCACCTTTGTTCTCTTAGTATACTAATTTATACAGCTTTGTGAAATTTACCACCACTTTGTGAAGACGTCCAAGCAGCCCTAGGAGAGTCCTGTGCAGAGAGACGCCAAGTCCTTGAGAAATTCCCAGCCAAAGGCCAGCACCTGTTGCTAACAGGCGAGAGAACTGTCTTGAAATGAGACCTCATCTGCCATAGCTGATGTATCTGGAGCAGAGTGAAGCCAGCCTTGCCCAAAATGGGAGAAAAAATTAATTGCTATTGAATTTTAGAATGGATTATCAAACAGAACAGGGGAAGCTTTAAGTCATAAGACATATTAAAGATTTGATAATAGATGTACTGTAGTTTATCATGCTGGAAAACTAATTTAATAAGAAAGTAGAGATATTCTAAAATGTAATGGTCACCTTGGAATATTACAGGGGAACCTACTGTATAGTTTGTTTAATGTATCCAAAACTCAGATTCTCCTATATCAAGTGAGGATAATTGTAATAATGTCCTATTTCAATGTCTGTGTGGATTCAATTGTGCAAATCCACTGGAATATTAGGAATCTTCAATATATGTTAGCTCTGAGTATATTTCTAGTATATTTAAGTAGTTGTACAAAGGAGTTGCCATTTAACAAGGAGTTTATGAACACAGTGTACACTCCTTTCATATTCTCACCCATTTTTCACAAGCCACCCCTTTTCTCCCTCTTCTTAATTTTGTAGTATATGCATTAAATAATTTACTGCATGCATTTCTGCCCCCCGCCCTTCTCCTCTTCCTTCATCTACCCTGTTAATATGGACATAGGAAACCAGAAGAGCCTGTGACAGGAGCATGTGTGTCGGTTTTAAGACAACAGGAAGATCTCTCAATGGAAATGATACATTGGAGAAGAAGCTGAATACAGAAACAAGGGGTTCTGTCAGCAGAGAAAAACACATTTGAAAGCTTGAAGGACTGGAAATAAGAAATAGCCATACCTCATATGAGGAACTAGTTGATTCGACAGCTTCTAGCCACATGTCCCTATGTTTATATGTGAATGAATTAACATTAAATAACCCTACAAGTTCAGCTCCAGAGTCACATCAGCCACATTTCAGGTCTTTGATAGTCACATGTGGCTAGTGTTACCACATGGAACATTTCTGTCATTACACTGAGCTCCATGGAAGAGCGTTGAACAAAAACATAGAATGGCATCAAGAAGACAGTAATAGTTTTGCTGTTGAAACAGGGCCAGAAATCATGGTTCTTCTTTGTGAGCCTTGTAAATGTATTAGGGTATTATTCTAAAATCAATGGAAACCTTTCTTTCACAAATCATATACTAACAAAAATCATAAATTAAACTGAACACTGGGGGTTCACACCTGTAATCATAGCTACTCAGGAGACTGAGATCTGTGGATTTCAGTTCAAAGCCAGCCCAGACAGGAAGGTCTTTGAGACTTGTATCTCCAATTAACTGCCAAAGAAAGCCAGAAGTGAGGCTGTGGCTCAAATGGTAGAGTATTAGCTTTGAGCACAAAAGCTCAGGGACAATGCCTAGGTCTTGAGTTTAAGCCCCAGGACTGGCAAAAAAAAAGTAAATTAAGTAAAATGTGTTAAGTAAAGTTATTATTTATGTTTACTGTCAAACAAGTTGCATAAGTTTTTTTTGTCAGTCATTGGGCTTGAACTTGGAGCCTGTGAGCTGTCCCTGACCTCTATTGCTCAAGGCTAGTGCTCTTCCACTTCTCTAGTGGTTAACTGGAGTTAAGAATCTCACAGACTTTCCTGCTGGGGCTGGCTTCAAACCTCAGTCCTTAGATCTCAGCCTCCTGAGTAGATAAGAATTGCAAGTATGAGCCTCCAGTACACAGCTCATAAATTGTTTAGTTGCTACCTTTGCAGTGAATTTTCATAATATAAATGTTCTCTGTGGAAAAACTGAAGAACTAAAGATTATATTTATGTTTAATGAAATTTAATCTTCTGAGTTGCTGTAAACCCTACAGCATAGGATATCAATAGCTAGTCAACATAGAATATGTCTACCTTGTGCCGAAAGGAATCTTTCACTAACTATATGCATTACATATTTTTGCTTACTTTCAAGCAATGAATATAAAAGATACTGATATTTCTATCTATATCTTTCACTCACAAAACAAACATCATTGTCAGAAGTCATGGAAAACAGTTTTGAAAAGAAAGTTGTTGTTTTTTTAAGTTTACTGTCTATAAACAGGCTATAATGTTACCCTCTTATTTTGCTAATCAAGGTCAGTGAGAGATAGACACTTCTGGATGGATAATCAAGTAACCTTGAGAAAGGTAAAATGTTGGCACAGTTAGCAGTGGCACTGAGAACTGTTGGAAGACATGCCTGAAGTCCAGCCCACACTGTCCTTGTGTGATGGGCATCACCAGGGCTTTTAAATTATGATGTAGTCTTTTACTAATGAACTTTACAAGGTGAAAAAAGTGCTATTCTGCTAGCAATGTGCATTCTTTGCATTATTAATCTATCTCCTTCAGGTCCTCACAATCTAACCATAAAAACACTCCAGCAAATAATAGAGCCCAATAAAGCTCTGCATTGCAGAATCTAAAAGAAATGCCCCATGAGGTCCAAGCCAAGAATAAAACATTTCCTATATTGTGAGGTAAACAGCATTCAGATTAAAGCCAATTTAAGGTAGGGTGGTTTATAGGGCTTT
Organism: Perognathus longimembris pacificus; assembly: GCF_023159225.1. Classification (NCBI taxonomy): domain Eukaryota; kingdom Metazoa; phylum Chordata; class Mammalia; order Rodentia; family Heteromyidae; genus Perognathus; species Perognathus longimembris. The sequence goes on along the minus strand of NC_063164.1, from coordinate 31,057,577 downwards.
GTTCGTTACCTCAACTTGGCCCTTCTCAAGAGCTTGTGAAGGTCAGGATGCTTATTCACAAAAGACTCTTCATTATAAATGGAGAGATATGTCAGGACCAACAAAGCAATTTGCAAATTATTAGTTATTTTATTCAGCCACGTAGTTATAATGTACACCCCTCAGAAATGTTGAGAATGGATGGCATATTCAAATGAATTGATTAAATAAATCATTTACTAGCTTGAACACTGGTTTCATATTGTATTTATTTCTTCAAGTTGAAGTTTTTTTAACTCAGAAAACCTCCAAAATCTAGGCCCAAGCCCAAACCATTAAATTCACTCAATTAAAATCAAATGCATTTAAATTTCTTTATTCAACTTTAGTAGAAATATTATTTCCCAATCCCATGCAATTATTTCTTTATTGCTATGGCTACAAATATCTATTCACACTTTCCAGACAAGGCTGATTAATTTTTAAAAGACTCCATATGATTATCAATTTTCCATAAATTAAGCCCTTCTTGTAATTATAGATCTGTACCAATAGGCTAAAATGTTGGCATCTAGACAGAACTTTCATTAGGTATTAATAGTTGATCCCTGAGGTCATCTATAAAGATGGCACACTGCTGGGCACTAGTGGTTCACACCTGTAATTCTACATAGTCAGGAGGCAGAGATCTGAGGATCTCTGTTTGAAGGCAGCCTGGGGAAGGGAAGACTACCAGAGGCTTATCTCCAATTAACTACCACTAAAGATAGAAACGGAGGGCAGCACAAGTGATAGAATGTTAGCTTTGAGAAAAAAATGTTCAAGAATAATGCTCAAGATCTGAGTTCAAGTCCCATGACTGGTACACAATAAAATACAAACTAAACATTTCAAATTTCTGACTTTTAAGGGGGGTATGGTCTCTAAAATAGACAGTAAAAATTTCATTTCTCTATCCATCATGTTATATATGAAGTAAAATCAGGGAATCTAGAGTTTACAAACTGATGAGTTATAAAGCACGTAGATTTTTGTTAGCAAGAGGGTATGAAGGGTTACATGGGAATTATTTGTATCATGGCACATATTTAGCCTCCATCCATTTTCAAGCATTTTGTTCTAGTTGTGTAAATTCAAAATTGTATCTGAAAGTCACTGAGATTTCCCTGGAGTTAAGTGCAGAAAAATAATTCCATCCATTCACTTACAAATGATTTCTGTTAAATCCCTGCAGTGACACTGAGGCATGAAGGAAGGGGAGGGAGCAGAAAGAAGTCTAAGGTGAGTAGGCAAAGGACATATCATATTAGAAGTACCTTTTAACTGGGGGAAAACAAAGGCAGGGGTAATATTGTCCAAAAAGAAAAGAAAACTTCTTGTTACCTCACTTATGAAATGTGAGTCGCTCAGTAAAACACATTAATAATAACATAAAAGTATATTTAAAAAGTAACAAGAAAAAGTGCTTTGTATTTGATCTTCTAACCTGAAAAACAGTCAGAGCAATCATCTCTACCCCTGGCTGACTGATTAGGAGACTTTAGAAGATATACTTGTACTCCTACTCTATTATTCCTGGAAATACTTTGTATTTGAGCAAAGCACATCTGCTTCTAAGTTCAAGACTGATACCATTATGACTTACTAAGTTTAAAAGTAGATGCTTTGTGAAAGGTTGGACAAATGGGACTTCATAAAACTGCAGAGCTTCTGAAGGGCAAAGGACATAGCTCGCAAGATAAACAGAAAGCCCACAGATTCGGAGAAGATCGTTATTAGCCATACAACGGACAAAGGCCTCATATCTAAAATATATGCAGAACTAAAATAATTAAATTCCTCCAAAACAAAACCTCAAAGAACCAATAGCCCCCCTCAACAAGTGGGCTAAAGACTTAAAAAGAGACTTCTCTGAAGAGGAAATGAGAATGGCCAAGAGACACATGAACAAGTGCTCTACATCACTGGCCATAAAAAAAATGCAAATCAAAACAACATTGAGATTCCATCTCACCCCAGTAAGAATGCTCATTATCAGGAAAACTAACAATGACAAATGCTGGAGGGGATGTGGCCAATGGGGAACCCCCCTACATTGTTGGTGGGAATGTAAACTAGTTCAGCTACTCTGGAAAGCTGTATGGAGATTCCTCAGAAGGCTAAACATAGAGCTCTCCTATGACCCAGCAGCCCCACTCTTGGGCATCTACCCAAAAGATTACAAGCAAGAACACACTAAAGCAACCAGCATAACTATGTTCATGGCAGCACAATTTGTCTTTGCTAAAATAAAGAACCAACCCAGATGCCCCTCAGTAGAAGAATGGATCAAGAAAATGTGGTACATATACACAATGGAATTTTATGCCTCAATCAGAAAGAATGACATTGCCCCATTCGTAAGGAAATGGAAGGACTTGGAAAAAATTATACTAAGTGAAGTGAGACAGACACAAAGAAACATGGACTCTATGGTCTCCCTCATAGGGAATAATTATTACAGGTTTAGGCTAGTCACAGCAAAGGATTACAAGAACCCAATAGCTATGCCCTTATGAACACATAAGATGATGCTAAGTGAAATGAACTCCATGTTATGGAAATGAGTGTTATATCAATGTTGTAATTACTTTCAACTTGCCATGTGAAACCATAACTTTTTTTTGGTTTATGATCCTCTTGTATCCCCTTCCTGTGGTTGTCCCCATGCTATCTCATCTGAGTACCCTGAGTATAGTGGTATTAGAACTAGGGAAGGGAAAGGGAATATGAAAATCGAGAGACAATGGATAAAAAGAGAAATGACTCCAAAAGCAATACTTACAAAACCATTTGGTGTAAACCAACTGAACAACTCATGGGGGAGAGGAAAAATGAGAGTGGGGGGGGAATGAGGGAGGAGGTAACAGATTGTAGTAGAAATGTACCCACTGCCTTACATATGAAACTGTAACCCCTCTCTACATCACTTTGACAATAAATAACTATTAAGAAAAAAGTAGATGCCTTGTAAATGTGCTTAATTATCAGAGAATCTGTAGGATCTACAAGCTAAATGAAAATTTATTTCAAAATATTCCTATTAGTTTTCACATGAGGAAATTTAGGATCATCTAACCAGAACACGCAGATATTTGGAAGCAAATTAGGATAAGCAAGGTCCAACTGCATTAAAGATCTTTCCAGGATACTTCATTATATCTAAGATGTTCAAAGTTTCATGCTTCTATAGCAACCAGGAGATTACATAAGAACACAAGCTCTCATCAATATCCTTCCTGAAAAACATCACTTTTTATAAAATAGCCAAGAATCTCCTTTGGAAACCAGGTGAAAATGAAATTGAAGCTGCATTACATGGAGGTAATATGCTTCCTAAGATTAAAATAAATGAATCTCAATGGCAGAAACATTTCACAGGCATTGAAAGGAATAAAATATTACTAAAATTGCAATTATCTCTGAAGAACAATTATTCCCTAGCCGGCACCTTTGGAGAAATTGATTGTTTATTTATGCTCTGTGTTTATACATTTTTCTTGGACTTAATGGCTGACAAGTGACCATTTCATTATCATGAGATGCTTCTTTCTTTCCCAGAGTTGATTCTTCTCTTCCTTGTGTTTAACAGTAGCAATAGTGTTTATAATTAGATGCACTTCACTTTCAATCTCAAAGTGACTTTGCAAATGATTTCATGATTCTATCCCAGTTTCTGACACATTTTGCTCTGGTAAGATTGCATGTACAATAGCTCAAGTGCACATCACATATGTTTGTCCTGTTCTCTCTTGGAGACGCTAAAGGGTGGATCTGTGCTTCCAGGCCAATAAAAGAGAGGAGAATTATGGCTACTTATACTTCAGATTTATGATCCACCTACAAAGCTGTAGTTGAGTCTGAGGAAGTTCTCTTTTAATATTATCTTCCTTTTACTTGGACTTATGCTAGAATAGAAGTCACTCTGGATTATTTTTTTCCATGCTCAAATGGTTTAGAACATAAATATGGAAATAAAACACTCCAAATTTGAATCACAATCTACACAATCTTCTGCAAAGTATTTACTTTTGCATCTTAATGACTTCACCTAAAAATCTAGGTATTGATTTGTTTCCTATCATATAGGCTCCTTGTTGTAATTAAATGAGCTTATTCAAGTAAAGTGACAATTAATTTATACCCAGGATTTGCTTAAAACAACATAAATCACAGAGTAGGAATACAAAGCAAGATAGCTATTAGTGTTGGTTCTTGTGTTTCATCTGGAAAGACTCAATATTTACCAGTTTTCTTTTGATACACTATTTATGGTCTTGTTCTTACCTAGACGAAATAGTTTCTATCTTCAAGACCAGGTACCTTCTCTAAGCAGCATTTCATTCTGATGCTTTGATTCAGGGAGTACAAAGTAAAAATCTTGGTAAGACGCAGGCATAGGAACATGATAACCATAGTAAACATGTGCCAAGATAACAGGTTCTCACGCACTTGACACACTGTTATGGGATGAGCCTGGTAATGCTTAGTACTTCATTGTACAGAGACACAGGGGAAAGCATGCTACTTGTAGGATGGCAAAGATGGAGAGAGGTGTGGAATGCTCATAGCCTGCCAGTTCATTAGTTTATTACTCAGCTTCTCATTGTAGACACTCTTAAAGTACACCTGGGTGAATCTGCTTCAAAAGAATTATCAGTACCAAAGGAGTTATATAAGTTTTTGTATCCACTGTGTAGGAAATTTTCACAAGATATTTAATTCCCCAAGTGTGGGAAGTTAATCACAGACTATTTTTGTGATCCTAATACGTACAAGCAAGTATTCTAAGAACTAGGAATAAAACAGATATGTGTACAGGTATAGATGCACACATATGTGTATATATATGTATATGTAAATGTATAATTATGCCTTTAAGGTCTAGATTTAGCAAATGAGTGAAAACATGTAGTATTTGACTTTTTGATTTTGGCTTATCTCACTCAACATGACCTCAAGCTCCATCTATTTTACTGTGAATTATATAATTTCATTTTCATATATGGCTGAGTAATATTCCATGGTCTATGTGTACCACATTTTCTTTACTCACTCATTGATTCCACCATTTGACTATTGTTAAGAAAAAAAAACCTGCAATAAACATGATTGCAGAAGTCTTCCTTGTATTTTGATTTAGACTCATTCAGAAATGATCCCAAGAAGGGCTGGGAATATGGCCTAGTGTTAGAGTGCTTGCCTCATGTACATGAAGTCTTGGGTTCGAATCCTCAGTACCACATATATAGAAAAGGCAAGAAGTGGTGCTGTGGCTCAAGTGGCAGAGTGCTAGCCTTGAGCAAAAAGAAGCCAGGAACAGTACTCAGGCCCTGAGTTCAAGCCCCATGGCTGGAAAACAACAACAACAAAAGACAAAACAAAAAAAACAAAAAACAAAATATGATCCCAAGAGTGGTATTGTGGATACAAAAGATAGACCTATCTTTAGTTTTTTATTCCCGAAGCCTTCATAGTGATTTTCATAGTCATTATGGAGTTTATATCCCAAGCAACAGTGTATAAGCAATAGCATATAAGTGGTCCTTATCCTATATCCTCATCAGCATTTGTTGTTGTTGTTGTTTTTTTTTTTTTGGCCAGTCCTGGGGCTTGGACTCAGGGCCTGAGCACTGTCCCTGGCTTCTTTTTGCTCAAGGCTAGCACTCTGCCGCTTGAGCCACAGCGCCACTTCTGGCCATTTTCTGTATATGTGGTGCTGGGGAATCGAACCCAGGGCCTCATGTATATGAGGCAAGCACTCTTGCCACTAGGCCATATCCCCAGCCCTGTTGTTGTTTTCTTGATGATTGCTACTCTGACTGGGGTAAGAGCGAGTATAACTTGAATTCTTTCATGGTTAAGAGTATTGGCTAATTCTTCATGTATCTATTATTCATTTGCATTTCTTCTGAGTAGTGAGTGATTCATTCAATTGTAATTGTGGGACAGTCTATGGACATGAGGGGTGGAAGAGAGGGAAAGAGAATGAAGAAGGGTAAATAATATTGAAACACATTCTAGCTATGAAAAGAGATTGCATAAGAAATCTTACTAAAAGCTACTGATCAATATAGGGTGGAGGATCAAGAAAGAGGGGGCAGGAAAAGGGGTCATTCTTAAATATATCATAGCCTATTCCAAATACTATGGTGAAATACCTTATTATAATTAATATATACTAAAAAAAAGAATGACAGGGAAGTAAAACAGGTCATAGAAAATCATCACTATGGGCAGATGGACCACACATATCCCATAAGAAGCAAAAATATACAACCCCCAATGATCTTGCAGGCCTTCTACAGCCTGACAGGGGTGAAGAATGAAACTCTGCAGGTCTAATGTGAGATACAGGGAAATAAAATATGGCAAACTTCAGGGATAGCACTTCTGCTTTGCTCCCAGGAGAGAACTGTCTGCAGCACCACATGAAGCCTTGGCTAATGGCAGGTGGCACTAGGGAAAGGATGGAATGAGGAAAATGTTAACAATTTACTATAAATGATTTTTCAATTGAAGAAAAACAGGAAATGTGCCAGCAGGCTGTGGATCAGAGGTCAACACCTGCTCCTCCCTCCGCGTGTCCACAGATTCTGACATCTCATCTGCTGGGAAATCAGATGCACTGAGATGCCAGCCAAACCAGGGAGCACCGGGGTCTTTCTGCCAGTGTCTGCCAGGTCTTAGCCTTCCCAGTGCCACTCAGCAGCATTGTGCTTCTTGAGATGACTCACACAGCCTTGTATATTGTTGCAAAATAAAGGCTCAGTGTGACTACTTGGGGAGCAGATGCCTTCATGCTTCTCTGGTATATGTCACAAGTGACATATGTATTGCTTCACTGAAAATGTGCACTCTTAGGAGTCTTTGGGAATGGAGGAGAGAGGGAGGCATGTTGCCTGGTAAATTGCTGAAATAGTCAGCACATCTTGAATACTTAGTGTTTACAATTGCTATTTGCTGGTAAACCTTGGCTTGGGATTCAAACTTCTACCAAGTAATATTTTTTTCTCAAAACCATCGAAGAGGGCAGGGGATATGGCCTAGTGGCAAGAGTTCTTGCCTCGTATAAATGAAGCCCTGGGTTCAGTTCCCCAGAACCACATATACAGAAAATGGCCAGAAGTGGCGCTGTGGCAGAGTGCTAGCCTTGAGCAAAAAGAAGCCAGGGATAGTGCTCAGGCCCTGAGTCCAAAGCCCAGGACTGGCAAAAAAAAAAATAAAAAAAAATTAAACAAACAAATAAATAAATAAATAAATAAATAAAACCATCAAAGAACAACAAGCTTTCATAGTGGCTTCAGTGAGATAGGATAATTTCCTATAAATTCACCTTTACATTGATAGCTCAGGGTAGTCTGATTTCCTGTACTACCTTTCCTAAATAGAAATCAATATGTAAGTGCACAAATTTTAAGGCTTATATTAGGTTCTGATGCCCTGGTAAATAAGTCAGCCTCAACCCTTGTCTTACTTTGAAGCAGCATTATTCCTTGCTATAATATATTTCCCCATCTTGACTTTGAACTTAATTAACTCATCTTCTTGAGATGGGATCTTGCTAATGCTGAGTTCAAAGGACACTTCCACCTCATCCTTTCAAGCACTGGGATTTTAGGGGCATACCACTATGCCCTGCTCTCATTAAGTTCTTTTTTATTCTTATTTGTTTAACATGACATTATTTAATTATTTGTAATTAGTTTAGTAAGTATTTAGTTCATTAGCAAAACTTATTACAGGAGCACCCTGAACTTTTCTTTACTTCTGCAAATTCTCAATAAGTATAAAATTCTTTCAGACGGAAAATCAAAAGTATTTAAATTGTGTTGAGGGGTGATGTCGATCAAGATGCATTGTATTCATAAACTGCTTTGTTGAATGGCAACTCCTATGTCCAAATACTTAAAGATTATAAAACTATGAAAATAGCTGGGTGCTGCTGGATCATGCCTATAATCCTAGATACTCAGAAGGCTGAGATCTGAGGATCATGGTTCAAAGCTAGCCTGGGCAGGAAATCCCATGAGACTGTTATCTCTAATGAACTACCCAAAAGCCTCAAGTAGAGCAATGGTTCAAGCAGTTGAACTTTGAGCACAAAGTCTCTGGGATAGCACCCAGGCACTGAGTAAGTCCTAGGATTAGCACACACACACACACACACACACACACACACACGTTATCACAACCTAATGACTTAACATGAATTAATTATCTTATAATACTACAGGTCAAATATTTGATATTTGATTTGGATGTCTGATTTGTTACTTGATATGGATTCCACTGTACTATAATCCCAAAGCCAGAGTGCTGTGTTGCTATCCTGGATCTGCAGGAAAAGCCCCATTTTTTTGTCTTGTTCAATTTACAAGAAGCCACTCATATTCCTTGACTTGTAATTCCATCTTGAAAGCCATCATCATCTTGTGTTTCTAGCTCTTCTTTTGCCATACAACTCTGTATAACCCAGCCAAGAAAGTTCCTCCTTAATCTTCCAATCTTTAGGTTCTTACTTATAGCCACATCTATTATCACCTTTCTTCCCTGTCATGTAACATAGTCACAGGATTGAGGAATTAGAATATGGGTGTTGAAAAGGGTCATTTTTCTACTTAGTAACCACCATCATTTATTATTACCACAAAGATGGCTTAAAATTTTTGCAGTGATTGTATTAAATAATTCTATTGAACACTCAACAGACATACATACAATGCACAGTTAAATTTCTCACCTGATAGCATAAAGAGTTCTATACGTAGTTCTATTTTTATGAGCCACTGCCCAGAAAAAAATTGGTGAAAATTAGAGACAGACAACTTAAAATAATTAACATTTAAAAAAAATCTATCTCCTCGCTTAATTGGACAAAAGTTTTTCCTATAAAGATGTAGTCAAGAGTATAATATTCTTCTCACACAGGCTCCATTCAAGGCTCTTTTACTGACAGACACAAGATGTCCATATTTATCCTTCTCCAGCTACCTATATGTAAAACTAAGTTCTAGGAAAATGGAGTCAAGTGGTTGGGATTTTTTTTATTAATGTCTTTTCATGTGGACAACTGAACATAGCAATTGGGCTATTGTGAATCTCTGCTAGGACTATTACCACAAATGAGGGAAATCACAGAGCCTATGTTTTCTTGTGCCTGACTTACTTCATTTAATATGATTTAATATGATTTTTTCCAAGTTTTTCCAATTCCTTATGAATGATGTGATGTCATTCTTTCTGATGGAAACATAGAATTCCATTGTGTACATATACCACAGTTTCTTAATCCGTTCATCTACTGAGGGGCATCTGGATTGATTCCATATCTTAGCTATGGTAAAATGCTGCAATGAACATTATTGTGCTGGTAAGCTTCAATATGACCTTTTTTTGTGATCATTTAGGTAAATGCTCAGGAGTAGAATTGTTGTGTCAAAGAGGAGCTCAATGTTTAGTCTTTAGAGGAACCTCCATATTGCTTTCCAGAGTGTTTGAACCAGTTTACATTCCCACTAATAGTGTAGTAGCATTCCCTTTTGGCCATCTCTCTTTTAGCATCAGTTATTATTTGTTTTATTGATAATGGCCATTCTAACTGGGATAAGGTGTAATTTCAATGTCATTTTGATTTGCATTTCTCTTATGGCCAGACATGTTGAACAATTCTTCATGTGTCTATTGGCCATTCTTACTTTCTCTCCAGAGAAATATCTTTTTAATTCTTTAGCCCACTTATCAATAGGGTTGTTATTTTTTTAAGGATTTGTTGGGGGGGGTAAGTTTTTGAACTCTAAGTATATTTTAGTTATGAAGCCCTAGTCTGTTGTATAGCTAGTAAAGATCTTCTTCCAACCTGTAGGCTTTTGATTTATCTTGCTAGCTTTGGGGATTTTCTTCTGTCTAAATTCTAATGGAAACCATATGTTTTATACATGGTGTCTCTAAGAATACTTGAGTCTCAGTGGTTTACAGGATGATGGTTCTGAACCAGAAGAGGCAAACCAAAAAGACTTGTGTCTTGCAGTACAAGGAACTTCTAAAGAAATCATATCAGCTGGAAAGAAGGTAGTACTGCTCCAATCCCCAGGTCCAGAACACTGATTGAAAGACTTTTGCTGGGAGTATGTTTTAGTCCATTGTGAGTTGCTATAATAAAATATTTGAGACTAGATATTTCAAACTAAATACATTTTGTTTTTCATTTAGTTCATAGTTCTGGAGATTTGAGAGTATGACATTTATCATCAACTCAGCTCTTGTGAGAGACTCATGGCAAGTAGCAACAGAACTTAGTAGCAATGACTTCTGTCATTTCTGTAATCACAGAAGCACTCTCAGAAAGACAGAGGCACATGATGAGAAAGCAAGAGATTGGAACAAGCTCACTCTTCTTATGATTTCATAGTCTCATAGAAACTAAGGTAGCCTACCATGCCAAAACCTCTCTGGAATGACAGTGATCCATTCCTAAAGGTAAAGTCCCATCACCTAATTACCTCCCACAATGTTTCACTTCTTCCTTAGGGACCAAGCTTCTAGCATAGTAATCTTTGGGCGTACAAATTAAAAACACACCAAGGCAAAAATAATAGCTGCTAATCTCACTCCAAAGAAATAGATTCTACTGAATGTAGGACATTTAGTTTGTAGGGTACTCTCAAATACGGTGATAGTTCTCACTGAATTAGATAGAGATTCTACTCAAACCTAGTTTAACTAAAAAGATGGCTTTTATCACCCCACTACTCCTTCCTAGGAGAATATTGGTATTTCTTATCCTGTCCACATTCAAATTGTTGAGGGTAAATAGTAGGAAAATATGACCAAGCAGGGAGTGATCTTTTTTTTTCTGTTCAGCCCTCATTGGTAGAATAAATGCTCATCTTGGACAAGGTTTCATGGAGATAGCTGAAGTCCTGAATTATAAGGCAGTGTTTCCTAAGGAAGAAGAGCAGAGTGTAACACTACTTTAATTTCATCAACTTATTCCAGATAGTCACTAAACAAGTAAGATAAGCAAGTGCTGCAAATATTGGATGAGGGAGAAAATGAGTATGAGTGTCAAAATTAAGGGTACTTATCTTTAAACAAAAGTTCTGAGACATGAAAAGAAACAGGAGAGCACTATCCAGTACACTAGAAAAATAGGCAAAAAATAAAGTCTGCATCATCTGAGTACCAGTGGCTCATGCTTGTAATCATAGCTACTCAGAAGGCTGAGATCTCATGATCATGGTTCAAAGCCAACCTAGGTAGAAAACTCCATGAGACTTAGCCACCAGAGACCTGGAAGTGGAGCTGTGACTCAATTGGTAGAGTGTTAGCCTTGAGCAAGTACAGCACATTAAGCAAGGGAGGGTGCCCAATCTTTGAATTCATGCTCTAGGGATGGCACAAAAAAAGAAGAAAAGAAAAAGGAGAAAGAAATTAAGAGAGCAACCAGAGAATAAACTTAACCGAGGCTTCAAAATAGTCATTATAAAAAAGAACTAACAGAAATATGATTAAAGAAAAAATTAAATATGATAATGTCACTTTCAATAAAGAATAACAACAAGAAATAAAATTAAATTAAATTAAAAGAGCCAGTGGAAATCTAGAACTGAAAAGTATGATAAGTGAAACAAACAAACAAAAAATCAATCTGGGTCCCAATAATGGATTTTAACTGCCACAAAAAGTCAACCTAAAGGTACATTGATAGACAATATTTAGGCTAAAGAACACAGAAGGAAAAAGCACAAGGTAAAACATGTGATCCTAATGACAGAATAACATTTATAGCAACAAGACCCAAAGATCCTCTAAACTTTAAACCCAGCAGTGGGTGAAAAGCCACATCAGTAGACTGGATCAAGTTGAAGATAGGCCATCAAGGTTTTGATGATAAGGTACAACACTGAGATAAAGATAAGGGGAAAAAGAGAAGTACAAATAGAACATTTAAGACCTCTGGGATACCATTAAAAGACTGGATACAGGGGCTGGTGATACGGCCTAGTGGCAAAGAGTGCTTGCCTCATATACATGAAGCCCTGGGTTCAATTCCCCAGCACCACATATACAGAAAATGGCCAGTGTTGTGCCAAGTCGCGAAACAACCACCAAGAAGGCCACCGAGACTCAGACGTTCCGAAATGCAAAAGCAAGGCAAGGCTTTATTCAAGCGAGCTGCAACTCGGGCCTCATCCTACCCACCGACACAGCAGAGGTTAGGAGGAAGCCTCTAGCTGCGATTACACAGGGTTTATAAAGGCAAAAAACAAAGTTACAGCCATCAGGTGTTCAAGCAAGACAAAAAACAAAGTTACAGCCATCTGGTGTTCAAGCAAGACAAAAAGACAAAGAAACAAAGTTACAGCAACCAGGTGTTCAAGCAAGCAAGACCCGGACATGAGTACAAATCTGATTGGCTCAGGGCTCGAGGCACAGGGCTCCAGGCATTCTAGGGGTGGTTAGAGTTAAGCATTCCCAGCAGTTAGAGTTCTTGACTGGCTGGGCCCTAATAAGCTGTCCTGGGTCTGCTCACAGGGCCTGCTCATCTCAGGTTCACATGGTAAAGTGGGGTTCGCATGGTAAAGTGGGGCCTGACTTCAAAGTCTGGCACTTCAGCCAGAAGTGGCACTGTGGCTCAAGTGGCCGAGTGCTAGCCTTAAGCAAAAAGAAGCCAGGAACAGTGCTCAGGCCCGAGTCCAAAGCCCCAGGACTGGCAAAAAAAAAAAAAAAAGACTGAATACAGAAAGCTTGATCATAGAAGTATAAGCTAAAATCATTAAAAACTATATTCAATAAAGTAATGGAAAAATTCCCAAATTTTTTGAGGCACAAGTGGCTTTTAGAAACTGAAACATAAATGATTGGAAAAGAATTTTTCAACATGTTAGTTAAAATACGAGGTATAAACAAAGAAGATTGAAATCTTTATGAAAAAAGTTTAAAGTCACATGTAAAGAAAAATCCATCAGAATAACAGACTTTATAACAGAATTCTAAAGGCAAAGAGAGCATAGAATGATGTGTTTAAAGCCTTGAAGAAAAAGGAACTGCCAATGGGGACTACTATATCTAGCAAAACTATCCTTCCTAATTAAAGGAGTGTTGTCGGAAGTAGAGCTGCCATCTTGATTAGGGAAACATGGTAGCAAATATTGAGGGGAGTAGAGCTGACTCCATCTTGATTAAGGAAACATGGTAATGATTGTTAAAATGAAGTTAAATATTAGGTCAACCTGACCCAAAATTCTGCTTCTGTAAATGGCTTGCTGAACTTGTTTGTTTGCTCTAGCCCCTGTGTCAACCCCCTACATCGGTGTTATGCTTTTACCTTTATAAATCCCAGCTCCAGTACTGCTGGGGGTCACAGTGTCAGACTGGGTGTAAAATCAGACTTGATCATTTATGTTGTAGGGAGCACAGCTGACTCCATCTTGACTAGGGAAACATGGTAGGAAATACTGGGAAGGGGGTCATAGATTAGGTCAACCTAACCCCTAAATTCTGCTTCTGCAAATGGCTTGCTTAACTTGTTTGTTGCTTGCTCTACCTCCTGCATCAACCCCCTAAATCTGTGCTATGCTTCTACCTTCATAAACCCCAATTTGGGGTCATAGTGTTAACTCTCAAGTCTGCACTGTGTCCCTGGCCAGCCAGCCCACTTTTCATTATCACAGTTTCAGCTCCTGAGTCTGTGCTGCATTCCTGGCTGGTCAGTTCGCTTTTTGTTTCCCCAATAAATCCATCTTTTTGCTTGAGATTGTCTCTGAGTAGTGGTCTCTTGGAGGGACGTGGAATCTCTTCCCTCGAGCCCTGTAACATTTCATTGCCCATGGGTAATGTACCTCAATGGCAAAGACAAACACCAACCTAAGGTGAAGTGACAGGAAAGGATTTTAAAAACAGAGAAAACTCCAAAGCAGGAAGGAGCAGCTATACTTGTATCTGCCAGACAGATTTCAAGAAAGAATTAGCAAGAATTAAATTGGTCACTGCACTACACAGAGGGGACAACTCATCCACAAAGATTATAAGCAAGTGTGCACTATCAGTATACCCAGTTTGATGAAACAAAAGCTACTAGTCATGAAAGTACAAGTAAGCCCTAATACACAAATACTGAGTAGTTTCAGTAGCTCACTGTCACCAGTAGACATACCAACCAGACACAGAAAACATCAGCAAGGAAGTTTTAGAATGAAATGACACTACAGGACAAGTTCCCCATGTGTTAGGGACCACAGGTACATACCACCAGGCCTCATTTATTTGTTGAAATGGGGTTGTGGTAGCATTTCATCAGGGCTTGACTGAAACTGAAATCCTTCCAAGTGTTTGGGATTATAGACATGAATCTCTGTATGCATTGATAAATCGGTCTTCATCAAACTTCAAAACTTCTGTACATAAAGTAATATTACCAAGAAAGTGAAAAACATATGGGAAACATATTGGAAAAGCACGTATCTGGTGAGCATCTATTATCTAGAATAGATAAAACAGTAAACCTTATTACTCAACTAAAAAGAAAACCCAATTCAAAATAGGTACAGACATTGAATAGAATTTTTCCTTAGGAGAAAAGCAAGACACACACACACACACACACACACACACACACACACACATGCACACACACGCACACACATCACGGGCAATATAGTTTATTATTAGGAAAATTCAAGTCAATACCACAATAATGAGATATAGCTTCCCATTCACTATGATGGGCATGGTGACATATGCCTATAATCTTAGACACACAGAAGACACAGATAGAAGGATAATATATAATCCAAGCTTGCCCTTAGTTGAATATTCTCCTGTGTGTGTGTGGGGGGGTGGTATTTCCTTATACAATTTCCTTATACAATTTCCTTATACGATTGTATATCATTATGATTGTATATCATTAGCACCTAAGCTAATGATATATCTTTTTTTTTTTTTTTTTTTTTGCCAGTCCTGGGCCTTGGACTCAGGGCCTGAGCACTGTTCCTGGCTTCTTCCCGCTCAAGGCTAGCACTCTGCCACTTGAGCCACAGCGCCGCTTCTGGCCGTTTTCTGTATATGTGGTGCTTGGGGAATCGAACCTAGGGCCTCGTGTATCCGAGGCAGGCACTCTTGCCACTAGGCTATATCCCCAGCCCCTAATGATATATCTTGATAACATAACTTTGTTTGTTTGTGAAAGGGGACTTGTTGGAAGAGATCTAGTCACTGAAGGGGGAGTAAAGGAGAAGGTGATGGGAAATGAGACAATAAATTATAAAATGAGACTAATATCTGTATCCCAAAGAAAATAAGTGCCACAAGGATGACAAAGTCAGAGCTTCAGACAGGGAGCACTGAAACAAGTTGAGCAAAACAAAATAAATGACATGATTACATAAATGAAAAAAATTGAAATAGAAGAACATGTTTATTTCAACATAGTAATATTGAGAAAAGAAATAGACAGCCAGTTTCTATTGATCAAGTGGCTAGATTTAGGAAGGAAAAATTTAACCAGAAGCAGTATATTTGCATGTATGTACAATATTAAGTAATTATAACAGGAAGATAGTTATTTTATAATAGGTGATGTCAGAAATGAACACCAAAGTCAGTACCACATTGGACTGTTAATACAGGTGCTGACACTTTTCATACCCTGATATGCAGTGAGAAGATGGCATCGGCTAATCATGAGAACATATCAGACAAACTCAACTGGAAGAACATTTCCCAGTCAGTACACTTCAAAAGTTGAGAAAGAAAAGGTTAAGAAAGAAAAAGAAAGATGAAGAATTGTCATGGACATAAAAGACTGAAGAAGTATAACATCTAAATGTAATATGGGATCCAGGATGTAATTCTGGGGGGAAAAAAGTCCAATATTAGGAAAGACTTGTAAGTTTCAGGTAAGTTTGTCTACAGTCAATAGTACTATGTGTATTTTTTTTTTAATTCTGGTCAACTCTATGGCTATGTAAGATGCTAGCATAACTGGAACTCTATGTACTATTTCTACCATTTTTATAAGCCTAATAATCTCAAAATAAATGATTCAGAGTCACTTCCAGGGAGCTTGAGTGCTAACGTACTATGTGAAATTATTTCTTTTTTCTCTTGTTCATCTTCTCTATGGTTTAGCTCCTGTTGTCACTGTATTTGATTTTGGTACCCTGGGTATTGTGTGTGTGTGTGTGTGTGTGTGTGTGTGTGTGTGTGTGTGTTGTGTTTATACATACATATATATGTCTGAATCAGGGAAGGGAAGGAGAATATCAAAATGGTGAGGCAAAGGGTAAAAGGCAAACTAATGCAACAGCAGTACTTAAAAGACAATAGGTTGTAAACTAACTGCATAATTCTGGGGATAGAGGGTTGTGGAGGAAGCAGATGGGAGAAAAATGAGGGAGGAGGTAACAAGTTTGACAAGAAATGTATTCATTATCTTATATATGTAAGTGTAACCCCTCTGCACATCACTTTGACAATAAAAATAAAATTTAAGAAAAAGAAAAAAGGCTGGTGTTTTTGCTTTAGAAAAATAGCAAGACAATTAAAGAAATTGCAAGGCCAGGTGCTAGTGGCTCATGTCTGTAATCCTCTCTACTCAGGAGGCTGAGATCTGAGGATCGTGGTTCAAAGCTAGTCCAATCAGAAAAGTCCTGACACTCATATCTCTGATTAACCACAAGCAAACCGGAAGTGGTGCTGTGGCTCAAGTGGTAGAGCACTTAGCCTTGAGCTGAAGAGCTCAGAAGAATGTCCAGGCCCAGATTTCAAGCCCCTAGACTGAAAAGAAAGAAAGGAAGGAAGGAAGAGAGAGAGAGAAAGAATGAGAAAAGAAATTACAAGGGGTTGTGGAAACACTAAGTAGACAAAATAATTTTGAAGAAGATTGGAGGGCTTACGTTACCTGATTTCAGGATACAAAAAGTCTCCATGATTAGAATAGGGTGGTATTTGCATGAGAATAGAAACATACATTAAATGATTGATAAGGGTGATCAATGGGGAGGTAAAAAATTCTCTCCTTAAATTGTTTCTGGAACATCTGAATGCTCATATTCAAGAAAGTAAAACAATTCTTACATCACATCATCTGCATAAATTATTGCAAAATGTTTCCTAGACCCAAACTCAAAAGCTAAAACTTTAAAGCTTCTAAAAGGAAACAGGAATCATCACAAAATTGAGGTAGGCAACATTGCCCTAAATAGAACACTAAAAAGAAATGTAGCTTAAAAAAGATAAGTTGGAATTCACCAAAATTAAAAATATGTACTTTTCATATGTATAATTAGAGAAAAATGAAAACACATGCCATGGATTAGCAGAGAAATGCATAAAACATGCATGCGACAAAGCACTTGTTCCCAGACTAGATAATGATCTCTTGCTGCTCAATTTTAAGAAAATAAATGACCTAATAAAAATAAACAAAAAATGAACATACTTTACAAAAACAGGCTCAAGCTTTGCCAGAATGCACAAAAAGACATTCAACACCATTAGCAAACATGGAAATGAAAATTAAAACTAAATTGTAATACTGTTACCAGCCCATTAGAATGATAAACATTTTAAAACTGAAATTTGTAATTGTTGGTGAGAAGCGAGCAACTGGAACTCATATACTGGTGGTAGAAATGTGCAACAGCACAACTTTCCAAAACAGTCTGGAAGAGTTTTACAAAATTAACCATGTATTTACTATATATCCCAGCAATTCCACTTCTAACTTCCAAAAAGAAATGATAACCAATATCTAGGTAGAGACTTGTATTTAAATGCTAACAAAAATGCTTCTCTAGTAGTAATCCTAACCCGGAAACAACAACTCAATGGGTATAGTAGCTTGGTATATCCATTATATAGGAGAAACAACCAACCAATCAACAATTTTTCCTTCACTCTTTTAGGTCCAGTACCTAAGGCTTGCAAATTAAACTGACAAAAGAAAATAAAAGAACACATATTTATTATATTTAGAATGTTAGATGTATGGGGCTTTATAGTACTGAAAGACTCTAATGATTAAACCAGAAAGTTATATATTATTTTTACTAAAGCCAACAAATTGAAGAGAAATTAAACAAAGTAAATAGAGGTTTGTGTGAGGGTGGCTAGAGAGTTTGTGAGACATGTATGCCTCATATGTCTTCATATGATGGGAGGTCAAAATTATGCTGGTAAGATTTGTGTAGTATCACATTGGTTCCCACTCTCTCTCTAGTCATCAAGGTTGCTCTTGCTATCCTAGGGCAGGAGATAGGAAGGAAATTTATTCTACCATCACAAGGACATTTATACTCTGTTCTAATTTAGATAAAAAGAGCATAAAGGACTTTTTCTGCATGTGTTAATCCTCCATTTTCTTCAGTTCAAAGCAATCATTTTGCCAAAAATATATATTTAAAGGTGATACTCCCAAGACTCCAATTCCTATAAAATAATACTATGAAGAAATGGTTTTAGTCTGAATGCAGCAGCATGCATGAATGTCAAAAGACCTCAGAATCTCAAATCTCAAAAATGAATCTCACTTTGTTGAGAAAAACAATAGAACATACACCTTAATTCCATTATATGGATTATCTGGGAAGTTGATCAAGAGTACTTTGAAAGCATATAAGTAGTTGATATAGTACACACTAAGATGACGCATGCTTTGTATTGGACCGACCACTTTCACTGCAAAAACTAGTCAGTGGTGTAGTATCCTTTTATTGTTTATTGGTGCTATGAAACTTTCTAATACTTATAGTACAAATGAAAATTCTCCTTAATTTTAATTTTCCAAAAGGAGACATGGACAAATAAAGACTGATGCCACAGATAGCTTCAATGCTATACTCAGCATTACTATTAAGATTATTAATGGACAATATAGGAGAAAAATACAATATGAACAAATCAGCATTCCTAGGAGATTTTTAAGGTTTCACTCTCATTCTTCTCGCATATAATTTTCAATCAAAACATTACCTAAACATAGGTCTCTGTAACTAATGTGCTAAAATATATATTGAAGCTAAAATGCATGTCAACCTTGATTTTTCTCACTCCTTGACATGGTCTGAATCTTAAAACCTTGCCAAGTACAGCTAGCCGTACTTCTGCAGAGCCCATGATGCCAATGGTACCATTTCCATGGTAACTTTAAAGCTTGAAAAGGGAAAAACAGAAGGAGTCTTAAGAAAATTGCACAAAGTGAACAAAATAAATTATTAGAATGAACATATGTGGCATAAACAAAATATGGGGTGCAGTTATTAAAAATGAATTGCCTTTTTAAAAAGTGAAAACAAGCACAACTCAGGCATGGAACTCTAATTTCTGCGAAATGTGGTCATCCTAAACTCAGAGCAGCAAAATGATCCCAGTGCCTCTGATTGCACAAAAATGGGAATGCACACACATGTAATACACAGTCATCCTTCTGTGTAGGAGGCACAAACTTCTGTGCAACTCTTGATTATTAATAAATCAAAAGAACAGAGTTTAATGTAGTCATTCTATTTATACCTTTAACAGTAATATCTGTTTTATCATAACACAAAATATGCATTTTAATATTATGTTAAGAATTATTTTGTCCCTAACATGGAAACATAGTTTCAACTTTAAACCCAGAGGTAAATGCTTAGACTTGACTGCATCAATCTAAGTATCTCATTCAAGTATTATTGCATAAATTCTAAGTATACTATTCAAAATACTTTCATTGCACACATTCTAAGTGTATTTTCAGCTAATTCATGAACATTGGAAGAAAAAACAGCAAATTCAATAAGCTAGTGACAGATACAGAACTAAAAGCACAAGCCACTTTGTAGTTGGTAAAATATTTTATTTTTATGCGGTTGTCATCTGAACTAAAATCAAGCCATGTTTACATTTTGAAGGCATTTCTTTGCTCACAGAAGAGTATATTCGGTTTGATTAAATCAATTTTATGGACTCTATTTCATTAAGTCCTTACTATCCAGTTCTGGCTTGTTCAACATCTTTACATCTGTTTCTATCAAATCTGAATATGTAGGTGAAAGAATTACATACATGCCACCAAATAGCTCTGGAAAGAGAATCACTGAAGACACACTTGGCCTACTTTATCATGTTGCCTTAGGTCAGCTCTAAAAATATTAATGCCCTAAACTGAAAACTGAAATTTGATTTTCAATTGTTCAAGGCCTCTAATTCAATCTAACCATGAATAATAAGATGTGATGTCTTCAGAATTATAAACTAAAATTTGATTTCCAATTGTTTTTTTTTCCCATTCAAATGATGAGTGTCCTGAATGTCTACTCCATGAAAGGTACTGTCCTTGGCAATAGAGACACAGACAGAAATCTGGGATGGTTGCTTAGTGAATGTGAGAGGTAGATTTACTAAAAGCAATGGGCTGGGATGTAGCTCAGTGGCAAAGTGCTTGCCTAGCAAGTGCAACGTCCTGGGTTTGATCCCCAGTACCAAAAAAGAAAAGATTTTAAAAAATACAGTTAAAAAAAAGATATACTGAAAATAGCTTACAGTGTGATAGAGATGAATAAGCTTCACCAGAGGGAAATAGTGCCTAAGTTTTTTAAAAAAAAATAACAACAACTATATTTACATTTTCCAGGAGCAGAAATCATGTGGTCCAGTCCCTGTATTTCTCATCTAGAAAAACCTGATTATCATAGACTACGTATGCATATGTGTGCATTCTTGTGTATGTTTTTAGAGAATGGTGAGAAAGTATAAGGAGAAATGATGCCAGTTTGAACTGTTGCAATGTCTATGTGCATACATGGCATGGTGCACTATTACAAAATGTTCACTTGACAGAGAGTTTTAAGAAGAGTTCTTGTATTAGTCTCTTTTCTGCTTGTAAGGCAAATCAGGATGTCTGCAAAAGGTATTTCAGAAAACCTGGTTTTATGAAGCAGCTCTTAAAAATGGAAGAGTAAGCCAGGGGAAGTTATTTAAAGAGCTAAAACTTCACCTTCATTATGGGTACATAAGTGCCAAGATGTATCAATGTGAAGCATCAGGCTTTGATAGTTAGATGCCTAAATAAATTATACTCTTTAAAAATAAATCTATAGGCTTATTCACCTGTTTTCCAAGCTTGCATGATACTTCACGTTCTAAAAGGAGCGAAGTCTGTCATATTCCAGGAACCACTGTGGGCCATCCTCTATAAATTCTGAAATGAAGAAATTGACACTGCAGTTACAAACTGATTTTTAATTTTACAAAAGACTGCTACCTTAATTGGTAGGGTGAATTGAACTGTTCACAACATAACACATTGCACAATATTGCAGCTGACTTAGTCTCTCAGGCCTACACTGCACAACAGCCCATGGACAGTGAGTTGCTATATTGACACACTCATGCTCACCTAACGCATCCCTATCATATTATCCTTTCTTCACATCTGGCAAGGAAATCCCTTTAAATTCAAGGATACAAGCCCTGATGGAAACCAACGTCCTGCATAGTCTATCTCCCTAGTTCATTCAAGCCTTGTCTTACCAACTATCTCTCTTTAAGTCTTGCCTTCTTTTGTCCTCTTTCTGTGAAGGACCTATGATGGTCCTATGATGGAGTCCACATCCCTTCTCTTTTAACAGTAAAACCACTCCAAGGACCGTGACTCTCCTCTCACTCTTTTCAGTTCCCTTTACTTGACACAAACATCAGTTAGGGCATCTGCCTCATCTTCATTCTCTTCAGTTTGATTTCAAGTTGGAGTGTTTGGCCTGAGGCGTCACTCATCCCTGAAGTATCAAGCTCAATGAGTAGTCAGAATTTTTATTTGTACTTTGCTGTCTGTGGCATTTAATGAAAGGGCTATTTTCTTACATGAAAAGATAGAATGGCTTCTATAAGCTCATACAATAGTTCTCACTCCATTCCTTATCATTTTTGTCAGTTCCCTTCAGACCTCTGCAGAGATGCACCCCGGACCATCTCTTTTATGTCAAATGCCATCCCTGATTGGTGGACCTATTCTTACACCTTAACACTGATACAGTTGTGATTCTAAAGACTGTGACCTTAGCACCTTCTGAATTTCCTTTAAGAACTGTAAACTCAACATGTCTGGAACCTAACTGTGATGATAAATTTTATGTGTCATCTTGTCTGGGTTACAAGAAGCCCAGAGATCGTATTTAGGGCTGGGAATGTGGCTTAGTGGTAGAGTGCTTGCCTAGCATGTATGAAGCCCTGGGTTCGATTCCACATAAACAGAAAAGGTTGGAATTGGTTCTGTGGCTCTCAAAGTGGTAGAGTGCTAGCCTTGAGTAAAAGAAGCTCAGGGACAGTGCTCAGGCCCCAAGTTCAATCCCCAGGACTGGCAAAAACAAGAACAGATTTATATGTGAGGGAGAGTATTTCCTGAAGCCAGAGCATGGGAATTAACGTATGAGTAAAATTTCCCTCGCCTGAGTTAGAGTACATCCTCCAATTTACTGAGGGCCAGAAGGAAACAGTAAGATAGAGGAGTCTGAATTGGCTTTTTCTGCCTGACTTCTTGAAGGATGTTGGGCTTCTATTTGGACTAGAACTTCTACTTGCTCTCTTTAAAGTTGTGCCTTTTTTTTTTTTTTTTTTTTTTTTTTGGTCTTCAGCTTGCCGAGTATGGTGCTTCTCCGCTTCTCCAGGTCCATCAATGTGTGAGCTAAAAAGCTAAGCCAGAATACAGCCCCTGGGTTTAAGCCCTCATAGTGGCATAAAAAGAAAAAGTCAGAGAGACAAAGAATGCATGTCTTCTCTCATATGTGGAAGTTAGATCTAAATACGCAGGTAAACATATACAGGAATACGTACATAAACACACATACACATGTAAATTAAAGTATGGCATATGCAGGAAAGAATTCTAGTGGTGTTACTCCTTTGAATAACTAATAGTTTAACAAAAATTAATGCCAGGAAGCTGGGGGGGGGGAGGGGACAAGGTTAAGGGAAGGGTTAACACACCAGTGGAGAAAGAAGTGTGGGGGAATGCAGTCATAACATTCAACATACATATGTGAAAATGGAACTAGGTGAATGAAGAGATGGATAGATTTGGGAGACGTGAGGGAGAATGATACAAGAGTTGACATTATCAAGATTTATTGTACTTCCAAACTGACATGTTGAATTGAAACCCTTTGCACATCTATTAAGGATAATTAAAAATAATGTGTAAGCCAACTCCTTACAAGAAGTGCCCAAGATTTGGTATTAGAAATATAAGCCATATACACACATATATTTGTTGATTCTGTGTCTTCAGACAACCTTAACTGACCTACTTATATCTTTCAAATATTCTTCATAGCA
Source organism: Perognathus longimembris pacificus (assembly GCF_023159225.1). Lineage (NCBI taxonomy): Eukaryota > Metazoa > Chordata > Mammalia > Rodentia > Heteromyidae > Perognathus > Perognathus longimembris. The sequence continues at coordinate 31,034,240 of NC_063164.1, read as the reverse complement.
TCCTGATAAGAATCAGGGATATTTTCAACCTCTGAAGAATCAGGATTGAAACCTAGAACCCCACTTTTGATGAATTCATTTATTTTTGTCAACATATCTAATTAATTAATAAATATTACTAATTTTATCCACCACATTCTCTCAAGTCATTCTGACATGCAAGATTTAGTATATGTATGTGATAGTACTGGGGCTTGAGCACATATCTCCATACTTGCATTTGGCTTTGTCTGCTTCAAGCTGTCAATCTATCTCACTTGAGCAACACTTCCATTTCTGCAACATACGTTTTTGTAGACTAAGTTATCATATTCTTTTGTCACGGTCACTGACATGGATTTTTAATTGATTACTCCAGTTTCTGATAATGCTTCAAATTTGTCTCTTGTGGTTCCCAAAATTCTGGCCATGTCTTCCCTTGTTTGGAGCATATGATGATTTCTGGAACATTTCTAGCACATTTGCCTGGGTGGCAGGGTTCTCACAATGTGCTTTCCTGTCTTCTTTCTAGTCTCTTCACCTACTGCCAACTCTATCATGAAGTACGGGGTGTTGCAACCCTGAGCCTCGTGTAAAGCTCTGGGCACTACATTTGGAGCCATCATTGATGCTCTCAACTCTTTGCTTCTGTTTTCCCCATCTCTGTGGTACATACTATTCATCATTTAATGCCCTTCTAAACATAAGGGCCCTGGGGTGCTTTGCAAGGTCCCAGCAGAGTTAATCACTATATAATCTGCAGTTTTTCTCTAGCATGTATACACTTAAACTATTACATCATTGCTTCAATTATAATTATTTATCTGCCTGCTTGATTTCCCTCCAATGAATTATAACTTTCTCAATAACAGGGAACATGTACTGTTCATCTTTTTTATATGCAGGATCAAGTAAAATTATCCCTATGGCCTTGGCACTTGAGAAATAGTTGCAGGGGCTGGGAATATGGCCTAGTGGCAAGAGTGCTTGCCTCATTTACTTGAAGCCCTGGGTTCGATTCCCCAGCACCACATGTATAGAAAATGACCAGAAGTGGCGCTGTGGCTCAAGTGGCAGAGTGCTAGCCTTGAGCAAAAAGAAGCCAGAGACAGTGCTCAGGCCCTGAGTCCAAGCCCAAGACTGTCAAAAAAAAAGAAAGAAAGAAAGAAAGAAAGAAAGAAAGAAAGAAAGAAAGAAAGAAAGAAAGAAAGAAAGAAAGAAAGAAAGAAAGAAAGAAAGAAAGAAAAAAGAAAGAAAGAAAGAAAGAATAAATAGTTGCAGAACTGAACTGAAAGGATTCATGGTCCTCTGAGTATACTTTGCTTTCTTCATAAGAGCAGTAGAGTTTAAATTTTATAACAGAGCTTCCAGTTCCAGATGAACAGAATATTTATTTCTCCTTAAAATTCAATAAACATCATAATTCAAGAGAGGATGAATCAGAGATTAAACAGATTGTAGGGGATGAGTCCTGAAAATGAGATATTAGGACAAATTCTTCATCGTGTTGTAGAAAAATACATTGGAGAATAAAATAGAAAGGGGACTGTGCACAAAAACAAGTTGCTTTTCCCCCACCCCTTTCTTGAAGGTAGATCCATATAATTAACCTAGAGAAATTTTCCAGGTGCCAATGGATTCTACCTTTAACCCTAGCTTCTCAAGAAACTGAGACACAGAGGATTGAAGTTTGAGGCCAACCTCTGTAGAAATGTCTGTTGGATTCCATTAAGCAGCAAAATGCCAAATTAGAGGCATGGCTCAAGTGGAAGAGCACTAGCATGAGCAAGTAAAATAATGAAGAACTAGATCCTAAATTCCCTCCTGGGTACAAACACACACACAAAAAGAACCCAAAAGGAATTATTTGTAGAATTTTTAGAAAACAGTTTCTAACCTACCCCTAATATGTCCAAATAAAAGCTCCAGATAATGTAGCTTATAAATGGAAGTGTATGTCTGAGGAGAAATATGGTATGCTTTGGAGCTGCTAGCATTCTGCAATGAATACCTTTCATATCGACTTTTGACTAATTGTGGGCTGGATTCCTTTGAACTTCTTACCCATTCACATTATGAAAGCTTGTCTGGCAATACACCAGTAGTCTTTCCCTTTAGGAGAGAGAAACGCTGAGAAACAGTTCTCTCTCAAGTTCTTTTCACAGAGAAAAATCTAAGCTGCTTAGGATATTCAACAAGGTATTTCTTTGTTTATATTTTTATATATTTATTTTTATTATCAAACTGAATTACAGAGAGGTTACAGTTTCATACATTAGGCACTGGATACATTTCTTGTACTGTTTGTTTCTTTGTTTATATTTATTAACAGGTAACGTCTGTAATTCCTTGCTGGTTCTGGGGCTTAAATTCAAGGCCTTGCATTCTCACTCAGCTTTCTTCCTCATGATTGGCATTCTACTAATTGAACCACAGCTCCAGTCCAGCCTTTTGCTGGTTAATTGGATATTTCTTCCAGGGATAGCTTCAAACCTTGATCCTAAAGGTCTTAGCCTCTTAAATAGCTAGAATTACAAGGGTAAACCATGGGCATTTGGCCATATACTTAAGAAAATGTAAGAGAAATAAAAAAGTTAATCCTGGGATAAGCAAAAAATGGAACAGGAATGTAGGAGGCTAACATAGATAAAAGTTGAGCTATTATTAATACAGTTTATTTTTGAGGAAAAAGCATGCTGTTATAATGATTATTATAAATAATTAATATAGAATAAGAAAAAATTACTGGAAACTCCATTTTTAAGGTAATTGAAGTTAAATGTAAAAAGTAAATAACTGACAAACTTAAAAGGTAAGATGAAGGGCGTGACTATCCAGAGAGTATGTCACAGTCACAAACAGATGAAAACAAAGCAGGGGGAGGAATGGAGGCTGTTCAACATCTAACTATGAATACAGAGAGAAAAACAAAGGAATCTTGAGAAAGTACCATAAGATAGTACCTTAGAGTTAAAAAAACAACATGAAATTTAAAGAGCCTACCAAGTAATAAACTACATAAATGAAAAGTATTGACATGTACACATCTTGTGAAATTTCAAAATATTACATTGGAGAAGCATTGCACAAGGTTTCTAGAGAAAAAGAGCTTAACAGAGATTAGTAGTAGATGCTAGGAGGCAAAAAAGCAATATCTCCACAGTTCTGATTGAGAATGATGTTACCTGTAATTCTGTAGCAAGTCAAATAACCAATTAACAACTAGAAGGTTAAATGATAACATTCTAAAGTTTTAGGTCAAGACAGAGAGACTCAGATACTACTTAAAGTTACAAAGTTCAATAGAACTTGGGAAAAAAAAGTTTAAATGTAATGGATAAATGTTATTCCAACATTCTTAACCCCTTTACCTGTTGTATTCATAAACTGCTTTATTATATGACCAAAAAACAGATGTATTCACTAAATTATGGTTGATTCAAGGGACTCAAATACTATAATTCCTTAGAGAGGCAAAGTTAGAGTTCAACAAAATGAACTCCAGGAACCAGGTACTTGAAAGGGATGGGGTGGTATCATAGAAAGAGATGTAGACAAATGAAGAGAAAGGAGAGTATGCAGTCAAGAATTCAATGTAAATCCCAGAAAATTAAGTGAGGGATGGGGTGGGGTGGGAAGGATGAATGAGAGTGTTGGAAGGGGTGACATTGATCAAGATGCATTGTATTCATAAACTGTTTTGCTAGACAGCAATTTGTTTGCACAACTACTTAAAGAAAATAAAATATTTTAAAAATTAATTGATAGCCAGGTGCCCAGTGGCTCACACCTGTAATCCTAGGTACTCAGGGCTCTGAGGTCTAATGATTGTGGTTCAAAGCAACTAGCACCCAGCTCACAACCAAAGTTTTCATTAAAAATTCAAGCCAAGTAAGTACTGGTGGCTCATGCCTATAATCTTGCCTACTCAGGAGGCTGAGGTCTTGGGATCATGCTTTGAAGCCAGCCTCGGCAGGAAAGCCTGTGAGACTCATATCTTCACTTAATTACCAAAAATGGTGAAAATGTACCTGTGGCTCAAGTGGTAGAGCACTAGACTTGAACAAAAGAAGCTCTGAGACAGCACCCTGAGTTTAATCCCCAGGACTAGCATACACATACACAAAAAATATTCAACAGGAAACCAGGCATAATTGTCCATGCTTATAAACTCAGCACAAGGGAATCTAAGGCAGGAGTATCATTGACTTTGGGACCATCCTGGGCCACATAGCGTGTTTCAGGCCAGCCTTGGCTATATAGCAAGATCCTGTCTCAAATATCAAAAAATAAATAAGTTAATTAGGATAAAAAGTGAAAAGACATTAGGAATACCAAGTAGATTTCAGTGAAGAAAAAAGTAAAAGAGTGATAAGAAAGTGAACAGGAAAATAAACTCCATTCTATTAGAAGACAGAGAAAGTCACATGTTAAACTCAATCATTTAACAATTTTCTTCACAGAAGCAGAAGGAGACGGAGAGAGAATGAGAAAAGGAAGGAGAGGAACCCACAGGCAGAGAGGAAAGGAGAATGAAATGCTACTTTATGGAGCCCATGAAAGCAGGAGCCGTGGTCACCTTTGGTCTTGAAATCTAGAACAGTGCCAGATACCTAGTCAGGATTGGTCATTAGCCTCAGAATGAGAATAAATTCTGATCTAAAGGTGATTTAAAGATGTTATAAAGTATATGACTCAAGGATATAATTTTGAAAATTTGGGTGAAATAAACATTACCAAAACTAGTTAGTTAGAAGAAGAAAAAAATCAGGAAAACAAAGATAAGTATGATTTTGGAATTCATTGAACAAATATTTCTCAGAAAATATATCGGGCCTTATTGGTTTTGTAGTTATGTTCAGTAAAACAGCTTTTTTAAAAACCCTATTTTAAAGCTATTTTAGAAAAAATTAAAAATTCCCAATAATTCTACCATAATACCAAATATATGACTTAATAACAGAAAACCATACTCATGAATATGGATAGAAAATTTAAATACAATAATAGTAAATTAAGATAATCCATGTATTAAAAGAATATACTATAACTGAATAGATTTATTCTCTGCCAGAATGCAAGAAAAGATTAGCTTAGTTAGGCTTTCTGCTAATGTTCTGCGTAATGTTCATAGATTAAAGGGAAAAATCATATATAAAGAAATGCCCAAATTTTTGATAAAATTTAATCTAAAAATCCTAAAGTAAAAATGAGTAGGTTAACAAAAATTATAGTAAAGTATAAAAAATACAGATACTCGGGCTGGGAATATGGCCTAGTGCCAAGAGTGCTTGCCTCACATACATGAAGCCCTGGGTTTGATTCCCCAGCACCACATATACACAAAATGGCCAGAAGTGGCGCTGTGGCTCAAGGGGCAGAGTGCTAGCCTTGAGCAAAAAGAAGCCAGGGACAGTGCTCAGGCCCTGAGTCCAAGCCCAGGACTGGCCAAAAAAAAAAAAAATACAGATACTCATTAGAGAGAAGAATAAAAAAATGTTTCACATAGTTTTAACTAAGACAATAAAGAAAAACAAAGCTAGTTTTCTCTTAATGAAAAGAACAGCAGTGGAAACATTTGTGTGTAATCATTGAAGAAAACCAAATTTAGTCTGCATAGAGTCTTTACCATCATGGGTAACAGAAAAGTCCATTGAGAATGGGTGTTGAAGTTAGGCTATCTCAAAACCAGAATGCTATTTCCTTCCTTAGCTGGTTGAAGCAGGAAGTGATGTTTTTCCCACAAAGAATTTCCTTCATGAAACTCAGGCAAGTAAGACAATATTCCTTCATTGCTGTAGCCTTGAGCAGATTGCTTAGCACAGGTGAAGTTCCAGTGTCAGAAGTATAAGATCTACTGGACATAACTATCTGGTTTTTATTTTTTTAATTTTTGGCCAGTCCTGGGGCTTGGACTCAGGGCCTGAGCACTGTCCCTGGCTTCTTTTTGCTCAAGGCTAGCACTTTGCTACTTGAGCCACAGTACCACTTCTGACCATTTTCTATATATGTGGTGCTGGGCAATTGAACCCAGGGCTTCATGTATACGAGGCAGGCACTCTTGCCACTAGGCCATATCCCCAACCCTGGATGTAACTTTCATGGGATGTTATAATACATATATGTATTTAATACATAAATGTATATTTAATACATAAATATGGTCATCACAATATTGTGGGAAAACATAGGGATGGAAAATATCATTCACTAGGATGCCAGGGCCAGGCTGCTAATTCTCTACACAGAGAATCATTCTCCCCCCAAAGAGTAACACATCCAGGTATTAGATATAACATTGGGTATCTCCTATGTAGAACTCAGGATACAAACAATGCAGTGCAATTAAAGCAAATGTGAAGGACTTTGGGAGGAAACAATTAAAAACTCCAGGTTGAGAAATGCTTTTACTGCCTCCTGTGCATTGTAAGATGCTAGATTTCTGTATCTTCAACACAGATAAATCTGTAGTAAAAATAGTTTCTCTTCATGTCTTCTAGAGCTAGACTGCAACATCTTTAAAATCAGTCTTAATTCACAGGTTAAACCAGGTAGGATTCTGAATTGGATTTTCAAATTAATGTCAGCTCTCATCTCTTAAAATTATCATAAAAGTTACTTTTTTTTTTTTTTTTTGCCAGTCCTGGGCCTTGAACTCGGGGTCTGAGCACTGTCCCTGGTTTCTTTTTGCTCAAGGCTAGCACTCTGCCACTTGAGCCACAGCGCCACTTCTGGCCATTTTCTGTATAAGTGGTACTGGGGAATCGAACCCAGAGCCTCATGTATACAAGGCAAGCACTCTTGCCACTAGGCCATATCCCCAGCTCCCATAAAAGTTACTTTGATAGTTGCTTTCATGAGTCATACAAAGACATGCAGTCATGTAAACTACACACTAGTCATATAATACTTGGCTTATGACAAGTTCTTATTATAAATACTTGAAACTATTTATAGTTGCAGATCCATCAAACCCTATTGAGAATTTCCTTCTTCCACATTTAGATACTTTCCTTTGCTCTATCTACTTGTCCTCACCCTCTTCTCCAAGCCTCAGCCTGATGTTTTCCTGCCTGTTCACCTCTGAGTCAACCTTCCAATAAGAGTGCATGGCCCATGCTATCACAACTTCTAAAGGCCAGGCTTCCTGATTTTTGCATGTAATTGGACTTTGTGGCAATGCATCTTTAACTGGAATAAGAGAAGAACATATAAATATATCCACAGCCAAGTTTCTAATGCTAATGCTAACAATATAGGAATTATTAAAAACACAGGAGATAGGGGCTGGGGATATAGCCTAGTGGCAAGAGTGCCTGCCTCAGATACACGAGGCCCTAGGTTCGATTCCCCAGCACCACATATACAGAAAAAAACGGCCAGAAGCGGCGCTGTGGCTCAAGTGGCAGAGTGCTAGCCTTGAGCGAGAAGAAGCCAGGGACAGTGCTCAGGCCCTGAGTCCAAGGCCCAGGACTGGCCAAAAAAAAAAAAAAAAAAAAAACACAGGAGATAAAGTGTTCTTCGTTGACCAGGAAATCAGAGAAGCAAGTATTACAGAAGATATATAAAGGGAGTAACATCTACACATTAAGGAAAATAAATAAGGAGTCAGTGCCGCTACGATTCCACCCTGGGAGTTCTGGTGACAAACCACTCAGATTCTGACTTCACAGTACATGTCACCACCAAAGCCCCTCAGTAGAATTATAGCCTTGCATGACAGGGTTGCTTGTCTGTTATTATTCTCAGAAGAGTTTAGAAAATATGCCCAGTGTTGTTGAAATGAGAAGTGAAGGCAGCCAGGCATAACTTGCAATCAAGTTACCCCTGAAAGTGATACAGGGGAACTTTGATGGGCTGAGGTGACTGCCATATGGCTTTACTATTTTCAAAGAAGTTCATCTTCAGTAGGATTGTTTCTGCTCCTTGCTGGCCCTAAAATTTTGATGGCTTCTAATTTCTTGTCGCTAAACCATGATGCACCATTGACAACTCTGTGGTGGCAAAAGCAATCTTGGAAACAGACTATTAGACTCAATCTCAAGGTTCTCACAACAAACTCTGTAGAATAATGCCACATGTTTTGAGAACCATGCCTATTTCAACACTGAAAAGTAGGTTAGATGATGAGAGATTTGGGGATAAAGCAAGATCTAGGCGTAAATGATATTTGGGTGAAATTTCTTGGTCTTTTAGAAAGACCATTCTTAAAGGTCAGCATGGATGTCTCCAAAAGCCTGGATGTTCTATTGCCTGGACTCACGAAAGAACAAGGGCAGGGAACAGATTGACGACAATTGTAGGAATCTTTCATTTAATCTCAGTGAACATTTATTTAGGGTAATAAAGTGATTGTAACTTCCTAGATATTCTTCTGTAGAATATATAATTAAGCAAATTTGGTATAAGATCATGGATAATTTTCATTAAAATAAAACTTGAACATTAGTTATCCTTATCTCTCTATCCTTGCCAAAGTCAAAGTATACTGCTCTACAAACAGTAGTTCTGCTAAGGATAAATAAATATTTGAAAAGTTTTCCACTTGGATAGATGGATAAATGGATGGATGGATGGATGGATGGATGATGGATGAATGGATGAATGGATGGATTGAAGGAAGGATGAGCAGACAGATGTTTCTAGCTTATGAATGGAATGGTCAAGAAAGACAGAATATTGTATTTGACATCGATGACCTACCTCATAATCAAGGGCTTGATGCATGTCATTTCCTATAGTCTCACCTTGGCAGACATTTCTTATAGATCATGTCACTTGGTTCCATGATGGGAATCTTTAGATTCCAGTAAAGGTCTCCAATCACAGAAGGGCACTTGAGATAAATTCTAAAACTGTTAACATCATTAACTAACATTTTGTCCCCAAAGAAGTGACATTTCAGGAGTCCAGTTAGAAATAAATTGGATGGTGAGATTGCTCAGCTTTCAAGATAAGGACAATTTCCTGACCATGCACAGAAATTTGGACATTTTTCCCCAACTAAGGTTACAAACCAATACTTCAGAAATGATTCAACTAAAGCTCTCATTACACAAACTGTGCTTATATCCTACAAAAAAAGTAAAAGGAAAGTCATAAAAGAGAAGAGAGGACCCCATACATCCCAAGACACCTCTGAAAGTTATGATAAAATACTTTCCTCTTTTCCTATTATTTAGGCAATTCAATATAACACAGTAATGGATGTCAAAGAACAAGTGGAAAAGTAAGAAAGTTGGATTAGGCAAAATGAGGCAAGTAATTTGGTATCATTTGCAAAACAAAAAGCAAAACAATTTGAAAAAACTTAAATAGCACTTCTTAAAGTTTCTTTTATGTACCATAGAACCATTTCAGAATAATTATAAACATTGTAAAGTCCACATTTAGAGTTTAAAACATAGCTCTGAGAACTACATTCTGTGATACCAGTTTTTAGACGTTAAATTATTATTTGACAGCTCTTTAATTAGTTTTGTACTCATTGGTAAAAAGCAAACAGTTAAGAAAAGCTTTGGTTCTAGAATTCCTTTTCTGACTCTGATAATCAAGAGCTTCAAAACTCCTTCATATAACTTTGAAGCTGATCTACAGAGCCCTCCCTTATGACTTTTGGCTGGTTTCTATCTCATACTTTTTGCTGCATCTTAAATAGAAACTTGTTTGTGCATTGTAGATTTTGGAGAAACCAAAAACTCTTGACTTTTGTTTAATGATCATCTTATTCTCTCATGTAATAAAATTTTACATGTGATTCAGATGTTCAAAGTGGCTGGTCACTTCACACTACAAATGATTATTTTGACTTTTCCATTCCAATAATTACATCTTTTTCTTCCTCTTGTTTTAACTATACTCCCTAAGCCATCTAACACCAAATTGAAAAGCAAATATCCGTTGCCAACTTTGAGGTCTTGGCAAATTACTTAAAACTATTTGTGCTTTATCTTCCTCATTGGGAAAATTGAGATACTACCAATATTTAACGGAATTAAATATTTAATTGAGTTGCTATGTCCCATAAAACCCTTAGAAGAATGGAAATGCTTACTCATGTAGAAGTCTAATAACCTTTTAATTATTATTGGGTAGAACACAAATATTTGAATGCAATATGCATGTCTTTGGTAAGGTGGTATCATTGCTCTTTCAACTGACTTTCCTCAAAAGTTATTTGAAAGCTAGTCTGGCCTTGTTGGTGGTTATTTGGGTAAATACTCAGAAGTGGGATAGTTGGGTCATAGGGGAGCTCTATGTTTAGTCTTTTAAGGAATCTCCACACTGCTTTCCAGAATGGTTGATCAAGTTTACATTCCCACCAATAGTGTAGTAGCATTCCGTTTGACCACATTCCTGCCAGTATCTGTTGTTATTAGATTTCTTGATAACGGCCATTCTTATGGGGTGAGGTGTAATCTCAATGTTGTTTTGATTTGCATCTCTCTCTTTTTTTTTTTTTTGCCAGTCCTGGGCCTTGGACTCAGGGCCTGAGCACTGTCCCTGGCTTCTTTTTGCTCAAGGCTAGCACTCTGCCACTTGAGTCACAGCACCACTTCTAGCCATTTTCTGTATATATGGTGCTGGGGAATCGAACCCAGGGCTTCAAGTATATGAGGCAAGCACTCTTGCCACTAGGCCATATCCCCAGCCCCTGATGTGCATTTCTTTTATGGCCAGAAATGTTGAACATTTCTTCCTGGTTCTAATGGCCATTCTTATTTCCTCTTCAGAGAGGTCTCTCTTTGTTTTTCCCACTTATTAATGGGGCAGTTGTTTCTTTGAGGATTTGTTTTGGGGGAATTTAATTTTTTGAGTTCTAAGTGTATTTTAGATATGAAGTCCTTGTCTGTTGTATGGCCAGGGAAGATCTTCTCCCAATCTGTGGGCCTTCTATATACATAAACAAATGGAAAGATTTGGAAAATATCATATTAAGTGAAGTAAGCCATACCCAAAGAAACATAGATTGCATGGTTTCCCTCATTTTTAATAATTAGCTTATGTCTAGGATAGTCCTAGCAGAGGATCACAATAGCCCAATAGCTATGTACATATAATCATATAAGACAATGCTAAGCAAAATGAACTTCAAGATATGGAAATGAGGTTTTTTCTTTGTTGCTGTTTTTAAAGTACTATGTGAAGATCTTTCTTTTTCCCCTATGATTTACCCCTTGCTGCCACTGTATTTGATTTTGGTACCTGGGTATTGTAAATACATTTACTTGAATTAGGGAAGGGAAGGGAAATAAAATGGTGATATAAAGGACAAAGGGTGAACCAATGCAACAGAATACTCATAAGACAATATGTTGGAAAGGATCTGTACAATTTGGAAGGGGACTGAAGGGAAGGGAAAGAAGGAGAAAAATGAGAAAAGGGGTAACAACTCTGACAAGAAATGTACTCATTACCTTATGTATGGAACTCTAACCCCTCTGCACATCACCTTGACAATAAAATAAAATTTAAAATGTTATTTGAGAAACTATTTTACTTGGCCATTAACACAGAATTAAAATAGTCACTTATTAATATTACTATAATTATTTTCTGTGGCCTGTTTTTGCCAGTGACAAATTTTAGCACAGGCATATCTAAAAGTAAGCTCAATAAATAAAATAATGTTAATATTCAAAGTTAATTGTGGGGAATGCTCCAGGGGAGCTATCGGCTATTGGCGTAGAGCCACATATGCCCGGAACTCTGCTGCAAACAGCAGAGTCACTACATGCTCTTGGGCAAACCCAATGGGCATTAAGGCATGAGTTGACTCTGCCCCAGGCCTGCACCTCCTGGAAAGTCCCTATTCAAAAGAGTCTCTAAGTACAGGTGTCTGTTACCTATTGGCTGTTGATTATATCATATACTGGGTGATTCGCCTATATAGGCTTTGAAACTGGGCAATAAACTAGATCTGCACCTTGAATCTGGTCTCCGGAGTCTGTCTCCCCACGACCCCCTTGTCTTCTGTGACTCCGTCTCCACTTGCTCCCCAAGCCGCTGGCCGGCAGCGACTGCAGCAACTGCA